>NC_039359.1:47974090-48587606 GCF_003573695.1 Papaver somniferum | reverse complement strand
GAACGAAGAAAAGCTATCTGTTTTGTGCCTCAAATAACCGGTCAAGGTTAGGGTTTGTATCATTTTTATGTAAGATTGAAATGTTCAGATAATAATAATAATCATTACTATTTTTGATTTTTTTATGTTTGATACTTTGATTCATTTCACAGCAATTATGGAAATCAGTACGGAATAAGAGAGTCAAATCAATTCTGGATTTCTTAATCGTGAAATTGGTGATAACTTCATACAGTAATTAGATACGAATTGTTATTCTAGTTTCACACTTAAACTTCATTTTTTTTAATCTAAAAAAATTGAAACTTAGGGTTTCATAAATTTGGTTTTTTATTTGGGGGGTCTTAAAAATCGAGTTAATATTGTTATCATTGATACTCTGATACGAATTGGGTTTGTTAGAGCATTGCGTGGTCGAACTCGCATGCGTTGCTATCTCAAGCATGTTTGTCAATGTTAGTGATCAAAATTATAAGTCTAGATTTTTAGTCTACTATAGGTAAGTCTAGGACTAGGATAGAACGTGTATTTGAGCTCAAGAACTCCATGGAAATCATCATACAAGACGAAGGACTACTCAAGGAACTGGTGGAACTTCATTGACTAAAAGGTATGTGGAGACTTGAACTTATCTATCACTCACAAGTCTATTTACTCTATCTCCTATCTTGAGACAAAAGTCGTTTTGCTATATAGACTTTGATTATACACATTTGCTATTTCGATGAGTTTATCTCGCCTATCTATTTCTCGAAATATGTTGGTAAGCTTCTCTTTGGCCAAGTTCATCTTTACCTAGTGACAAAAGTCATGACAAGTTTCAATCACTTTGAAAATTGCTTACTTTGACGAAAAATAGTTTATGAATAACAGCTATATAATAACGTCCTCTAAGAATGTTTCAATGATTGAAATGAGAGTTTAGATCATATAACAATGTGGATATAAGCATTGTGTGGCAACACATATATGTATAGTCCTTTTTCCTTGAAACGAAGTTTGCGAACTTTGTTGATCAAGATAACCGAACAAGGTCACTCAGTCCGCGAACTGGCGGAAGTTCTCGACCCGGAAAATATGCTTGAGTTTGAGACTCCTTTTGGAACTTATGTTCGTGAACAAATTCTGCGAACTTAAGTTGGTTATATCTAAAGACGATTGTTTGTGAACTCATTTATATTAACTAAGGAATGCTAAATGCAAACCGTGGCTATATAGTTCATGAACCGATTCGAGTGAATCAAATTGTTTTTGCTTCGATTGTGTCTTGTGTAGTTACATAAGATTTCCTTGCAATTGAACAAATCTCTAACTAGTTCATTTGATTCATTTGAACTAGTTATGGTGAAGAAGAATATGGTTGATATGAAACTGCTCATATGGCTAACCATTTGGTTAACTATTGTTGAACTAACAAATGTACATGTTTGGGTACGGTTACACAAACCTAAAATTGTGCATTTCATTTATGTGTAACAAGATAAGTTTTCGATCCAACGGTTGAAAGATATTAGTTTGAATCTAATCAGGTTTTTATCTAACGGTGAATATTGAATGCATTGTTACTAAGCTAACATTGATTGCAAACCCTGATTTGAAAGACTATATAAGGGAGAACTCTATCAACTGGGAAACCTAATCCCCACACCTTCCGTGTGATACTAGTTGTATTATCTAGAGTCGATTCTCCTTTAACATTTGGTTTCTTCTTAAAAAACAGGTAAACGACTTAAAGACTTCATTGGGATTGTGAAGCCAGACCGATATTACTTTCTCGTAGTTGTGTGATCTGATCTTGCTGATTCTGTCATTTTGAGTAAAATCGTAACGATTGGCTTGAGATTTATATCTCCGATTGGGAAGATAGCAAAGTAATCACAAACTTCTTCGTCTCATCGTTTATGATTCCACAATATCTTCTTTCGCCGCGTCGATTAAGATTATTGTGAGGTGATTGATAATAATAGGCTGTTCTTCGGGAATATAAGTCTGGGTTATCAATTATTTCCTGTTCACCTTGATTTATCAAAAGACGAAACAAATCTTATAGGTATTTCTGTGGGAGACAGATTTATCTATTCTATAGACTTTCTGTGTGATACAGATTTGTTTATTAAAGTCTTCGACTTTGGGTCGTAGCAACTCTTAGTTATGGGTGAGATCAGCTAAGGGAATCAAGTGCGTAGTATCTTGCTGGGATAAGAGACGTATGATCATAACTGTATCTTAGATCGGTGTGAGATTGATTGGGATTCAACTACAGTCCAGACCGAAGTTAGTTTGTAGTAGGCTAGTGTCTGTAGCGGTTTAATACAGTGTGTGTTCAATCTGGACTAGGTCCCGGGATTTTTCTGCACTTGCGGTTTCCTCGTTAACAAAATTCTGGTGTCTGCGTTATTTCTATTCCGCATTATATTTTTTTATATAATTGAAATATCACAGGTTGTGCGTTTGAATCAATCAATTGGAAATACGATTTCTGATTGTTGATTGAAATTGATTAATCCTTGAACATTGGTCTTTGGTACCATTCAAGTGATTTCTCTTGTATTCAATTACACTCGCAGATTTCTATTTGCTTGAGTAAGAATTGAATCGAGAAAGAAGATATGACTCTTTGATACACTTTTATCTAGATTGAGTCTGACTGTCTAGTTGATTCTCTAGAAGGTATATTGGAGTTTGTCCATACAGATTGCTAAGAGAAATATTGGGTGTGGTTGTTGTCCCCCCGCTTTTTCAATTGGTAACAGAGCAGGCAAACACGTTTAAAGACCTTACAAGTCTGTGTTTGTAGCGATCTGCATCTATGGACGATAAGTTCATCTCTGATAAACGCGTCACCAGAAATAAAAGTTTTGTCTTGTCTATTTATATTAAAGAGAAAGATTCTTCAATCTCAAATATAGATGAACCCTGTGTTCAAACTAGACAGACAGGCTACGACATGTATCATCCCGATTACCCTTCAAAAAAGTCTATCTCACAAAATGAACGTGAATCAGCCAAAGAAAGTAAACAGATTTTAAATCATGTTAAAGTTCCAGTTGATCAGTTGAAAAAACATGTCAAAATTCTTCTTGGTGAGATAAGAGACTACAATTCCGAAAACTATGAATCCTTGCCCTTATCTTTCCTTAAGGCAAGTCTTGAAAGGGATATCTTGGAAATTGAACTTCTCTTGAATAAGCACTCATTTCAAGGATGTTTCAAAAAGTTCTCTAGACCATCTTCATCAACTACTACTGTAATTGAGGAAGATCCAGAAGAAAAACCCAGTATCTTCTCCTAGTGGAAAAGATGTGCCTATACCCTCTGTTTATCAAAAATGTTGCACATCTCCACACAGTTTTAAGATATTACTTTCTAAAGTTCAGAAAGTATGTCCTTTTTATGACTCAAAAGGACCTGTCAAGCAAATGAGAAACTCTAGGTTGAGTAACATTTACCTTGTTCATCTTCAACCCCACTTTGACGTAATTCAAAGGGATAATGACTTTCACATGACTAAACCAATTGGTTTCAGTTGTCACCTGTGTACTCATAGACGCATATATGTGTCTATTTGTTCTCAATTCTCTGTATTGTTAGTACTTGTTTTCGTCCTTATTATGGTATTTTGCGTGTTTGTAGGTATTTTTTGGAAATAAATAATTTTGGAAAAATCGGCTCGAAAAATTATGCGGAGCATCCTGGGTGGAAATTTGTTATTCGGACTCTCATTTTGGTTAAGGGGCAACCCAATTACTAAGGGGCCCTCAGTTGGGCATTTGCTACTTTCACTCCACAGACGGTTAGGGGGACACCCTTCTTCACGATTTGAAAATTCAAAATGGCGGGAAAGTTCATGCAGTTCACGGAAGAAATTTGGGTCGATCTTGTGGGCTTTGAGCGAGATTCAATCACTGGATTTTGTTTTGATTGACCTGCTTGGGCTAAACAGGGATTGTATGGTTAATGGATTCGATCCAGTTGGGCTAGAACATCGAGTCTTGGTTAAACATGGAAGAGAGATTATCACGGGATATTGGATGATACGTAACTGCATGGGAGAATATTTTTCTTTATTCAACAAGATTCGACCAATCAAGCCAGGATAAACAAGGAAATCCATCTCAGAACAAACGTGTGAGAAGAGAACAGGAAAGTAGCTAACAGAAGACGCGTGAAAGGTGAACAGGGAAAGAAAATATTCCCGTGAAAATAAAAATCATTAAGGGAGAATTATTTGCATTTAACTTGGATTATCTCGGTGCTTTTGAGTATAAATATGTCTATGGGGTTGAATAGAATGGTTGTCGAGAGTTGGGAGGAGAGAAGGAACGCTGCAGAATCGAGAACCATGATTTCTCTCTGCTGCTGCTGCTGAAGATGAAGATGAAGAACACGAAGAACAGAAAGCCAAAGACCGTCGTTCTTCAACAGTGTCTAAGACGCACGTCCGCGGGTCGTAGTTCGTCGTACAACAACAGTTATCATTTATCGTTCTTCTTGTAACAGCTGAACAGCGCCTTTGCAACAGTTATTTATGTTGCGATTTTTCTGTTCAATTGTTTTACACCTTTTCATCATTTGTAAACCACTTTTTGAGCAATAAATAATTATTTTGAGAGCATTTTTACTATGATGAGTTAAACCCCAACACTGGGACGACGGAGGAGGTCGAGCTTCATACATGGGTAATTTTATTAATTCTTTTTTAAGACTTTTGCATTAAAAATTAATTGAAATATGATTTGATTAAATTGGATGTTATTTGATTAGATGGGTCATGCTTAGCTTAGGTGATTTGATGTTCCATGCTTAACACTTACAGCCAATGTTTTGAGAATCTACTTTGGCAAAATAAGAGTCCATATATGTTTTGAGCGATTATTGTTGAGAATAAATCATTGAACCCTATGTTATGAAGATTGGCCGAATCATTAGTTCCATTACCTCTCTACCAATTTGTTAATATTTTTGTATATATTTGTATTTTTAAATCTTTACAAGTCCGAGCAACGAACTTTTACTACCACTTTCAAAACTAAAACAAAACCCTACCAGGAAAGTCAGTTCTATGAGTTCCTCAAAAGTTATGATTCAGAACAAATGTCTTAACAGTCTAAGAGAAGATCAGAATCGTTCCATCTTCAAAAAGGGAGTTAATAATTCATTTGATGTGAACAGGGTACCAGGAAGAAGCCGATTTCCTTCAGGTAAGAATCAATTCTCTGAGTCATATTTTTGTAAGGATAAATTTTATGACTACTTTTTACATCATAATGGTTTTCCTCCAACATTTCGTAAGAAAAAGGATAACCAAATGCAATGTTCATTTAATGAGCCAATGGCCAATACTTGTGTCAAATAATCACAAGGTTGAAATCTCACTTGTGAAATCCTAGCTGCGTGAGAAATGATTAGGTATACTTATTTGTAAAGTATCTCTGATTATCTAGATAATCTCTTATTGTCCTTAGATGGATCGTCAGGCAGCACCTTCACATAAGTATTTTTTGTAAGTCTGTCCTTGTGTTTTGTTTTATTTTTTGACTCTATGCCTTCAAATTGTTTTGAAAAATAAAATATTGAACTTTTTCATTCAGCAAAGTGTTGTTTCCAAATAATCTTTTTGGAAAAAGCTTTGTGGACCCTCTTCTGACGGGTATACATACGGTTTTTGGAGTCCTCTCACAAACCAATCTTGTAAACCCTAAGTTTCTCGAAACTTGTTTATATACCTATCCTATTGAGTTGTATATTCTCACTCTAGGATTCCTATTATCAATCCTCCTGCTGTTGGGATTTACCTGAAGACTTCGTTGATAATGCGGTATATTTCGAATTCGATAAAGAGAAGGGAACGTTTGTTGAAGTTGAAGGATGTTTTCCTCAATCTCCTGATTCCTATTCGGATATTGAGGAGGTTGAAGAGATTTCGTCTGATGTAGTTCTTGACTTCCTAAAGAACTTTGAGGATGCAAAGAAGCAACTTGTTGATACAATGAAGTGTCTTGATGTGGTAAGAACTGAGTTGAAAAAGGTTAATTCTGACCTTGTTCTCATAAAAACCCGTGTTAAAGAACTTCCCAATAAGGACATTCTCTCCAAAGGGGCAGAGGAAGCTGTCATTCGCAAGCTCAAAGACCTCAAGACTCATGAGGATCCTGAACCGTCTATTTGACTTAAGTTCGTGTCCGTCTTTGGCATAGGAGTCTGATTTTGATTTAGATTTTTTTTCTAGTAAATGTTCTTTTTTCTTGTTTTTAAGAATAACTAGAGTTTGGAATAGCCATTATTGTGATTACACATAGCTATGTCCAACGTTTTCATCATGTTTTTAGATTTATTGGTTTCAATTATAAATTTGTTTTGAAGATGATTTTGGCAGTATTAATCTTTATGGTTTTATATATTGCAAATTTTTTATGAGATATGGGTGTTTGCGTCCATGAACTGTGATTGTCCCATATCTTGTCAAAAGTTAAGTCCTTTATATGTCGATATGCATGTGTTGATAAAAGAAAGAATGAACTTTTGGCAAATACAAAAGTTAAGCCTATTATGTCAATTATTAATGGAAGATAGGTTAAAATCTTTTGTTTTCAAGGATTATGTCTATTGTATCTCATTGTGGAAATGGTGATGGAAAATAGAATGAGTCCTTGCTTATTCCACGGTATTAGGTCGACCTCTGATCCACAATTTTTTTGTATATACTGTGTTTCCATAAGGTGTCTTATGTTGAGCTCCATCGAATGAGTTATTTTTTTGGATTAGTTGTTGCTCTGTGAGGTACTTTATGTCAAGCATGTTTCAACTGAATTAATCATCTTGTTTGGTTATTTAGTTGTTGCTACGTAAGTTCTCTTATGTCGAGCATGACAATTAAATTGATTACTTTTTGTGGTTAATTTGGTTGTGTATTTAGATTAGATTAATTATGGGTCTCTTGAGATTAATGTAATTGAGTATTTTTGAGTCTCCGTAAGTTCACTTATGTTGAGCATTCCGGTTAAATTAATCATGGGTTCTCTTGTGGTTAATTTAATTGAGTATTTTGGATTCAAATTCATACTTGTATGTGATTTGTTATGTCCAAAGAAATCCTTACTTTCTTTTGAAATTAAGGTCGCTCTTGTTGTTCTTTCTGGAATGACATATTATGGGGGAGAGTTCTTAATTGAGTTTGTGCTTAATTTCCAAATCTTTGTGGGGAGTGCGGCCGTGGAATATTATAGAGGTTATCTTGTATCTTTATAAACTCCTTAATGAATGCATTTAGCTTCGGCTATATGATTGCATCTAAATAAGATGATATGTGCTTTCTTTTGGTCATGAAATGTCTCTTTCGGAAATTTCATTAGGATCCCGTTTTCGTACCTTTTCCAATTTTACTGACAAAAAGGGGGATAATTAATATGTAGTTCACACTACAAATGTATATGGTTTTCGGATCATTATGTAAGGGGGAGTGGTTTCCATGTGAGATGGAGTATTGACTAAGGGGGAGTGATACATATCACCATATTATTGTTGTCGAAGTTATGATACAATTGAACTTTGATACTTTATAATGATACTACGACACTGTATAACAATGATTGAGAACTCTTGTTTTCTCGTTGTTATAGCTACGGATTTTCAACAACGATGATGCTGAACTTACAACCTTTGTGATCATTGGAGTACTTGGAAGTGACGAAGATTTCGAGTAATGTTGAAGATTAGGCATGTGGAATAGGAGCTACAAAAGTTAATTCATTTATTTTTGTAGTCCATATGTATTGATATTTTTGTCACTAAAATTGACAAAGGGGGAGATTGTTAGAGCATTTCTCGGTGGAACTCGCATGCGTTGCTATCTCAAGCATGTTTGTCAATGTTAGTGATCAAAACTATAAGTCTTGATTTATAGTCTACTATAGCTAAGTCTCGGACTAGGATAGAAAGTGTATTTGAGCTCAAGAACTCCATGGAAATCATCATACAAGACGAAGGACTACTCAAGGAACTAGTGGAACTTCATTGAGTAAAAGGTATGTGGAGACTTGAACTTATCTATCACTCAAAAGTCTATTTACGCTATCTCCTATTCTTGAGACAAAAGTTGTTTTGCTATATAGACTTTGATTATTCACATTTGCTATTTCGAGACGAGTTTATCTCGCCTATCTATTTCTCGAAATATGCGTTGTTAAGCTTTCTCTTTGGCCAAGTTCATCTTTACCTAGTGACGAAAATCATGACAAGTTTCAATAACTTTGAAAATTGCTTACTTTAACGAAAAATAGTATGTGAATAACAACTATATAATAACGTTCTCTAAGAATGTTTCAATGATTAAAATGAGAGTTTAGATCATATAACCAATGCGGATATCAGCATTGTGTGGAAACACATATATGTATAAGTCCTTTTTCCTTGAACCGAAGTTTGCGAACTTTGTTGATCAAGGGAATCGGAACAAGTGCCGTGAACTCAGTCCCCGAATTCAGTCCGCGAACCCAGTCTGCGAACTGGCGGAAGTTCTCGACCAGAGAAAATCTGCTGGAGTTTGAGAACTTCTTCCGGGAACCTAAGTCCGCGAACTAAGTACTTCACATCCAGAAATGACACCATCTTCCCTTCTACAAGTACTTCACATCCATAATAACTCAATTCATTTATCATCTAAAATTACTAAAATTATCAACATCCAAGCACAAACCTTTCCATTTTAGTCACCAACTCTTACTGCCATCAATAGCTCTCTATTTTTCTCCTTTTTCCAAACAAGAACAATCCCATTTAACCAAATCATCTTCCACTCTTTAAAGAAATAAAAACAGAGATGAAAATCAATTTCAATTAGAATATATACTTCAATTAGAATTATCATCAACAACTGCAATTACATCCACGGGACCATATATACTTCAATTAGAATTATCAACAAACAAAGGCATACCTCATTCAACAATACTACTAGTAATTCGATCACACCAGGCATATTACTAATACTAACTCACTTCAGTTCTGCGCTAATAACTGCAGTTCAACCTAACAACATGCACATCCAAGTATCAGTTCAACATATATACAATATCTTAAATACTCATCTCAAATCATGGTTCATCAACAACCACATAGTCTCGACAACATACATAAATAACTGTACTAATTCGATTGAGAAGAATAATTACCTCAAACCAATCCAACTCAAGCAATTGAATTAGATTCTTCTTACTCTGACCTGACTCAGAATTCATCTCAAGATCACCACCATCTACCAAAACCAACTCTACCTTTCTTCTGTCTCGATCTGAGTCTCATAATCAGCAACCCTCAGAAACTCTAATTCATAAATTGGGGAAGAACATGAGGAACCCTAAATCTGCAATTTCTTAATCAATTTTTCAGGATAACTCCACCATTTACATAAAATACCAATCAAAAACAAACTCATCTTCTAACTTCTCCTTATTCACCTTTAATTGAATTCTCGATCAATTACAGAAAACCCTAACTATTGATTCTTCAATGATTCGTCACTGAATCAACTTCAAGGCTTAAATTAAAAAACTACTCATGAATCTTCAACAACAATAACTTCATAATTTATCTTCTAAATCTTCATAACATCATCCAACTCTATAAACTCTAATTCATATCTTCACTGATTTAATATTTCCTTTTCTCTCCTTGTTCAGCCAAGAACAACACCACCTCCAGCAACAACCCATGACTCTTGTCTAATTATCCCAACCTCACCACCTCAGAGCCCTCACAGGAATTCAACAGAGGTGAAAAACAGAAAGAAGAGAAGAAGAAAGAAACGAGAAGAAGAAGAAAATATAAATGAGAGTTTATCCTCTCGGTCGATTAACCCGTATGAAGTGCGGCGACACGTATGAAGTGCGGGTTAACGGGTTAACCCGTGGTTTCACGGTCCGGGACGGGTTAACCCGTTTCTCGACGGGTCACCATTTCTCCAACCCGAACCCGGCTTGTTTAGAAACCAGCCAGTCCGGGTTCGGGTTTTCACGGTCCGGGCACGGGTTAACCCGCGGGTTTCGGCTTGTTTGCCAGCTCTAGTTATATCTAAAGACGATTGTTTGTGAACTCATTTATATTAACTAACGAATGCTAAATGCAAATCGTGGCTATATAGTTCATGAACCGATTAGAGTGAATCAAATCATTTTTGCTTCGATTGTGTCTTGTGTAGTTACATAAGATTTCCTTGCAATTGAAACAAATCTCTAACTAGTTCATTTGAACTAGTTATGGTGAAGAAGAATATGGCTGATATGAAAGTGCTCATATGTCTAACCATTTGGTTAACTATTATTGAACCAACAAATGTACATGTTTGGGTACGGTTACACAAACCTAAAATCGTGCATTTCATTTGTGTGTAACAAGCTAAGTTTTCGATCCAACGGTTGAAAGATATTAGTTTGAATCTAATCAGGTTTTCATATAACGGTGAATATTGAATGCGTTGTTACTAAGCTAACATTGATTGCAAACCCTGATTTGATAGACTACATAAGTGAGAGCTCTAGCAACTGGGAAACCTAATCCCCACACCTTCCGTGTGATACTAGTTGTATTAGCTAGAGTCGATACTCCTTTAACCTTTGGTTTCTTCTTAAAAACCAGGTTAACGACTTAAAGACTTCGTTGGGATTGTGAAGCCAGACCGATACTACTTTCTCGTAGTTGTGTGATCTGATCTTGCTGATTCTATCGTTTTGAGTACAATCGTAACGATTGGCTTGAGATTTAAATCTCCGATAGGCAAGATACAAAAGTAATCACAAACATCTTCGTCTCATTGTTTGTGATTCCACAATATTTTCTTTCGCCGCGTCGATTAAGATTATTGTGAGGTGATTGATAATACTAGGTTGTTCTTCAGGAATATAAGTCCGGGTTATCAATTAGTTCCTGTTCACCTTGATTTATCTAAAGACGGAACAAAACTTGTAGGTATTTCTGTGGGAGATAGATTTATCTATTCTATAGACTTTTCTGTGTGATACATATTTGTTTATTAAAGTCTTCGACTTTGGGTCGTAGCAACTCTTAGTTGTGGGTGAGATCAGCTAAGGGAATCAAGTGCATAGTATCCTCCTGGAACCAGAGACGAAGGAGCATAAATGTACCTTGGATCGGTGTGAGATTGATTGGGGTTCAACTACATTCCAGACCGAAGTTAGTTTGTAGTAGGCTAGTGTCTGTAGCGTCTTAATACAGTATGTGTTCAATCTGGACTAAGTCCCGTGGTTTTTTTGCGTTTGCGGTTTCCTCGTTAACAAAATTCTGGTGTCTGTGTTATTTCTTTTCCGCATTATATTTTGTTATATAATTGAAATATTACAGATTGTGCGTTTGAATCAATCAATTGGAAATCCGACCTTTGGTTGTTGATTGAAATCGATTGATCCTTGAACATTGGTCTTTGGTACCGTTCAAGTGATTTCTCTTGTATTCAATTAGACTCGCAGATTTTTATTTGCTTGAGTAAGAATTGAATCAAGAAAGAGAGATATAACTCTTTGATATACTTTTATCTAGATTGAGTCTGACTGTCTAGTTGATTCTCTAGAAAGCATATTGGAGTTTGTCCATACAGATTGCTAAGCGAAATATTGGGTGTGGTTGTTGTACCCCCGTTTTTTCAGGGTTCATTTTGTTTTGCTTTTGTAACTTTTCTTGCTCCAATTTGTATCTGATTTAGGGGAATTCATTGGTGATTTTATGGTAATGTACCGCGATGGAGGAGAAAACCAAGATGTTCTGATGTAATGCCAGTTTAAAGCGACGTAATTTCTTAAATTGATGCGGAATAAATAATTGTAATTTTTTGGTGATTGAAAGTTTATATTTTTGATTGGGATTGAATGTACATAAAGACGAAACCAGAATGATTATTGTTTTGAATTTCGTTCTGTTCTATTTTTTTGATTAATATGGTGAAAAAGAAAATAGTCGACAGTTTGCGAGAGAAGATGTGTAAGTTTCGTTGTGCGAGTCATTTTACAGTTGTGTTTGATTGATGGTCAAATTTTTCACTAACCAACGATTAACTGTTATGGTGAAACTGTTATCGACGGTTTAGCGAAAGAAGATGTTTAAATTTAAAATTGATTATGATTTTTGGTTTTTAAATTAAGGCTAGGGTGATTTGGTAATATAAACCATTCAAGAGTATACATGTCATTGCATATTTATTAGACACCTCTTATTGACATACCTTAGATGGGAAAATAATTTTATATACCCTAAAACAGAATTCTATATTAAACCTAGCGTTCTTAGAGGCGTAGAAGGCACCTCCTAGTGTTTGTAAACTTCAGAAGTATACAAACTCATCAATTATGTTTTAAGTATCACCGTGGAATTTGGTGATAAAGATAATCAAGATAAACTGTGTCTTCCGCTGTTCTCGACTGTATTTAGAAATGAATGATAACACAGTAGAGAGACAGTCCGGGTCGGGCTGGAAGGATAAGCAGGACAAGTGCGGCTTTGGGGCAACAAGGGGTGGGGAAACCAAATATATCTTTTACATTTAGAGTTCTTTGTATAATAAATAATTATCGGGGACCTGTATATAATCTACGTAACATATAAGGGAAAAAATAGGTTAATTAGGACTTAAATGATTATACTTCCTCCGTTCTATTCTATCTTTTGTTTGCATTCATTCAGTTTTTATTTACAAATTATTATTTTCTGATTATAACTGAAAAAAAAAATTTGAATAAAAATAAATATCCTTAATTATTACTGAATCATTTTCTCCTATGAAATATTAATTTTATATGGTTGATTGATTTTTAGAGAATCAAATATTTAATTTACTAATAACCGAATTGAATCCGTCTAGAAAATTACATACATAGTTTTATTTCCTGTTGAGAAAAACATATATAATTTACTGTATTTTTGTTGGCATACATGATACTTTGATGAGTTTTTTTAATTTATACTCCTTCCGTTCCACTTTAGGTGATGTTTTTTGACTTTTCACGCAAATTAAGAAATGGGAGAGATATAAAAAAATTCTATTTATACCCTTGAGAAAAGTCTTCAAACATTAATTGTTATTAGTGTGTTTAAAAGTAAACTTATGGTTCCAAGACAAAATGTGAGGGTATTGATGGTAGTTTTGTGGGAAAAATATAAACACTATCAAGTATTGTGGAACAGAAAAATAACCCTAAACACTCATCTAAAATGGAATGGAGGGAGTATATGTTATATAAATAATTTTTTATATCCTTACGATAAGTTAGCCGTTTGTACTGTATAAGATTATTAAACAATATGTAACTAATACTTGTTGCTAAAGAAAAAAAAAATTAGAGCTGCCTTCGGCCACCTAGTTTGATTTATATACCAACCTTGTATACAAAAAATTATTCGCTGCATACACTGAAGCACTTTGAGAAAACTCATTTTGAAGCTCTTGAAAACAAATGTGATAGTGATAGTGAATCACAGTGGTAAAATGATACGAATCTAATCAAGTTCGTGTTTAATATTCCGTTTAGTGGGGAAAAACATAATATATTGGCTTCGGGGAGAAAAATTCCCAGGAACGGCCCTGGCGACAGTTAACAATCTTCAAAACAGAGAATATAGAAAAAGAATATCAGAAAAGTCAAGTGTGCAATAAATGATTCAAAGATCAAAAGAGTGTACCAGTAGGTTCTCCTTTTATTATACTCCCTTGAAAGGAGCTGCATACTTTCACTTACACACTTATTTTGCATCACAGCAGGAATACAGTTTAAGATTTTCTCCAAGATGCATTTAGCTCTTGTGCGACTTTATTTATTTTGTACGTACTGTCTTGATAGAAGATTATAATACTTAAAGCTTATTGTAGAACAGAGAGTCGGATGACCACAAGTGATGATGGCTCAAAGATTTCGTAGAATTGATGGTCAGAATCCCAAAAGACAGCCTCTATGGCTGCAGTTGTTTCTGCCCTTTCACTGCAGCTGGCCGGCCGGATTCTGATCTAGAATCACCATCTCTAAATTCCGAATCTTGAATTGGCCACCAAGCAGGAAAACCATACCTACCACCATAAACTGGTACAGTGTTAGATGGTGTTGACACAGACATAGGAGGTGGTAGTTTCACTGGTACAGATCCAGATGGTGTAGATACGGACGTAGGTGGTGATAGTTCCACTGGTGGGGTAGATACGGACACAGATGGTGTAGATATGGATGTAGGAGGTGATAGTTCCACTGATGGGGTAGATACGGACACAGATGGTGGTAGTTCTTGGGACGACGTATCACCGTTTTCAACATTGTCTGGGCCATTATCATTCATGGTTCCATTGCCTCCGTTGATAACATTGTAACTAGTAGTGCTGGTTTCACTAGCCTCAAATTCACGGGCAGCTGCAACACCACCTAGGATAATGAAACTCTTAGGATATGAAGTACTACCCACAAAAAGCATAGTTACGATCATGACCAGAAATAACACCTTCTTATCACTCTCCATGGTAGTACACTTATGTTTCTCTTAATTTCACTTATGTTTCTCACACTGCCTCTTCTCTTGTGATCACCACTCCCTTTTATAGTGTGAACTTGTGAGGACGTAATGGTAAATGAGATGTAAATACATTTAATAACCATTCATTCAACTACTTTTGTTTTACTCATGCAGTCATGTCATATAAAAATGGCATGTGAAAGAAAATTGAAGGCTTTGTATGTAGTCGTCAATATATTGATTGATCCATTTGAAAATAGTCAGCCACCAAACTAATCATGTACTTATTAACTTCCAATTCCTAACTAAACTTACAACGCGTTCCTTTCAGGATTTTTAACAGCCAAGAATTAGATTATGGGTTAATCTGATTCCTAGAATTCAATTCTAGGGAATTGATTTCCTAATCAAAAAAACTGTGTTTGATTGGGATAATTGGATTCCAAGTAATTCAAACCTATAATAATACTAAAATACCCACACCTAAAACAAAATAAAATAGTTTCAGAATCAATCAACAGATACTCTTCTTTAGAATGTGTCAAAACAAAAAGATCACTCTTCTTCAGCTTCCTAATTCCATTGTCTCTCTTACTGTATTTTAAATCAGAGATACACCCATACTCTTTATCTGACTTGAATTTAGAAACCACTTCTAACCCTTTCGTTCACATTCCAAATCCAAGGCAGTTAAAACAAACACAGTTTTAGAATCAATCAAACAAAACAAGCCCATTGAAGATCTCCATCTCTCGTTGTTCAAAAAAAAACATCTCCATCTCTCACTGTTTCTAGGGTTCTATTTTCTTTCCCCGTTGATTTTAAGAGATAAAAAGATTACGAGGGGGTAATATAGTCATTTAGTTTCAATTCCCGTGTTTTTCCTCCAGAATTGAATTCTTTTCCATGGGACCAGCTCTGGAAAGGAAATGGAGAATTTTGAGGAAATCGGATTCCCTCAGAATTAATGGGTTCAGGGGTTATGATTTAGGGTTTAGATAAACAAATTGAAGAAAATGAATTCCTATATTGGATTGAATCACAGATGAATTAGATCTGAAATTTAATTTCAATCTGGAAACTCTAGGGAAGACGATTAATTTCAACAGAACTGGTCATAAAAATCCAAGGTGACCAAACTTGTGGTACAAAAACCCCATTCAAATGTTGGGATCCATTAAAACTCCATCTTAAACAAAATTGATACAAAAACCCCAAATTTCAAAGTTGGTTCATCAAATTTTATGATGAAACCAAAATTAGTTTCATCAAATTCTTTGGGGTTTTTGTGTTACTTTTGTTTTGATGGAGTTTTTGTGTTACTTTTGTTTTGAAAGGTTTTTTGTAGATGGATAGTGACACCTTTGGGGTTATAACTCGCAGACCGTAATTTCAATCGGAAAATTCAAGTTCATCAAAATCCCAGATGCTTTTGTTCTTCAAAATTTCGAGTTCTTCAAATTCACGGAAATTTGAAGCTTTAAGTTTTACAATAATGAAGTAGATTATTTCCACAAGCTAAATGGTTTCAGCAAGTGGGCGAAGAGTGTGGGAATCAGGGTTAATGGGTGTTTGTTCTCACAGTAGGAAACATGGTTTTGTTATAGACGTTCGATCCTAAGCCCATTTCAGGGGCATATATGTAACCTCAGTGTTTGTATTTTTACAAAATTAATTAAAATTTGGTCATCGACAGTCAAAGACGGTCAACGTCATTTCCAAGTACCAAACACTATGCTGGACAAAAATTAGACCAAACACTAATTTTGTACAAATATAAGTTCCAAATATTAAATAACCCTAATTATAAACCATTTCCCCTGCAAAATATAGGCTATAACTTCTTCTTGGATCTAGAAACACTTTGTTCCTATCATGATGAGCTAGGCATTTCCAAAGACTACGCATGCTAATAATACCTTAACTACTGGATGTAATCAGAATGGTGCGTAACAGAAAAAGAGAAAATAACAAATAAGAAACGATTTTATATTAATTATATCGTAAATTTGAGATTGGTTAGATATCAATTCTAGAATTCAACTGTTCTTGGATTTATTATTAAAATGGAAAATATAATAGATAAATGCATTACACAATAATACGGAAAAATGGATTTATTCTAGCACATCCACCCTTGGATGGACCATTAATTTAGATATGTTGCGAAAATATAATACGATAGGGACCTCTCTTTTAACTTATAGTAAAAACTCCATATATTAATAGAATTGGTACTTTATCAAATTATTAATATATGAAGTTTATTAATATAGGGTGGTATAAAAAAAATTATTTTTATTTTGCTAATTCAAAGCATGTAAAGGACAATAAATGTTGATGTCTTCCTTAACCATCCAAATGAGAAAACAATCGTATATGCTTTAATCGAAGAACGATGGAACTAGACAAAAGTAGGAGGATACAATCCTAATGATAATAGTGTAGAGATATAAATGTTTCATGACAAGAAGCTTTAAACACGCTCGACAAAGTGTAAATGTTTTGACTTCAACAAGAAGGTACTCATAGTAATGAGGTCTTACGCCTCCGCAAACCAAAAGATGCGATAAGTATCCAAAAAGTTGCATCGTTTTCTTAAACAACTATAAATTAGTACTTTTTTTCATCTCAAATTTTGATGTAACAAGATCTTAAGTTTCCAATAATGACCATTATATTATTATATATGAAGTTAAATTCTTTATGACGGGACTAGAAAAAAGACATTAATATTAAAATGTGGATGTTATTACTATTTATAACTGGCTCAAACTGGTACTATGATTTTTTATCAATAAATAGAGTTTATTAATATATGAGGTATAAATATATAAAGTTTTTACTGTATTAGAAAAAGCATTGGGCACTATTATGTAAGGATGCAAATGGTATGTTTAGTACCGAGTGACAATCAAATCAAGGGGAACGGTGTTTAGGCTTGTGAAACCGTACCAAAATGTGGTCCAGACTATTGGTTTTGCAAAACCAGTAATATTGCCGGTTCTAAATATCCGACTATCCAAATATTAATTTAAAACAAAAGAAAGATAAAAATATTAAACTACATTAGGGGTTAACTTAGTTTATAGTCAAAACCATACAAAACTTAAACCATGTTGATAATTTGGACTTTACGTACGAAATTAGATGGAGATAGATTCATAATATTCACTATAAATAAAATAATTTATTGGATTTATACCAATGGTTTTTGCATTTATTTTAGGGTTCACCAAAACCGAAATCAAAACCATCCTATGTCATTCGATGAATGGTTCGAATTGTTTCAGTTTAGCGGGTTTAGACATGGTTTGGTTTTTGTGCAACCCACTATTATGAACGTAGCATTTTTAAAATCTACTAACCGGGTTTGCGGTTCCCCCAACAAATATCTTAGAAATTGGATTTTATACATATGCACGTAAGAGAAAAAATGTAAAACCCTGTACTTTTAATTAGTTACGGTTTTGGGTCAGGTTATACCGAAATTAGCTGACCTTGTGTCTTAGGTTGTTGTTCTTTGGTCTTAGCCTAGGTGGGTTGATTGAACAAGAAAGGATACAAGTTAGGGTGGAAATTAGAATAATTAATAATAAATAAAATTAGGAGAAAATGAATAGATAATTAAAAGAACTAAACATTAGTATTATTAAGATTTTTATAACAAAAAGTTTGGGAAAGGAATTTTAGAGAGGAGAAAACTAAAAGTTATGGAGAAGAAGGAGATAAAACTAGGACTTATTTTAGAGAGGAAGACTATGGAAACTCAGTGGAGGATTAATAGAATTGAGGTAGAATGTTTAATCCATTTTCTATTTGTGTTTATTTGTTATACTTTGATTTCAATTTTGTTTATTCTTAAATCATTAGGGTTCTGGAATTTGTCTATTTAATTTAATGCATCTGATTGATGATCAGCCTTTTATTATTGGTTGATAACATGATGGGTACCATTAGTTAAAATTTGAGAATAATCCACCATTGAAAGTTTGTTTTAATTTGGGTGATAGTTTCTGAATTTATGGACAGTTTTGTTTTGTTGTGGTTTTGAATCTTTTGATGTTTTTAAGCAGTCTTAATGATGTTAAAATTATTTGAGATCTTAACAAAGGTTGTAGATAAATATGTTATCTTTCATTGTTCTTTGGAATTTCTTGATTTGAGAATAATATGAATTTACCGTGGATATTTTTCTAATATAGTGTTATCTGCCTAGATTTTGTGATGCGTTTGTAAATTCGATAACTTTTGTTTGAAGCGTTGGTTAACTGTGAATTTTTGATATGTTATATATTACGGATTCATGTATGTCCTTGTAAAGTTGAAGATGATCAGATACAGTTATTACCATGGAACATATGATGTAATATGGCTGCAGTTAACTTGTTCGCATAAATGCTTGAAATAAATTCATGTTGTTAAGCCATGGTTGCTTGTATTGTTTGTAAAAATGATTTCAAAAATTGAAATGAGTTCATGTTTTACCGTCATATGAAATATGGTTTCATGTTAACGGCGGGTAATGATCCCCGAGAGTTAAATGGGTAATGATCCCCATAGGAACTTGTGTTTCCCGATCATCGATGACAGCTGTCCGTGCCGATAAACGATAGGTGGATGTACAAACCAAGGATTTCGTACCGTGAATGAAACGGGTAATGATCCCCGATAACAGATGGGTATGTTCCCCATAAGAACTTTTGTTCCTGACCATCGATGGAGGTTGTCTGTGCCGATAAACGATATGTGGGTGTACCAACCAAGGACATTCGCACCAGGAACTCAATTGTTAAAACCTAAATTGGTAGATTTGTCTAATTTATTATTGGTGTTATGAACTCAATTGTGAAATCTAATTGGATGAATTACTGAAAGTATTATTAGTATTATGAACTCATGATTGAAGGATGATTTTTTGAAATAATACTAATATTGTGAAGTCTTATTTTCAAATCTTAATATGATTTGTTAGAAACAATATTTGCATTGTGAATTCATGATTAAACAAATGTACTTGTGTGGTGATCATGTTGGGTGAATATCTATATTATTGATTTTCTCGAAATTATGTCGTACGCTCATGTTGTATGATATTTTACTCATTGACATTGTTATGCATGTTTTCAGATTGGGAATGCATTCTATTAAGATGTCATCTCACCACAATTGACATCTTTTTCAGATTTCATAAATGGAGGTATTGGAATTTAGAAGTTAGTTAACTTGTGGATGGTTTTATTTCTTGTCATTATTTGAAATGCAATCACATATACATATTATGTTGAGGATGTTGTTAGTGGATTTATTTTCTTTTCAATTATACTCATGCTGGTACGTATGTTGTAATAAATATATTATAAAATATATTCATATGTCTCTTTCCAACCCGTAACGCTTCAAGTTTGGATCTCCATATGGGTTTGACCTTGTTCCGGAACTCGGAGTGTTACAAAAAACATTAAAAAAACAATTCTCATTTAATTATTTGATGAATATGAGATTAGTTATTAGAATATAATTGTTGTTGGGTAATTTATTATTTAAAAAAAATAAAAAATACAATAGATTGACTTCAATACTGCATCATAAGAAGATTAATTTTTCTTCAAATTGAAAATTATATTCTAAACTTCTAAAGTTCAAACAAGCATTGCTCTATCTTTTAAATCATTTAGGATCTTACACAAGATACAAGTTAATAGAGAAGAAATCATCAGGCCTAAAGTACATAGCGAATTGTAATGATGATATCGGTAGAGTTCAGAGTGAAGTGAATGATTGTCATAATAGGTTTATTTTTCTATTATCTTCCACCTTAAAGTCCTTGACAAAATAAGCTATGTCGTTAAACGGTAATGAAATCCTTGCATCTTATTGGCTGAAATAGGCTTTTTCTAATGTAGAAGTTATAGTGAGGACACTTAACATAACTCTATTAGTCGAAGTATTATGAATTAGGTTACACTTTGTTTACATCAAGTATTTAACCATCCATTAGTAGCGTCGTCGACAAAAAGGAAGGTGGACAACACTTCCGTCAGAGTTTTAATCTAATTAATTTTGTTACACCGTGTTTACACCAAATACTTAATTGTATGTTAGTAACACCGTCTTAGGTGGAAATACTTCCGCCAACCCACGAAAAAATTCCCACGGCATTGATATATGTATGTTTGTCTGATCCCTTGGTTTCTTGATTTTTCCAGGGTTATGTTAAAATTTGGCTCCCATCCTAGACCATTTCATTGTATTTCCTTAAATGTAGCGTTTCCTATTACCAATGTGTGTCGGTAAATACAATTGTTTCCTAATACTAATTAATAAGATGTCTCTACACCAAATCAACGGTTTTAAGACATTTATATCCGTTGTTTTGAATTTAAGAGACACGTATAACTGTCTCAAATCGTGCATCTGGAATCGTTTGAGACAGATAGAGCGACACTTATAAGTCTCTTAATTAATCTAAGCGACACTTGTAGGTGTCTCTTAATTAATTTTTAAGAGACACTTACAATCAATTTAATCGACACTTATATGTGTCTCAAAATTAAATTAGGTTTTTAAAAAAAATCATAATTTTCCTGCAGGGAAATCCCAAAACCAAATTATTTTCTGCACCTGCGTATTTTAATTTTTTGCACCCCAAAACCAAATATTAACACTAAAAACAAAAATGAAGTCTAACATTTAATTTATTCAAGGAAAAAAATAAAATACTAAAGATGAAATACAAGAGAAGTTTTCGAAAAAGACTCAAGTGACTTTCAGGAATAAAAGATGTTTAACATAATCAGTAACAGAAACTTAAAGGACCTGTCAAGCAAATGAGAAACTCTAGGTTGAGTAACATTTACCTTGTTCATCTTCAACCCAACTTTGAGGTAATATCCAAAGGGATAACTGACTTTCACATGACTAAACCAATTGGTTTCAGTTGTCACCCTGTGTACCTTATCAGGAAAGTCAGTTCTATGAGTTCCTTAAAAGTTCTGATTCAGAATAAATGTCTTAACAGTCTAAGAGAAGATCAGAATCGTTCCATCTTCAAAAAGGGAGTTAATAATTCATTTGATGTGAACAGGGTATCAGGAAGAAGCCGATTTCCTTCAGGTAAGAATCAATTCTCTGAGTCATATTTTTGTAAGGATAAATTTTATGACTACTTTTTACATCATAATGGTTTTCCTCCAACATTTCGTAAGAAAAAGGATAACCAAATGCAATGTTCATTTAATGAGCCAATGGCCAATACTTGTGTCAAATAATCACAAGGTTGAAATCTCACTTGTGAAATCCTAGCTGCGTGAGAAATGATTAGGTATACTTATTTGTAAAGTATCTCTGATTATCTAGCTAATCTCTTATTGTCCTTAGATGGATCGTCAGGCAGGACCTTCACATAAGTATTTTTTGTAAGTCTGTCCTTGTGTTTTGTTTTATT
Organism: Papaver somniferum; assembly: GCF_003573695.1. Classification (NCBI taxonomy): domain Eukaryota; kingdom Viridiplantae; phylum Streptophyta; class Magnoliopsida; order Ranunculales; family Papaveraceae; genus Papaver; species Papaver somniferum. The sequence continues at coordinate 48,565,660 of NC_039359.1, read as the reverse complement.
TTTTGACTCCATGCCTTCCAATTGTTTTGAAAAATAAAAGCTTGAACTTTTTCATTCAGAAAAGTGTTGTTTCCAAACAATCTTTTTGGAAAAAGCTTTGTGGACCCTCTTCTGACGGGTATACATACGGTTTTTGGAGTCCTCTCATAAACCAATCTTGTAAACCCTAAGTTTCTAGAAACTTGTTTATATACCTATCTTATTGAGTTGAACATTCTCACTCTAGGATTCCTATTATCAATCCTCCTGCTCTTGGGATTTACCTGAAGACATCGTTGATAATGTGGTATATTTCGAATTCTATAAAGAGAAGGGAACGTTAGTTGAAGTTGAAGGATGTTTTCCTCAATCTCCTGATTCCTATTCGGATATTGAGGAGGTTGAAGAGATTTCTTCTGATGTAGTTCTTGACTTCCTAAAGAACTTTGAGGATGCAAAGAAGCAACTTGTTGATACAATGAAGTGTCTTGATGTGGTAAGAACTGAGTTGAAAAAGGTTAATTCTGACCTTGTTCTCATAGAAACCCGTGTTAAAGAACTTCCCAATAAGGATATTCTCTCCAAAGGGGCAGAGGAAGCTGTCATTCGCAAGCTCAAAGACCTCAAGACTCATGAGGATCCTGAACCGTCTATTTGACTTCAGTTCAACACGCTATCCTTAACACAATAGTTGACAGGTACGCCTCAAGAATGAGTGATGCCTATATTTTATTGTCAAGTTGTATCCAGGATAAAACTTCCCGTTGCAAGTATTGTTAGCACTACAATACTTGCCCTCTCATATGAACTCAACAACAAAGCACGAAAGAAAAGAAAAAGACCACACAGAGGAAGAGAGACGAAAAGAAGAGGAGAGTAGCTCTTCTGGACACAAATGAAAATGAAAGTTTCGAATTCTTTTTATAGGAAAACAGAAAGGGTGAAATCAATGCACATTAATGTGCGAATCAGTACTGCATGTGAAATAATGCTGCCATGATGTCGACATAATTCTGTCATCAACATTCAAAAACCGGTAAGAAAATGTCGACATCCATGCAAATAAATCCGTTAAGAAAATTTTTTTTGGTAACAGAATAAATTCACCCAAGTCACACGCCCCCCATATTTAAGACAAAATTTATTTTGATTTTCAAAATGATTAGGAAATAAATCAAAAGAAATTTTTCCAAAAAGGAAAGTCTTGGTTGACCAAAGTCCATGGCACAAGCACGAGCTCGAGCCCACATTGTTTTACTAACAATCCATAAAGGAATAACTATATAGTGGAACTCCTCTTTAGTTATGCCCAATGTGGGACTAAAGGACCTATTTCATTCACTCATAGAAAATGAGTAAGAGCTCTTAGAGAACCAAAATCAAAACATTAAAAACTCATTTTCTCCAACACCTTATAAAAAATTATTCGCTTTGAAAAAATTCATTTTGAAGCTCTTGAAAACAAATGTGATAGTGATATTATAGTGAATCACAGTGGTAAAATGATACGAATGTAATCAAGTTCCTGTTTAATATTCCCTTTAACGGGGAAAAACATAATATATTGGCTTCGGGGAGAAAAATTCCGGAACGGCCCTGGCGACAGTTAACAATCTTCAAAACAGAGAATATAGAAAAAGAATATCAGAAAAGTCAAGTGTGCAATAAATGATTCAAAGATCAAAAGATGTACCAGTAGGTTCTCCTTTTATTATACTCCCTTGAAAGGAGCTGCATACTTTCACTTACAGACTTATTTTGCATCACAGCAGGAATACAGTTTAAGATTTTCTCCAAGATGCATTTAGCTCTTGTGCGACTTTATTTATTTTGTACGTACTGTCTTGATAGAAGATTATAATACTAAAAGCTTATTGTAGAACAGAGAGGCGTATGACCAACAAGTGATGATGGCTCAAAGATTTCGTAGAATTGATGGTCAGAATCCCAAAAGACAGCCTCTATGGCTGCAGTTGTTTCTGCCCTTCACTGCAGCTGGCCGGCCGGATTCTGATCTAGAATCACCATCTCTAAATTCCGAATCTTGAATTGGCCACCAAGCAGGAAAACCATACCTACCACCATAAACTGGTACAATGTTAGATGGTGTTGACACAGACATAGGAGGTGGTAGTTTCACTGGTACAGATCCAGATGGTGTAGATACGGACGTAGGTGGTGATAGTTCCACTGGTGGGGTAGATACGGACACAGATGGTGTAGATATGGATGTAGGAGGTGATAGTTCCACTGATGGGGTAGATACGGACACAGATGGTGGTAGTTCTTGGGACGACGTATCACCGTTTTCAACATTGTCTGGGCCATTATCATTCATGGTTCCATTGCCTCCGTTGATAACATTGTAACTAGTAGTGCTGGTTTCACTAGCCTCAAATTCACGGGCAGCTGCAACACCACCTAGGATAATGAAACTCTTAGGATATGTACTACCCACAAAAAGCATAGTTACGATCATGACCAGAAATAACACCTTCTTATCACTCTCCATGGTAGTACACTTGTGTTTCTCTTAATTTCAATGTTTCTCACACTGCCTCTTCTCTTGTGATCACCACTCCCTTTTATAGTGTGAACTTGTGAGGACGTAATGGTAAATGAGATGTAAATACATTTAATAACCATCTAATCATTCAACTACTTTTGTTTTACTCATGCAGTCATAAGTCATATAAAAATGGCATGTGAAAGAAAATTGAAGGCTTTGTATGTAGTCGTCAATATATTGATTGATCCATTTTCAGCCACCAAACTAATTATGTATTAATCTATTTGAGATTTTTTTATTTTACCTCTCATTAACTTCCTGTTACTAACTAAACTTAGCACGTGAAGAAGAAAGTCATCACAGTTTGTTTCTACTAAACTTAACTTTTGTGCAGTATTATTTTCTACCATATTAATTATAACAAAAGTTGTATAGAAACAATATTTTAGACAACACTAAAACAATCCTCTCACATAATTTCTAATTGTAGGGTCGAAAAGCGGACCCCGCTAACTCCATGTGAGGGGTTGTTTTAGTATTGTCTAAAATGTTGTATGTCTAGAATTATTGATTAATTATTACAAAATTGTCCCACAAAACTCACCCAAAACCTCCTAGACTCAGCTGGTGGGTCCAACTTCCCCTTTAATGGGATCCCTTGCTAACTCCCTGACCGTAGGTCCCATCATCTCCTCTCACATGACGGTTTTGGAGGAGATTTTGGACGGTCTGTTAAGAATCATTGTAATTATAAACCATTTCCCCTGCAAATTATAGGCTATAACTTCTTCATGGATATGGAAAATTCTAGCCTGTTAGACTAGTTTTGTTCCTATCATGATGAGCATTTCCAAAGACTATGCCTGCTAATAATACCTTAACTACTGGATGCAATCCGTACGTATGAGAATGGTACGTATCAAAAAAAAAAAGAAAAAAAAAAGAAATAAGAAACCATTTTATTTTAATTATATCATAAATTTGGGATTAGTTAGATATTAATTCTAGAATTTAACTGTTCTTGGATTTATTGTAGCACATCCACCCCCGGATGGACCATCAATTAGAGATGTTGCGAAAAGATAATGCGATAGGGACCTCTCTTTTAACTTATAAGAAAAAAAGCATTGGGCACGATTATGTAAGGATGCAAATGGTATGTTCAGCACCAAGTGAGAATCAACATCAAGAGGAACGGTGTTTAGGCATCTGAAACCGTACCGAAATGTGGTCCAGACCATTGGTTTTGTAACGAGTAATATTTTCGGTTCTAAATATCTGACAATCCAAAAAAAAGCTAAAAATATTAAAATACAACAGGGTTTGACGGTTGCTTTAGTTTATGGTCGAAAACCATATGGAATATATATCATGTCGATAATTTGGGCTTTACATGCGAAATTACATGGAAATAGCTTCAGAATATTCACTATAAATAAAATTATCTAATGGATTTATACCAACGGTTTTCGAATTGGTTTGAAGGTTCACCAAAACCAAACCAAAATCAAAGGTGAAACTATTGTCAAACTCATTTTTTAGTTTTTTTCACTGTCAATCCCGTAGTCGGAAACTTCATGTGCGTATCCATTTTCTGTGGAAAATTTTCACAGAAACACATATTTTTTAGAATTAGTTTTTCGTTTCTTCTGTCTTCGTCATTTTTTTTTATGATTTCCTTCATCTTGCCCAAAGAACATGGAAAACTCAGTCAAGGATAATCATTTTTCTGCCGTTAATTGAGAAGATTTTTGAACAAAATTCAAACTGATTTGAAGTCCATGTGGTATCATAGAGGTTGGGTTTGTTGTAAAGCCATTGAAGTTAAGATTGAAAGGTACGATTTTTTGAACTTCTATTCTTTGGGTTATTCAATTATGATAATTCACAGATGTTGGGTAGAATTTTAGGATGAAATAAAAAACATCTTATGTCACTCAATGAATTGTTTGGCTTGTTTCAGTTCAGCGGGTTTAGACATGGTTTTGTTTTTGTGGAACCCTATATGTTCAAAATATACGGACCAGGTTTACGAATCCCCCAACCAATATCTTAGAAACTAGATTTTATACATATGTACATAAGAGAAAAAACATTAAAAAAAAAATTTCAATCAATTGTACGAGGAATGCAAGATTAGTTATTAGACTATAATTGTTGTTGGGTAATTTATATATAAAAAATGAAAAATAGAATAGATTAATTTCAATGTTGCATCATAAGAAGATTAATTGCTCGATCTTTTAAATCGCGTAGGATCTTACATAGGATACGAGTTAATAGAGAAGAAATTATCGGACCTAAAATACATGGTGGATTTAGTTATAACGATTATATCCATAGATTTCAGAATGAAGTGAATGATTCGAGATGTTATAAGAGGTTTATCTTTCTATTGTTCTCCTTCATGAAGCTACGTACTTCCACTTAGGGAGAAAAGGGAAATTGAGCCAATACGTGGTGCAATGTTAGAAATTTGTCCCACATTTAGAAATTTGGGAAAATGCCCGTCCCGTCAAAAAACATGTTAAGTCACCTTTGTGAGCCCATACATGCGAAAAAAGATAAGTATACCCATTAGAATTCATGATTCAGGGTTTAGTGTTCGGGTTCAAGGTTCAGGTGGCGGTGACATCGATTTTAGCGGTGGTGATGGTAGCCTACACATATGACTTAACTTGGTTGGACGGAAATTTTAGCGAAATTGGCATTTTTCCAACTATTTTTAACATTGGGGCATATTCCCAACATTACATTGCATATTGGGGCATTTTCCCAAGTTTCCCTTCGAGTTATACACTTATTTTTCATCAAAACTACTGTTAACTTGTATACCCGTATACATGTTAAGGTTTAATAAAGAATTATTTTAGGGTATTGGAAATTATGTTTTTTTGTCTTGGTTATTGTTGCACTAAAAACAATAAACCCCGTTCCCAATGCAAAGAAATGTTGTTTTCATTGCAATAAAACAAACAAATCTTGTTTCCAATGCAAAGAATTTTTATTTTAATGAACCTTAACATGTATACGGGTATACAAGTTAACAGGACCCAAAAATAAATTAAGATTTTACGGACATTCCATTTTACAGCGCCGCCCTTTTTGCGACTTTATTTATTTAATTTGTATTGTCTTGACAAAAGTCGAGACTAATTGGACCCTTAAAATAGTCGATTAATTAATACATGTAGCTTATTGTAAAATAGAGAGGAAGATGATGGCAAGTGATTGTGGTTCTTATCTAAACCCGCCACGAAGATCGTTTCACAAAATTGTAGGTCACAGTGCCCGAAAGACAGCAGCCTATGGGCAGAAAGGTGGTGGTGATTCCACGGGTTCAAATTCAGACGGTGCAGTAGTAGATACAGACACAGGTGGGAGAAGTTCTTGCGACGACGTACCACCGTTTTCAACGTTGTTGGGGCCATACTCATTTATGGTTCCGTTGCTGCCGTTGATCACGTTATAGTTTTCAGTGTTGTCGGGGCCATGCTGATTTATGGTTCCGTGGCTGCCGTAGATCACATTATAGTTTTCAACGTTGTCGGGCCATGCTCATTTATGGTTCCGCTGCTGCTGTAGACCACGTTATAAGTAGAACCAGTATCAGTGGCCTCAGGATCCTGGGCAGCAACACCACCTGGGATACTGATCACGTTACAAGTAGTAGTACTAGTATCAGTGGACTCAGGATCCTGGGCAGCAACACCACCTAGGATACCGAAACTCCTAGGATAATAAATGATATCCACAAAAAGCATTATGGAAAGAAAAAACATCTTCTTATCACTCTTCATGTTGCACTTATAATCTTTTAATTTCGGTTCTCTAGTTTTCTAGCTCTAGCTAGGTAACCTAGCTCGCTTACACTGTGATCTGTTCATCACCATTCCATTTAATTTATAGTGTGAACCTAATAGGGCGTAATGAGAAATAAAATATCAGTGTATTCGATGACCATTAAATTGATAGTTGAACTATATTTGTCTTGAGTGATTCTAGGTTGATCGGAATTTTTTCCCGAAAATTTCACCATGAGAGGAACGCACATACATAATCCTACATATTATACATTGGGATAGGAAAAGGCATGGATGGACCCCACCATCCCTCTCACGCGGTGTATTCTTGAGTATTAAATTTATGGGTAGTAATCATTTTCGTTTGTCTTCCTCATCATGCATCAATATTTTTTAAAGGATTCCTTGTTGATGACCGGCAAGTTTCAAACTCAGGTCAATAATATCATCATGCATCAAAATTGATCAGTAATTAAGTAATCATGCACTAACTTCTGAAACCATTGGTTTTAAACAGTACGGTTTAATTGTTAGCAGTCTTGAATCCTGCTAACCTGGGTTCCGCTTCAGGCAGGCTTCTTTTTCGTGAGAATAAACATAAAAAGATGAAGACTAATCCGTAGGATTTGGCAACCCCTCAATAAATTTAGATTATGCAATAATAATCTCCCTTACAGTACGAAAATCCCGCATTAATTTGAGTCTTCTTCCAGTGAAAGTCATCACTGTTGTTTACATCAAAACATAATCTTTGTGAGGTATGATTTTCTACCATTACTTATATCATTTACGCTGCAAACTCTAGGCTAAAATGTCTTAATATATGTGGAGGTAGCTAGACAATTATATCACTGGCTGCTATCATGTGTACGGATCTCCATGGGATGTAACGTAACATAAAGAAGAAGAACTCCAAGAGACATCCATTAACAGCCTCCATATTTTTCTATCCATAAATAAAATTTTGTTGCGTCGCATTTGCGTTTATACGGTGAAATGAATTGTCCAGTCCCAAAACTTTCATTGTTCTCGAGTTTGGTATAGGCCCTAGTTGCAGCCTAGTCGTTATAAATTACAGAACAAGGCTGAATTGAGAGTCATGGAAATTAATTGGGGGCCAGGACACATTTTATATCCACACCAAAAGATATATGGGATTTCCAAAATGATGGTGAAATAATTATTTTACCCTTCTCTAATAACTTCTTCTCCTACCATTCTTCTTTTCCTCCGCTCCCTCTCTCCCACTTTTCCCATTCCATTAACGACTTCTGAGAAAAAAAATCTCACCGATTCATCGTCGTAAGTGAACTAAAAAAAACTAGGTTTCCAACTGCAAAATTGCAGTTACAGTTCCAGAGTCGTTAACCACGGTTTTTTATTGTTTAGCGATTTTTGATATGCATATTGAATTGATGAAAAATCGTTAACCACTAGGGTGTAGTAGATAACGATCCTAAACTTGGTTTTCTGCCCTAGAATAGTGTCGTCCAGGAATTTCTAAATCGTTAACGATTCTTCTCGACGACCCTTTTTAAATACGAACGACTTTGTTTTATGCATAACCACCTCTCTGTCACAAACAGTGATAGGGTCGTTGGGTTCTAAACATATTAAGTTAACGACTCTGTGTGACCTAACTAGCTGGAGTCGTCAATTATATCACACTTGGTTGACGATTTTTCATAACCTGCAAATGTTGCAGGTTTGTCGTCCAAGGTTGTGTCAAGTAATTGACGACTTCTTAGAGTCGTTCGTTTATTACCCTCTCAACTTAACAACTCTCACTCTGAGTAGTTTCATAGTGTACATGAATCGACCACTTGGAGCATCATTCATACAATTTGAAGAGTATAGGAAGTTTATCTGATTGTTTTGAGCTTCGGGTTCTTCATTTTGAGGATTAGTTCCTTTATTTTAAGCAATAGGTTTCCTCCACTGGAATCACTCATTTCAAATAACCCTAAATTTCCCACCCCCCCAAAACTCAATTTCTTCCTCTCCACAACACAAAAACACAATTTTTCTTTATCAAAATTTTATCCCTAAATATGATTTTAATCTAACTAAACTAATTAACAATTAATTAACACTCAATTAACACTAATAATTTGGGGTAGTTTAGCCATTTTAAAAAAAGTGCGATAAGGGATAAATCCCAATTACTATTTCATGACCTTTTTTTGTCATGTAGCTAGAGTCCCCAATTACTTTTTCAGGGCCCCCAATTCAGCCGAATGTAAAATTGATTGTATATATTCCGAGTATTTTTTTTTTGATCGATCAAAAGAAATTAAGAAGCACACAAGCCGTGCGCTGATGAATACGACCAAAAAAGGGTGAAACAACTCTAACCAGAGAGAAAGCAAAAAGAAAAAACTAAAAGCCAAAGAAGAAACTAAAAGCAAATTGATTGTATGTATTCCGAGTATTAACTAAAGAAAATGAACATATCCAGTGTTTTCCGATATTCTGGAATTTATACGGAGAGAGCGAAAACACCAATAATATATATCGGTAGACTTAAGAAGGAAATGAATGATTTAGACTTAGAGATGTCGTAGTAGGTTTTTATTTTTATTGTTCTCCTTAAACAAGTTACATAGTTTCACTTATTTACTTTTCTTTTTTGCATCAAAAGTACAAGAACTTAATTTAAGATTTTTGCATGATCCATTTAGCTCCCTTCCGCGACTTTATTTATTTTATATGTCTTGTCGTCTTGAGATAGAATAGAGGCAGATGACCATAGGTGATTGTAGCTCTTATTTAGTATATATACCTCAAACATTATTTTGTAGCATTGTAGGTCATGTGCCCAAAGGACAGACTCTAAGGCTGCTTTTTCACTGCAGCTGGCTCCGATGCTGACCGAGGATCACCATGTTTAGATTCCGAAACCTGAATTGGCAACCAAGGAAATCCGTACCTACCTCCATAAACTGGTACAACGTCGGATGGCGTGGATACATATGTAGGTGGTGGTAGTTCCGCTGGTACAATTGTAGATGGTGCGGGTGCAGACATTGGTGGTGGTAGTTCTTGCGACGACGTATTATCACCATTTACAACATTGTCGGGGCCATTATCATGTATTGTTCCGCTAGCGCCGTTGATCACGTTATAATTAGTAGTGCCTGAAGCACTAGCTTCAGGATCCTGGGCAGCAACCCCACCTAGGCTGATGAAACTCTTAGGATAGTAAGTATTACTTCCCACAAAAAGCATTGTTATAATCACGAAAAGGAAAAACATTTTTTTATCACTCTCCATGATAGACTTAAATCTATTACTCTTTCTCAAACTATAATCAAGCTAGCTCACTCTGCCTCTTGTGTTCACTGAACCTTCCATTTTATAGTGTGAAGTGTGAACCTGTGAGGGCATTATGGGAAACGGAATGTAAATGTATGCATTAATTGAACTACTTTTGTCTTATGCATGCATCTAAGAAAAATGCGAAAATAAAATTGAGGGCATTATATTTGTTTTTGAAGCATTGAAGGCATTGTTTTTGTATCTATTCGTCATATAGCATGTTTCCTTGATGCGGTGGGGTGATAATATATAGTCACCTAACTGATTGATGCAGAGTTCTTCTGTATATAGAGTTTGAAATCTGCTATATTAATCCATTTGAAAATGGTCACTCACCAATTTAATTATTGTTTTATTTTTCTTTTTTGGCTTGGGATTTTTCATTTTCTAATCAGAGTTTTAAGTTTTTGAGATGTTCTTGGTGTCTCGTCAAGAACTGTTCATGAATATAAATTTTAGAGGCTGCAACAAGTGCATATTGTCTCGGATCATGTCTTCAGCTAGACAAATTAATCTAGCTACCCTATTACAAAATAAACAACAATATATGTATATCTTTTACATTTTTCTAAAATTTATCATATACTTTGGCGTATTCGAGTATTGAAAAGGTGAAAGGCAAAGAAGCGCAACATCGCTAAAAGAAAAATTGGACTTACAGTTCTTCAACATTATCAAAATCTTGACAACGACAGGATGCGCTACCTATTCTGACCAAGACTTAAGAGATGATTTAAAGATTTTCTAAAGATGGAACTAGCACAGAGGGTACCTTCCTTTCGGTCAAACCTAGTGATCTGAGCTGTTTGGGTAATTTCGTTTTGAAATTATACATAAAAACTGAGGGCCGATAAACAATGAACATAACATTTTGATCCATTGGATGTAAAGCGAATAGCGCTGTTTCATACATATCTCCCGGATCAAAACCCTTGCAACTTAGCAAATCTTTTTCATTCTTTTCTAATATCATATCCTTTAAGTTCACATTTTGAGTCAAGTTCCACTTGACTAGTCCGGTGGTAGTATCATCTTCAAGTGACCAAACATTTAAAATCCCTCGAGAACATTGGCTGTAACTGATGAACCCTCCTGTTTTCCCAAGACATACCTCAGCTGTTACACTTGCTAGCGCAAGCAACTCGATCAGTCTACATGGATGACTACTAGCACCAGCAATCTTCTTTAGATCATATGCTAATAAGATCTTTTGATACGTACCAGTGGCCATAACCCAATACAAAACGTCGTCACGACTAACAATAGAAAGGTATCTTGTTAACTCCAAGCCATGCGTATATACTGCTCGAGGGCACAAAACTTTGTAAACCTTCCATGAACCCGTATCAGAAGAAAATAATTCAATGTCAAATTTGGTTACTGGATCGTCGAGCATGGGTATACGCACCACCTTGTAGTAATTGGTTCGTTTAGAAGTTAATGACTTGGAAGAGGAAGATTCACATATAAAACCAGTTGCGTGATCCAAACATCCTCTACCCAACGGTGGTGGAGGTATATGAGCCCAATCTGCTGTGACCGGATTTGCAACTAAATACACCTTTTGGGTAACCTTGTGAGAATTTTCACAGAGAACCAAACCATTACTTGAACCTAAAAGGTATAACTCAGCTTTGCAATCATCATCCTCTTGTTCAAAGGGGTGTAAGATAATTTTTTATAGAATAATTATCTTTAATGGGCCCATGTGAGAATCTAGTTATATTTAGGATATTGCTAAATATCTAATCCATGGTTTATATAAGGAGTTAGTATCGTATTTATGCTCTTCCTTGATGGATGGTCGAGATCTAATATCTAATACTAAAACCCTAGGAACTTGGTCCTCTCTCTACCTATGAAAGGGAAACAATAACCATTACGATTGTATCTAAGGAATTACTCATTATGCTTATGGTCAAGAGAGAGAAACCATGACATCCATAAGGTATTACCGCTGTTCCAGATTGATTAATCACAAACTAAGGATTGCGCTATAAGGTATTTCTTATATACTATTCTTGCATATTTATTGTGTGATTATCATGAAGTTCACGATCCTAATTAAGTATCTATAAAATTAAATATTATAGTTGGCATCTATAGCTAGTGTTTAGAACTCATGATCGTCCGTTATTGTATGCAATAATAATATCGACGAAAATAAAATAAAATTTGGGTTTGATTTTTTATTTTATTTTTATGTGATTATAATCGTTCTTAAAGAATTGCATTCCTTTTCTCATCTAACTATCATGACCCATATCATACTCACACTTCAAGTTTTTTGTGTGATTTTCCATTACTTCATCAAAATCCTGTGTGGTTTTTCATTCTCTCATCAAAATCAAGTCAGTTGATAATTATGGTATACTATTAATTTAAGATCTTGTGGCCATTATTACTTATGCTTCTTATATATTTTATATTATCTCCCTTCTTGATTTTGGAAGAAAATATATTTCTACATTAATGACCTACTTGATTTTGAAGAAAATATATTTCTACATTAATGACCTACTTAATTTTGGAAGAAAATATATTTCTAAATTATTTTACGCTTCGGCTTTATCGAAACAATAAAACGATTTCTTATCGAGTTTCATTATAAATTTTATGATCAAAACCATTTTTTGACACCATTAAATTTGTGTGTGCATTATGATATGGTTTGTGTGCTTGTGCGTTATGGTATAGTTTCTCTCACATTATTGTTTTTCTTTAAATTTTATGGGATTATACTTAAAATTATTATTGGACACTTTAGTTATCACCATAGTTATACTAGAGTGTTATATCTCAATATAATCATAATGTCATGAATTTGCAAACCGTAAAGTGTAGGTTTTGCAGTTATCGACATCATGTGATAATGACATTATTTTAGTTGATTGGCTATCACCACAGTGATGTCAAATCACTTTCTGTCATGATCACAATTTTGTCAAATGCTTGTAATCTTGTTTTTCTTAATATATCAGAACAAAATTTACCCACAGGAAATTGGAGTTCGCATATTTAAGAAAACCCTAACTGATATGACTGTTGATCATACATTATGTATAATTTCAATTGTACGTATAAAATTATTGCGCTTGAGATTCTTAGGTCTTAATTCTTTAGTTATTACCACAGTGATACTAGAGTGTTTTATCTTAGAAATAATAATAATTTTATTGTAAGCACGAATACGCCAAGCCGTAAAGGCAAGGTTTAGTAGTTATTATGGCATTATTTTTGAGTTGTTTGGCAATCACCACGGTGATGTCAAATAATTTTTCCTGTCATAACCGTTATTATGTCAAGTGCTTATAATATTGTTTTGCTTAAATGTATTAGAACAACAATTACCCACAGGCAATTTGAGTTCACATGTTTAGGATAACATTGAAGTGTACCATATCTAATTATATATTATAGTAATTAAATAATTGGAACATGATTTTACGTTATTTCTTAAAGGTGCATAAAGGAAAATTTACATAAATTAACTCATTATCGAGTCGAGTAACCCATTACGGATTTTTTTTTCATATTTTCATGAATATATTATTATGTTGTTTTATCCAAAACTTATTGTATCCTCTATATAACATTGAGGTTTTATTTTTAGATAAATTACTCCATATTTGAGATAATTTATGATCTTCATTGCATATTCTAACACCCTTCATTTTAATCCACTATTCCTTATTCATCATGATTTTTTAAGCTTGCATCAAATTAAACTAGTGATGCATCAAAGAATTTTTCTTCAATGAAATTTCATTATTGAAACATACTTATAGATTTTCTCAATGTTTGTTTTGGGTTAATAAAGGTTCGCCATGTTTGGATATTTTTAAATTAAAGGGAGTTGATGTAATTATAATTTATATGTATGCCATACTTTTGAATAAATATTTGTGATTAGTGTTTTTTGGGTTACTCATAAATGTTTTCATAATGGAACTTAGAATTGCTAGAGAATACTACACATTAGGCGTTATTAATTTTTTTGCATAAAAACTCCAACTTATTGTATTTTGCACATAGAGTTTTAAACTTTTCGACAGAATGTTTTTTGTATATATTTGTATAAAACCTCCAACTTGTAGAGATTCTAGAGTCACTAGTATACTTCTAGATATGTTTACATACAGAATTCTCACCGAAATAATGGTACTTAGAATTGCTAGAAAATACTCCACATTATGTGTTATTAATCTTTGAGAGAAGTCATGTACTGTTTTTGGCTCAACCTAACCATGTCGGAGGTGAATTAGGTGAAGAAGAAAATGCATGATTAGAAAGTTGATCAACCTTGGCGGAGACTACCTATTTATACATAAAATGAGGCACCATACCTTCAATTTTTTGTAGTTGACTAAAAAGCGTTTTAGAGTGTGTCATCGTACGTTGATTCCAGGTAAATGGTGAACCCCCCCAACTTCGCACCTTTTTCAGCACTATTTTCAATCTCTTGAGTGCTAATTTTGTCAATCATGAGGGTGACGTCTATAGATGAAACCACCTTCTTGTAGTTTGATTTTCAGTTAGTACCATTCTATCTCTTGCCAACAACAGATCCACAGAAACACGCCATCATCATCAACCTGTGGAGCGACATCAAAATCTAAGAAGAAAGTTGAAGATGTTTGAGGTTTACAGGCATTAATATGTATACGGAAGAGCAAATTTCATATTGAAATAATGAAATATATAATGACAAGATTTTTACATATATATATATATATATATATATATATATATATGTGTTGAAGATTTCAAATACAATGGGCATAATTTTACAAGAGCGAAAAAATCAATAGATGATTAAAGTTTATGATACAAAGACAATGCAGGTTGTGAATATTCACGTGGTAGAGTAGTTGTTTCATGGACATGATTAATTTCATTTCATTTTTATTATTGTAGTTGTAATGTCTATTAATGAAAAATAACTAAAAATATATAAATAATAATAATACAAAAAGATTTTCATGTAGCTTGAAATTTGTTCAATAAGGTCATGGGAAAGAAAAACCTATAAAGAAGTTTCAAGCACCAAAGAAATAGAGGAAAAACAAATTTTTCAATTTCTAAGAAGTTCAAGATTTTATCATTAACAATTCAAGTTCTAAGAAGAAAAAGAAGACGCGTCGAGGACGTTTCTATTGGATTCTTTGAGAATGGTGCTGCCATTACTGTCGGTCAAATGTGAATATGAGTGAATACTCCCATTAGGTCTACTTGTTGATGTGGTGATGTATTAGAAAATGATGAAGAACATGTTTTGATTTTGGACCGAGTAATTCCAAGACGAACGAAGAAAAGCTATCTGTTTTGTGCCTCAAATAACCGGTCAAGGTTAGGGTTTGTATCATTTTTATATGTAAGATTGAAATGTTCAGATAATAATATTAATCATTACTATTTTTTGATTTTTTTATGTTTGATACTTTGATTCATTTCACAGCAATTATGGAAATCAGTACGGAATAAGAGAGTCAAATCAATTCTGGATTTCTTAATCGTGAAATTGGTGATAACTTCATACAGTAATTAGATACGAATTGTTATTCTAGTTTCACACTTAAACTTCATTTTTTTTAATCTAAAAAAAATTGAAACTTAGGGTTTCATAAATTTGGTTTTTTATTTGGGGGGTCTTAAAAATCGAGTTAATATTGTTATCATTGATACTCTGATACGAATTGGGTTTGTTAGAGCATTGCGTGGTCGAACTCGCATGCGTTTCTATCTCAAGCATGTTTTTCAATGTTAGTGATCAAAATTATAAGTCTAGATTTTTAGTCTACTATAGGTAAGTCTAGGACTAGGATAGAACGTGTATTTGAGCTCAAGAACTCCATGTAAATCATCATACAAGACGAAGGACTACTCAAGAAACTGGTGGAACTTCATTGACTAAAAGGTATGTGGAGACTTGAACTTATCTATCACTCACAAGTCTATTTACTCTATCTCCTATTCTTGAGACAAAAGTCGTTTTGCTATATAGACTTTGATTATACACATTTGCTATTTCGAGATGAGTTTATCTCGCCTATCTATTTCTCGAAATACGTGTTGGTAAGCCTTCTCTTTGGCCAAGTTCATCTTTACCTAGTGACAAAAGTCATGACAAGTTTCAATCACTTTGAAAATTGCTTACTTTGACGAAAATAGTTTATGAATAACAGTTATATAATAACGTCCTCTAAGAATGTTTCAATGATTGAAATGATAGTTTAGATCATATAACCAATGTGGATATAAGCATTGTGTGGCAACACATATATGTATAGTCCTTTTTCCTTGAAACGAAGTTTGCGAACTTTGTTGATCAAGATAACCAGAACAAGAGCCGTGAACTCAGTCCGCGAACTGGCGGAAGTTCTCGACCCGAGAAAATATGCTTGAGTTTGAGAACTCCTTTCGGGAACTTATGTCCACGAACTAATTCTGCGAACTTAAGTTGGTTATATCTAAAGACGATTGTGTTGTGAACTCATTTATATTAACTAAGGAATGCTAAATGCAAACCGTGGCTATATAGTTCATGAAACGATTCGAGTGAATCAAATTGTTTTTGCTTCGATTTTGTCTTGTGTAGTTACATAAGATTTCCTTTCAATTGAACAAATCTCTAACTAGTTCATTTGAGTCATTTGAACAAGTTATGGTGAAGAAGAATATAGTTGATATGAAACTGCTCATATGGATAACCATTTGGTTAACTATTGTTGAACCAACAAATGTACATGTTTGGTTACGGTTACACAAACCTAAAATTGTGCATTTCATTTGTGTGTAACAAGCTAAGTTTTCGATCCAACGGTTGAAAGATATTAGTTTGAATATAATCAGGTTTTTATCTAACGGTGAATATTGAATGCATTGTTACTAAGCTAACATTGATTGCAAACCCTGATTTGAAAGACTATATAAGGGAGAACTCTAGCAACTGGGAAACCTAATCCCCACACCTTCCGTGTGATACTAGTTCTATTATCTAGAGTCGATTCTCCTTTAACATTTGGTTTCTTCTTAAAAAACAGGTAAACGACTTAAAGACTTCATTGGGATTGTGAAGCCAGACCGATACTACTTTCTCGTAGTTGTCTGATCTGATCTTGCTGATTCTGTCGTTTTGAGTACAATCGTAACGATTGGCTTGAGATTTATATATCCGATTAGGAAGATAGCAAAGTAATCACAAACTTCTTCGTCTCATCGTTTATGATTCCACAATATCTTCTTTCGCCGCGTCGATTAAGATTATTGTGAGGTGATTGATAATAATAGGCTGTTCTTCGGGAATATAAGTCTGGGTTATCAATTATTTCCTGTTCACCTTGATTTATCAAAAGACGGAACAAAGCTTATAGGTATTTCTGTGGGAGAAAGATTTATCTATTTTATAGACTTTCTGTGTGATACAGATTTGTTTATTAAAGTCTTCGATTTTGGGTCGTAGCAACTCTTAGTTATGGGTGAGATCAGCTATGGGAATCAAGTGCGTAGTATCCTGCTGGGATAAGAGACGTATGATCATAACTGTATCTTGGATCGGTGTGAGATTGATTGGGGTTCAACTACAGTCCAGACCGAAGTTAGTTTGTAGTAGGCTAGTGTCTGTAGCGGCTTAATACAGTGTGTGTTCAATCTGGACTAGGTCCCGGGATTTTTCTGCATTTGCGGTTTCCTCGTTAACAAAATTCTGGTGTTTGCGTTATTTCTATTCCGCATTATATTTTTTTATATAATTGAAATATCACAGGTTGTGCGTTTGAATCAATCAATTGGAAATACGACCTTTGATTGTTGATTGAAATTGATTAATCCTTGAACATTGGTCTTTGGTACCATTCAACTGATTTCTCTTGTATTCAGTTAGACTCGTAGATTTCTATTTGCTTGAGTAAGAATTGAATCGAGAAAGAGAGATATAACTCTTTGATACACTTTTATCTAGATTGACTCTGACTGTCTAGTTGATTCTCTAGAAGGTATATTGGAGTTTGTGCATACAGATTTCTAAGAGAAATATTGGGTGTGGTTGTTGTCCCCTCGCTTTTTCAATTGGTAACAGAGCAGGCAAACACGTTTAAAGACCTTACAAGTCTGTGTTTGTAGCGATCTGACTCTATGGACGACAAGTTCATCTCTGATAAACGCGTCACCAGAAATAAAAGTTTTGTCTTGTCTATTTCTATCAAAGAGAAAGATTCTTCAATCTCAAATATAGATGAACCCTGTGTTCAAACTAGACAGACAGGCTACGACATGTATCATCCCGATTACCCTTCAAAAAAGTCTATCTCACAAAATGAACGTGAATCAGCCAAAGAAAGTAAACTGATTTTAAATCATGTTAAAGTTCAAGTTGATCAGTTGAAAAAACATGTCAAAATTCTTCTTGGTGAGATAAGAGACTACAATTCCGAAAACTATGAATCCTTGCCCTTATCTTTACTTAAGGCAAGTCTTGAAAGGGATATCTTGGAAATTGAACTTCTCTTGAATAAGCACTCATTTCAAGGATGTTTCAAAAAGTTCTCTAGACCATCTTCATCAACTACTACTGTAATTGAGGAAGATCCAGAAGAAAAACTCAGTATCTTCTCCTAGTGGAAAAGATGTGCCTATACCCTCTGTTTATCAAAAATGTTGCACATCTCCACACAGTTTTAAGATATTACTTTCTAAAGTTCAGAAAGTATGTCCTTTTTATGACTCAAAAGGACCTGTCAAGCAAATGAGAAACTCTAGGTTGAGTAACATTTACCTTGTTCATCTTCAACCCAACTTTGACGTAATATTCAAAGGGATAACTGACTTTCACATGACTAAACCAATTGGTTTCAGTTGTCACCCTGTGTACCCTACCAGGAAAGTCAGTTCTATGAGTTCCTCAAAAGTTCTGATTCAGAACAAATGTCTTAACATTCTAAGAGAAGATCAGAATTGTTCCATCTTCAAAAAGAGAGTTAATAATTCATTTGACGTGAACAGGGTATCAGGAAGAAGCCGATTTCCTTCAGGTAAGAATCAATTCTCTGAGTCATATTTTTGTAAGGATAAATTTTATGACTACTTTTTACATCATAATGGTTTTCCTCCAACATTTCGTAAGAAAAAGGATAACCAAATGCAATGTTTATTTAATGAGCCAATGGCCAATACTTGTGTCAAATAATCACAAGGTTGAAATCTCACTTGTGAAATCCTAGCTGCGTGAGAAATGATTAGGTATACTTATTTGTAAAGTATCTCTGATTATCTAGCTAATCTCTTATTGTCCTTAGATGGATCGTCAGGCAGTACCTTCACATAAGTATTTTTTATAAGCCTGTCCTTGTGTTTTGTTTTATTTTTTGACTCTATGCCTTCAAATTGTTTTGAAAAATAAAAGCTTGAACTTTTTCATTCAGCAAAGTGTTGTTTCCAAACAATCTTTTTGGAAAAAGCTTTGTGGACCCTCTTCTGACGGGTATACATACGGTTTTTGGAGTCCTCTCACAAACCAATCTTGTAAACCCTAAGTTTCTCGAAACTTGTTTATATACCTATCCTATTGAGTTGTATATTCTCACTCTAGGATTCCTATTATCAATCCTCCTGCTCTTGGGATTTACCTGAAGACTTCGTTGATAATGCGGTATATTTCGAATTCGATAAAGAGAAGGGAACGTTTCTTGAAGTTGAAGGATGTTTTCCTTAATCTCCTGATTCCTATTCGGATATTGAGGAGGTTGAAGAGATTTCGTCTGATGTAGTTCTTGACTTCCTAAAGAAATTTGAGGATGCAAAGAAGCAACTTGTTGATACAATGAAGTGTCTTGATGTGGTAAGAACTGAGTTGAAAAAGGTTAATTCTGACCTTGTTCTCATAAAAACCCGTGTTAAAGAATTTCCCAATAAGGACATTCTCTCCAAAGGGGCAGAGGAAGCTGTCATTCGCAAGCTCAAAGACCTCAAGACTCATGAGGATCCTTAACCGTCTATTTGACTTCAGTTCGTGTCCGTCTTTGGCATAGGAGTCTGATTTTGATTTAGATTTTTTTTCTAGTAAATGTTCTTTTTTCTTGTTTTTAAGAATAACTAGAGTTTGGAATAGCCATTATTGTGATTACACATAGCTATGTCCAACGTTTTCATCTTCATGTTTTTAGATTTATTGGTTTCAATTATAAATTTGTTTTGAAGATGATTTTGGCAGTATTAATCTTTATGGTTTTATATATTGTAAATTTTTTATGGGATATGGGTGTTTGCGTCCATGAACTGTGATTTTCCCATATCTTGTCAAAAGTTAAGTCCTTTATATGTCTATATGCATGTGTTGATAAAAGAAGGAATGAACTTTTGACAAATACAAAAGTTAAGCCTATTATGTCAATTATTGATGGAAGATAGGTTAGAATATTTTGTTTTCAAGGATTATGTCTATTGTATGTCATTGTGCAAATGGTGATGGAAAATAGAATGAGTCCTTGCTTATTCCACGGTATTAGGTCGACCTCTGATCCACAATTTTTTTGTGTATATACTGTGTTGTTCCATAAGGTGTCGTATGTTGAGCTCCATCGAATGAGTTATTTTTTTGGATTAGTTGTTGCTCCGTGAGGTACTTTATGTCAAGCATGTTCAACTGAATTAATCATCTTGTTTGGTTATTTAGTTGTTGCTACGTAAGTTCTCTTATGTCGAGCATGACCAATTAAATTGATTACTTTTTGTGGTTAATTTGGTTGTTTATTTAGATTAGATTAACTATGGGTCTCTTGAGATTAATGTAATTGAGTATTTTTGAGTCTCCGTAAGTTCACTTATGTTGAGCATTCCGATAAAATTAATCATGGGTTCTCTTGTGGTTAATTTAATTGAGTATTTTGGATTCAAATTCATACTTGTATGTGATTTGTTATTTCCAAAGAAATCCTTAATTTCTTTTGAAATTAAGGTCGCTCTTGTTGTTTTTTCTGGAATGACATATTATGGGGGAGAGTTCTTAATTGAGTTTGTGCTTAATTGCCAAATCTTTGTGGGGAGTGCGGCTGTGGAATATTATAGAGGTTATCTTGTATCTTTATAAACTCCTTAATGAATGCATTTAGCTTCGGCTATATGATTGCATCTAAATAAGATGATATGTGCTTTCTTTTGGTCATGAAATGTCTCTATCGTAAATTTCATTAGGATCCCGTTTTCGTACCTTTTCCAATTTTATTGACAAAAAGGGGGATAATTAATATGTAGTTCACACTACAAATGTATATGGTTTTCGGATCATTATGTAAGGGGGAGCGGTTTCCATGTGATATGGAGTATTGACTAAGGGGGAGTGATACATATCACCATAGTATTGTTGTCGAAGTTATGATACAATTGAACTTTGATACTATATAATGATACTACGACACTGTATAACAATGATTGAGAACTCTTGTTTTCTCGTTGTTATAGCTACGGATTTTCAACAACGATGATGCTGAACTTATAACCTTTGTGATCATTGGAGTACTTGGAAGTGAAGAAGATTTCGAGTAATGTTGAAGATTAGGCATGTGGAATAGGAGCTACAAAAGTTAATTCATTTATTTTTGTAGTCCATATGTATTGATATTTTTGTCACTAAAATTGACAAAGGGGGAGATTGTTAGAGCATTTATCGGTCGAACTCGCATGCGTTGCTATCTCAAGCATGTTTGTCAATGTTAGTGATCAAAACTATAAGTCTTGATTTATAGTCTACTATAGCTAAGTCTTGGACTAGGATAGAAAGTGTATTTGAGCTCAAGAACTCCATGGAAATCATCATACAAGACGAAGGAATACTCAAGGAACTAGTGGAACTTCATCGAGTAAAAGGTATGTGGAGACTTGAACTTATCTATCACTCAAAAGTCTATTTACTATATATCCTATTCTTGAGACAAAACTTGTTTTGCTATATAGACTTTGATTATTCACATTTGCTATTTCGAGACGAGTTTATCTCGCCTATCTATTTCTCGAAATATGCGTTGTTAAGCTTTCGCTTTGACCAAGTTCATATTTACCTAGTGAAGAAAATCATGACAAGTTTCAATAACTTTGAAAATTGCTTACTTTAACGAAAAATAGTATGTGAATAACAACTATATAATAACGTTCTCTAAGAATGTTTCAATGATTGAAATGAGAGTTTAGATTATATAACCAATGCGGATATCAGCATTGTGTGGAAACATATATATGTATAAGTCCTTTTTCCTTGAAACGAAGTTTGCGAACTTTGTTGATCAAGAGAACCGGAACAAGAGCCGTGAACTCAGTCCGCGAATTCAGTCCGCGAACCCAGTCTGCGAACTGGCAGAAGTTCTCGACTAGAGAAAATCTGCTGGAGTTTGAGAACTTCTTCCGGGAACTTAAGTCCGCGAACTAAGTCTTCGAACTTAAGTTGGTTATATCTAAAGACGATTGTTTGTGAACTCATTTATATTAACTAACGAATGCTAAATGCAAATCGTGGCTATATATTTTATGAACCGATTAGAGTGAATCAAATCATTTTTGCTTCGATTGTGTCTTGTGTAGTTACATAAGATTTCCTTGCAATTGAACAACTCTCTAACTAGTTCATTTGAACTAGTTATGGTGAAGAAGAATATGGTTGATATGAAAGTGCTCATATGTCTAACCATTTGGTTAACTATTATTGAACCAACAAATGTACATGTTTGGGTACGGTTACACAAATCTAAAATCGTGCATTTCATTTGTGTGTAACAAGCTAAGTTTTCGATCCAACGATTGAAAGATATTAGTTTGAATCTAATCAGGTTTTCATATAACGGTGAATATTGAATGCGTTGTTACTAAGCTAACATTGATTGCAAACCCTGATTTGATAGACTATATAAGGGAGAACTCTAGCAACTGGGAAACCTAATCCCCACACCTTCCGTGTGATACTAGTTGTATTAGCTAGAGTCGATGCTCCTTTAACCTTTGGTTTCTTCTTAAAAACCAGGTTAACGACTTAAAGACTTCGTTGGCATTGTGAAGCCAGACCGATACTACTTTCTCGTAGTTGTGTGATCTGATCTTGCTGATTCTGTCGTTTTGAGTACAATCGTACGATTGGCTTGAGATTTAAATCTCCGATAGGCAAGATACAAAAGTAATCACAAACATCTTCGTCTCATCGTTGGTGATTCCACAATATTTTCTTTCGCCGCGTCGATTTAGATTATTTTGAGGTGATTGATAATACTAGGTTGTTCTTCAGGAATATAAGTCCGAGTTATCAATTAGTTCCTGTTCACCTTGATTTATCAAAAGACGGAACAAAACTTGTAGGTATTTCTGTGGGAGATAGATTTATCTATTCTATAGACTTTTCTGTGTGATACAGATTTGTTTATTAAAGTCTTCGACTTTGGGTCGTAGCAACTCTTAGTTGTGGGTGAGATCAGCTAAGGGAATCAAGTGCATAGTATCCTCCTGGAACCAGAGACGAAGGAGCATAAATGTACCTTGGATCAGTGTGAGATTGATTGGGGTTCAACTACAGTCCAGACCGAAGTTAGTTTGTAGTAGGCTAGTGTCTGTAGCGGCTTAATACAGTGTGTGTTCAATCTGGACTAAGTCCCGGGTTTTTTTTGCGTTTGCGGTTTCCTCGTTAACAAAATTCTGGTGTCTGTGCTATTTCTTTTCCGCATTATATTTTGTTATATAATTGAAATATCACACATTGTGCGTTTGAATCAATCAATTGGAAATCCGACCTTTGGTTGTTGATTGAAATCGATTGATCCTTGAACATTGGTCTTTGGTACCATTCAAGTGATTTCTCTTGTATTCAATTAGACTCGCAGATTTTTATTTGCTTGAGTAAGAATTGAATCGAGAAAGAGAGATATAACTCTTTGATATACTTTTATATAGATTGAGTCTGACTGTCTAGTTGATTCTCTAGAAAGCATATTGGAGTTTGGTCATACAGATTGCTAAGCGAAATATTGGGTGTGGTTGTTGTACCCCCGTTTTTTCAGGGTTCATTTTATTTTGCTTTTGTAAATTTTCTTGCTCCAATTTGTATCTGATTTAGGGAAATTCATTGGTGATTCGATGGTAATGTGCCGCGATGGAGGAGGAAACCAAGATGTTCTGATGTAATGCCAGTTTAAAGCGACGTAATTTCTTAAATTGATGCGGAATAAATAATTGTAATTTTTTGGTGATTGAAAGTTTAAATTTTTGATTTGGATTGAATGTACATAAAGACGAAACCAGAATGATTATTGTTTTGAATTTCGTTCTATTCTATTTTATATTTTATTTTTTGAACTGTTAGTTTTAGAAAACTGACATACATCCGGTTTTCCATTAACCCAATGGAACGAACCGAAACCGATACGATGATTAGTGGAGTGGCTTGGTTTATATTTTTGGAAATTGATAGTACTGGTTTCGGTTTCAATTTGGATGGAAACCGAGCCAACCATGAACATCCTTTACTCCCATTTTTTCAATAGTGGTTGATTTCTTAGAAATCATGAAAAATATTTATATTTGCCTACATAAAAACTCCACTGTACAAGTAGTACAATAATGATTTAGTAAAATTTTACCCAATAATAATTTAGCAGGTACCACTGTAGTACATTGGTAAAGTCACTGAGTGATAATACCAGTGACCTGAGTACCGGTATTACATTAAATTCAAATTGGCAGTTCTACATTCCGCTTAGATTTCTAGAAGATAGCACAAATAATATATTTACGGAGGGTAGTACGTAACTATGTTATAACTACTGTTAGTTGATAATAAACCGTGAGAGGATTATTGATTATGTAAGTCGTGAGATTCTCCCTCATGTCAACGTCAGAAACAAAACCGCAGACAACACATATCAGCTGGATCATCTTGGTTTTGGTGATCATAACTCGAGTCTCAGCTACGTCAGAAACAAAACCGCAGACAACACATATCAGCTGGATCATCTTGGTTTTGGTGATCATAACTCGAGTCTCAGCTCTCAGGTTTCCCACATCCATAGTACTGAACGAACTAAAAAAAAAGTTGTGTATACATATATCTCACCATCAGACACGTGTATATAGAAAGATACGTGGAAAGCATGCAGGCCAAGACATCAAAATACGATGCACTACGGAACACCAAATAAACCCCAAAGAGTTAATTTATCTCATCCCCAAAAGAATCTAAGATCAACGGTGGAGAGAAAGTTAGCTGACACGGACGTGACAGGGGCAGAAGACACTTGTCTGACACGAGCAGGCATCTCAACTACCCTCATTAAACACTCTGAGCAGTATACGTGTCGATCAACCCGTGGGACGAGCGAGGATGCCTCTGCGTGATCAAGTGGCAAACGCAGACCTCTGCGTGATGGACACAAGACACTAGAAGATAAGGTTCCAACGGCCTTCAGAGATGGGTCCCACACTCTAACCCTATAAATACCCCTCTCCACCAAGAGGAAGGGGGATCGGAAAAATCAGGAAGGGAAGGAGAGAGAGATTGAGTGTAAGTTAATCCTTTAGAAGAGAAAACATGTAAACCCAAAAGTCATTCGACTACTCTTGTAACCGTGAAGAACATAGTGAAAAACAAACCCCGTGGACGTAGGCCTTAGTGCTGAACCACGTAAACCTCGGTCTTGTTTATTCAGCACTTTATATTTGTCTAACCCCATGGATCTTTACTTATGTTTGCTTTCTTTGTTTTTACCTATATCCCGTGCGCAAACGCCCGCATGGAGTTGTTAGATGAGGCTATGATAAACCCGAAGGTTTTGAGCCAAGGAATCAACACTAGATATCATCATCAAATCACTCTAGATTACGATGATTGGTTGTGAGCATTCGGATGCCTTCGTGATTTGTGTGTTCACAATTTGGCGCTAGAAACAGGGACTTCGTCCCGGTAAAAGATTTATCTTGTCCTGTGATTTCATTAAATTGGCATATGATTGCTCTGATTTATTAGCTCGGACCGTATAGATCATTTGTTAACTTATTATATTCAAAAACCACCTATTATCTTCGATAAGATTTATTGTTTTGATCCATGGATTTACGTTTTTCTTTAGATCTCGTGCGAACCGTCTCTCAGGGGGGTTTTCGTAGTTTTTTAAAGGATCTACTTGCATTTTTAAAAGGATCTCTTTAATAAAACTTTAACCCGTGTATTGTAACTCGTATGTATTAATCCTCTCCTGGAAGAAGATATTTCGCCAACTAACCCGATTCACGCGGATATTCCCGTTTTTCTTGTTTGAAATTCCTTGTGCAGAAAGAACGATTGTGAGTAAAGAAGGCGAGTTTCTGCGAGATTTCATTGTCGACAAAAGGACCCGTGATGGAAAAGACGCAGGAAGCAGGAAAATCCAAAGCTTTGTCAAAGGAAACACCCAGGACAACCCCGGTCATCACCCGAAGCAAGCAGAAAGGAGACAAAGCTAAAATGACCAGTCAAAGGCAAGATACTGCGGAAATCACTTCACCTATGAACGCTAATTCAGTTGCAGCGCGGCTCTCAGAGCAGCGGCGACAAAGTACGGTGCGGCTGCGGTAGTCCCGAAGGCTGCAGAGGCTAGCAAAACTTGCTATGAATCAATTTCATCAACCAAGAGAAAGGGTGGATGAATCCAGAACATTCCAACCCGTGCACCTTCCAACTTTGGAATGCCACCAACAAATGATCAAAATCAAACCATACCGGCGGCTCTAGCACCGCAGAGGGGCACTCACCCCGATTTGGAAATGCCAGCAACCGAAGCTGAACCTCTGCCACCTTTAGTGCAGACCGTAGAGGAAGGCGGCACCATGGCCGTAGTGGCACGCGCTGGGACTCCCAATCAGGGGTCCAACCAATCACATCGACTGATGGCTGAGCTTGAGGAACTGAAGAAGAGCCAGCAGGTTTACGCAGATGTTGTAGCCTGTTGGCCAGAGAAAATCAAGATTTAAAGGAGCGGATTGCTCTAAGCACGAAGACCAGCCAACAACTTGATGAAGCAAATTCCAAAGCACCAGAGCCAAACCGAGACGTAGAGTCGTCATAGCGGCTAATGGAGACGCGACTAGGGGAAGTAGCGTATCCGACCCGGATTATGACGACGGAGAATCAGACGGTAACGAGCAGAAGAACTTAGGGCACCACCGCGCGATGGAAGAGCTACGAGATGAGATGATGGCCGAGATCAGGCAATTAAAAATAGACAAGGCGGGGGGAGGTTAGAAGAGGTCATGAGAGAAGCTAACTCTACGCCCTTAACTCATCGCTTGGCCAACACCCCTATTCCACTGAAATGCCCTGTCCCAACGTTCGAATGCTATGATGGATCCAGCGACCCTGCTGCACATATTCGGTACTACAACCGTGTCTTAGCTAGATGGGGTCAGAACGACGCCGTACTCTGCAGATACTTCCCGTCAAGCCTGAAGGGATCGGCATTATCATGGTTGATAATCTGCCACCAAACTCCATCCACTCATACGACCAACTCGCAGAGAAATTCTTAAGAACATACATGTACAACAAGACTGTAAACACCGGAATGGATAAGCTCTTTTCACTAGCGATTGGCTACAAGGAAACCACGAGGGATACACTAACAGATGGCACAAGATCTGCCAAGCCATAGGGAGCGTGGACCCAGTGGTAAGCATCAATTGCTACAAATGGGGATTAGACCGAATGAGTCCCCTATTTGTTGAATTCATGGAAGCGTGCCTAAGACAGAGGGAGATCTTCGAATAATTATCGAAAAGCACGCTCGACTTGAAGAAATTCAACGGGAAAACCCGAGGGCATATCCGCAGAGATCTCACCGCACCAATTCAGCGGAACAAACCAATGGGGCCAAAAGGAGTTGCTCAGTGGAGAGACCTCACGAAGATAGGAAGGAACGAAGGGATGAACGAAGAACAGGTGACCGAAAATTCGAAGATCAAGTTTACACGAAACTCAACGCTAGCTATGCTCGTATCCTACGAGAGATCAAAGGGAGGGAAAACCTGGAGTGGCCATGGTCTAAGGGAAAGCAGCCCCCGAGATCCGAGAAGTCTAAAGATTACTGTGAATATCATTGTTTCAACGGACACCAGACCGAAAAGTGCAAGAACCTTAAAATAATGATCCAAAAATTAATTGATGCGGGAGAGCTCAAACATTACGTACGAAAGGATGTTACCGAGGATAGATCCAAGCGAACCAAACCAGTCCAACTTCCGGAAGGAAACCGAACAATCAACACCATCTCGTGTTCGAAGCCACAGGGCCCTCACTTACAGCGCAGATAGGAAAGAGGTTACGGAAGCAATTCGAAGACCGCTGCGAATTGTATAAGGTCGATGGGATAGAGGTGGACGAGCACGAAGATGGATGGAATCTCCTATCATCTTCGATGCCGAGATATCGAAGAAGATATGGAAGACCATAACGATCCCTTGGTCCTAACACTACCAGTAGCTGGATGTAACCTCAAAAAGATCCTCATAGACGGGGGAAGCTCCGTAAACGTCCTATTTTACGATGCATTCAAACGGATGAAGCTCCATGATGAACAGTTAATGACCTCTTATACACCATCTACGGATTCAATGGAGCAGCCACGAAGCCCTTGGGAGACATCGTGTTGCAGGTTAACGCAGGGCCCATGAAACTAGAAACCCGATTCAGTGTGGTGGACACCCCCCCCCTACAACGCATTATTGGACGAAAATGGATACATAAACTCAAAGGAGTTGCGGCAACGTACCACCAATATCTCAGATTCCAACACCTGAGGGAGTAATGGAAATCAAGGGAGATCGGGTCACTACGAGAGAGTGCCAGGCCACTCAGGATCATATCAACAACGAGCAAGAAGAGCAGCGAAAAATCCGAAGAGTAAAAAATAAAGAAACCGCGAAAGAGAAGGCCATAGACCTGTTCCTCAAGGAAACTACAGGGAAGGGCTTGACGAAAGATGATAATGTCCTAAGCACAGAGACAAGTACTTCAACAACCAGCGAAGAACAGAAACACGCTAAATAGCAATTAAAGAACGTCCCAGTCCTCGGAAATCCGAAGCCTGTGTTCACACCAGTGGAGCCCGTAAAAGAAATCAACATAGGAACGGAAGAAGAAACCCGAAGATGATCAAAATAGGGACCATAATGGACGAAGGAAGGGAAATTCTTTAACCAAATTACTTAAGGAATACGCGGATGTGTTCGCCTGGAAGCTAGGAGATATGCCGGGGATTGACCCAAAAGTAATCCAACACGAGCTACGCATCAAACCGGGCACGCCCCCGTTCAGGCAGAAAATACGAAAAGTAGCTCCAGAGTATCATGGCAGTAGTAGAAACAGAACTTCGGAAACTACTAGACGCAGGATTTATCAAGGAAGTCAAGTACCCTACCTGGATCTCCAACATGGTCATTGTTCCTAAGAAAAATGGAGGGGTTAGAATATGCATCGACTTTACTAATCTCAACAAGGCATGTCCAAAGGACAGCTATCCCCTGCCGCATAGATCAGCTGGTAGAAGCAGTAGAAGGATATGAAGAACTGTCATTCATGGATGGACATTCTGGCTACAACCAAAGCCCTGGCAGAAGAAGATCAGCCACACACAGCGTTCTACACCCCACATGGCCTTTATTGCTACACTAGAATGCCCTTCGGACTTCGAAACGCAGGGGCAACATACCAAAGAATGGTCGATGCTATCTTCAAGCCATGGATTGGAGGAACCTTAGAAGTCTACGTTGACGACATGCTCGTCAAAAGCAAGCTGCGCAAAGATCACCACCAGGATCTGAGGAATATCTTCGAAGCAATGAGAAAACATCACATGAAAGTGAATCCGGAGAAATGTACTTTCGGTGTCACCTCGGGGAAATTCCTCGGGTATCTGGTAACAAAAAGGGGCATCGAGGTAGACCCAGCAAAGATTCAGCCATAGTAGAGATGCCGTCCCCAAAGAATTTAAAGGAAGTACAGAAACTCAATGGATCCATAGCAGCTTTGGGCAGATTTATTGCCCGTCCTCGGACAAATGCAAACATTTCTTCAATATTCTCAAAAAAGGGAGCAGGTTCGAATGGACCGTTGAATGCGAGGAAGCATTCCAAAAAATCAAAGAACACCTAGCCTCAATCCCGATCCTGCAGAAGCCAGATCCTGACGAGGTTTTGGCATTGTACATAGCAGCAACAGAAGACGCAGTCAGCGCAGTGTTGGTCAAAACCAATACAAAGATAGAACAACCTATCTATTACGTCAGCAAGACCCTCAATTCTGCGGAAAGGAACTATACAAGATGAACAGCTCATCCTCGCATGGTGTATGGGCTACTCAAAAACTGAGAACCTACTTCCTAACTCACCTCGTCAGGGTCCCATGCAAAGCACCATTGGAAGCAGTCCTCAAAAGCACGGGAAAAGTGGGAATAGCCAAATGGAACACCCATCTGGACCAATTCAACATCATTCATGAAATTCAACATTCTCGGAAGTCCCAAGTTCTGGCGGATTTCTTAGCAGACCTCCCCCTTGACAACGACGAAGAGATTAAGGGAATACCAGAAGCCGAGGAAGAAAACAAGGATCCAATGGATATCCTCGAACCTGCGAGTCAAAGACAATGGGAAGTCTTCGTCGACGGATCCAAAAATAAGGAAGGAGCAGGAATAGGCATCATTCATCACCCCAACCGGAGAAAGGATTATACAGGCACTTAGGTTAGAATTCAAAGAGCATACCAACAACATCGTTGAATACGAAGCTGTCGTACATGCCCTCCGTATAATAATAGAGAGGGGTAACCGATGTAAGGCTGACAAGTGATTCGCAGCTTGTCATACGGCAAATAGGGCTCGAGTATAATGTGTACGATGACACCCTCTCAGCTTACATGGCCTTGGTCCAAACATTGGCATCGCAAATCCCGAACATAAGTTCCGGCACTTATGCAGAAGGGACCTCAGGCACGCGGATGCCCTAGCATATATATCATCCATGCTGAGGGATAAAAACGTCGAAGCTATTAAAATAGCAAGGGTATACGAGCCTTCGATTGCATCTCAATTCTCCTTCGCTACCAATCAAGATACAGTGGAAGAAAATATCGAAGACCAGGTAGGAGAAGACATCCATAACGACTTTGACGAAGAAGATATCCTGTCAAGAGCAAATCAAGACGAAGACTTCAGCAACGAAGATGACTGGAGAGTGATGATCCATGCCTTTCTCGAAAAGGGAAGCTTACCTGCGGATCAGAAACAAGCTAGGAAGATACTCTCCAAAGTAGGAAGATATGATCTTCGGGATGGGGTCCTGTACAAGAAATCCTTCCTGGACCATTACTACGTTGCTTGTCCCGGAAAGAGGGGCATCGAATTCTAAAGATATCCATTATGGTGCGGGGAATCATAGCGGCATGAGATCACTAGCTGACAAAGCAAAAACGCAAGGATATTACTGGCCGACAATGATACAGGATGCCGCGAGGATGTCCCGACGGTGTGAAGAATGTCAGCGCTTCGCCAAAAAGATCCACGCGCGGAACAATGTTAAACTCCGTCGATAGCCCGTGGCCATTTGCAAAATGGGGCGTAGACATCGTCGGGCCTTTCATCGAAGGATCAGGGAAAAGACGATTTTTGATAGTAGCCACGGACTACTTCAGTAAATGGGTGGAGGCTAAGGCCTTGGCCAGGATCAGAGACGTGGATGTGTTTACTTTCATATTCCAGAACATCATTTGCAGATTCGGTATACCCGCTGAAATTGTTGTCTGATAATGGTAAGCAATTACAGGGGAAAAATATAGACATGCTCTTCGATACTTTCAAGATAAGAAAGAACAAGTCCACCCCCATATACCCTCAAAGCAACGGACAAGCGGAAGCTACCAACAAGACCCTCGCCCTTATACTCAAAAAACAATTAGACGAGCATAAAGGGAGATGGTGTGAACACTGCACAATGTGTTATGGGCATACAGGACAACGCGAAGATCCGCCACCGGGGAATCCCCGTTTCTTCTAACTTATGGAGCTGAAGCAGTCATCCCTACGGAAATCCTCATGCCAACCACGAAGACCGAAGCTTGGGAGAAAAACCTCACAACAGATATGATGTTAGAAAGTTGGACGACTTGGAAGGAAGAAGGGAAGCAGCATTACAAAAGATGGAAAATTATCAACGAAGACTAGCAAGGGAGTACAACAAAAAGGTAAAGCTTCGGAATTTTGTAGAGGGCAGTATGTGTTGAGAACAATCCCACGGTATCAGCAAGAAAAAGATGGGGAAAATTAGCACCTACGTGGGGAGGACCTTTTATAATACACGATGTTGCGGGTACGGTTCCTACTACCTTCGTAATCTAAAAGGCGAGGTCCTCCGGCATCCTTGGAATGCTAAGTGGCTCAAACCATACTTCCCATAGGAGCAACGCAGACTTGAATCTGCTTGGAGTGTACCAGAAGAAGAAGGGAGCCTGACCGCTCCACATGTTTCTATCTCTGGAAGAGGAATTGCAGGCCTCAACCTATCAATCAAACAAGCTTTCAAATTATCAAGTCACGAAATCTATCGACAATATTGGGGAAAGTAGTTAATCTACAATCTCTCAGGGCTCCCCCATCAGTGTCCATAAGTGTAAGACCAGGGGGAAGGCACCCAGCAGAAAGAGATACCCAACCAATCTTAAGGCAACGGGTCGACGGAATGGGTGTGTAAATATTTTAACCCCATATCCTAGAACGTTGCCTCGGCCCCCACCGTCTGGGAATCCTCTGGCCCAGGATTCGCCAGCGGGGTGACAGGTCTCAAGACGATCACGAAGGTACCTCCTTCAGTATCGCACCCAAACACTTAAAAAACTTTGTTTTGTTTTTTCACAATGCTTAAAATAAAAACAAACCAACATTGCAGGTATATCAAGAAAAGGATCCATTTCATAAAGGATGATTACAAAAAGTGAAAGGCCAATTCAAGGAAGAATACACATCAAAAAATATTCCTTTTACATGATACTAGCAAAAAATATTCTTGTTACATAATTACAAAAAAGGGAAGGATAATAATGCTGCGGTCTCTACCTAGATAATGCCGCCCCATCAACAGGATTGTTCGGAAGACTTGAAGGGACGCTCCCACCAGATGAGGGTCCCGAGGAGGCAGGCATGTCAGCAGGAACTGGACGACGCGGATAGTTTTTCACAAGACCATGCTCGTTCTTTAGTCCAAGTTCTATCTTCTCCAGCATCTTGTTCGTTTCCTCAGCCAATTGACACCGAGCCTTGTGCTTAATAACTGCCGTCCGCTGTTGGGCCTGGGATAACAACGAAGATAGACGATTCACTTCTCTAGAAGCAGCACCAACGGCCTCCTCGCGTGTTGCCGCCAAACTCTTAAAATGGTTGGTCTGTTCTTCCTGCTGCGTTAAGGAAAATCGAGCCTTTTCCAATTTTTCATTCGCAACGCGGAGTTGTCCCTCGAGCTCTGAAAAAGACAACACCAGGGAGTTAGCACAGAAAAGACACATTCACACTCGATGAAATAGGGTTATACCTTAGACACAAGCCGAAGCCTCTTCATACTCATTAACAACCGCATCTCGCGCTTCATGAAGATGTTCATATTCCGCGGATAATTTCTTATAGTCTAGTTGAAGGTTGGTGAGAGTAAATTGACAGGCATCTAATTCTACCTGCTTCATCGAATCCATGTGACGAAGGTGGTCGACTCTTTTTTATCTCTGATACCCCTTTGCTAAGTCGGTACATACACACTTCAAGATTTCTCTCAGACTCAGCCTGACGAGCTACTTCAGCGCGAGACGCAGCAAGGGCATTGCTGGCGAGCACAGAATTCGGCACGGGCATCGTCTCTTTCTCTGGCAAGACATAGCATACTTTCCTTAACTCCTGGAAGAGGAATGGACCGAGCCTTCTGTAATTCTCTTCCAGAAGCTGAATCCTAGACTCCAACAAGGAAGTACGCTCACGGGATTCCCGCAGACTATCACGTGTCCACAACAGCGTACCATTAAATAAAGCACGGTCATGGTTATACAGATTTTGCATGTCGACCATCTGAACATGCCTTGCGCGCCATACCTCATCCCGAGCATCACATTTCTTGGCTTCACTCTTAATTTTCTCAACAAGATCTTTAATACGAGATCTTTGTCGTGCTGTTTCGTTTCGAAGCCATATCAGCTCGGGGATGCCACCCACTGGAGATAGGGTGGGGAGACTCAGACAGAACAACTAAGAAATAGAGGAATGACGACACACTGCGAGGGAAAAAGAGAAAAAAGAACCAAACCTGTGAAAGCTGAAACTTGGCCGCGAGTTTGCTCTAACTCAGCGCGAACAGCAACAAGCTCTGAACGAATACCGGCCTCCGCTTCACCCAGCTTTTCTTTCTCCTTGAGGCTTTTCTTCAACTCTTCTATTTCCACCTCAGCCGCAGATAATTCCTTTTCTCTGTGACGAAGCTTAGCTTCGAGCTTCAGAGATTTCTCTTTGAAGAACTGATACAGCACGTGGTTACAATGCTCACTCCTCATCATCTACACATCAAGACGAAAAACATTATTTCACCGAAGAATTGGATCGTCACGTAGAAGTATTTACGAAAATTTACCTCCAAGACACGCTGCTGAGGAAAGCCATATTGATACCCGTCGGCTATGGCCATCATATCTGCAACGGAAGTAGGAGGCTCCGACACAAGGGTAGCTTCGGGAACACTCAAATTTCTTCCCCAGGCCTCAGACACCCGCGCCTTGGAAGACATTTCCATCATACGACGGGTATACGCATCAGAATCCTTTTCACCAGCAACACAGGGGCGGGATGAGGGATAAATAGCAGATTCTTTTCCTTGAGCCAATCCATTATGGCGTCCTCACCCTAAGATGGCGGCGAATGAGGAAGATCCGCAGCAGGCGAATCAATCACCGACTTCCCCTTTTCTGACACGGCCCCTTCAGCACACAATGTCGGCACCAACATGCGCACCATGCTCCTCCGCACCACTCTTCTTCGACATTGATAGGGGAAGTACCAGTATGTTCCTCCCCATCTGTAATCTCCTCATCCTCAGCAAACTCTTCGTTCACCGGACTTGTAACTTCTTCATGGGCCTCAGCCTCACCCATCACAATGGTAGAAGACTGCTTCGGCTTAATCTTTTTCTTCTTCGACACCTGAAAACCAACACCACAAAAAGAATTATTTTTCCCGAACAGTTGAATTCTAAAGAAGGAGAAGCGCAGCTAGAATCCGCGTACCTGAGCAGTCGAGGCACTCCTCGGTGGAAGTATAGCACCAGAACCTTCCTCCTCGTCTCCCTCAACGACGTCAAGGGCATAAGGAAAATTCATACCTGCGAAGTTTAAACGCCAGGGACAGAAATCTCCATAACGAGCAGGAGGAGATTCACGTGGCTTGCTACTCTCAGTAGGACGCCAACCGCGTGGACCAGGGATCCAACCGTACGCCCATGGACCAACAACTTCGATAACGGTAGCGTGCTACTCGTAGTCATGGTCGCGCTTGATCCTCTCGCGGGACGGGAAAAGTTTCCGCTGACTAGACCCCTCCGTGCCGGGAACATACTTCAGCTTGGCATCGCTGACCTCATTTAACAGACGAATTTCGCCCCGAGGAGCAGCGAGATTCCGAAGGCTCACACTCCACGGCTTACGGTTCCTACTATTGACGTAATCACCGAAGGAGTTATTGAAATTCTCAGGAGTATACCATTCCTTCTCCGCGGGATTGGGAACGTAACAAGTCATTGTCGTCTCCCCCTTACTCCGCAGATAGCACTCCCTCAGGGCACGGAGATAATTCCCCGATAGTTGCGATACAGAACGGCTGTGAGTATTGGTGGAAGAGCCTTCACGACTAGCAAGCACATCATAGTAGAAGGAATCACCTGACTTGTACAACGGAGCATAAGACCAGCTTCGAACGCTCCAACCGTAGTCAACAAATGAAATTCATCGAACTCATACTTTGAGATAAGCTCATAAGTAATATCATCCTCAGGGGCATAGAAACGAACCTCGAAGGCTTGAAGCTCATGCTTTTCCTTGAAAATTTCGAGATCAATATGCTTGAACGTTACTTTTTTCTCGTGACCGAAACGCTGCGTATCAATGGGGCAGCCTCATCCTCCTCGGCGGGACCGGATGAACCAATGAACGCCTCGGAAGCCTTTCTCTTCAAAGAAGGATTTTTTGAAGATTCAGCCCTCGAAACACCACCTTTCGTATTCTTCCCTTTAAAAGAAGTTGTAGGAGGGGGCGGCAGATGATGCTCGGGCACTACAAACGTAGAGGAGAACATCAAAAGCGACAGCACGAGTCGGTGCCTGCGTACTCCTAACATCATCACGAGGACGAGACACCGCGCGATCGAAGACTTTTCGAGCCCCAGAAGGATTTGTCGAAGGAACCTCTTCCCTAGAAGATGAGGCCTTCGCCCCAGAAGAAACTCGACTTCTACGAACATCATATTGAGACTCTCTACGCGGAGGAGATCTCGATAGACCAGAACTAGGAGTCTGATAAGGAAGCCGCGGACGGTCAGACATGGCTGCGAAAAGATTAATCATAAACAAGTCAAAAACAAACTCAAGGACATTACCAACGATCAAAAAACCACATAAATAGCAATCCACACACGATAACGCAGAAACCCTAAAATTAGCATACATGCTCGAAATCCCTACCCTGAAAAGCTCAATCAATACAAGAAAACAATGGCCTCCTTGATTTAAGACGAAGAACAGGGGCAAACTAGCATGCAAGCATTAAAAGAAGTTCTTCATCACAAACAAGGAACAACAGTAGCAGAAAATTTACAAATCAACATAGCGTAAAACCGTGGAAACAAAGAAAAGAAAAACTTACCAGCAAAAACAGCAGCAGAAAGAACAAATCAGAAATAAAGAGGAGGCAAGCGTGATTAATGTTAAGGTGGAGAGAATTTAAGGGCTGAAGAATGAAGACTGACAGAGAATTTAAGGGCGGAAGAACGAAGACTGACAGGGAATTTAAGGGTTGAAGAACGAAGAATGAAAACCGAGAGAATGTTTAGGAAGAATGAAATTAATTTTCTTTCTCTCCTTAATATACCCGAAAGAAAGAGAAGGAAATTAATGGAGGAATGGGAAACGTGCCGGTTACATGAGCAGTTAATGCACAAATAAAAGACGTGCCCAAGTATCTAGGAAAAGTTATTTGGAGAGATAGAAGAATATGCAACGACTGTTTTCTTCAATGCACCCATTAAACATTCAAGCCCGAAGAAAAGGGGCAAATTGTGTATACATATATCTCACCATCAGACACGTGTATATAGAAAGATACGTGGAAAGCATGCAGGCCAAGACATCAAAATACGATGCACTACGGAACACCAAATAAACCCCAAGGAGTTACTTTATCTCATCCCCAAAAGAAGCTAAGATCAACGGTGGAGAGAAAGTTAGCTGACACGGATGACAGGGGCAAAAACACTTGTCTGACACGAGCAGGCATCTCAACTACCCTCATTAAACACTCTGAGCAGTATACGTGTCGATCAACCCGTGGGACGAGCGAGGATGTCTCTGCGTGATCAAGTGGAAACGCAGACCTCTGCGTGATGGACACAAGACACTAGAAGATAAGGTTCCAACGGCCTTCAGAGATGGGTCCCACACTCTAACCCTATAAATACCCCCTCTCCACCAAGAGGAAGGGGGATCGGAAAAATCAGGAAGGGAAGGAGAGAGAGATTTCGAGTGTAAGTTAATCCTTTAGAAGAGAAAATACATGTAAACCCAAAAGTCATTCGACTACTCTTGTAACCGTGAGGAACATAGTGAAACAACAAACCCCGTGGACGTAGGCCTTAGTGCTGAACCACGTAAACCTCGGTCTTGTTTATATTTCAGCACTTTATATTTGCCTAACCCCATGGATCTTTACTTGTATGTATTGTTTTCTTTGTTTTTACCTATATCCCGTGCGCAAACGCCCCGCATGGAGTTGTTAGATGAGGCTGTGATAAACCCGAAGGTTTTGAGCCAAGGAATCAACACTAAGATATCATCATCACAAATCACTCTAGATTACGATGATTGGTTGTGAGCATTCGGATGCCTTCGTGATTGAGTGTTCACAAAAGTACCGAACAAACTTCTTAATGAAGGTCTCAAGCCAACCACCAAGCTTAACAGTATCAAATGCACCAATCACAGGAGCAACTTCAATTATTTCATCAAAATTTGACTGTGCTCCAAGCTCACAACCAAAATTATTGGTAACGTATGACGCGGGCCTGTCCAAAGCTTTTTCTATATCGACCATGTTTACCACAAAAGTTCGACGCCATTTCACAACATTCAATTTTTGTTAACATCCTTGGCATCTTATACAACCTGTGAAAGGCATCATCGCTATTACGAGCACCTATATATGTTCTTTATCGCCATTCTTTAAGAATGAATAATAGAGTATGATATCACAAAGAACAATAACAAGCTTCTTCTGTGAGAGTGGTTTCTTCTATTTAAATTGTAACGAGGTGGCCGAAAATTGCAACTCTGTGGAATAGTATCTGAACTTGCTCTAAATGCATACAGCCAACTTTGTTAACAACAATGTTTCTAGGACAATATTTGTTAAGCAATCAAACAGATCCCAAAAATATTGTGGCCCGCTGAGACATACAGGGTCGGAACTTAAAGGAAACTGCAACATCAAAAAGCAAACAACATTGACTCACTGACAAACAAACAACACCGTCACACATTCTATTATATATATCAATCAAAAACAATAAAATTAAAGGCGGGTTTATAGGAAATGTATTCTAATCCTCATTTCAGGAGTTGGTTGTTCATTCAGTTGAATATTTTCTTCAATTTCTATTTCAAATTCTTTAGTTGTTTCTTGGTCTTCAATTGGCGGATTAAAAGAAGATTAACGATCAAATTTGTGCAAGTCAACGATTAAATTTTCACGTTGTACGAGTCATCTTATGGTTGTGGTTGATTGACGACCGAATTTTCACGAATCAACGATTGATTAATATGGTGAAAAAGAAAATAGTCGACAGTTTGCGAGAGAAGATGTGTAAGTTTCGTTGTGCGAGTCATTTTACAGTTGTGTTTGATTGATGGTCAAATTTTTCACTAACCAACGATTAACTATTATGGTGAAACTGTTATCGACGGTTTCACGAAAGAAGATGTTTAAATTTAAAACTGATTATGATTTTTGGTTTTTAAATTAAGGCTTGGGTGATTTGGTAATATAAACCATTCAAGCGTATACATGTCATTGCATATTTATTAGACACCTCTTATTGACATACCTTAGATGGGAAAATAATTTTATATGCCCTAAAACAGAGTTTATATTAAACCTAACGTTCTTAGAGGCGTAGAAGGCACCTCCTAGTGTTTGTAAACTTCAGAAGTATATAAACTCATCAATTATGTTTTAAGTATCACCGTGGAATTTGGTGATAAATAATCAAGATAAACTGTGTCTTCCGCTATTCTCGACTGTATTTAGAAATGAATGATAACACAGTAGAGAGACAGTCAGGGTCGGGCTGGAAGGGTAAGCAGGACAAGTGGGGCTTTGGGGCAACAAGGGGGGGAAACCAAATATATCTTTTACATTTAGAGTTCTTTGTATAATAAATAATTATCGGGGACCTGTATATAATCTACATAACATATAAGGGAAAAATAGGTTAATTAGGACTTAAATGATTATACTTCCTCCGTTCTATTCTATCTTTTGTTTGCATTTATTCAGTTTTTTTTACAAATTATTATTTTCTGATTATAACTGAAAAAAAAATTTGAATAAAAATAAATATCCTTAATTATTACTGAATCATTTTCTCCTATGAAATATTAATTTTATATGGTTGATTGATTTTTAGAGAATCAAATATTTAATTTACTAATAACCGAATTGAATCCGTCTAGAAAATTACATACATCGTCTTATTTCCTGTTGAGAAAAACATATATAATTTACTGTATTTTTTTGGCATACATGATACTTTGATGAGTTTTTTTAATTTACTTCTTCCGTTCCATTTTCGGTGATGTTTTTGGACTTTTCACGCAAATTAAGAAATGGGAGAGATATAAAAAAATTATTTATACCCTTGAGAAAAGTCTTCAAACATTAATTGTTATTAGTGTGTTTAAAAGTAAA
This sequence comes from Papaver somniferum, assembly GCF_003573695.1. Classification (NCBI taxonomy): domain Eukaryota; kingdom Viridiplantae; phylum Streptophyta; class Magnoliopsida; order Ranunculales; family Papaveraceae; genus Papaver; species Papaver somniferum. The sequence continues at coordinate 48,525,807 of NC_039359.1, read as the reverse complement.
CTTATGGTTTCAGGACAAAATATGAGGGTATTGATGGTAGTTTTGTGGGAAAAATATAAACACTATCAAGTATTGTGGAACAAAAAAATAACCCTAAACACTCATCTAAAATGGAACGGAGGGAGTATATGTTATATAAATAATTTTTTATGTCCTTACGATAAGTTAGCCGTTTGTACTGTATAAGATTATTAAACAATATGTAACTAATACTTGTTGCTAAAGAAAAAAAAAATTAGAGCTGCCTTCGGCCACCTAGTTTGATTTATATACCAACCTTGTATACAAAAAATTAGAGCTGCATACACTGAAGCACTTTGAGAAAACCCATTTTGAAGCTCTTGAAAACAAATGTGATAGTGATAGTGATAGTGAATCACAGTGGTAAAACGATACGAATGTAATCAAGTTCGTGTTTAATATTCCGTTTAGTGGGGAAAACATAATATATTGGCTTCGGGGAGAAAAATTCCCAGGAACGGCCCTGGCGACAGTTAACAATCTTCAAAACAAGAATATAGAAAAAGAATATCAGAAAAGTCAAGTGTGCAATAAATGATTCAAAGATCAAAAGAGTGTACCAGTAGGTTCTCCTTTTATTATACTCCCTTGAAAGGAGCTGCATACTTTCACTTACACACTTATTTTGCATCACAGCAGGAATACAGTTTAAGATTTTCTCCAAGATGCATTTAGCTCTTGTGCGACTTTATTTATTTTGTACGTACTGTCTTGATAGAAGATTATAATACTTAAAGCTTATTGTAGAACAGAGAGGCGGATGACCACAAGTGATGATGGCTCAAAGATTTCGTAGAATTGATGGTCAGAATCCCAAAAGACAGCCTCTATGTCTGCAGTTGTTTCTGCCCTTTCACTGCAGCTGGCCGGCCGGATTCTGATCTAGAATCACCATCTCTAAATTCCGAATCTTGAATTGGCCACCAAGCAGGAAAATCATACCTACCACCATAAACTGGTACAGTGTTAGATGATGTTGACACAGACATAGGAGGTGGTAGTTTCACTGGTACAGATTCAGATGGTGTAGATACGGACGTAGGTGGTGATAGTTCCACTGGTGGGGTAGATACGGACACAGATGGTGTAGATATGGATGTAGGAGGTGATAGTTCCACTGATGGGGTAGATACGGACACAGATGGTGGTAGTTCTTGGGACGACGTATCACCGTTTTCAACATTGTCTGGGCCATTATCATTCATGGTTCCATTGCCTCCGTTGATAACATTGTAACTAGTAGTGCTGGTTTCACTAGCCTCAAATTCACGGGCAGCTGCAACACCACCTAGGATAATGAAACTCTTAGGATATGAAGTACTACCCACAAAAAGCATAGTTACGATCATGACCAGAAATAACACCTTCTTATCACTCTCCATGGTAGTACACTTATGTTTCTCTTAATTTCACTTATGTTTCTCACACTGCCTCTTCTCTTGTGATCACCACTCCCTTTTATAGTGTGAACTTGTGAGGACGTAATGGTAAATGAGATGTAAATACATTTAATAACCATCTAATCATTCAACTACTTTTGTTTTACTCATGCAGTCATAAGTCGTATAAAAATGGCATGTGAAAGAAAATTGAAGGCTTTGTATGTAGTCGTCAATATATTGATTGATCCATTTGAAAATAGTCAGCCACCAAACTAATCATGTACTTATTAACTTCCAATTCCTAACTAAACTTAGTACGTGAAGAAGAAAGTCATCACAGTTCATTTCTACCGAACTTAACTTTTGTGGAGCATTATTTTTTATCATTAATTATATTTTGTCCAAAATTAGCGTTTGGTTTAATTTTTGTTCAACTTAGTGGTTGGTACTTGGAATTGACACTGACCACGGTTGACTACATTAAATCTTGACTTTTTTTAGAAATTATTAAAATAAGTATAGAAAATGTATTTATTAAGCTAATTTATGTCATACCCTTCACTATACTATTATTTACATAATTACCAAACCTAAAATACAGAACGGCAGAACCCATATTCTCTTCCTATCCTTCTTCAACCCATCACGGCCGCCACCACCATCAACTTCTCTCTCTTTATCACTACCACGGCAACCATCATCTCAACTACCTTCTCAATTTCTTTGTCTTCCAACCTATCTTTTAACTTCTCGAAACCTTAATAAATCTTATATATCAAGGGGATCTCTTATTTTCTCATCCCATAAAATCTGTTCTACAACTTGAATACTTTGTTTCATATTTTTTCCTTCTGAAATGATCCATTAACAGTAGGGATGTTATTAACAAAAACGACTGCATTGATGAAGGTGAAAGATGTTGAAATTATCCATTCTTTTCAGAACTTCATCGAAACAAAACAGCGAAAATCAGTGCTCAAATCAAGATGAAATCAAAACTTCAGGGTAGGTAGACAATTAATGGGTTCAGGGGTTATGATTTAGGGTTTAGATAAACAAATTGAAGAAAATGATTCCTATATTGGATTGAATCACAGATGAATTAGATCTGAAATTTAATTTCAATCTGGAAACTCTAGGGAAGACGATTAATTTCAACAGAACTGGTCATAAAAATCCAAGGTGACCAAACTTGTGGTACAAAAACCCCATTCAAATGTTGGGATCCATTAAAACTCCATCTTAAACAAAATTGATACAAAAACCCCAAATTTCAAAGTTGGTTTCATCAAATTTATGATGAAACCAAAATTGGTTTCATCAAATTCTTTGGGGTTTTTGTGTTACTTTTGTTTTGATGGAGTTTTTGTGTTACTTTTGTTTTGAAGGGTTTTTTGTAGATGGATAGTGACACCTTTGGGGTTATAACTCGCAGACCGTAATTTCAATCGGAAAATTCGAGTTCATCAAAATCCCAGATGCTTTTGTTCTTCAAAATTTCGAGTTCTTCAAATTCACGGAAATTTGAAGCTTTAAGTTTTACAATAATGAAGTAGATTATTTCCACAAGCTAAATGGTTTCAGCAAGTGGGCGAAGAGTGTGGGAATCAGGGTTAATTGGTGTTTGTTCTCACCGTAGGAAACATGGTTTTGTTATAGACGTTCGATCCTAAGCCCATTTCAGGGGCATATATGTAACCTCAGTGTTTGTATTTTTACAAAATTAATTAAAATTTGGTCATCGACAGTCAAAGACGGTCAACGTCATTTCCAAGTACCAAACACTATGCTGGACAAAAATTAGACCAAACACTAATTTTGTACAAATATAAGTACCAAATATTAAATAACCCTAATTATAAACCATTTCCCCTGCAAAATATAGGCTATAACTTCTTCTTGGATCTAGAAACACTTTGTTCCTATCATGATGAGCTAGGCATTTCCAAAGACTACGCATGCTAATAATACCTTAACTACTGGATGTAATCAGAATGGTGCGTAACAGAAAAAGAAAAAATAACAAATAAGAAACGATTTTATATTAATTATATCGTAAATTTGAGATTGGTTAGATATCAATTCTAGAATTCAACTGTTCTTGGATTTATTATTAAAATGGAAAATATAATAGATAAATGCATTACACAATAATACGGAAAAATGGATTTATTCTAGCACATCCACCCTTGGATGGACCATTAATTTAGATATGTTGCGAAAATATAATACGATAGGGACCTCTCTTTTAACTTATAAAAACTCCATATATTAATAGAACTTGGGACTTTATCAAATTATTAATATATGAAGTTTATTAATATAGGGTGGTATAAAAAAATTATTTTTTTTGCTAATTCAAAGCATGTAAAGGACAATAATATGGATGTCTTCCTTAACCATCCAAATGAGCAAACAATCGTATATGCTTTAATCGAAGAACGATGGAACTAGACAAAAGTAGGAGGATACAATCCTAATGATAATAGTGTAGAGATATAAATGTTTCATGACAAGAAGCTTTAAACACGCTCGACAAAGTGTAAATGTTTTGACTTCAACAAGAAGGTACTCATAGTAATGAGGTCTTACGCCTCCGCAAACCAAAAGATGCGATAAGTATCCAAAAAGTTGCATCGTTTTCTTAAACAACTATAAATTAGTACTTTTTTTCATCTCAAATTTTGATGTAACAAGATCTTAAGTTTCCAATAATGACCATTATATTTATATATGGAGGTAAATTCTTTATGACGGGACTAGAAAAAGACATTAATATTAAAATGTGAGGTTATTACTATTTATAACTGGCTCAAACTGGTACTATGATTTTTTATCAATAAATAGAGTTTATTAATATATGAGGTATAATATATAAAGTTTTTACTGTATTAGAAAAAGCATTGGGCACTATTATGTAAGGATGCAAATGGTATGTTTAGTACCGAGTGACAATCAAATCAAGGGGAACGGTGTTTAGGCTTGTGAAACCGTACCAAAATGTGGTCCAGACTATTGGTTTTGCAAAACCAGTAATATTGCCGGTTCTAATATCCGACTATCCAAATATTAATTTAAAACAAAAGAAAGATAAAAATATTAAACTACATTAGGGGTTAACTTAGTTTATAGTCAAAACCATACAAAACTTAAACCATGTTGATAATTTGGACTTTACGTACGAAATTAGATGGAGATAGATTAATATTCACTATAAATAAAATAATTATTGGATTTATACCAATGGTTTTTGCATTTATTTTAGGGTTCACCAAAACCGAAATCAAAACCATCCTATGTCATTCGATGAATGGTTCGACTTGTTTCAGTTTAGCGGGTTAGACATGGTTTGGTTTTTGTGCAACCCACTATTATGAACGTAGCATGTTAAAATCTACTAACCGGGTTTGCGGTTCCCCAACTAATATCTTAGAAATTGGATTTTATACATATGCACGTAAGAGAAAAAATGTAAAACCCTGTACTTTTAGTTACGGTTTTGGGTCAGGTTATACCGAAATTAGCTGACCTTGTGTCTTAGGTTGTTGTTCTTTGGTCTTAGCTAGGTGGGTTGATTGAACAAGAAAGGATACAAGTTGGGTGGAAATAAATAATTAATAATAAATAAAATTAGGAGAAAATGAATAGATAATTAAAAGAACTAAACATTAGTATATTAAGATTTTTATAACAAAAAGTTTAGGAAAGGAATTTTAGAGAGGAGAAAACTAAAAGTTATGGAGAAGAAGGAGATAAAACTAGGACTTATTTTAGAGAGGAAGACTATGGAAACTCAGTGGAGGATTAATAGAATTGAGGTAGAATGTTTAATCCATTTTCTCTTTGTGTTTCTTTGTTATATTTGATTTCAATTTTGTTTATTCTTAAATCATTAGGGTTCTGAATTTGTCTATTTAATTTAACGCATCTGATTGATGATCAGCCTTTTATTATTGGTTGATAACATGATGGGTACCATTAGTTAAAATTTGAGAATAATCCACCATTGAAAGTTTGTTTAATTTGGGTGATAGTTTCTGAATTTATGGACAGTTTTTTTTGCTGTGGTTTTGAATCTTTTGATGTTTTTAAGCAGTCTTAATGATGTTAAAATTATTTGAGATCTTAACAAAGGTTGTAGATAAATATGTTTCTTTCATTGTTCTTTGGAATTTCTTGATTTGAGAATAATATGAATTTACCGTGGATATTTTTCTAATATAGTGTTATCTGCCTAGATTTTGTGATGCGTTTGTAAATTCGATAACTTTTGTTTGAAGCGTTGGTTAACTGTGAATTTTTGATATGTTATATATTATGGATTCATGTATGTCCTTGTAAAGTTGAAGATGATCAGATACAGTTATTACCATGGAACATATGATGTAATATGGCTGCAGTTAACTTGTTTGCATAAATGCTTGAAAGAAATTCATGTTGTTAAGCCATGGTTGCTTGTATTGTTTGTAAAAATGATTTCAAAAATTGAAATGAGTTCATGTTTTACCGTCATATGAAATATGGTTTCATGTTAACGGCGGGTAATGATCCCCAAGAGTTAAATGGGTAATGATCCCCATAGGAACTTGTGTTTCCCGATCATCGATGACAGCTGTCCGTGCCGATAAACGATAGGTGGATGTACAAACCAAAGATTTCGTACCGTGAATGAAACGGGTAATGATCCCCGATAACAGATGGGTATGTTCCCCATAAGAACTTTTGTTCCTGACCATCGATGGAGGTTGTCTGTGCCGATAAACGATATGTGGGTGTACCAACCAAGGACATTCGTACCAGGAACTCAATTGTTAAAACCTAAATTGGTAGATTTGTCGAAATTATTATTGGTGTTATGAACTCAATTGTGAAATCTAATTGGATGAATTACTGAAAGTATTATTGGTATTATGAACTCATGATTGAAGGATGATTTTTTGAAATAATACTAATATTGTGAAGTCTTATTTTGAAATCTTAAGATGATTTGTTAAAACAATATTTGCATTGTGAATTCATGATTAAACAAATGTACTTGTGTGGTGATCATGTTGGGTGAATATCTATATTATTGATTTTCTCGAAATTATGTCGTACGCTCATGTTGTATGATATTTGACTCATTGACATTGTTATGCATGTTTTCAGATTGGGAATGCATTCTACTAAGCTGTCATCTAACCACAATTGACATCTTTTGCGGATTTCATAAATGGAGGTATTGGAATTTAGAAGTTAGTTAACTTGTGGATGGTTTTATTTCTTGTCATTATTTGAAATGCAATCACATATACATATTATGTTGAGGATGTTGTTAGTGGATTTATTTTCTTTTCAATTATACTCATGCTGGTACGTATGTTGTAATAAATATATAATAAAATATATTCATATGTCTCTTTCCAACCCGTAACGCTTCGAGTTTGGATCTCCATATGGGTTTGACTTGTTCCGGAACTCGGAGTGTTACAAAAAACATTAAAAAAACAATTCTCATTTAATTATTTGATGAAAATGAGATTAGTTATTCGAATATAATTGTTGTTGGGTAATTTATTATATAAAAAAAATAAAAAATACAATAGATTGATTTCAATACTGCATCATAAGAAGATTAATTGTTTTTCGAATTGAAAATTATATTCTAAACTTCTAAAGTTCAAACAAGCATTGCTCTATCTTTTAAATCATTTAGGATCTTACACAAGATACAAGTTAATAGAGAAGAAATCATCAGACCTAAAGTACATAGCGAATTGTAATGATGATATCGGTAGAGTTCAGAGTGAAGTGAATGATTGTCATAATAGGTTTATTTTTCTATTATCTTCCACCTTAAAGTCCTTGACAAAATAAGCTATGTCGTTAAACGGTAATGAAATCCTTGCTTCTTATTGGCTGAAATAGGCTTTTTCTAATGTAGAAGTTATAGTGAGGACACTTAACATAACTCTATTAGTCGAAGTATTATGAATTAGGTTACACTTTGTTTACATCAAGTATTTAACCATCCATTAGTAGCGTCGTCGACAAAAAGGAAGGTGGACAACACTTCCGTCAGAGTTTTAATCTAATTAATTTTGTTACACCGTGTTTACACCAAATACTTAATTGTATGTTAGTAACACCGTCTTAGGTGGAAATACTTCCGCCAACCCACGAAAAAATTCCCACGGCATCGATATATGTATGTTTGTCTGATCCCTTGGTTTCTTGATTTTTCCAGGGTTATGTTAAAATTTGGCTCCCATCCTAGACCATTTCATTGTATTTCCTTAAATGTAGCGTTTCCTATTAACAATGTGTGTCGGTAAATACAATTGTTTCCTAATACTAATTAAGAAGATGTCTCTGCACCAAATCAACGGTTTTAAGACATTTATATCCGTTGTTTTGAATTTAAGAGACACGTATAACTGTCTCAAATCGTGCATCTGGAATCGTTTGAGACAGATAGAGCGACACTTATAAGTCTCTTAATTAATCTAAGCGACACTTGTAGGTGTCTCTTAATTAATTTTTAAGAGACACTTACAATAAATTTAATCGACACTTATATGTGTCTCAAAATTAAATCAGTTTTTTAAAGAAAATCATAATTTTCCTGCAGGGAATTCCCAAAACCAAATTATTTTCTGCACCTGCGTATTTTAATTTTTTGCACCCCAAAACCAAATATTAACACTAAGAACAAAAATGAAGTCTAACATTTAATTTATTCAAGGAAAAAAATAAAAAACTAAAGATGAAATACAAGAGAAGTTGTCGAAAACGACTCAAGTGACTTTCAGGAATAAAAGATGTTTAACATAATCAGTAACAGAAACTTAAATGCCAAATACTTGATAATCGTCTAGTTTGGAACCTTGGCAAAATGGAATGATGCATTGAATTCCCTGTTATCCCACAAATAGTACAAGCAATGAGCTTCCATGCTTGAAAAAAAAAGAGTTCTGTAAGAAACATTGACAATTATGATTCATGGCCAAATGGCAACTGTCAAGATTCAACTGAAAAAAAATAGAGCCCCCAATAAGCGCCTGATCTCCTAGAACTTAAGGCAAATTGCATACCAAAATGATCTACAGAAACATTAGAGCAACAAACAATACAAAACAGTAAAATTATGTGCTATTATGCAGTAAAGATGAGCACAAAGCAACAACAATCTCTAGTTAATACTAATTTAAATGGAAATGATACTTGAGCAATGATAATTAAGATAAAATATGTCTATAAGCAGAGTATAAAAATACATAAAAAGGACTTTTGAATCCACCACCTAGATTATAGGAATTAAAAGTTCCTTATATTGTTCTCATTGATACGAGTAACAGTAGGATGAGAATCACTCACTTTCTCGACAATATGATCGTGACATAACAATTTGTGCATACGGATGACTTAATCTCGCTAATCATATCAAACCCAAGAATTGGTTGTCTACTTATGGCACAACAAATCACACACCAGCTGTAATATAGGCTTGCATTATAACAGAGAATCAACCTAACTACCATGGACGCCTCACATTCAAGGTGAAAATAATATGCTTATAATTTGTTGAGAACTGTGGAAGCTCTTGACTGAACTGTGTCATTCATAAAAATCTTAACGGAGGTGCATACAATTTTCATGAATACAATTTTATATATAGCATGCACTTAAGGTACCAATGAAACATCATCATATCCATGTATATTAAAATTCATATACACTGACTGTATGATGCCTGCAAAGTAAGGTATTTCACAATAATTCCACGGTGTCATCCATCTAGATATATGATGTATGACATCAATGAAGCATGAAGTATTTGTATACTATTGGCAGTTCAATAAATTGGTTACTTACTTCAAGTAGTCTTCTCTATCATATCCACAACACAATAAATTGCACCATTGAGTTTTGGTAGAGCATTAGAAAATCTCTGAAAGAACACAAAGATTCATCCATTCAAAATAAGCCACTATTCCAACTACAAAGACGATAGAGAAAAAAAGGATGTAGCAGTTTTCTGCCGAGTGAACAAGCAAAAGCTAGGGATGAATATGACACATGCTAGCTTAGAGAGCATCAACATATTTCCATGTAGCATGCTTATCACATCAACCCACGAACCAAGAAAATACCTTTTGACACATGGACTGAGTAAGGATATTTCCACCAGTTGGATAACATTTCTACATCTGTAAAACAATTAAATCCATCAAATTCTATTGGCCAAAGCAACCCCATATAAAAATCCTTTTTGTTGGTTAATGGGGGGAGGGGGAGGCCAATTAAAGACAACTAAAAATACAGTAAGTTCCAAGCAAAGTGGAGAATAGAGGTAAACATTAATACGTAATACCTGTACTGAACCACAAAGTACAATCTCCGTCACCAAATATGTAATGTCACCACAGAGGGAAGCATCTGCAACATATGAACATAATAATTTCCTTGGCCCTAAAGATTTTTTTGTGTCACTAAGAGGTGAATAACAGTCAACAGTTGACAACCAAACAACACCATCATATCAACCAAATAAGAGTACCAGCTTCCAAGTCCAAGTGATCTCTGGACTCTCTACAGATGTAGTGGAAAGACTCAGCTGAGACTTCAGTTCTATGGCACGTTCTGTCAACTGTTGAAATTGAATCTTTGCCTTAGTCTGAAAAGCCAAGGAAAAAAGTTCTTAGTTACGTGTTGACACGTTTAGGAAAATATACCGAACAAATGCAAACTTGACATAAGTATTACAAGTTTCATCTCCAATAGACTACTCGTTGAAGTTATTGAGCCTTAACCTCTTCAACTTCTTGCTTCAACTACATAAACACAAGATATGAACATAAAAATGGGAATCCGAATAAGATATGAATCTGAGATATAAAAGCAATACACTCAAAACGAACTTCTTAATGAACTAATGAGCTTATTTACCTCATATTCAATAGATTGAATATCAGGAGAGGTAGTTGAGAGAAAACAAGCATCAGAAAAGATGGTAGATACCACTTCATGCTTTGGCTCACAAAAGAAGTCCCCTGGGTAAGCATTCAAATCACACGACACACCAAAATTTTATTCATTACCTACTGAATCTCAGTTTTCATTCTGTTTTTCATTAACCAACTGCAATAGTGCAGGTAGACATTAAGGGACATTTGATATGTACCCAAAGGAAGATGAAAAACTAAATCCAAACTCACTATCAACTCTAACAATATAGTTGGAACCCACAAATCTGTAAACTCAAATACTTATTCAAATTCCTTTGATATTGTTTTGCACATATACCTTCACAAGGTTTCAGTAAACAAAATCCAGGGTATATTTTTCAATTATCACCTCAGAGCATACATGATTGAATACTATGTCCCAGCATAAAAATGGAGTCGAAAGGCATACCAATTTTCAAAAGACGCTGCATACTCCAGTCCTTTATCCCTTCCCACTGCCTTCAATAAAAAAATGACAGCATTAGGAACAAAAACACTGGACTCCTACTAAAATGACAGGATGGATCCCAGCAGCATCGAGCATAGCCATCAAATCTTGTGTATAAAATATTTAAGGGTAGTTAAAGGGAACCTGATATTGAGAACATACCTACAATATATCTTATAAACTGTCAAAAACTGAAAACCAAAAGACTCTCACATCAAACTCCAACAGCATTTTGAGAAGCCACAAGAATAAATATGTCATCTTGCTCAGTAACCTCTTTGCCACCTACAATCAGAAGGAGAACTCAGAAACTTTGTAAAAGAGCGGATAAAGGCATTGAAAACAATACCTTAAATATGATAAAAGGAGAACTCAGAAACCAAGTGTGAAAGTTCACAAGACTGGAAGAAAACTTACACATGATAAAAGGACAGTTACAGCAAAACAATACCTGAAAACCCAATTTTATCAACACGCATATCACCTTCCATGGACTGCTAAAGCAGAAACACCAGTTTTCAGTTTCAAAAAATATTTTAAGACTCAATCTATACTGAAAAGACAACAATATTAAGTTGAAACTTAATATATTAGCCGCTCTCTCAGCTCACAAACAAAATCCAAGACTCAAAATCTTCAATGACAACACAAACAAAAAAATTAAAACAAGTACTACCATTTTCAGGTGAACAAAAGTTTAAAATCGAAATTAGATATTTAAAACCTTCAGAGACAGGACCAAAATTAAAAATCTCACTTCATAAAACTGAAATGATAAGAATACCCATGCTTCAAAACTCAATGAAATCAACAAAACAGGCACAAAAATTGTAAATTCTAGAGAGAAACATATCATACGAACTATATGGATCACAGACTAAGCTTAAATCAAACTCACAACAGTTAATAAGGATGGGGATTTATACATGAATTTTTAGGTATTAGTATCTCAATCTTCTTCCGCGATTTCAAAATCGAGAGTTAACAATCAATTTTTAGGGTTTAGAAAATTAGAGTATACAAATCTGTAAAATGGGTCTCGTACCTGAAATTAGGCTATTCAAACTCAGTAAAACGGGTATTCGTTTATGGTAACACGCTTAAAACAATTTTTGATCAATTTAGGGTTTGGAATTAGAAGAAGAAGAGGAATAGATCTGAGTTCTAACAGGCTTAAAGGTATTGATCTAAGAGGAGATTTTTGAGGATTTAGGTATGAATCTGGATTTGATATACTCTAAAGAGAGGTTTTGTATCTTGGTTTCTCTCTCTCGATATTTCGGTTTTTTTGAGCCGAAGTGCAAAGGAAATAAGAGAAAGTGATAAAGAAAGAGAGAAGAGAACAGAAAATAAAATAAAAGAAAAAGATAAAGAAAAATGGGAGAAGAGTAACAGTTTTATCAAAAGAAAATTAAGGAAAATTAAGGAATTCTGTGCACGCTCGGCTATTCGTGCAAACAATTCCGACTCCAAGAAAGACGGACCGTCAATTACCGGGATGTTTGGAGTGAAATTTAATTGCTTCTAAAATGGATGAATATCATTGCTGTCAATCACTTCAACATACCTACCCAACTTATGACGACACGGGAGTCCAATACCTATCATATCCTTGCAAACACAAACTGTATTCTCGTCATCATAAGTTTTATATAACTTCAATTGTTTCATCATGCGATTTATTGCCCATCTTGAAACTTTATGAACAACTCCCCTTAGAAGCAATTTTTCCTTAATATGTTCCATCGGGAATTGGTGTACACTAAATTGCATACATTTCCTAATCTTTACGAGATCACGATTGGTGAATTCATGGATTGCTTCTTGGATCGACACAACTCCATTTTGACTACCAATTAGTATTTTCTTTAGTCGACCATGAGACCCCTCCGCAATGCTTGTCGCCTCGTTCTTGAAGTTACCATATTCATATGTCCATGCAAACACAAACCTCTCCTTAATCGTTAACCATTGTTTTTTACAATACTCAACCGGTTTTGGGTAGTCCGTGCCGTATTCATCCTCAAATTTCTTCAAGTTACATTCGTAAATTTCCTCGGTCATCGACCAAACGATTTTGTCCCATGCTTTCATGAACATTTTCCAAATAATTCCATCCTCCTTCCACATTTCTTCAAATAACCTATCCTCTTCCTTACGTTCTTCCACGGTTAATTTACTAATGCGCTCATCCTCTTCCTTTGACCTCTAGGTACCCTTCCTTGGTCTTTTAGCTTGGAAATGATGATGGCAATTGGTTTCGAGATTGCATTGAATGTGCCACGTACATTGCAAGTTTTGGGCTTCCGGAAACACTACCACTATTGCATGCATTAAGGCTTGATCGTTATCCGTTACAATAACCCTTGGAAAATTATCACCGTTATAAATGGACCTCAACGTCTCCAACATCCAAATGAAACTCACATTTTTCTCATGATCCATTAAACCTCATGCAATCGTAAACATTTTTTTGTCCGAAGTATGGCAAGCAATGTTCAACAACGGCATGTTATACTTTTTTGTCTTATAAGTAGCATCTATCAACAAAATTTGATGAAAGTATTGAGCCAATTGGATCATTTCGGGATGTGCCAAGAAAATACGAACCACTATACCATCCTTTTCTTCCCTTGTCAAGGTGTAGTCGTGTAACTCCGCTAACCACTCCGATTGTTGCATGACCGTTCTACCATCCCATTCAGTCCTTTTGATCGTAGCTAGGGCCTACTTAATTGTAGACAAAGAAGACAAGTTGTCGTGGTCGTCCGCCTTTATTTTACTTAAGATCGCACTCGCTTTTTGGATCCGCATAGACCTCACCGTCTTCATTTGATGTGGTTTTAACTTGGCAACCATTACATCTCCAATTAAATCCAACGGAACATGATGGTTGTGACAACCGTTATCAACTTTATACATTTTATATTCTTTACCTTTAATACCATCGGGCTTATAGAAGACAATCTTAAATGGGCATCCTATCTTCTTGGTATTGCTTCGGTATTTCCTATTCGTCTTCCGTACGTACTTACTATTCTTTCCCTCATGACTCTTTCGCGTCCCACCTCGCTCACAAATCATTTCAAATCGAGTGTCACTAACATGATTATTTTGAACTACCACGCACATGTTATCTTTTGCCTTGTTCATAAGCCATTCCTTTGCCTCCTTCTTACTTCCAAATGTCTAAACGTGCATAAAACAAAACAAATCTAATAAGCATAACCATTTAACATATAAATTTTGAAAAAAAAAAGTAGTAATGATTATACCAAATCGTTTGCATAGTATAGGGAAGTGTCGGGCCTCAAATAGAAATCATCAACAAACTCTTCAACGGCCTGCATATGAAAGAAACAAATTATTATACAATAATCGGAGGTTATTAAATAAGTCAAACTGCCGAATATACTATATTCGGAATCCTATCGGTTACCCAAAACACCCGATTTATGCAAATGAATGTACACAGTTTATTGAGTGCAAAAAATGATATAATCGGAAGCTAAAATATATAGTAAAACAGCCGAATATAAATAACCGGGAGATAACTTTAATCGATAAACATCCGATTTTCAAGTTTTCGGAAATTTTATTTTGAGGCCACTGTTATATTCGGCAGTCAAATAATGTTAAACTATTACCGATTATAAAGGATAAGAATACTGAGTTTTGAAATTTTTTGAGGAATTCGTTTTTGGGGCCATTCGGGGGTAAATAACTCTACATAACTACCGAATGTAGATTTTTTTGGAAAACCAGTTTGGGGATTTTTCTCATATTCGGCAGTAAACTACTATCTTGGAACTACCGAATATACATATTTGGTACTCAGTGTATTATATTCGTAAGTTTATTCGAGAAATTATCTACCGAATCTGAGTAGTTCATGGCATTCAATGCATGCAATAATCGGTTTTTCTTGTTTACAAAAGCACACAAACGCATGCAAATCGAGTATTTGAGTTTCTTAACACAATACCTGTGTTTTACATGCATCGTTAGCTTCAATATCAGGCGATTCTCCATTTTCTTCCATGAAAGGGTCGTCTAGGTTTTCCTCTCCACAAAAGTTTGGATCATTCAACATATACCCCAAATCGTCTTCTCTAAACGCTCGTGAACCCTCAACATTTTGTTCTTCGCCATGATTCTCACCTTCTTCTTCATATCCATCCATTTTTGTAGTGATAAAATGGATTTTTCCTTTTTTCCTTCACCTTCTTCTCTATAACTCTAACAACTCAAAAATGAAAAAGAAATGGAAAAAATGAAACAAAAATCATTCTAATACTGCACCGACAACAATCGGAAGTCTGGGTAATATTTTGGCTTCCGATTACAATCGGAGGATAAAAATGTTATCATATCCTCCGAATATATAAGGGTAATTTTTCCATTATGAATTACGCGAGATAAGGGCTGGCTACATTTTCCCTTTGGGTGACCTTTTTTGTTTTATTGTTGGCCCCTAAATCCTTTTGAGTGGCCCCTAAAAACGCGAGGCAAAATAAATGGGGGGAACCTAAAAAAAATGGTTGGAACTAATGTTGATCATGTAAATTTAATTTCAAAATAATTTGGTGCGAGACAATGATATTGGGGGAAATGTGAGAGGGAAATAATGTGAGAGAGATTAGAAAATTGGAAATGGAGGGAATTTTGGGGGTTTGGAGGGAAATAAAATGGAATTAATATGAAAAAATAAATGATTAATTGATATGTATATGTGTAAATTATTAAAAGTCTTGTAAAGTTATAAATTTTTAAGACACTTAAAAGAATTTTAAGACACTTATAAGAGTAGGTAAAAAATAAGAATTAAAGCAACTCATATTTTTAATTTGAGACTCTTATATGAGTGGAAGTACTAAAGACATCTATATGTGTCTCGAACCCAAAAATTAATATGTCTCAAATCAGGCCATATGGTGTAGTGTGTATTACAAAAGTATAAAACTAAAAACTAATCAGCGTAAATTGGGAGAAGTGGTGTCTAAAATCACTGTAGTTAACATCTATTATATTACAAGTATTTCCTGAGTATAGATTTTGCACAACTTCATCATTCGTAAAAAATATTAATAGGTAACCTTAATACGAAGTAGTTCGCTGAATTTATTTGTATTGTTAAGGTTTGTTGTTTTTTTCAGGTTTTTTTACAGGGGTCGATGTAGAATCAGAAAGATGCGTTACTTTTTATGGTTATTGTAATCGGATTGATTGTGTAAACGATTAGGTATTGAAATTTAATAACTTTATTTGTTTGTAATCTGATTGATTAATGTCAATCATATTTTCTTCTTCATCTTATCTAGCAGTTATCAACGAAAGTTTCTCAATTTACTGTGATATTGTTCTCTTCTTCTAACTTACTTACAACAAAGAAATCGATGAATCCGTTATCCATCATCCTTTACCCCCGTTTGGGATTGCTTTTTTTCAACCAAAAGCACTTTGTAACAAACTTTTACCGAAAATTGTGTTTGGTAAAAAAAGCTCAAAGTGCTTTTGGAGAGAAGCACTTTCATTTTAGGTCTGCTTTTAAAAGCTACTCAGTACTAGCTTTTAAAAGCTGGAAAAGCAGAAGTTGTGGACCCACATAATTTGATTTAATTGATTCTCTATTTTAACCTTGTTATTTTATTATAAAGAAAAGTTTTACCCTTGAATACTTTATACTTATCATTATATTTCTAATTTCTATTTTTCATTTTTCGTTTTAAAATAATAATTTCAATATTATAATATTTTCTTAAGCAAACATAATCATAAATTTTTTTTATTAAATAATAACAATAATGATATAAAATAATAAAATAAATATTACTTATATTTTATTAAATATATTAGAATAAAAAATATAATTTATTCTAATTAAAGTGTATTTAAAACTAATTTTTCAAATATGTCTATTTTCGTCATTAACTACATCATCAGCACTTTAAAATACAAGATTACCAAACAGAATTTACAGTTTGTTAATTTCACAGTGCTTTTTAAATTATAGTTTACCAAACATCATGACGATTTATTTCTACAACACAACACAGCACAACAAAAAAGAACTTTTCTAAAACTCACAGCAATACCAAACTAGTCTTTTGTGTTTCAGCAAATTGGAGCTTCTATCTCCATTCCAAACCGAAATATCACGTCCTGAAGTGGTTTGTGCCTCAATTTTGATTTTTTTTTTTATAAATGTTTATTAAGGTTTTTTGTTATTTATCTTGGTTGGATTAGGGTTTTTGACTAATTGATGGTCGGGTACGAAGTGAGAAGTACTAAGGAAAGGGAAAGTTTTTGTATATTAAATTGCCTAGTGGAAAACCATAGCAGAGTGACAATGACGGAACCCATTGTTGAAAACAATGTCGCTAATGGATGGGGTTTTTATTGTTGATGGCCAAGTTCTCTTTATATCCACCATGGTCAAGGTGTGTACGTGTTATATTCAAGCATTATCTTTTTTCTTTCTATTTATTATAGATTCTACCTCCGTGGATGCCTAACAAATATTTGTGTTAAATTACCAGACTAATTAAACATTGGGGTCGTGCATGGAGGGAGGATATAACGTGCTTTGATCTGCTATTCTTCTAATGATGTTTGTTCCTCATTGCAGTACATAGTCTCTATGAGGTTGAAACATGCAAGTTTGCTGCTGCTGAGTTGGAGAAGACACAGTCTAATATCAAGTTGGTGAGATAGAATTAGCTAATCCCGAACGCGCAAAGAGGTGATGTACTCTGAAGTGAATGGTAATCTTCGCTAACTCTTCTGCAGATTTATATCAATCATTTACATGACTGAGTTGATAAGCTTACCCATGACGAAACTTTAAACACTCAATTATCAAAACAAATGTAAAGCTAAGAAGGCATTTGCTACTGCAAACACGATGCATGAGCTTTAGTGCAGGAAAATTGGGGTGCCTCTGTTACTGATATCATTATCACTGAATGTACCTCGGGGCAGGGTCGGGCCTAGCAAGGGGCTAACCCGGGCTATAGCCCGTCCCTTGATGTGGTAGGAATTTTTTTTAGTACATACAATCAATAGATTTTTATTGTTCGCCCAGTAGATAAATAGGTAATAGCCCATCAATACGAAAACTTAGCCAAATAACAAGTAACAAATGGTACGTGCTACTTCAAAATTGTGTTTCTATCCTCTTCGAGTTATCAAAGCATAGGCACTTAAACTATCAAAGGATAGTCACTTGAACTTATAGGCAAGTTTTCAGACTCTTGATTTAATTTGGTTGGTCCATTTAACCTATTGTTATTACAAGAATTAAAAAGATTTCCTAACCATAGATGCACATTTTATTTTATTTTGTATTTTTGATAGGAAATAGATGAACATCTTAATGGTATCTTTTACTACCAAAAAAATTTGGAGGCCGCCATAACTTGTATGTAGAAATAGCCCTACCTTTGCCTAAATTCTGAGTCTGTCCCTGCCTCCGGGTATTGTAAATGTTGCCGCAGAAACAATAGTAACAATGAGTACAGATACAAACTTCAATGACTGAGTCGTCTCTTTAATCCATTTCTTTTCATCTGTAAATACTTTTTGGTGGTTTACAATGAGTACAAATACAAAATGTCTTTCCATCATTATTTTCTCAGAAATTCTATGCGGGTGACACCAAACTTTCTATCTCCTACACAAAATGTTTACTCGATTCTCGATACAGTTGATTATTTTCCGGAGGTTTACAACTTCAAACATGCCTTGAAAAGTCTTTACATCATTATTTTCTCAAAAATTCTTTGCGGGTGATACCAAACTTTCTACACCCTATACAGAATATTATCTACTCAATATAGTTGGTTATAAAGTCAGAAAAAAAATACCTTATAACATCAGTGTTTGAGGGTGAAAATGATTTCTGTTGATTTTGGTAATTTCGGGTGTGTGGGTGAGAAACGAGTTTAAACTCTAAACAATGTATTACAAGGGAGTAATTTAGATTCGAGAGATCAATCTGTACAAATCCGTCCTAAACCAAGAAATGGTCGTTCCAGACTTGCTTCGGTCACAAAGTGAAGGAGAAGGATTGGTTTTGGGAAGGGAAGCGAAGAGAGTGTTGAGACCAGAATAGTTGATTCTGGAAGAGTAGTTGTTTCACGAGTTGTATCAAAAAGTGGGAAGTTAACAGATGGAAAGCTAGCAAATGTTTTCTAAGTGTTGTATTCTCCTGACCTGAACTTGTTGTTCGGTGGAAATAGGTAAGACTTATTTATACAAGTCGAAGTGAAACGTACTCTGGTCTCGTAAGAAATTGAAAACAGACGAGTAAATTGGAGGAGGTGGTAACCGGTAATGCCTGGAATTGATGTTCCATAAAAGAAAGCGTTTCACCATTACTCCCTGTATTTACTGACCGCCTCATCCTTATGACACTGTCTTATAACGGGCGAAGTGTACGCCGCAAGCTGTAAACCACCAAACCAATACTCAATGAGCATCCCCCAGTTTGTGACATGTGTTGATGTCTCGAGTGTTTTCGCGGAAAACATGTAGCATGTTGTTTTTCGGCAAGTGGAGCTTGGGAGACTTGGCGGCTCAGTGGTGACCTTCGACGGTAGAGATTTTGCATCTTGAGAGGAAGGGTAGCCGTTGATTATTGCAACCCTTCGTTTGGTATCCAGTGGCATGAAAGCATGTCCGGTACGGATTTAATATGGCCTAGTTTAGGAGCGGCCAAAAGTTAGGGTTTTAGCTTTGTTTGGGTGCGTCCAAACTAAGGCTGGGCGTCGGGCCAAAGGTTGCCATGCGTTAGCTGGTAACCTTGGACGGCTAAGATCTGCATGTTAGATGAAAAAGTGGCCGTCGATCTTCGTAATCCTTTGTTTTCGTAGCCGCATAGGGAAGGTCGGCATGGTATGGCGCGGCAAGGTGGTTGGCATGCCATTGGCACATGTGGCATGGATGGCATGCCTTGGCGCGGTTTGGGCGTGGCCAAAACAAAGGTTTTGGCGTTGGGCCAAAGGTTACCATGCGTTGGTTAGTGACCTTGGACGACAAAGATTTGCATCTTAGATGGAAGGATGGCCGTTGATCGTCGCCAGCGTTTGTTTTGGTAACCGCATAGGGAAGGCCGACATGGTATGACACGACAAGGTGGCTGGCAAGCTATTGGCACATGTGGCATGGCTGACATGCCTTGGCGTGGTTTGAGCATGACCAAAACTAGGGTTTTGGCGTTGGGCCAAAGGTTACCATGTGTTGGTTGGTGACCTTGGACGGATGAGATTTGCATCTAAGATGGAAGGGTGGCCGTTGATTATCGCACGCCTTCGTTTTGGCAGCCGTGAAGGGAAGGGAGGCATGGCATGGCTTAGGCGCGGCAAGGTGGATGGTGCGGCATGGCATTCACACATGTGGCATGGTCGGCATGCCTTGGCGTGGTTTAGGCGCGGCCAAACTAGGGTTTTGGCGTTGGGCCAAAGGTTACCATGAGTTGGTTGGTGACCTTGGACGGCTGAGATTTACATCTAAGATGGAAGGGTGGCCGTTGATCATCGCACGCCTTCGTTTTGGGAGCCGCATAGGGAAGGCCGACATGGTATGGCGTGATAGACGCATTTATGTGTCTAATTTGTCCTCAATGTTCTGTATTGTTAGTACTCGTTTTCGTACTTATTATGGTGTTTTGTGTGTTTTTAGGTATTTTTGGAAAATAAATATTGTTGGAAAATTCGGCGCGAAAAGTTGCTCGGAGCACCCCGGAGGACAATTGCTATACGGACCCCCACTTTTGCTAAGGGGCACCCTTATTCTCAGCACCCACGGCTATGTGTAGCCCAAATTAATCCACAACACCCATCTTCTCCATTTGAAACTGGTTTTTGGCGGGAAAAGATATTTTCAGAAAACAGATTTTCAGTTCGTGATTTGGAGGGGTTATAGTGTGATTCAATGGCTAAAATTTTATGGGAAGACTTGATTGAGCATAACAGACGTGGTATGGTTGATTGTTTCAGTTAAATTTGTCTAGATAACTCGCAAGAAAAAAACAGGGCATCACATCAATGGGAGAAGTGTTTCACGGGATTGGACGTGTTCTCCTGTGCATGGCGTGAGATCGAAGTGTGTATAACTACATCTGAGGCGTGTACATGACGAATTGGAGCGTTCTGGAAGAACTTTCACGCGTGGTGAAGATAAAAATGGAAATTTTGGTCGTAGAGAATAATGATGATGAATGAAGATTATTTGGGAGATATGGTGTGAGCGTGTTTCCAACATGATGAGCTGCTAATTCTCTCGTAACCAAGGAAATGGATGAAGCTATTCACACATGAACAATGGGTAACTATTTCATTTTCTCTAATATTTAATTATAATTCACTCAATAACTTCTTTTGCAAAGTTCTTAAAAGTTTACATAATTTTCTTCATTAGTTGTGATTCAATTAGATAGGTTATGCTTTGGTTAGATAATCTATGCTTAAGGGATACAATTAATTTTTGAGAATATGTTTGATTATTTGTGGATTAAGAAATAAAGGATTAAAAGGATAATTAGAGTTATGAAATATTTGACATCATTCATGTGTAATAGTGGAATCTAGTGTCTTGGTTACCTCTCGCCCACTTTGTTAATATTTTTGTATATAATGTTATTAAATCTTTGAATTTAATCTTCACAAGTCCGAGAGTTTGAACCTCATTACTACAACAACAATCAAAATTATAATCATTTTGGCGCCGCTGCCGGGGACTTGTCTTTAGGATAGAGTTTTTAGATTTTTTTTTTTTAGTTTTTTTTGTTCTTCTTTACGTTTTTGTCTTTTTGTCTTTTCCTTTCAGATTTTGGGAATTTGGAGCGAAAGAAATTTTTGCCAAAGCTTTTGGCGAATATTTAAAGAATTGAAGTAAAAGGCAAAGCGAAAGGAGCTAAAGAAGAAGATTTTTTTTTTTTATATAAAAAGAGAGAAAAAAAAAGAGAGTGTTATTTTATTAGATTGTATTAGGAATTCTTTTTATTTTGTATTTTTCTTTTTCTTTTTGCACTTTATTTTTTGGACCTTTCTTTTGGACTTTGGACATTTGGACATTAATTTTTTTTAAACCCTACGGAAGGGTAGATTAAATATTAAACTCTTTGCAGAGAAGGACGGTGATTACGATATCACCTCGGCCCCTCGGGTTCGTACACAACATAGCAGTTGTGGTCCGAGTCGACGACAACGGTTCATCCCCCGTCTGGAACGGGAGGTAAGTTTGTCGAAACACTCGTGAATCCCCTGTCAGCGAGTTACTGTATTCCTTCGTTTGCATATATGCTGAGGAACTGAAAACGGCTGTTTTAAATTCCTAGTAAAGGGTAAGGACTGGCCATACAAGATAAGGGTTCGGATTTCACCACCGTTCTCTTCTTGCCCGCCTTAGGAAAACGAAACCAAACGCGAACCTAAGCTTTAAAATTTGGAATAGAACGATACCTATAGGGTAACGAGATTAGTAGGAAAGTTGTTCGAGAAATATTGGTTACTCTTTTAGTATACTTCGAAGTTCATGATGATCTCTGTGAGTTGGATGCGTGACTGCGCCGCCTTGTGATAGCGGTGAGGCCTTGGGTATCAAAGCTCCACTGAGCTTCCCTCGCCTCAATTCAACTTACTTTGACTCGGATTGATTCCAGAGGCGTTTGCTTAAATTGTAAAGAATTCCATTTCGAAGGATTAGAAGTTGGTCTAGAAACAATCTAAGTGGAGCCATCATGCTTGTTGTTTGCTAGATTTTATAGGTTTGATTTGGTCGAGTCAGCCTTGTTTGTGATTGTGTAGAATTCCCTTGCAATTAAGAATGTCGAACTGGTATGATAGAATCCAATACAATGATTATCGACCTGAATTTGAATATGGACATCATCCTTTCTATGACCATGTTAGGAATAGTGGTTGGGAACGCCATCCTTTAGAAGGATATGGGTCATACCCTGGTGAGCCCAATTACTATCCACACATGCATCAGTCTTACGAGCAAGAAGATTATAGTACTAGTTCTTCGTCTCTAGAGGATACAATCAAACTATTAAAAAGTAGTCCTTTTTATGATCCCTCTGTTCCTATTCCTCCTTTAGAAGAGTCCCTCAGGAAGTTAGCTGAGTCGACGCGTAAGTTAGCTGAGTCGACGCGTAAGTTAGCTGAGATGAATAGTATAATTATAGATGAAAGAACTACAATAATGAGTGAACCTTCTTTAGAAGACAACCTCAAGCGGATAGCTGAGACGAATGAAAGAATTGCTCGAAATTACTTGAATTGCCAATATAGTGTATCCAATAATACCCTTGAGAATGAAGATAGTTATTTACATAATCAAGATAACAAGGTTAGAATTGGTAGCACTACTTGTTTTGATGAGGTTCGATCTTTTTCATGTTATTATGATGAGGATAGTGTTGATGGAGAATCATACTTATGTAGGAATAGTGATCAGGAAATGGTTACTCCAATTGAGCTTTACAATGATAATATTATTTCTAGTTCAAATCCAAATAATTTTAATAATTATTCACATATTCAAAAGGTCGATGATTTGACTAGAGATACCCTCGTTTTAGACGATGTAGTATTTCCTGTTTACAAAGACGATAATGATTTAGATGAACGAATTTATTCTGAGAATAATGTTTTAGAGTCTAGCGATTTAGAAACAATAGTCTTAGACGAAGAAGATGAACTCATACAGATGAGTGAGGATGAACCTGACTTAGAAGAATCAATTGACCATTTCCAGGAATCTGATGACCTAGAAATTAGGGAAGTTGTGACTAGTCTTTCTAGAGACACAGAAAACTCTAAGTTTGGGGGTAATTATCATTATCCATGTGCTTTAACTCTTCGAAAGTTCCCTCGTGTAGGACTTGAAATTTATGCCTCAACCATATTACAAGATTATCTTCATACATGTTTTTCCGAACCTAATGATGTCCATAGAGAAGCTCAGTTGTTAGAAACCCATCCTCTGGTTGATGTGGTTAACCCAGGCTATGATACCAAGATTGACTTTGTTTTCCCACAAAAAACTTTTCTTCCAATTGTGGGAACATATGATTTTCAGATGTGTCGGTTATTAAGTTCTGAGACTAAACCTAATTACTTTAGGATATTAGGGTCGACACATTTTCTTAAGAATGACCATTATTATGGTCAACTTTTTGAGTCAAATCTAATTGACTTAGAGGATCCCCAATTATTCAGGTTGTTGTTATGTGCTTCTAAGTTCTTGGTTGAGTTTTTCCAGACTCTAATACCTGAACCGGATCTTAGCTTTGAGGAAATCCAACCAATGAAAACCTTTTATTTAGACCCTTTTATAGAGCCTGAACCTGAACTACAACTAGATGTAGTTGTCTTAAGCAAGGGTATGTTCGGTATCTTCTTGGTCTGTTGCAGTTTCCTCTTCTTGTGGGTAACACTTTTTGATCCAGCTGACCCACAGTTATTCCGGCTACTACTATATGATTCTACGTGGTGACTAATCCTTGATTAGTCTGGCTGAAGACTTTAAACTTAGCACTTCTTGGGAGGTAACCCAATATTCATGCGACACGGTAATATCTTTCCTTATCTCTTTTGCTTCATTGGTAACAGTTTGTCCTTGTTCATGCTTTTAATTTCATCTTTAGAACATTGAGGACAATGTTAGATTTAAGTTTGGGGGTATGGGAGAAAGTTCTTAGTTGCAATAAATAAGCTCCAGAGACTATAAATTTATGCTTATTAAGGTTGGCACTAACTAATCTAAGTGGATGGAAGCATTTTGGTTGTAGGATTTGAGGAACCAATCTGATTATAAACATCTAAAGAGTCTATTCATAAAAGCACAGAGCTCAGGTGTTAGAAAAAGAAAACATGGTAGTTTCGCCATATCCTCGTGATGGAAACATCGAAAGAATCCTGATCACTTCTTTTTATTTATTTATTATTTTTTTTTTCTTTTTACCATTTCTAGGGTGAAATCGAGTGACTGAGATAAAAAAATAAAAATAAAAAAAATTGAGACCAGCCGGACCAACCGGTATAAATTCAATAAAGTCGACCACTGGTGCCCTTGTATATGCCAGTTGTGTTGACCTAGAGTTAGGTTTATCAACCACTGGTTCCCTTGTATATGCTAGTGTGTTGATACTAGTCCAGACCAGTATCTCAGTCCATTAGGATAGGTTCACCTTAGTCAACATCATCCACGTTTTTCTCTACATCCATCTTCTTAATCTATCCATGTGATTGGTTAACTCCGGTTTATGATGTCCAGAAACTATCTGAGTAGAGCTCTGTCACTTTATATGAATTTTAGTATGCTTGAGTGCAAACTCGTGTACAACAATTGGAATTTCGCATCAGGGTACTTCCTCCTGTAGTCAATAAGTATGCCAACCAAGGAGATTCTTTAGTTCCTTCCAAGGTTCTGCGTAGATATCTAGGATCTGGAGTAATGGTTTTGTGGGTACACCTCTGGTAAACCCTCCCGAGATTAACTCGGTTTTATTTTAATTTTTTTATTAGTTTTTCTCAAGGACTAGCAAATAATAAGTTTGGGGGTATTTGAACCCCGGAGGACAATTGCTATACAGACCCCCACTTTTGCTAAGGGGCACCCTTATTCTCAGCACCCACGGCTATGTGTAGCCCAAATTAATCCACATCACCCATCTTCTCCATTTGAAACTGGTTTTTGGCGGGAAAAGATATTTTTAAAAAACAAATTTTCAGTTCGTGATTTGGAGGGGTTATAGTGTGATTCAATGGCTAAAATTTTATGGGAAGACTTGATTGAGCATAACAGACATGGTATGGTTGATTGTTTCAGTTAAATTTGGCTAGATAACTCGCAAGAAAAAAACAGGGCAGCACATCAACGGGAGAAGTGTTTCACGGGATTGGACGTGTTCTCCTGTGCATGGCGTGAGATAGAAGTGTGTATAACTACATCTAAGCCGTGTACATGACGAATTGGAGCGTGCTGGAAGAAGTTTCACGCGTGGTGAAGATAAAAATGAAAATTTTGGCCGTAGAGAATAATGATGATGAATGAAGATTATTTGGGAGATATGGTGTGATTGAATGAGGCTTAGGAGTATAAATAGATGGCTTCAGGTCCATAGACGGGGACGGAGAGATTGGGAGAAGTTTAGAGCACCAAAGAGTCAAAAAAATCGAATTTGCAGAGAGACCACCTACTGCTGCTGCTGCCATTGAAGAACACTGAAGAACACGAAGAACAGACTCGCCACAACCGTCGTTTTTAAACAATGTCAGCGACTCATACTGTTGGTCGCAGATCAAAGACAGACTTAAAAAACGCAACAGTACAGTAACGGCTCTTTGTAACGGCTTTTGCAATAGTTATAAGCATTGCAAACCCGATTTTTATTATAATTCTCCCTTATTCATCATTTGTAACCCTTTGAGCATAAATGAAATCAACTTTTGAGCGTGTTTCCAACATGATGAGCTGCTAATTCTCTCGTAACCAAGGCAATGGATGAAGTTATTCACACATGAACAATGGGTAACTATTTCATTTTCTCTAATATTTAATTATAATTCACTCAATCACTGCTTTTGCAGAGTTCTTAAAAGTTTACATAATTTTCTTCATTAGTTGTGATTCAATTAGATAGGTTATGCAAGATAATCTATGCTTAAGGGATAGAATTAATTTTTGAGAATATGTTTGATTATTTGTGGATTAAGAAATAAAGGATTAAAAGGATAATTAGAGTTATGAAATATTTGACATCATTCATGTGTAATAGTGGAATCTAATGTCTTGGTTACCTCTCGCCCACTTTGTTAATATTTTTGTATATAATTTTATTAATTCTTTAAATTTAATCTTCACAAGTCCGAGAGTTTGAACCTCATTACTACAACAACAATCAAAATTATAATCATGGCATGCCCTGGTGCAGTTTGGCGTGGCCAAAACTAGGGTTGGGCCAAAGGTTACCATGCGTTGTTTGGTGACCTTGGACGGCTAAGATTTGCATCTAAAATGGAAGGGTGGACGTTGAGCATCGCATGCCTTCGTTCTGATAACCGCATATGGAAGGCCAGCATGGTATGGCGCAACAAGGTGGTTGGCATGCCATTGGCACATGTGGTGCGACTGGCATGGTTGGCATGCCTTGGCGCGGAGGTGCGGATGGAATGGCATGCCATTGGCGCAGTGGTGCGGTTTGCATGGTTGGCATGCCTTGGCGCAGTGGTGCCGGTGGCATGGTTGGAATGCCTTGGCGCGGAGGTGCGGCTGGCATGGCATGCCATTGGCACATTGGTGCGGCTGGCATGGTTGGCATGCCTTGGCGCGGAGGTGCGGATGGCATGGCATGCCATTGGCGCAGTGGTGCGGCTAACATGGTTGGCATTTCTTGGCGCGAAGGTGCGTCTGGCATGGTTGGCATTCCTTTGCGCGAAGGTGCGGCTGGCATGGCATGCTATTGGCGCAGTGGTGTGGCTGGCATGGTTGGCATGCCTTGGCGCGGAGATGTGGCTGGCATGGTATACCATTGGCACAGGGGTGCGGCTGGCATGGTTGTCATGCATTGGCGCGGTGACGTGGCTGGCATGGTCTTCCATTGGCACAGTGGTGCGGCTGGCATGCCTTGGCGCGGTAGCATGAGAATTAGGGTTTGGCATAGATGATGTCAATCAGTGTTAAGGGTTCTGCCGTGGAACATGACCCATGTAAAAAAAAAGGGTACCCCGGTAATTCTTACGTAGGCATGTTGATTGATTCAATAAATGTGCTAATGGTCATAGTGACGTCATGTCAGATGTACAGTTTACGATTTTGACCCTAAGATAAAAACTACCATCAACATTAAGTCACCTGCTTAGCTCGGAACAGGTGCATTGTTGGGAGGTAAGCATAAGATGGTGATAGACGAAGACAAAAATCAAAATGACAGGTCGTGAAAAGATGGTCAGGAAAGTCCGCTAACCTTTTTCGAGAATTAATGAGATTTCATGATCCTCATGTTTGGCGGCCTTGCGTAGATTTTATTTGTGGTGTAGACCGTGAAGTGGTGAGATGAAGATCGTCGGCTTAGTCTGGCCATGTATCACCTTGGCTGGGTTAGGGAACATCATGATGCTGTCTTGGCGAGTTGTTGGTGTTGGCGCGGCAAGTCATGGTGCGGACGACTTGGCATGGTGGAGCCAAGGTGCAGACGGCTTGGCATGGTGGGTCCAAGGCAATGGCGCGGACGGCTGAGCATGGTGGGGCCAAGGCAAGGCGCGGTTTGGTGAGGCAAAGCACGTGGACGGCTTGGCGTGGTGGGGGAAAGGCATGGTGCAGACAACTTGGCATTGTGGGGCCAATGCAATGGCGCGGTTTGGTGAGGAAATCATGCGCGAACGGCTTGGCATGGTGATTTGTCTTCGCGGGCCCGGTTGCCTCTTTTTCTTACTTGACTCAATTAGGAAGTCTTTTTCTTATTCAAACTCCCAAGTACCACGCCTATAAAAGGGGGCCGACCTCTCATTTTATTTCACACCTTTATATTTTTTTTTATTCTGGTCGTGTGGTAACAGTAAAGCGGACGAGCGAATCCCAGGTATGTCTTCCAGCACTTCCTCTTTAACTTGTTTTTATTGTGTTAGTGGAAACCCTAGCTGTAGGCGTACCATTTCATGAAGTTGTAAAAATATTATTCTTTTGTGTTGGTATGAATCCTAGCCTTAAATATGCTTTGCGTGAACTTGTAGTAACATTTAGGCGTGAATACCGAAGTAATGTTGGCCGCCTCAATTACTGTGCAAAGTAGGCATGCGTGAGCTAGTAACTGTCATTCCCTTCCCGTGAAAACCTAGATCCTATGGTTTACTCTCTTTCCTGGTGTGGCCGTGTGTATTGTTCTCATGGTGGGGCACGCCTCCTCGTCCGGGCGCAAATTTCCCGCTGCAGGGTACGGCCTTGGCATGAGGTGGTGATACAGGGTCTCTCAGTCCCCATTTCTTTGCTAATGCACATTATGACTTTGCAACAAATTGGTTTGCGTCCACGATGGATCTCCTGTGTCTGATAAAATAATTTCCATGCACTTTCCATAATAATTTCTCTTCGTATTGTTCCATTGTAGTTATTTCTAAGGTGAAAGTCGCGTGAGAGAATTTCGTTAGGATGTCATTTGAGAAAAGTTTTGTCGTACCGAAAAATGTTGGAAATTCCAAGCCAAACATAGACGATGAGTTTTTTACAACATCCGCCACAATTAGGAAAAATCATCCCAAGTGAAGGAGAGGCCCGGTCAGTTCGTCCTGGAGGTGTAATAAGGTTTTGTCTTCAGAGGAAAGAGTATTCTGCTTCTCCCATTGAATTTAAAATATGTGTGAGTCCTTTGCGTCCCTTTGAGAAATGGATGCGATTCATGATGAGCCAGGAATGTGTAAAAGCCAGTTTGACCAAGGCGCGGATTATTGATGCTGTCGCGGCTTCCACAGTGCTTCAAATTAGGAAAGATATTCCAGGATTGGTTGCTTTTCTTTACAGGTGGTGATTGGACACTCACACGGCCATATGCAGGTGGGGTGAAATGACTATCTATTTAGAGAGCGTGGCCGTCTTGCTGAACCTTCCCGTAATAGGAAACCTCGATGTCAAGTTTTCTGCAGATGAAGAAGAAATACGCGCCGCTATGGTTGCGAAATCAAAAGGATTCGTTTGGAAAAAAACGAGAGGAGGTGCTTATATGGATGGTGGGTGTCTCAATGGCTTCTTGATAAGTTGGAGCCAAATCATAAAAATAGTACACTTCATGTCGCAACGTTCTTGGCTCTTTGGTTATCCAGAGATATTTTCGATGAAGTCTCTGGTAAGAAGGAGATAAGACAGGAACTTATCAAGTTTTCCATAAAATTGGCAAAAGGTGTCGTTCTCCCTATTCGCGGCTTGTTTCTTGGTTCTCTGTACACACACTTGGATCATCTGGTCGCGGACATGTGCGCTTCAAATGGCATCACCCAAGGTATCACCGGTATTATAAGGCGGCGCAGTCACGCATTCAACTCGCAGAAACCATCATGAACTTCAAAGTATGCTCAAAAGAGTAACCAATATTTTTCGAACGACTTTCCTATTAAGCTCGTTACCCTATAGGTCTCGTTCTAGTCAAAATTTTAAGCTTAGGTTCGCGTTTGGTTTCGTTTTCCTAAGGCGGGCAAGAAGGAAACGGTGATGAAATCCGAGTCCTTATCTTAATTTGGCCAGGTCTTTCCCTTTACTAGGAATTTAAAAACAGTCCAAATTCGTCCTCAATCAATGAATCACCTTAAGGAATACAATAACTCGCTTACAGGAGATTGCGAGTGTTTCGATGGACTTACCCCCCTGTACCATACGGGGGATGAACCGTTGAAGTCGACTCAGGCCACGACTCCTATGTCATGTGCGAACCCGAGGGGCCGAGACGATATTGTAATCGTCGTCCTTCCCTGCAAACAGTTTTATATTTAATGTACCCTTCCTTAGGGTTTTTAAAAAAAATAAAAAAATAAAAATAAAAATAAAAATAATAATTGTCCAAGTCCAAAGTCCAAATAAAGTGCAAAAGAAAAGAAATACAAAAAAAATAAAAAAAGAATAATAATAATTACAAAAAATGGAAGGTCTCTAAAAAAATAATAAATAAATAAATTTTCTCTCTTTTTTTTTAATTTGTTCTTTCGTTTTTTTTTTTTTTGCTTTGTCTTTTTCTTTCTCTTTTAGCTTTAAGCTTTGATTCCAAGTCTTTAGTATCCAACTTCAAACCTGTAATACAAAGACACACCCGAAGAAACGTAAAAAGAACAAATGAAATAAAAAAAAAACCTAAAAAATTCTACCTAAGCACAAATCCGCTTCGGCGGCGCCAAAATGATTAAAGAATTTTGATGGGGTTGTAGTAAATAGGATTCGTCTCAGACTTGTGAAGGAAATGGAATTTTTAGATTTAATAAAAATATATATACAAAAATATTAACAATGGCGAGAGGAACTGGGACTAATGATTCGGCCAATCTTCATAAAATAGGCGTCAATGAATTATTCTCGACAATAATCGCTCAAAACAGAAGTTATATGGACTCTTATTTTGCCAAAGTAGATTCTCAAAAAATTGATTGTAAATGTTAAGCATGGAACATCAAATCACCTAAGCTAAGCATGACCCATCTAATCAAATAACACCCAATTTAATCAAATCATATTTCAATTAATTTTTAATGCAAAAGTATTAAAAAGAATTAATTAAATTACCCATGTATGAAGCTCGGCCTCCTCCGTCGTCCCAGTGTTGGGATTTAACTCATCATAGTAAAAATGCTCTCAAAATAATTATCTATGGCTCAAAAATGGTTCACAGTGATGAAATAAAGAGAAAATGATGAAAATCGGGTGTTTGCAACGTTTATAATTGTTGCAAACACCATTACAAAGAACGATAAAAGAATACCGTTGTTGTCTACGTAGCTGACTACGACCCACAGGAACTGGTCGTTTTCACTGTTGAAGAACGACGGTTTTTGGCTGTCTGTTCATCGTTTTCTTCATCTTCATCAATGGCAGCAGCAGCAACAGAGAAAAATGGTGGATTCTTCCTCTGCAGCTCTCTCCTCTCTACTCCCAACTCTAGACCTCCAACTCTCCACACCTTTCCTAATCGACCCAACAGGCCTTTTTATACTCGACAGGCATTGAAATATTTCGAGTTAACTCCATATAATTTCTCTTCAAAACTGGCAGATACGAGAATATTTTCTTTCTCTTATTTGCGTCTTCTAAGCTGTCTTTCCTTTTTTATCCTGATTTGATAGGGACGAATTTTGTTGAGTAAAGAAGAAAATCTTGTCCCATGGAATACGCATCGAATCAAATATTCGATGAAATATTTCTTCTTTACTGCAGTTCCCTGTTGAGCTCTGTTTCACTCGATCCAGCCTAATTCAGTTGATCCAATTGATTAAACTAACGTTGTTTTGCTCTACCAAGTCCAACCCAAATGATTTACATTTTTGAATCTCTTTAAAACTGCCCGAGAGTTCGAATCCAAAACTCATGCAGACGTGAAAGAATTTCCCGCCAAATTCGATTATTTGAAATGTGAAGAAGAAAGGGGGCGCCCCTATCCAACGGTGAGAGTCCGAATAACACGTGTCCTCCGGGGCTTTTACCAACTTTTCGAGCCGAATTTTTCAAAAAATGTTTATTTTCCAAAGGTGCCTACAAACACATAAAACACCAAAATTAGTACAAACTCGAGTGCCAATAATATATAGTATTGAGATCAAATTAAACACAAAAATGTGTCCATCACACCGCCACCCTCCGTCTCGAGAAACGATGTTTTCTAACTACTTGCAAGTTTGGTAAAGGTGTTCACGCTTCTGATACCCTGGGCAAGATACAAAGATGGATACACAGAAAAGAAACAAGGATATACGCGATCCAACTAAAATCAAGATGGCCCTGAGATATTGATATCATAGGGGGAAGTCGTTTCTGAAGATGGCCCTAAGGCGGAGACTGGCGGAGATACAACTTTGTCTCCAACTGTGACAGCCGCACCGGGCGACCTTGAAATGGATGTTGATCGAGATGAAAATGTCGTTGTGACTCAGTAAATGGAGAGTACTCCAGTGGACGCAGGTGCAATTGTCGTTAGGAATCCCTTGCCGGTTGCTGATGCAGTCGCGGACGCCACTTTCAACCCTCCATATCTGGTTCCTCATCCGGATCATGTGTTGATCGGGGGATTTAGCGTGCCAGCCAAACACGCGGCGCTATACACCAGGATATGGGAAAGCTACGTACATATCGCCACGACCAAGAAAATTACTAGTCGATTTGCGTTGGTTAAGCGTGTGGAGGAAGCTTTTTATTTGATTGATGACATGTGCAATGTGACTGGTAATACTGTTTCTGAGGATGTAGTCTCGAGCTGAAGGTTCCATCGTGACACGTGTGTATACTTCGAGTTCAATGTTCCTTGGTTCGTTGACGGTTTCTATGAGGTTAAAAAGTTGCTGGCCGAAACAGTCGAAGGTCCTTCTGCGGATATGGTGAAGAAGCAAGAAGCGGAAGTCGAAAAGTTGTCCAGGAAGCTGAAGTTGAAGAGGGCGGCTCTCCAAAGCACGAAAGAGGCTTTTTCCAAGAAGAGCAAGCAATTGTTGAAAAACTTTCCTTGAACGCATTTCTGTCTTCTAAACTTCTTATTTTAGGTTTTTTTTTTTTGCAAGGAAAATGAAACGCCTAGTTTACGGTTTTGATTTCCTGGATTTTTGGTTTCACAGACAAATGTTACCTTTAGGGTTTTGGGTTATTATTTGGAACGAACTGTTTTTAGAATAACGATGCTTTTTGGTTACGATTGAGAATGGTACAAACATCCCAGGAAAGTCACTGAATCGTGAGCAGTGCTTGTCGACAAAGAGCACGAGATGAAACATAACATGGATATTGGTTTCATCATTCCCGTGAAAACCTAAAGTAGTAAACCACGTATTTTGTCTAGGCAAGACTTACTCGATTTTTGGATCTTCTGGTGAAAAAGGAATCTCCCGGATGTAAGACCGAGTTTTGTGGGAAACATCTCCATGACTATCGAAAGTCCCCAGTCATTCCTTGTCGTGTTGCCGATCCCTGGGCGGATCGTTTGCTTCTAACCCCTCGGAAGTCCCCAGTCGTCCCTTGCTGTGTCACAACTGGTTATCAAGCCGCCTAGTAGCTGAGTCGCCGATTCCTGAACGGGTCGTTTGATTTTACTGTCCCGACGTCTAGGTCGAGGTATGAAATCGAGGATTGAAAATCGATATCGTGACCGAAAGATCAACCTCACACTGTGGTCGCCAATTGTTTGAGGGTGAAAACGATTTCTGCTGATTTTGGTAATTTCTGGTGTGTGGGTGAGAAACGAGTTTAAACCCTAAACAATGTCCTGCAAGGGAGTACTTTAGATTCGAGAGATCAATCTGTACAAATCCGGCCTAAACCAAGAAATGGCCGTTCCAGACTTGCTTCGGTCACAAAGTGAAGGAGAAAGGTTGGTTTTGGGGAGGGAATCCAAGAGAGTGTTGAGACCAGAAAAGTTGATTCTGGAAGAGTAGTTGTTTCACGACTTGTATCAGAAAGTGGGAAGCTAAAATATGGAAAGATAGAAAATGTTTTCTCAGTATTGTATCCTCCTGACTTGAACTTGTTGTTCGGTGGAAATAGGTAAGACCTATTTATACAAGTCGAAGTGAAACGTACTCTGGTCTCGTAAGAAATGGAAAACAGATGAATAAATGGGACGAGGTGGTAACCGGTAACGCCTGGAATTGTTGTTCCATAAAAGAAAGCATTTTACCATTACTCCCTATATTCACTAACCGCCTCATCCTTATGACACTGTCTTATAACGGCCGTAGTGTACATCGCACACTGTAAACCGCCAAACCAATACCCAACGGGTATCCCCCAGTTTGTGACATGTGTTAATGTCTCGAGTGTTTTCGTGGAAAACATGTACCATGTTGTTTTTCGGCAAGTTGAGCTTGGGAGACTTGACGGCTCGATGGTGACCTTCGACGGTCGAGATTTTGCATCTTAAGAGGAAGGGCAGCTGTTGATTATTGCAACCCTTCGTTTGGTAGCCAGTGGCATGAAAGCATAGCCGGTATGGCTTTAATACAGCCTAGTTTAGGCACGGCCAAAATTTAGGG
Source organism: Papaver somniferum (assembly GCF_003573695.1). Lineage (NCBI taxonomy): Eukaryota > Viridiplantae > Streptophyta > Magnoliopsida > Ranunculales > Papaveraceae > Papaver > Papaver somniferum. Next base: position 48,491,258 of record NC_039359.1, on the reverse strand, counting down.
TTTTGGATTTGTTTGTACGCGACCAAACTAGGGCTTGGCGTCGGGCCAAAGGTTGCCATGCGTTAGCTGGTTACCTTGGACGGCTAAGATCTGCATCTTAGATGGAAAAGTGGTCGTTGATCTTCGCAAGCCTTTTTTTTGGTAGCCGCATAGGGAAGGCCGGCATGGTATGGCGCGGCAAGGTGGTTGGCATGCCATTGGCACATGTGGCATGGCTGGCATGCATTGGCGCGGTTTGGGCATGGCCAAAACAAAGGTTTTGGCGTTGGGCCAAAGGTTACCATGCGTTTATTGGCGACCTTGGACGGCTAAGATTTGCATTTTAGATGGAAGGATGGTCGTTGATCATCGCCAGCCATTGTTTCGTTAACCACATAGGGAAGGCCGGCATGGTATGGCGCGGCAAGGTGGATGGCATGTCATTGGCACATGTGGCATGGACGGCATGCCTTGGCGCGGTTTGGGCGTGACCAAAACTAGGGTTTTGGCGTTGGGCCAAAGGTTACCATGTATTGGTTGGTGACCTTGGACGACTGAGATTTACATCGATGGAAGGGTGGCCGTTGATTGTCGCACGCCTTTGTTTTAGCAGCCGTGAAGGGAAGGCCGGCATGGCATGGCTTAGGCGCGGCAAGGTGGATGGCGCGGCATGCCATTGGCACATGTGGCATGGTCGGCATGCCTTGGCGTGGTTTAGGCACGGCCAAACTAGGGTTTTGGCGTTGGGTCAAAGGTAACCATGCGTTGTTTGGCAACCTTGGACGGCTAATATTTGCATCTAAGATGGAAGGGTGGTCGTTGATCATCACACTTCTTCGTTTTGGTAGCTGCATAGGGAAGGCCGTCATGGTATGGCGCAGCAAGGTGGTTGGCATGCCATTAGCACATGTGGGGCGGCTGGCATGGTTGGCATGCCTTGGCGCGGAGGTGCGGCTGGCATGGCATGCCATTGGCGCAGTGGTGCGGCTGGCATGGTTGGCATGCCTTGGCGCGGAGGTGCGGCTTGCATGGCATGTAATTGGCGCAGTGATGTGGCTGACATGGTTGGCATGCCTTGGCACGGAGGTACGGCTGGCATGGCATGCCATTGGCGCAGTGGTGCGGCTGGCATGGTTGGCATGCCTTGGCGCGGGGATGTGGCTGGCATGGTATGCCATTGGCACAGTGGTGTGGCTGGAAAGGTTGGCATGCCTTGGAGGGGTGACGTGGCTGGCATGGTCTGCCATTGGCATAGTGGTGCGGCTGACATGGTTGGCATGTCTTGGCGCGGTAGCATGAGAATTAGGGTTTGACATAGATGATGTTAGTCAGTGTTAAGGGTTCTGTCGTGGAACATGACCCATGTAAAAAAAAAAGGGTACCGCGGTAATTCTTACGTAGACATGCTGATTGATTCAATAAATGTGTTCACGGTCATAGTGACGTCATGTCAGATGTACAGTTTTACGATTTTGACCCTAAGCTAAAGACCACCATCAACAATTGGATATCTCTTTTGATCACCAGCAGATCTATGCAAGAGATTGGACTGAGTTTGGTACCAAAATTTAAATTGGCCGCCTAAATCAAAGCACAGTTACCCTACAACTTGCCGTATTAAGGCGATACATTTTACTTCTCTTTGTATACTCTCCTTCCCCGCTTTATATAGTTATCATGTGTGGAACTGTGAATCTTAGATCTATTTTAGATGCATTTATTTGTACAGATAACTTAATATATCCATTGGTTGATATATTAACTCTGAATCTTACATCTATGTTAGATGCATTTATTTGTATAAATAACTTAATATATCCATTGGTTGATATCGTCAATGCATATGTAAGAGCCATATGTAGTGATGAAGCTGTTTGGCATATAGGAGTTACATTAAATATGTTGCGAGGTTATGGAAGTTGTGGCTGCTAATTTTGTTGACTAGATTAAAAGACTTCAACATAACTATGTACTACATGTTTCTGTGAAATAATTTCTTCTTTTGCTTAAAACACATGTAAATGATCAAAAAAACAGAATTGTGCCAACATATATCCTAAAACCGACAATCCTCCAATGTTCTTGCAACTTGGCCACCAAACGTTTTGTGTGAAGATATTCATGAGTTCATTTTTGTATTAAGTTTTAGTAAAATTATCATCATCTTCAGATGATCCGGATGTGATTAAGCTTGCCTTTTCAAGTGCCACAAATTTGAATATGTGAATTTTAAATTGTTAATTTTGGTGCTATTTGCTGTCAAAACTTGGTTTTGGATGGTGATAACACTAAAAGATTGTTGAGGTAAGGACACCGATCGCCACGGGGCAGGGCAAAGCCATGTTTGAGCTTGCAACAAAACAAACATCACTTGGATGAGACTGACCGGACCAGAGACATGTTTGAGCTTGCAACAAAACAAACATCACTTGGATATGCTAGAATTGAAGTTGTGGAAGGAATTCGATCGGAAAAACAATGTTTAAATTCCAGGTCCACTGATTTGGGAAGTTGCTAGTTCACACCACCCGCTAGAGGTTGCCGGAAAGCTATGCAAAGTTTGAGGTAAGACCAGAATGATGGAGAAGAAAACAAAAGAAATCTTCTACAGCAGAAGAAGTAGCAGTAACTCCATGAAGCTTGAGGGGTTTCCGAGAGAGCCCTCAAATGCTAGCTCAAGAACCAACCGAACTCTTGTTTAGAGCAAATTTGACAATAAAACTCGTTCGCAAAAGAGAAAGAGAAAGGGTTTTTCGGTCCACGCTGATAAGACGACCGAAAATAATGATGGTCATGAAAAAATGTATAGACATAAACAAGAAAACCAGTGTGTGTTACAGGACCTTAAATGCCTAATTTTCTGTACGTTGCTTAATAAGAAAAAAAATGAAAAAATGTATAGGACATAAACAAGAAAACCAATGTGTGTTACAGGACCTTAAATGCCTAATTTTCTGTACGTTGCTTAATAAAAAAAATGAAAAAAATGTATAGGGCGCCGAGTCGCCGACTAAGGGGATCGAACCCTTGCCCACTGAGCTAAGTTGGCGTTGTTGTAAGCTCTTGGATTTCGAGAGTACTAACTATAACTCAGATAAACAACAAGAATGCAAATATATATCAAAATCTGATACAATAGTATCGAACAAATTCTCCAAGAGTATCGTGATACACTCAACAAGTCACTAGTCCATTTCATTTGAATTTAAAAACAAAACGAAAGTTAAACAAGATCCACATTACTGCAGATGCCTAAGTAGTCAGTGGAAAGAATATTACTTCCATAAATTGTTATCCTTCCATAGTTGAGATTATCCCATAAATTTTAACATACAGCAAACTATATATTTTCTGCAATGCTTTTTTTTTTCGGTCAGCCAAGGTTAAGAATAGATTAAAGACCTACAAGGAGAAGGAAAACAAGCTCAAGAGCTACAAACTGACAACCCAACAACGGCAAGAGGAACAAGCTCTCGACAAAACCCAAAACCCCCAAAAAAGACAGGCACGTACAACAGTTACGTTAAGAACTAAAGTAAGTACTCCAATTGGTGATGATTGAATCAAGATTTATACCCTTCATAACTTCATCATTGCGAACCCAGCAGTTAGCTTGAATCTTCACCTGCTTAATGACCTCAGTCACATTAAAGCTAATGTTTTCGAAGACTAATGCATTCCTGGACTTCCAAATGGTCAAGCAAATAGCAGCAGGTAAAAGAGGCCAAAGCTTCTTTCCGATGGGATGGATTATTCTACATCTCCAACTTTTAATTATCGAGTCTATGCAGTCCGGAAAAACCCAAAGAAGACCAATACCAGCGAGAAAATGATTCCAAACTTGGCTAGAAATCTCACAGTGAAAGAGAAGATGCGAAACCGATTCTTCCGCGGAACAACACAAGAGACAGCCGTCACTACAAGAAAACATGGCTTAAGCGACCAAAATCCCAGCAAGAGCCCATAATTTTAGTCACTTTAAGGGTTTAAGCATCCAAAGGTGCAACTGCCATAAAGTTTGGCGGCTACAAACCTGTGTCATCTAATATCTAGCCACGACTGAATGTGTTTGCTCGCTACATCACTCTTTCAAGTCATCTATAGCAGCTTGAAAAGTGCTCAGGTAGCTATTTACTTTGAGGCACCGACTCCTAGCAACTAACAAATGAATCGGTTGGTACAACCTCTCTATGACCAACCAAGTTTAAGCGGCCACCACATGTTCAAAAGAGAAGTCAGTTTTGGAAGTAGGCATTTGAAACCAATAATGATCTCATTTTAGTTTCTTATTAGTTAGATTAGTGTCATACGGATCATGGTTGTTATCTTAGTTTACTATTAGGGGTGCACAATGGCATGTCGGTCTGGATTTTAGGAAAAACCATTGACCAAACCGTATACACCTCGGTTTTCGATTTCAAAACTGCCACTGAACTATTGATGGATCAGTTGCGTTTGAAACCGATCCCAGTCCGCTCGGTCATTTTCTGGCTACTACTGTTTTAACTGGTTTCAAATGAGAAGAAAAAAACAAACAAAAGAAACCAAAAAGCTATCCTACAACATGAAATAGATCTCGGAGCTTTACCGAACCCTTGAAAATTTAAAATTATATCGATAATTCCTTCGGTCAAAAAATATGTGGAACTTGGTCAATTATGCCGATTAACGCATCAGTTCTCATCTCGGTGAAAAATAGAAATCAGCTTGGCCAAGGTGAAATTTTTGGACTCGGATAAATTAAGTGAACTAAATGGATATCTGAGTTGACTTAATAGTCAACCATATAAACGCATGGAATCCAAGAAAAATCGAGTAACTATTGAATAAATTTGATTAATAATGGGTGAAATTCGTTTGAAATTAATAGGCAATAATACAATTATACCCATGGAATCCAAGGAAAATCGTGTGGAGCGAGCGATGTTGGATAAGGTTAATATATAACAGGTGAAATTGACTAAAGAGTATGGACATTCGGTTAAAATTATCAATAACATGAGAAGCCGATGTAATACAAGAGAAAGTGGGTGAGGTCGACCGACATAAAGTAGAACTGACAGATAATTTTTTTTTTAAGTGTACTAAATGAAAATTCGATATGATTTAATAGTTAACCATATAAACCCATTGACTCCAGGAACAATCGACTGATATTGAATAAAATTGATTGATAACATGTGCAATTGACTATAGTCAATCGGTGCATACGGTTAAAATGATGAATAATTAGAAGAAAACCGATATATCTGATTGAAAATGAATGCGGCAACCAAATTTGGTACGATTAACCGGTAACAAATAAAATTAAATGAAGTGGACGGAAATTTGATTTGAATTAATCGGTAACCTTATAATTAAACCAATGGGAATCTAAGAGAAATTGAGTGAGGCCGAGAGAGATTGGATAACATTAATATATAACGGATGAAACCTTTTTTCCGGCGACTTCGAAAAAGAAAGTGGCTCCAAGGTCGAAACCTAGTCGGGAGTGGACTACTATAAGTCGAAAACTATGTAAGAACGTACCAGTGTACAATATGCCAGAACATGATATTACTTCAAGACTTCTTGACGATATGTATTGAATCACTGCAAATTAAAAAATCGGGTAGGATCCATTGACATGGTTATATCGATATAATCTTCACATTTTAGCGTCATTTTTCTACTAAGCTCAACCTGCAATGAATTTGAAGCTAATTTTTGGGTGACATGTTCCTCATATAAAACTCTACATTTATATCAAAAATGAAAATATTCCGTAATACGAAACTTCACCATCCATAAATGAATGCCTTATGAAAGAAACACAAATCTACTTTAAAGAAACACGTTATTTTTTCTACTGAGCTCAACCGGAAATGAATTTGAAGCTAATATTTTGTTAACATGTTCCTCATGCAAAATTCTACATTCCTACCAAAAATTAAAATATTCCGAAATACGAAACTTCACCATCCATAAATGAATGCCTTATGAAAGAAACACAAATCTACTTTAAAGAAACACGTCATTTTTTCTACTGAGCTCAACCGGAAATGAATTTGAAGCTAATATTTTGGTAACATGTTCCTCATGTAAAATTCTATATTCCTACAAAAAATGAAAATATTCCGAAATACGAAACTTCACCATCCACAAGTGATGCCTTACGAAAGAAACACAAATCTACTTAAAAGAAACACAAATCCATGAGGATCCGCATGAGATTGTTCCAACCAATAGAGAACTAAAGTCTATAATCCTACGGATATCAACTTACAAAGAAAGCTCATACGGATTTTGATAAAAATTAGTAGTGGACTAATGTCCCGTTGTTTCGAAACGTGGAAGATGAGATAAATCTCATCCATCAATTTGGTTTCTTCTCTATGCCATCCAACGGCCTGTAATTTGCCTTTCCACATAAAGTTTATAGGAAAACCTAATTCCTTTGGAGAACTCTTTTCATTCCTCTCTCTCGTAGAAGCAGCTGCGCCTCCTTCTCCTACTTTTCTCATCTTCTTCTTTACTCCATCTTAGATTCTCAATAGATCTTGTTCTCATTGGGTTAATTGATAAAATTTGTTTGTTAATTGTTGTTCATTGGGTTGGATTTACTAACGAATGATTCAAAATTTTTGATTTTGTTATTAAGATATTTCTTTGTCTGCAATGATTGATTGTAGTAATAACAGTGTTTAGGTATTAAGGTTTTGTTTCTTATTCCTCTATATTGATCTGCATCTCTATGCCTCTCTCTTCATATCCATGTTTTCCTTTAAGATTTTTTACTAATCAGGGCTTCATGCTTTGATGTGTAAACAGAACAGTTATCTCTTTGCCGTTTTGGACCATAAATTAATTAAAATCTATATGAAATTGGTTCATTAGGAGTTTTTGATTTTCTCAAATGGGTCTGATTTTTTTTTTCTATCTTTGAATGAATAAATTATCACAAATTATCAGATTTTATTGATAGGTTTCTTATTCAGTTGGTCTCGTTTATCCATTAAATGATTGAGTTTGTTAATTTGATTTTTATTTGTTTAGAATTTCTAATTCATCTTCCTCTGTATTAATCTGTATCTAGATGCATCTGTCATCTTTTCCATAAAGATTTGTTATTAATCAAGATTTCAAGCTTATTGTTCTCTTTATAAAGTTTTGTTGTCTACACTGATAATATGTCTTTGGTCGTTTGGACCATAAGTTACTTAACTCATCTATATATATAAATATGATTCTTTGATTTTTTTTCTTCAATGGGTCTGATTATTTTTTTTTCTTTGGTTCGGAATAAACAAATCAAGTGAAGTTTGCTCCTACGCATACTTTGAAGAAGGTAAAAAGTATCAGGTTTTGTTGATTTGTTTCTTAATCTAGTTTTTATCCTTTTTTTTTTCTTTTAGTTTGATTCCTGATTATAGTTAGTTCCACTTTGAATTTGCTGGTTTGTATATATGCAGGACCAAAGTTCACATTTTTGGGGAGGAAGAAACCAGATTTAGGATGAGTACTCTTATGATCTAAAAATCAGAGCTAAAAGAACAGATCGAAGGATGTTAGATTGCAGATCTATTTAAGATTGTCCTGTGAAATTCAAGAACTTTGATGGGTGCAGGTTGAAGTTGTTGTTTCAATGGTGCCATGTATCATTAGATTTTAATTTTCTTTCCCAGAGATTGTATTTCATTTTTGTAAAAATATGAGATTGTAAATTGACTAATAAATGATGTTGTAAATTGAATTTTATGATAATAAATTAAAATTAATGTTGCATTAAATTTTGCTCATATTTGTCCCTATATTAATTTTAATTTTAGTTTTATTCATCTGAGTCAAAATTTGTCCGTTGACCATTTATCCAATCAGAACATTCCCGTCGATGAAGAAAGAGCAACTAATCTCTGATAAGTTTAAAGCATTGGACAATTGAGTCGCCCTAAACCATTGTCAACTTAACATATTACTCAGTAGGATGGTTGAAATAAATTTAAAGCAATTATATTGGTTAGCCGTTGATGGTAGTTGAAACATATTTGGAGCGACTCATCTCAGAATAGTTGGAACAAAATTAAAGCAATCATATTAGTTAAATGCTGGTAGTAGTTGAAACATGCTTAGAGCGAGTGCCTAGCTGCTCTAGACTTGTTGAAATCCCACCTTTTGCAACTCCAGAGCGAGAGCCAAATTAAATCGCTTTAAGGGATAGAGCGACTCAATATGGGCTTTTCCAACCAAAAATGCCTGGTCGCTTAATCCAACTTTTCTTGTAGTGCGTTAACGAGAATCTTAAGTCTCTTGTACAGAAAATCCATAGTAACTAGCCTTTTGTGAAACACCAACCAAAGAAAAAAACCAACTTAGTGTGGCCATCCTAGTTAGGCTATGCACTATTTTTCTGCGATTTTCATGTTATGTTGGTAGCCTATAAATGCAAGTACTGAGATAATCAATCAATCCTCGGTATTTTCTTCCTAACTTTTTAGAATCTCTGGGAATCTTACAAAAACTCTTTCCCACTGAGAATGTATTTAGAAATGAATGATAACACACAGTAGAGCGACAGTTAAGAATATTCCAAAAAAAAGAATATAAAAGAATATCAGAAGAGTTTAAAGATCAAAAGATGCACCAGTAGATTCGCCTTTTATCATACTCCTTTAAAAGGAGTTGCATACTTTCACTTACACACTTATTTTGCATCAAAGCAGGAATACAGTTTAAGATTTTGTGCAAGATGCATTTAGCTCTTGTGCGACTTAATTTATTTTGTACGTACTGTCTTGAGAGAAGTCGAGAGTAAATGAGTAATGGGAGCGTTTAGATAGAAGATTATAATACTTTATAGCTTATTTTAGAACAGAGAGGCGGGTGACCACGAGTGATGATGGTTCAAAGAGTTCGTAGAATTTATGGTCACAAGCCCAAAAGGCAGCCTCTATGGCTGCAGTTGTTTCTGCTTTTTCACTGCAGCTGGCCGGCCGGATCCTGACCTAGAATCACCATGTCTAAATTCCGAAACTAGCCACCAAGCAGGAAAACCATACCTACCACCATAAACTGGTACAACGTTAGATGGTGTTGACACAGACATAGGAGGTGGTAGTTCCGCTGGTACAAATTCAGATGGCGTAGATATGGACGTCGGTGGTGATAGTTCCACTGATGGGGTAGATACGGACACAGATGGTGTAGATACGGAGGTAGGTGGTGATAGTTCCACTGATGGGGTAGATACGGGCACAGATGGTGGTAGTTCTTGGGGCGACGTATCACTGTTTTCAACATTGTCAGGGACATTATCATTTATGGTTCCATTGACTCCGTTGATAACATTATAACTAGCAGTGCTGGTTTCACTAGCCTCAAATTCACGGGCAGCTGCAACACCACCTAGGATAATGAAACTCTTAGGATACGAAGTACTACCCACAAAAAGCATTGTTACGATCATGACCAGAAATAACACCTTCTTATCACTCTCCATGGTAGTACACTTATGTTTCTTTTTCTTTCACTTATGTTTCACACTGCTTCTTCTCTTGTGTTCACAATTCCCTTTTATAGTGTGAACTTGTGAGGACGTAATGGTAAATGATATGTAAATATATTTAATAACCATCTAATCATTCAACTACTTTGTTTTACTCATGCAGTCATAAGTCATATTAAAATGGCATGTGGAAGAAAATTGAAGGCTTTGTATGTCGTCGTCAATATATTGATCCATTTGAAAATAATCAGTCACCAAACTAATTATGTATTCATTAAATTCCAATTACTAACTAAACTTAGTACGTGAAGAAGAAAGTCATCACAGTTTGTTTCTGCTGAACTTGACTTTTGTGCAGTATTATTTTCTACCATTAATTATAAATCATTTCCTCTGCAAATTATAGGCTATAACTTCTTCATGCATCTGGAAACACTTTGTTCCTATCATGATGAGCTAGGCATTTCCAAAGACTACACATGCTAATAATACCTTAACTACTGGATGTAATCCGTATGTATCAGAATGGTGGGTAACAAAAAAAGAAAAAGAAAGAAATAAGAAACGATTCTATTTTAATTATATCATAAATTTGAGATCGGTTAGATATCAATTCTAGAGTTTAACTGTTTTTGGAATTATCATTAAAATGGAAAATAGAGTAGATAAATGCATTGCATCTAGCACATCCACTCTTGGATAGACCATTAATTAGAGATGTTGCGAGAAGATAATGCCATGGGGACCTCTCTTTTAACTTATTAGTAAAAGCATCGTGCACTAGTATGTAAGGATGCAAATGGTAGGTTTAGTATCAAGCGAGAAGTGTTTAGGCTTCTGAAACCGTATGGAGACGTGATCCAGACTAAACCAGAGGTGTAAACTGGGCCGTGCCAGCACACAGGCACAGCTTGGCACAACACATGAGTTAGCCTTGCATATTAGCTTAATGTAAGGATGCAAATGGTATGTTTACTAAAATCAAGACACATGAGTTAGCCCTGCACATTACCTTAATGTAAGGATGCAAATGGTATGTTTACTAAAATCAAGGGGAACGGTGTTTAGGCTTCTGAAACTGTACCGGAATGTGGTCCAGACTCCAGACCATTATTGTCGGTTCTAAATATTCGACAATGCAAATATTAATTTAAAACAAAAGAAAGTCAAAAATATTAAAATATAGTAGGGTTTAACAATTGCTTTAGTTTATCGTTAAAAACGATACAAAATATAGACCATGTTGATAATTTAAAAGATGGAGATAGCTCCATAATGTTCACTATGAATAAAATCATCTATTGGTTTATACCAACCGTTTTAGAGTTTGTTTGTTTGGTTTGGCTTGTTTCAGTTCAGAGGGTTTAGACGTGGTTTGGTTTTTGTGCAATCCTGTATCATGAACGTAGCGTGTTTAAAATCGACTGACTGGGTTTAAGATCCCCCAACTAATATCTTAGAAACTAGATTTTATACGTATGCACATAAGAGAAAAAACATTACAAAAACATTTCTAATTCAATTATGGGATGAATATGAGATTAGTTATTAGAATATAATTGTTGTTGGGTAATTTATTATAAAGAAAATGAAAAATACAATAGATTGATTTCAATACTGCATCATAAGAAGATTAATTAATTGTTCTTCGAATTGAAAATTATATTCTAAACTTCTAAAGCTCAAACAAGCATTGCTCGATCTTTGAAATCCTTTAGGATCTCACATAGGATACGAGTTAATACAGAAAAAAATCATCAAACCTAAAGTACATAGCGAATTTGGTTATAATGATGATATCGGTAGAGTTCAGAGTGAAGTGAACGATTCCAGATCTCATTGTAGGTTTATTATTCTCCTTGAAGAAGCTACATACTTTCACTCCTTGTTAGCATCCTTAAAGAAGCTACATGCTTTCACAGTTTCACTTATACAGTTATTTTTCATCAAAACTACATGAAAATAAACTAAGATAGTATGCGCATTCCACTTTATAACCCGGCCCTTTTTGCGACTTTATTTATTTAATTTGTATTGTCTTGACATAAGTCGAGACTAATTGGACCCTTGAAATAGTCGATTAATACATATAGCTGACTGAGGCAGATGATGGTAAGTGATTGTGGTTCTTATCTAATCCCGCCACAAAGATAGTTTCAGAGAATTGTAGATCACGTTGCCCGAAGACAGCAGCCTATGGACACAAAGGTGGTGGTGATTCCACGGGTACAAATTTAGATGGTGCAGTAGTAGATACAGACGTAGGTGGTAGAAGTTCTTGCGGCGACGTACCACCGTTTTCAACGCTGTCGGAGCCATTCTCATTTATGGTTCCGTTGCTGCCGTTGATCACGTTATAAGCAGTATTACTAGTATCAGTACCGTTTTCAACGTTGTCAGGGCCATCCTCATTTATGGTTCCGTTGCTGCCGTTGATCACGTTATAAGTAATAGTACTAGTATCAGTGGCCTCAAGAATCTGGGCAGCAACACCACCTGGGATACCGATCACTTTATAAGTAGTAGTACTAGTATCAGTGGACTCGGGATCCTGAGCAGCAACACCACCTACGATACTGAAACTCTTAGGATAATAAGTGATATCCACAAAAAGCATTGTTACGATCATTAAAAGAAAAAACATCATCTTATCACTCTTCATGTTGCATTTATAATTTTTATTTCTCTAGTTTTTCCAGCTAGGTATGATCTCTTGTGTTCATCATCACCAATCCATTTAATTTATAGTGTAAACCTATGAGGGCGTAATGGTAAATAACATATCAATGTATTTAATAACCATTGAATTGATAATTGAACTACTTTTGTCTTACTCATCATGCATCAATTTTTTTTAAAGAATTTGGTGCCGATGACGGGCAAGTTTCGAATTAGGTCATTAGTATAATCACTAGTATCATCATGCAAAATTGAACAGTAATTAAGTAATCATGCAATAATTTATGTAACCATTGGTTTTAAATAGTACTCCCTCCGTTTAAGATTAATTGAGCTATTATTAGTTTGCATAAATTTTAAGGTAAGGAGAAAAGTAAAACTTAAAAATGATTTATCTCCTAAATTATATCACGGTTTTTCGTAAACTTTATATCGTTGGAAACCATTTTAAAACATCTCTTAACAAGTTTAAACATGCCTATCAAATTATACATATTTCCTCTTGATTAGTGAAATAGTCCAATTATTTATTGGACAAAATCTAAAACCAAATGGCTCAATTAATCTTGGACGGAGGGAGTACGGTTTAATCGTAAGCAGTGGCTTCTCTTTCATGAGAGTACAAGATACTAATCCTACGGATTTGGCAACCCCTCAATAAATTTACATTATGCAATAATAATCGCCCTTACAATATGAAAATCCCGCAAAAAGTTGAGTCTTCTTCTAGGCCACGTGAAAGTCGTCACAGATGTTTACATCAAAACATAATCTCTGTGAGGTATGATTTTCTACCATTACTTATATCATTTACCCTGCAAGTTCTAGGCTAAAACGTCTTAATATGTGTCTGGAAGTAGCTAGACAATTAGATCACTGGATGCTATCATGCGTACATATCTCCATGGGACGTAACGTAACATAAAGAAGAAATACTCTAAAGACACATCCATTAACAGCCTCCATATTTTTCTACCCATAAATAAAATTTTGATGCATCACATTTCCGCTTATACGCTGAAATGAACTATCCAGTCCCAAAATTTTCATTGTTCTCGAGTTTGGTATAGGCACTAGTTGCAGCCTTGTCGTTATAAAATTCAGAAGAATGTAAAATTGATTGAATATATTTTGAGTATTATGGTTGAATTTATTATGACGATTAATGATGACTCAGATGTTGGATTAACTTCAACATAGAAGTCATTAACAAGCTGGTTAGGACAAGATTAGGAAATTGATGTAATCCTAAGGGAATTAGAAGTCATCTAGTTTTAGGAAAAGGAAAGACATGTAATAAGGTAATAGGACTAGGAAAAAGAATTCATAATTCTATATATATATGATCACCAAAGTTGTGTCTGATCATATGAGCAAGATTAGAGCTCGTGTTTAGTTTTGAGAGATTTTGTAAACATCAATAAAGAGAGTTGTCTTTATATAAGCTAAGTTTCATCTTGCAGTTATCATTATGAGAATCACCATGTTTGGATTCCAAAACCTGAATTGGCAACCAAGGAAAACCGTCCCTACCTCCATAAACTGGTACGTTGGAAGGTGTGGATACAGATGTAGGTGGTGGTAGTTCCGCTGGTACAATTGTAGATGGTGCGGGTACAGACATTGGTGGTGGTAGTTCTTGCGACGGTGTATTCCCACCATTTTCAACATTGTCGGGGACATTATCATCTATGGTTCCGCTAGCGCCGTTGATCACGTTATAACTAGTAGTGCCTGAAGCACTAGCTTCAGGATCCTGGGCAGCAACGCCACCTAGGCTGATGAAACTCTTAGGATACCATCCACAAAAGTATTGTTATGATTATGAAAAGGAAAAACATCTTTTTATCACTCTCCATGGTAGACTTCAATTTATTACAAGTTACTCTTTCTCTAACTATAATCAAGCTAGCTCACTCTGTCTGACTGTCTCTTGTGTTCACTGAACCTTCCATTTACTCTGTCTGACTGTCTCTTGTGTTCACTGAACCTTCCATTTTATAGTGTGAAGTCAAGTGTGAACCTGTGAGGGCGTTATGGGAAACGGAATGTAAATGTATATTTAATAACCATCTAATAATTTAACTACTGTTATCTTTTTCATGCATCTAGCTAAGAAAAATGTGAAAACAAAATTGAGGGCATTGCATTTGTTTTCTAAGCATTAAAGGCATTGTATTTGTATCTATTCATTATATAGCAATGTTCCTTAATGTGGTGGGTAAATTTCTGACAAACCTAAATTTGATTCTTCTTTCTTATAGAAACCCGTCATTAAGATTGTATACATGTGTGGCCCAAAAGACAAAATCTATTATTAAGATTAGTAGTTTAGATTGAATTTAAATTTTTCATATTTTATTTTGGACTGAATTAACTTTATTTAGTTATGAATTAGTATTAATATAAACATTTCAAAATTAAAAAATCCCGTCAAAATTTGTTATCATATTTTTCTCCAATTAAGTAGCCAATTAATGGGTGCAGATCCTCTGTGCCAAAACCACCGTGTGCCCTCTGTGCCCACAAATAAAATAGCGACACATGTCTTGCCATATTAACATAAAACGAACTCTATCTATGCTTAGAGTATCTCCAATAGAGGGTAAAAAATTTATTTTCTTATGACACATAGGATTTTAGACCCTCATTTACATAAAATGCATCTCCAACAATAGGTACTATTAATTAGGAAGGGTGTCAAAATGAATACGGAGGTCTTAAAGAAAGTCTTATCTAGATCTTGGGAATGACCTCGATGTCATCTTTTTAATTATATTTTAAATTTTTATCTTTAAATAAAATTTTCTAAACCAATAAGAAAAAGGGAATCAATTTTATTATTATCCAAAATAACAAATCTTAAAAATATGACCCCCACCATTGTAGATAGTTCATAAGCAAAGCATCACAAATTTTACCACATACGTATAACCCCATAAATAAGGATCTAAATAAAAATTCCATGTAGGATTTTTAGCACCCATTGTTGGAGATGCTCCTACTGTATTTACCCTCGTTAAATACAAAAATAAAATATACAATGATTTCTTTCCCATCCAACTCCTTTTAACGATTATCAAAATCAAGCAGATTTAATATATGAAGTTAAGATTAAATATGAGTAAGATCTTGGTTTAGTTTACGTGTTGATCAGAAGAAGGATACATGGCTTAATTAGTAAGGCTTTCTTTCAAACAGAACAGAAGCGCATTTATCTTTTAATCTCCAGCGACCCTTGAAATAAAAAGGTCATCGAATTGATTATACTTGGATGGCTTAAGACTAATCAAAACTTAGTTATCTTACAGTTTCTTCTTAGATAATCAATAAAGGATCTGTATTTAACTGAAGATGTAATTCTTGATCTTAACAAAGAGATTAGAAAAAGGCTTCTCTGGGAAAGCAAAAGGATCGAAAATGAAGGGAAATTATGGAAATAAAGAAAGCGGTTTTAATTATGTTTCCGTATTTGGCTGAGGTAAAATACGGCAAGTATATACGGAATCAGTTAAGGTTAATATGGTAAGACATGTGTCACTATTTCATTTGTAGGCACAGAGGGCACACAGTCGTTTTGGCACAGAGGATCTGGACCCCCAATTAAAATTACTCCTTATAAAAAAGGAAAATTACTCCCATAACTTTCGGCCAGGTAAAGTCATTCCCATTAATTGGGAAATTTAAAGATCATGCTACCACTTTTTTTCTTTTTTTCTCACGTGAGATTCGTCTTTAGCTAGGGCATTTCCTCGCCAATCACTTTCTCTTCCTCATTAGATTTCTTATACTCTGTAACTTCAGAGATAAATTTATGATTACAACAAACCCGGTGATTAGATTACACCTTCTTTAATTCGTTGTCTTCTTATTTTCTTCTTTATCAAACTAAAATCTGCCATTGTTTGACCTCTTCCTAAATTCTTAGTAAATCAACATCGTGCACAAAGTGTTAGGAAATCAGTTCTATGTTTTAACCAAACCGAGCACTTTCCATTACAATATATTTTGATTCAAAGTTCATGTACTTTCCATTATTTTATTAGGATCAAATCATACACACAAAACAATAGTTGGATAAAGCTACGGGATCCATAAATCTTGGTGTTAACACAATATTGTGTTATGTTACAGACTTACAGTTCCATATTTTGATCTTCAGCTACAGTAGCAGAATACTTTTAACCTTCTTCTAAAGATGGTCATTGTGATTGCATACTGCCATATCAATCTACTTTAGACTTTTCATCTGTTTTGTCATTCGATTTTCGATACATATAATTTCTTTCCTTTTATATTTTTAGGTTGTCTTGGAAGGAATCAGTAAAAATTGATAATTGCAATCTTCACAAATTGTGTCTAGACCGACTGGTTATTACTAGTGAAAACAGAAATTTTCACCAATTCGCATGACGGAAAATTGAAAATTTCACAAATTGTGTTTGCGAAAACTAGAATTATCACCAATCTCTTATGACACTAGAAGAAAAAATTGAATTTTCAATAATGGAGATTGTGAAAACTGGGATTTTAAGTCCGATTTTTCAAACCAGGTTACTTTATTACGGATGAAAAAAAAATTCACCAATCTCGCATGACTGAAAATTGAAATTTTCACAAATTGCATTGGCGAAAATTGGAATTATCACCAATCTCGTATGACAATGGCGTAGGAAATTGGAATTCTAAGTCCGATAATTCTACCCACGTCATTTTATTACGGATGAAAACAAAAAATTTCACCAATCTCCCGTGATGGAAAATTTAAATTTTCACAAATCTCATTTGTGGAAAATTGAATTATCACCCATCTCGTATGACACTTGCGGAGAAATTGTTATTATTAGTGAAAATTAAAATTTTCTAGATCTAATAATAATAATAACCACAAGTTGTTTACCTTCTGGCGTCAGTATGAAAATTATAATTTTCTCAAAAAAAAAGCTTGGATTTTTAGCAATCTCGCATGGCATTATTATTTGTCAAAATGAAATTCGCATCATATTACCTTTTTTTTTTGGGAAATAAACAAAAAGGTACAAGATAAATTATTTTTAAGGAAAGTGAAAACAATTATTTAAGGATTTGAATTTTTAACAATCGTTTTCTTTTTAGGGAGATAAACAAGGAAATTTAACAACCGTTTTTTGTTTTCAAAACATTAATTAATTGGATAACTAATTTTTAGGGAAATTAACAAAGAAAACGAGTTAATTTAGGGATTATAGTTTATGATAACCGTTTACTTTTTTAAATACAATTAACTTTCTTTTTAGGTAAAAGGTTATTTTTGTAAAAGATTTATATCATAAATAATTATGCGTTTGTTATATAAGGAATCCTAATGAAGGGTTTGTAATATAAAAAAAAAAAAAAATGGGCTAGAAAAAAAATTCCCCGTGATAATATATATACACTCACTGAACTGATTTATCTGTATATAGATTATGATATCTGCTATATTAATCCATTTGAAAACGGTCACTCACCAATTTAATTATAATTAATTAATGAAAGAGTAAATAATCATTCAGTTGCTAAAATATACTATAGATTTTGGCCCCATATGTGATTAAATGTGATCGTAGAATCGATTATTGCTGATTAAGTTTTTTTTTTTGATTATGTGAGGAAGATATATTATCCAAGAAACAAGGGTCATGGAGTTCAGAAAGAAGCAAAATTTGAAATCCACGGCTTCTAGCACCATGAAATTTGTGTACTGCATTTGCGGATCACAAAAGCTTTGGAATTATTGTACAGAAAATGGGCTATATAGCCAAAAATGGGTGTTTCCTGGGCCAAATGGACGGGTAGAGATTTCGTCTGGGTCAAATGACCAAAAGAATCTTTTGATTGAAATGGAAACAACTACCCTGCCACGTCCACTAAAACCTTAACTCGTTCTTCTCCTCTCTTCAACAAAACCACCATCGCCTTCATCTTCTTCCACCTCCGTTAATCCCATCTCCACTACCAGAAACACCAAATATCACCATCGACAGACATCAAATTTCTCCACCACCAACATCGACACCATCACCACCATCTCTACTACCAGAAAACACCAACGCCGTCGACAACATCGTGTTTATCCATCTCTATAACCAGATCTATCAGCACCACCATCGACAATACTGCAACCACCACCATCAACATCTACAGCAACTACAACCAACACTACCACCTTCCTCCACCACCGCAAACATCAACATCATCGTCGACATTGATATCACCACCACCACAAAAACAACGACAACCATAATTAAATGGAGAGTTCTCAAATTCATTCAAAGCAAAATTAGGGTTTTCTCTTCCAACCAAAATTAGAGTTCTCAAACTCATTCACTGCTAAGTTTCTCGATCCTAATTTTTTTTCATGATTTTATTAACCGAACTCATCAATTTCACAGGAATTGATGTTAACTACCTTAATTTTCTGAAATGAATCATTTTTATGAGTGAAATTTCATTCTGTTTTTTTCTTCTTGTGTAAACACGGATGAAGCTGGTGTTTAGGCGTTACCTACCTTAATTCTCTCGATTTTCCTTCCACAATGACAGTGATGATGAAATTAGAGAATTAGTTTTTTTTGAAATTGATTTCATCAATGTTTGATAGTAACATGAAAATTGGTTTCATCTGTTCTGGATTGACCTGAAATTGTTTTTATCCATGTTATACTAGGATGAAACCAGTATCATCCTGTTTTGGATTGACCTGAAATTGGTTTCATCCATGTTATACTAGGATGAAACTGGTTTCATCTAGTTATAGTTTGTGATATAATTGTGTTTTAAATTGTTTTTATCCATGTTATACTAGGATGAAACCAGTATCGTCCTGTTTTGGATTGACCTGAAATTGGTTTCATCCATGTTATACTAGGATGAAACTGGTTTCATCTAGTTATAATCTGTGATATAATTGTGTTTTCGTCAAAATACTCACGATGAAATCAGTTTCATATAGATCACTGATTGATATAACTTTATTTCGTGAAAATACTTAGGATGAAACCAATTTCATCTAGTTGTAGTTCTGGATTGACCTGAAATTTTTTTTATCCATGTTATACTAGGATGAAACCAGTATCATCCTGTTTTGGATTGACCTGAAATTGGTTTCATCCATGTTATACTAGGATGAAACTGGTTTCATCTAGTTATAGTCTGTGATATAATTGTGTTTTCGTCAAAATACTCACGATGAAATCAGTTTCATATAGATCACTCATTGATATAACTTTATTTCGTGAAAATACTTAGGATGAAACCAATTTCATCTAGTAGTAGAATGTAATATAACTTTTTTAAGGTATTACTTTCAATAGAAGAGGAGAAGATATTACTAAGGTTGTAAAAGAGGGTTTCATAATCGTTATTATTTAATCATGAAGTGTGTTTCTGGTTTAGTTTCTAATACGTTTGTTTTTGTTTTAGTCCAACCTGACTACTCCTCTAGCTCGTTATGATGAGATATTGACTTGTGCAATATGATGCAAGGCAGACAATATTGATCCAAAACTTACTTTAATGTAAAAAGGATAATCTGTCTTCAGGACTCGTGTTATGACTAACCCCAGGATTATCTTATGTGAATAATGTCGTGGTTGCTTGGGAGGTAAATGATTTGTATTTTTTGTTGATGGTTTTCGTTGTTTTGTTTGCCTTATCTTGTCTTTGTTCCCTTAATGTTCTTGTGGTTTGATATTTGAATGATTTGTTTTGCCATAGCGTGGTTAGCTCTAAGCCTCTAGTTTTCACCGATGATAGTAGCCAGCTTGGTGTTTAAAGACGGAGAATAGCATCGGTCACTCAGAGTTTTAACTTACTTTTCTCATTATACATTGTGGAGCACTTTTGGTTCTCTATCTATATGTGATACATGGCAGTTTTTATATTCTGGATTATCTTTGCTTATTATATTGGTTTCGTTAGCCTGAAGTTGTTTGTCGAGATTATGGAGCTTCTCCGGTAAAATTTAACTTTTTGTTTGCTGCATAGTTTTGAATGAGTATTGATCTGCTTGTCTGTGGTAGATTTTTGTTTGAGATATGGTAGTATCTGCATCATGATTTCTCATACTATAGATTTTGTTAGGTGTTCTGTCTTGCTTCCATCTTCATTAATTTTATTCCCTTTTGTGTTAGCAAACAAAGTCATAGAAAGTAACTGATCATATGGTTGGTGTACATGCTGAGATCGATTGATCATGTGACTAATTTTTTCGTCCAACTGACATATGTGTCATTCGTTATGCAAGAAATGCAATCTGGAGTGCTCATGTTGCTCTTGTATTTGGCCAGGGGGTGTCATCTGAACTTATACGAAGGAGTAGTTGTTATTCTCGACTTTCAGGACGGTGTCAAACATGGTAATATATTTTACATATGCTGACTTGCATCTTATCTTGGCGTCGAATTCCTTGATTGGAGTTTGTCTCTTCTGAGTTGTGAAGTTTTTTTACGACAAAACAGACTCATATTGATACAACATCATAGCCTCTGTTTTTGTAGGGTGAGTCCGAAAAATACACGTGTGCTTCAGCAATATTGATGCAACATCATAGCCTCTGTTTTTGTAGGGTGAGTCCGGAAAAATCTAATCCTCCAACTGCTTTGTCAATGTGCGAACCCGGTAAAATCTAATCCTCCAACACCTACGCATACTTTTCGACAATATGCGTAGGTGTTGGATTTATTGGTTTGTATGTTTATGCGCACTTTAGAGATGCTGAGGGTCAGGATGTGATTTTCTTTTTTGATAACATTTTCCGTTTCACTCAGGTAGGTGTTGTCGGCACTTGTTTAGACTGCTCTGATTTTTTATTTTCCAGATTATCTGAACTTCCTGTTCCAGGCTAATTTTGAGGTTCTGCTTTGCTTGGTCGTAGCCTAAAAAGTGGTATTTTAGGTGTTGCAGTTAAGAAGCACGCACAACTGGTGGAGTTTTGGTTGTTGTTAGACTAAAAAGGGGTATTTTAGGTGATTGATACTTTTTTGTTTTTATTTTCCTGGGTCAAATATCCATTTTGGCTAAATGAACAGTATTTTTCTGTTTAAGGACCATATAAACAATATCTAAACCTACCAGTCTGTTTCACCCAGGAAATGTTTTTTTTGGTCTTTTGACCAATTTTGTGATTATTATAATGGCCAAGTTTAAACGAAAATGAAAAGAAAAATATGTATTGCGTTATCACTAGCATAAGAAAATTATCTGGCAAGATAATTATGGCTAGTCTTTCCCTAAATGTACCCTGAGAAAGGTGACCGCTAAAAAAAGGTAAAAAATACAATGTTTACTCTATTTCAAGAGATATTTTTATTTCAAGAGATAAAGCAAATATATTCATAAAATCTGTCGCACAATGGCGTCGGGCTTGAATCCCGTTGAACTCATTTAACTTGTTACTTAACTTTTCCTCTGAACGCTTGTGCATTACAAAGTTGCAGGCCAAGTCAGTGTCCGACAATGATTGCGCGATACTGCATAGACTGTCAAGTGCTAAGAATGGTATAACCCTGCAGGTCTAGTGAAGCGCAACGGTAGTGCTACACTATAAATACATTTTTCTACGTAATGAAGCTTATTGGACGACACAATAAAGATTCATTGAGGAAAGGCAAGACAAGCCAAAGTGGCAAGATGCAACATGCGTTGTTGGCATTAAGGCATATTCGTGGAATTGAGTTGGCCCAAACTCAAGGATGATGCAAGAAGATAGAATAGACTAAGAATTAGTCTATGCACTAGTTCAAGGAAGGGCCAGAGCTTGGACAATGCAAACAAGCTAGTAATGCAAGAGTTGCATTGTTATTATCAAGCAAAATTGCCAAAGTGAAGCATATGACGCCATGAGTAACTAGAATGAGTTTAAGGAATTGGCCTTGATGATTGAAGCACAAGGATGGTCCGTGCATTAGCTTAGAGAAAGAAGTTGGCATGGCCAAGACGGATGAGCAAGGGATCAAGGATAAATCCAGTAAAGCACAACAGTTGTGCAATACAACTCAAATGACAGTTAGGAGTTGGTTACGGGATTCACAATCATGCAAAACATGCAACACAAGGAAGGACGGTTATAAAAGGATTTTGTAAGAGTTAGAGAGAGTTATTAACTGCTGTGGAACAGGTGTTGATAGTTGGACCGAGTTTGAAGAGAAACTGGCCAAGGTGGCACTTTATAGGCGGTTATTGAACTGCTCCATGGGACAGATGGCTCTTCCCTGTGTGTGCAACAGTTTTGATTCATTTTGGAAAGTAAAGCTATTGTTTAAATATTCCTAAGGTATGGGAAATTCGGCAGGCTTACATAGGAGAGTGTGAGACTCAAAAAAGGAGAGTTTTTGTAAGGCTAAGGCTTGGTTCAAGGTAAACAAGTCTGTGTAAGTCCCTAAATGGGAAAGTTTTGTATTTCTTCCCTTTGATGCAATAAAATGAAGTGATTGTATCATGGTCTAAGTGTTCTTGGTTGGATGATTGTTCTTGATAAAGTATGGAAATGTTTGAGTGCATTATGGGTTGCATTTGAGAAGCTTAAGTAAAGAGAAAAGAAGGCTACATACTTCCACTGGTAAACTGAAGAGTTGGTTGTTTGCATTGGTGAAAACTTATAAGGCTGAATTGCAGGTGGGTGAAGTTTGATTCACAGAACCAATGTGCTTTCGGGAACTTACGCAGAAATTTTTCTGGGCATTTGGAGGTGTCACAATTTGGGTATCAGAGTTGTGTTTGGTACACAATTGAAGTGTATTTGTTGGATAATACGCTGGTATTTATTTATCTCTTAAGATATTTTCCTGTGAGCAGGTAAGTGGTGCATTGTATTCAGAAATTTTGTATTAGAAATGGGATCTAATGGCATGATGATCGACGAAGAACTACCGGGTACGTTTAATCAACTTGAGGAGTATGGTGATCTTGGCAGTATGACCATTGACATGGGTACTGATGGCCTTGATATTCCTCTTGTTTCTGAAGATAATTGCAGGCTAAATTTACTTGAAGAAAGAATATCATATTAGTTTAAATAATTTGACGAAAGGGTAGGTGCAGTCGAGGACAAGGTGTCTGATGGAACCTTGTTAAATTGCGAAACAAAGGCTGAAGTGATTGAATTGATGGGGAAATTCAGTGACATGAAGACCATACTAACAAGTTATCCGAAGAAAATATCAGATGATATGACAAGCCTTCGCAAGTTAATCAGTGATGGCATGTTTGCAGGGGCAAACGTGAATATAGAAATATCTTATCGAGTCTCCGAGCCAAGAGTTGACGCTGGTTCCAGAAATGCTAGAGAAATTGAGAATTTCTTGTATGACGTTGAGGCAAACTTTGAGGTGAATGGAACTGAGGAAGGACAAAAGATAACTCTCGCAGGCAATTACCTTGGTGGTGATGGAAAGGTTTGGTGGAGAACTATGTTGCAAGAAGATAAAGCTGCTGGTTATGCCAATCCTATGTCATGGAATGACATGAAAGATGGACTGAGATGTCAGTTCTGGTCGAGCAATGATGCTTGGTACGCAAGAGAGAGTTTGTGTAGGATAAAAATGACGGGTACACCACAGCCATATACTGAAAACTTCCTTGCATTGGTGCAAGAAGTACGTGGCATGAGTGAAGAAGATCATATGTTCCAATTTCTGAGTGGCGCGAGTTCGTTGATCATTTATGAACTCAAGAGGTGCAAAATGCAGAGTATCCAGATGCCTATTCAAGCGGTAAGAAAGCTTACCAGTTGCACAATAACTGAAGATGTGCAAAGCTGTGAAGGTAAGGCCAAAATATAGGAGAAATATGTAGGTAGTGAGCGCAAGCATGAACAAAAGGAAAATGATTATTCCCTTCATCCCGGACATATAGGGGATGTTTCATTTGCAAAGGTTTGTATTTCGCTAGAAGTTGTCCACTCAAGGTGTAACTCAATGCATCAGTTGGGGATGACTATGGGAGTCATTCCAGCAAGACTCGTGAAGGCCGAAGTGAAGGTTCAAGGAAGAGACCACGCAGCGAAGTTGTTGCTCACTTCGAAAAAGGAAGAAACTAAGCTAAAACAAGAAGGGATGTTGTTGTCTCCATTGGAAACATTTAGTACCAGAAAGGAAGGTGTTTTCTGAGCTTGTTTTATGTAGATTTAGTTGTTGGTTGTTGTAAATTATGCGTGTAGAGTTTAGTTGTACAGACTTTTATTTGAGTCTTCAAGTTTGTATATATACTTTGCTTTGGTGCAAGCAAGTTGCTTTGCTAATGAAGTTTTAGCTTTCTGAAAGAGATCAGTGGATCTATCATGTAATGGTACATGGTCCTGTTATGTAAGAGCAGTAATGAATGAAGGTGTTTTCATTTATAAAGTTTTGCCTCTTTATTTACGATGTAAAGCTAGTTCATGGGGAGATCCTGCAGAATTACGAAATATTAGTCCATATCCTCCATTCCTAGTAACATGACAATAAGAGGCATTAGTGTTAACTTTAATCAAGTCCTTTGTAGGAGGAGACCATCTATGCACAGTAGGGACATCGGCAATATGGTTACTAGGTCTACACACAGATTCAACATCTGTTAAGAAAGAGTTAATCGTACGCAGTAATTGTTGAGGAGTTGAGTGCTTGTTGCTGAAAACAAAGTTGCATCTGTCTTTCCATAGATGCCAACTTATGATTGCCATCTTGTGAACCATTCTCTTGTCAGGTAGTTTAATCCAGCTAGAAATCCAGTCTACATGACACGTCCATTCTTCATCAGTAGCCACTAAGCCTGCTTCAAACCAAATTGCTCTTGCAATGGGACATTCTAGGAGAATATGCATAGTTGTTTCAGACTGACAACTACATCTTCCACAAGTTATATCTTCTTGAGGTATTTTTCTGTGTATCCTTTCTTTGGACATAATTAAGTCTCTCGCACATTTCCACATAAACAACTTGATTCTAGGTATAGTATCGATATTCCAGATGCTCTTCCAAAAATCAGATGAATCATTTGGTATTGGTTCATTACCCTGATGAAATTTGATGTTGTATAAAGCATTGTATGCAGATTTAACCGTGAATTTCCCACTTTTAGTTTTTGACCATATTAACTTATCTTCACTGTTTAAAGTAATTCTCATTGCTAGAATCTTTGCTGCAGTATTTTGATCAAAGAGACTGAGAATTAGATCTCCTTTCCAACTTTTACTATCAGCATCAATAAGCTCAGATACACAAGTGAAGTTTGTATAATTTACTGCACCATCAGCTGGAGAATGAGGATTATTGAGAGATAAAACCCATTTATCATGCCAATTGAGAATTTGAGTGCCATCATCTATAGCCCAAAAATTGTGAGAATAGATGAAGGAAAATTCTGAACTAAGGTCGGTTGTGTACTGCATATATATATATATATATATGGGAACTTGTATCACTCAGTTTGTAAGAGAGAGATGAATTAAAAAAGAGAAGTCACAGACAAGAAAAAATAAAATAAAGAACATAAACCAAGTTCAAACAACAACATAACAGCGCCACCACATATCCAACAGGATAAATCATTAGTGACCACTTGTTAGATTTCAGCAGTCAGCAGTATTCATAATCTCATGCATAATGCGTTACACCTTTAATAATCTAAGATGGAAGTAAACGATCACATGATTTTTTTTTATTGGAAAAGAATAAGATTTTATTAGAGGAGAACAAGGTGCCACAAGGAGTGGACCAAACAAAACAAACAACAAAAAAGAAAGAAAATGAAAACAAGAAAGAAATGAAACTATAACTTACAAGGATATATCTCAGTTGAAAACTGCATTAACAGAGTCTATTCCCTTCCCTTTAAAACCTGAACGACCCTCAATATAACCATAGACAAGCTTAAAGAGTAAGCATTTTTCATTTCATGCGCAGGCAAGTTCTTCAACCCTTTTTATTTTTTACTGTTCCTCGATAATCACTTTATAATATCCCTTCAAACAGGAAGCCAGGTAAACTCTCTAGGACATCATCAACTGGTTCATTCTTCACCTGTGCAAGTGGTGTAGGCCCTTCCTTCCCTTCTTCTTCTTTCTGAAGTTTCTCAATCCGCCCACCGATGAAATCGTTATGAACATCATTACAGCGGCCTCTAAGCCAACTAACATTAAATTCAAGTTTCTCAGCTAATACTATTTTGCAGTCCCATGTATGAATATGTTCAGCAGACACGTCAATATAGCGGCAGCGATACATATCAATAATGGTGTTCATTATATCGGTAACTAAGGTAACTAGGCTATTATATGACGTTGCTGTCAAAACTTTGGTTGAAGCAATGTGCCCATATTTCAACCAAATCTTTCTATACAAAGATGCTTGTCTTCGCAAAACACTGAAGCCTCCTACTATTTCATGATTTTCATCATAAAAAACAGCTCCTTGGTCTCTTTCGATGGGTTTTCCAGCATCAGGATACACTACTGGCTCAGAGTTTACCATTTGAGTACTCGAGTTCACCTAAATAACCATAAGACCCAAAATTATTTTACTAATTTAATGCAAGATGAATACATGGCATCACATGCTAATAAATGAAGAGCATTACCTTTATTTTAGAATCACTTGGCCAACCAACAGAAATCTCAACTTGCATTATGCAAGTATCATCTACAATAAATCCTTTGTCAGGGTTATGGAGATCAGACAGAGGCATCATCGTTGCAAAACCAAAACCTTGGGTACCAATGAATGTGTATTTTCCATCTGCAAACCGAATAAGTGAAGTTATATATCCTGCGTTTGGAAAATGGAGGAAAAACATATATAGTTCATATCTATATTACTCTTTCAACAGAAAAAGAGTGAAGTCTAAAATATAACAAATATGTAACCCCTGTCACTGTTTTCTTGTGATTTTTTTGATTAAAAATGGCAAGACTAAATTCAGCATAAGGAGATTTATTGCCCGAACCCTTAGGTATAAGATACATCCCGAAATTTCCATGCAACTCTTTTGGATATATCTGTATCCACCTAGTGGAAAATTATATGTAAACATTAGCAATGTTGAACTGATCCATCAATACTAGAATACCTACATACGTCTGCAAACTGAAAAACAAAGGGCTGGAGGATGAAGAAGTACACGCACGTACCATGTACAACCACCCACCGCAAAGCTATCAGATTAATGAAATTGTTTTTCGTTCAAGCTAGAAAAGTTCTCGATCGTCCAGATAAACTTACCAGACTGTGATGGACTCATAAGGATGGAAGTCGCCATTGTTTACCAACCTTATAATAAGCAACAAAATCAATCCAAAAGTCCAATTCCTATAAGAAACGATCACAATTGAGAGTCAAAGCTGCAATTCGTTGAGGTACTTGAACCAAATATGCTGTAAGCAATCCAATTAGTATAAAATTTGCATACTGTTCATTTTTCTTGCTCAATCAATGAATACATTTTATTAATCAATGATCACCACCAAACCAATACAAAAAGGCCACAAAGGGCATATACACAAAATGAAACACAAAATTGGTTAAAAAGACAAAAATCAATAATTCCTGGGTGAAATGGACAGTTAGATTTTGATACTGTTTAAATG
Source organism: Papaver somniferum (assembly GCF_003573695.1). Taxonomy (NCBI): domain Eukaryota; kingdom Viridiplantae; phylum Streptophyta; class Magnoliopsida; order Ranunculales; family Papaveraceae; genus Papaver; species Papaver somniferum. Next base: position 48,463,539 of record NC_039359.1, on the reverse strand, counting down.
GACAAAAATGTAAAAATAAGCAGGATGTAACCAGTTTCATCGTGCCCATTTTCAAATATTTTTTCTTATTTTTAATTTACACAAGATGTATCCAGTTTCATCCTTGCTATTTTTTAAATTTAAGCTAGGATGAATCCAATTTCATCCTTGCAATTTTTTTTTTGGCCATTTCACCCAAACTATTTTTTACTCGTCTATTTTAACCGTGATTTAAAAATATTTGGACAAATAACCCATTTTCCGAAAATGAAAACCCAGTTTGTATACTGTTTTATGCTAAATATATATTCAAAAATAAACAAAAACCCTGACAAACGGTTAGTATCGAATTAATAAATATGCTATAAGCGATCTGATTGATCCCGAGTTCATTTCAAAATTTAGCAAAAGCATACCCGATAGCAAAGTAGAGTTCGTACTTGAAAAACGAGAAATTAAAAAAGAAAACCAGAACACCACATATCCAATTAAAAGTCATTTCAAACTCAAGATTGTTAGCAATGCCAATTAAGCTTAAAATCTACAGAAAATTGGTTAAAAAGACCAAAATCAACAATTCCTGGGTGAAAAAGACATCTAGATTTTGATACTGTTTAAATAGACAAAAATGTAAAAAAAGTCAGGATGTAAACGGTTTCATCCTACCCATTTTCAAACACTTTTTCTTATTTTTAATTTATATCAGGATGCATCCAGTTTCATCCTCGCTATTTTTTAAATTTAAGTCAGGATGAATCTAGTTTTCATTTTTGCTATTTTTTTGTGTCCATTTCACCCATACTAATTTTTACTCGTCCATTAGAACCATGCTTTAAAAATATTTGGACAAATAACCCATTTCTGTAAAATCTAAACCCGGTACAAGTCTATGGAACAATAACATAAACGATTTCAGCGATAAACCACATCCGAGATGGTAAAGAGGATTATAAAAAATCTGAATATTGCCAAGAAGAACGAAAACCCTGGCAAATCTAATTCTAACGTAGAAAATAAGAGATCCAAGACACGACGACAATCATAAACCATTGATCGTGGGGAGAGAGGGGGGGTTACCTAGAAAAAGAAGCGATTCTGATCGAGAGATTTGTTATAAATGGGGATTTATGCAGTTACTAGGGTTTGTGTTTTGTGTTGTGCGGGGGGGAACTCGTTCAAATACGAAACAAGTAACAAACATGACGTCTTTACCCTTGCAGGTAAATGACTTCGCGGCCACACTGCATTATTCACGAGAGGAGCGATTTTGGGGTCGCATTTTCTTTTTTTGTTGCATTAGAAATTGTTAGTTGCCCGATGATCCATCGGTATATATTAAGATGCACGAGGGCTTAAGCAAGGATTTGGTGCTGTATTTCTAAAGCTGATATATTTTGGATGAGATTGACCGGACCAGAGACATGTTTGAGCTTGCAACAGAACAACATCACTTGGATATGCTAGAATTGATGTTGTGGAAGGAAACCGATCCAAAAAAAAAAAATAATAATGTTGTGGAAGGCATACACTGACTTCGAGATTTTTGAGCGTCCATATGCAAATTCCAGGCCTATTGCGAGATGGATAGTACGTAGTACGTAATGAGGAATGAAGTAGACTCGCCCAACTGATTCCTTAAAATGACTAAATTTGCGAGACATGGACGTAACTCCCATTGTGTAAGCTGTAAACGGATAAGTACCTAAATTATGAAACAAAGAGATACCTTTGCATAAGTTAAAACAGTTCTCTGAATTTCGTAAGTAAACAAAACAAACAAACAAACAAACTCTTGCTAAAATGATGCAGTCTTGGACCTCATTGCAACCCATGCGTTACAAACGCCTTTTATGATCCAAACTGGCAATAAGCAATCACATCTGTTTTCTATCGAAAAAGAATAATTTGTTGAGAGCAGTAGAACAAAAGACCACAAGAAGTAGACCAGACAAAAAAACAACAGAAAGAAAAGAAAACAACTTAACAAAGAGAAAAAAAGAAAAGTGTACAAAGACACTTAACTTACAAGGATATCATTCCAATTGCAATAACGGAATAACCAAGTCTATTATCCTTCCTTTTGAACCTGAATGACCCTCAATAACACCATAGACTTAACGTTGAATTTTTATAAGCATTTTTATCTTTCATTTGAAAGTTCTTATATCCTTTTTATTTTCTGAATTTCCTCGATAATCTATTTATAACATTCCTTCAAATAGGAAGCCAGGTAAACTCTCTTGGATATCATCAACTGGTTCATTCTTCACTTGTACAAGTGCTGTAGGCCCTTCCTTCTCTTCTTCTTCCTTCTGAAGTTTCTCAATCCGCCCACTGTTGAAATCTTTGTTGACTTCATCAAAACGGTCTCTTAGCCAACTAACACGGAATTCAAGTTTCTCGGCCAATCTTATTCTGCACTCCCAAGTAGCAATTATTTCAGCAGACACGTCAATATAACGACAACGATACATATAAATAACGGTGTTCATTGTATCAGTAACAAGAGTAACTAAGCTATTATATGACGTGGCTGTCAAAACTTTGGTCGAAGCAATGTGCCCATATTTCAACCAGATCCTTTTATATAAAGATGCTTGTCTTCTCAAAACACTGAACCCTCCAACTATTTCATGATTCTCATCTGGATACACTTCTGTTTCTGATTTAACCATTTGAGTACTCGAGTCCACCTAAAGAGACCACAAGACCAAAATTTACTTTACTCATTGAAGTACAAAATGAGTACATGGTATTACATATATACTAAAAGAGCTAAGTGCTTTTCACAAAAATAGGCAAGTTTTTCAAATGTAGGCCATTTTTTTTATTTATTGCTAAACTAGGCAAGTTTTGACCAAAAGTGATGGATGGAAAGTTAGCTGCAGTTATCTTCAAGCTGTCCATATCTTCTTAGCTAAAAAGACGTTTTAGTCCTTCAAATCTTCATCAACGACACAGATTGCATAATAAAGAGAACGGCTAAGATGTCCCGTATAGAGTACACGTGTAGGAGATCTAGCCACATAAAATCAAATGCCAGGATTGGTCGTACTTTAAGTTTCTTTAATCACATGGAAAAATCCCCCATTTCGAGCATTACGTCAAAAAATATCATTTTCACCTGTAAATTATAAACTAAATGAATTCAGCAAACTTAAAAAAGAGAGACATGCTTAATAAAAATACAGTGCAGCATTATTTCATCTAATCTCTAGTTCCAGCAACAAAACTGAGTACACAACTGAGTGCAATAAGGACCTTAATTACTCATTTCGTTCATTTGCAGGTTAACTCAATATATGCACAACAGTTAACAATATATATTGCTACAAGAATCACGTTGGCCTTTACTTATTTTCTGATCAGAGAACATATCGCAAAAGCCACGAGGCTAGGAATATAGAAGTAACTACTACACATAATAGGGAAATACAAAGTTAACCATCTCAATGGAGTTTTTTTGGCACACACCAAACAAAGGAAGGCAGTAACAATACCAGCCTGCAAAATGGTACCGGTAAAAGTCGAGGCGCCAAGCAAATTTTGGCCTAGTAAACTAAGCAAACAGTATGCCAGCAGAAATCCCCAGACCCTAAACCTGGAATCCACTTAACTCCATTTGGCAAATGTAACTGATAAAAATGGGGTATGAGTAGAATATGATAAAAGGACTGTGCAGGGTTTACTACTGCTACTTGGGGTCTGGGGATACTCACAAGGGTTTACTAATGCCGATCGAATGACCTGACCTGATCGACATTACTTTGCAGGGTTTACTACTGCTACTTGAACTTTTCCACCTAATTGGATACTCACAAGGAATTAAGTCACTTCCTGTTCTACTTATGAAAAGAACAAAAATGGGACATTAAGAGCACATCCATGTAGTTAACTGTTTGAGTATATATTGCAGTGTTAATCCCAATTAAATTTCCTTTAGAGTCGAGTAGGGGGCCTCCGCTGCCAATATTACAACAGAAGTAAGATAGAGTCAGTTCGTTAATGCAAACAAGATCAGACCGAATTTAACTAAACTTAAGAAAGAACTGTGGGACAAAAGTACTTCAATTTAGCACTGAACCAAACGATTATAAAAGAAGCTCGGTCAGAAGTTCATCATTCTAAATCTGATCAATAGGTAGAGCAACAATTTATCCCAAAAAATAAGGAATCTTGTAGAATATCACAGGAGTTCGTCGGATAATAACACGGGAATTCGTCGGATAATTTTATAGATTTGGTTTACCCGATTATGGTTATCAGACTGCTTATCACACTCCAACAATAAAAACCAAGATCCTAGACAAACCTGTTACCAGGATTGATAGCTTCATCTGTCTGAATTCCGCCACTGATTGTAACTCCAGCTTGGCTGTTAATTTCTCTATTTAGTCCACTAATAACTACAACTGTCAGAGTGTGATCAAATCCAAATGGGTTTCCGATCGCTAAACACTGCTGGCCAACTTTTAGATCGGAAGACTGTCCCACCTTAATTGGCCTCAGAAGTCTTGTACATGTACTCCATTTACACAATCTCCCGTTTATATTCAACAAGAGAATAATGTTATTAATACTAATAACAAGCACAGTGTGCTTGGTTGACATGATCATTTACAAGCACAACAAGTAAATACCTGTAAAACGGCGAGATCTTTGTCACGGTCTGCACCAATTAGCTTGCCCTCAAAGTTCTTTTGCACCCTTCCGAGAAACAAACACAATCAAGAAGATTGGATACCACAATAAAGGATCCAACTCATATATCAAAGGAATATCTAAATACCGCGGTTGCGTTTCAGCAATCAGCGTAGAGCATCGAAACCTCACCCATCAGACGCAAGAATATTGACTCGGGCAACAACTTGACCAGGGGCAGGATTTCTTGAAAGAGCGTTGCCAACAACTGGACAGGAAGAATAACATAACTACATCATTGAGTTACCATCTGAAGTATTCTGGTTCTACCATCAGTTAAAAAATGCGAAGAAACAGACGAATCTATTAAAAGAAACGAAATGGTTTTGCCACACCAGCGACCACAAAGACAACGACGAACTAGTTCTTACCATGATAGTTTGTAACTATATGTCCTTCTTCATCCCAAATTACTCCTGAACCATTTCCTTTAGGAACCTGGGCACATGTGTAGTAAATGAATAATCAATACCAATAGGATTACAGGCACGAGAGGCTGGTATAAGAACTTAAAGTAACTAATGTGTCATTGAACCCAAACAGTTTCTAAACTAAGATTTCAAAATACTCAAAGACCTAATCCACTGGATTGTAATAACTCATGCCATCATTACCTCGACAACACATGGCTAGCCATCTAACCCATGGCTAGAGCAGTGGCAAAGAGAAGAGACGTGAACTGACTACTTCAAGACCTGAACTGTCGTTCAGGCTTTCTGTCGAACACCTTTGTGTGTGTGAAACTGGGAACTCAGAGATGGCTATTTTACTGTTGTATGAGCTCCCCTTTAACCTGCAATCGAATTGGAGATAAACCCATTCTCGTGTACCTTCTCAAATACACATACATTCACTAATCAGTCACCATTCATCCCTCAAATCAATGGTGGTAGCTCAAGTTCTTTCCTGTACGGCAGCCAACATCTTTTTGGTTCCAAATTTGCTTTTGATGTGAAATTTCTCTGGTAAGAGAAACTTGTAGTCTACATTTCAAGAAATTAAAACGAGAAACTTGTGAAATTTCTATGGTACGAGAAACTTGTTGCTGTTAATTGCTCTCCAAAACCAGAAACCCATCGATGTTGTTGTGTAAACACCATCGACTCACCGAATTTCATCTCGTTGTGGAACCTTGCTGCTGTCAGTTCTTAATATGAGAATCAAATTGTCAACAAAAATACAGATTTGCATCAAAGAACCCCCAAAATAGATCCATTTAAGAACCCCCAAATTCAGCTGATGCTGCTGTTGTAGAATGACTATTATTGCCTGCGAATCTTCACATACCAATGTTCCTGGTGGTGCTAAAATCCACGATTAAATCTCTTCTAAACATCCACCATTAATGTTAATTAGGTTTGATTAGAGAAAAACCCCTAAGTTATCTCTTGATTTTAGCAGAAGAAAAAATTGATTTAGAAGAACCAGAGAGAACTAGAGAGAAGAAGGAAGAAATGGACGAGAATCACTAAAGCATTGACGCACGTACAAAAAGGTTATTTCAGTAATCTTACCACATCCATGAGATATCCCTATATGATATTTTGGCGAGATATTGACAAGTCAACGCGATAAATTGACCGAGATGGTTAAAGTGAATGGAATCCGTTTAACTTGCCTAGTTTTGCAAGAAATAAAAAAAGTGGCCTAGAAATGAAAGTGAGGGTCCAGACCCGGCCTACTTCTGCATATAATCCAAGAACTAAATTCAGGAACATTACCTTTGTATTAGAGACCAAAATCTCAACTTGAACTATACAGGTATCGTCTATAATAAAGCCTTTGCCAGGGTCATGGAGATCAGATAGAGGCATCATTGAAAAACCCCAATCAGTGGTACCAAATATTCGTTTTCCATCTGCATATTTAATATTTGAAGTTTATGGAAATCGGAAGCAAAACAGATCGGCCTAATGCAATATATGATTCTTTTTTTTGTGGAAAAAAGAATATGAAAGCCAAAACATAGCAAGTGTGTACCGTTCGTCACTGTCTTCTTGTCATTTTTATGATTAAAAACTGTCAAAGTGTATTCAGCATAAGGAGATTTATGGGCGACACCGGTAGGCATAAGATACATCCCAAAATATCCATCCAACTCTTTCGGATTTATCTGTATCTACCTAATGAAAAAGTGTATGCAAAAATTAGGAATGTTGGAATGATCCATCAAGACTAGAACACCTATATGTCTGGGAACTTACATTAAGAAAGGGCTGAATGAAGAAGTAGTGCATGCAGTGCCTACCATGTAAAATCACCCACCACAAAATCATCAGAAAAATAAAATTCATTGTCATTCAAGCTATACAAAACAATCACATTTGATTCAGTTAATAACTTGAGCCAAAGATGCTGTAAGCAATCTGATCAGGATCAAATTCACATAATGTTTTGTGCTAAATAATCAAAAAAATGAACAAAAATCCTGACAAAAGATTAGCATCGAATTCAAAAACTATGCTATAAGCATATCGAAAACCAACCTAGAAATTAAATAAAAAGGAAACCAAAACACCAGTTATCCAAACCAAAATGTTCCAAACTCGATATAGTCAGCAGTGGCTGCAATGCCAAGCTTCAACTGTTAATCCGGTACCAGTCAATGGTACCACACCATAAACGATTTAAGCAGTACAAGAATCATAAACGACATACCACAACCCTAGATTGTAAAGACAATTATAAACAGTATGAACATTGCAAAGAAGAACAAAAAACCTAACAAACCTATATCCAGTGTAAAACTAAAAGATTACAGATCCAAGAAACGACAATCATACATTAATCATATTAGAGCAGGGAGAGTGATATCAGTTACCTGGAAAAGAAGAGATTCTAAATGAGAGAGTTTTTGTGTGCGAAAAAATCACTAAGGTTTGTGTTTCGTGGTGAAAAATCACTAAAAAAAAAAAAGGGAGAGAGAAAAAAAAATAGAAACGTTCCGTGGACCAACGCTAAGACGACCGGGCCACGTTCCGTGCACCAGGCAAAACAAAAATATTTATCTTAATGTTGCGCCGACTAAGGGAATCGAACCCTTGACCAGGGGATTAAAAGTCAAGAGCTATACCACTGAGCTAAGCTGGCGTTGTTGGTAGCTTTTTCATCTGTTTCACCTATTGGATACACGTCTTTAGATTTATTTTTGAAAACCATCGGGAAACGTGTGAGGATGATCTGAAGTATCACTGGAAGACTTTCTAGCAATTATCATACCCTTTAGAGTTCTACGGGCCAACAAAAATGACACTTACACATTCCCTTTAGAGTTTTACGAATAGTATCGATTTTGTTGGTGTTGTTAGTTAATGATCATGGAAAAGAAGTGATGTGGTATATCTTTCCAATCATTCACTGTGGCAACTATGACAAGTTAATCCCATTACGACTGAAGCAACTTTAACAAGTTGATCCCATTGCGACTATAATTAACTTTGTGTGTTATTCAAGTCTTTACTTTCCTAGTTTAGGTAGAATTCATTTCTCTTTTTTTTTAGTCGAATTTTGTGAACATAATTAAAGGACATGCCTTCTTGTTTAGAGATCAGCTCTTATTCAATCTTACTATCGGTATTATTATTATCAAACTTTGCTTTCACCATATCTTTGCTAGAATCAAATTTTATTAAGTTTTTGACGAAACTTAAACACTCTTCGCATCTCCAGCAACTAGTTTGCTTTCACCCTATCTTTGCTACATTAGTTGGTGCCACAACCAACATTTTTAGATTCTTATCTAAAGGAAGACCCTTAAACAGCTTCCGCAAACTCAAAACCCTAAATTTTTCTTCAATTTACTTTTCTTCATTAGAAAGTTTCAGCGGCAGAAAAACCACTCAGGAAGGAAGATATTGTTGAACTTGTAAGTAACCTCGCAAAAAAACTTGAAACTAGTATCTCAAAAAAAATTGAAACAAAATCAATTTTCTCTGAAAAGAAAGTTCGAAAGATTTGACGATTTCGAGAAGAGGTTAGAAACACATGCAGATTACATGATCATGATAGCCAAAGATGTAGAAATAGATGATAAAGAGATGCCTGGGTTGTTTGAAGGAGAAGAAGAAGAAAAGAAAGTAGATGAAACTAAGATCAATGATAAAATCTTTTTCTTTCAAAGGGATGATATTCTAGAGGAAGTTAAACAAAGATTTAATCACAAAGAGACGTTAGAAAGTTTTATTAATTGTCCTTTTAAAAAACCTGCAACTGTGAATCTCGACAGTGACCAAGAGGACAAAGCAGAAGAAGACCAAGAAAAAGTATGGATAGAAAATAGAAGATTAAAATATAGTATGAATCCTTATGGAACTTTACCAGAATATAAATTTAAAGTTGATATACCCAACTTTCATGGAGGTTTACAAATTGAAGATTCGATGGATTGGTTTAACGAAGTAGAATCATTTTTCAATTTCATGGAAAAATCTGATTCTTCTAAAGTGAAACTGGTAGCATATAAACTAAAAGGTGAAGTTGCAACTTGGTGGGAAAAACTCTATGAATATCGAAGTAAGTATGGTAAGCCTCCTATATGTTCATGGAATAGATGACAAATTTACTATGAGATGAGTTTTTACCTAGACACTTTAGACAACAACTATTTTTCAAACTTCAAAATTGTAGAGAAGGAGCTAGACTTGTTGAAGAGTATGTAGCTGAATTGTGTGTAACCAATTGAATGAATCTGAAGAACAGTTAGTTGCACGTTTTATAGAAGGTTTAAACATACTTATCAAGCAAGGAATGACTCAATATGTATATACGATGGTTGAGGCTATTCAACAATATATCAAGATAGAGAGGCGCGTACTTAACACTTCAATTCAAGCATCACCACGATAGAATCGTTATCAAAGTTATAAAAGATCTGCAAAATCATATACTCCCTCCGTCCCACTATTAGTTGACCTAGTGATTTTTATATTATGTCCCATTAATAGTTGAGTTTATATCATTTGATACTCATGTTTATATTCGCTACGTAGGTGTTTTAAAATGCTTTTCAATGATATAAATTTTTACAAATATCCATGGTATAGTTTGAGAGACAAATCATTTCTAAATTGTACTACTAGGTCAACTAATAGTGGGACCGAGGGAGTAATTCTTATTATGGTAATCAAGATGGTAATTATTATCCATAAGAAATAACTTATGGTCGACCCATTCAACAACCACAAGCAACCAATTTCACTTCCAACCAACCAACCTTTGCGAGTTGCACAATATTCAAGAAAAAAACAAGGAAATGACCGAGGTTCAAGTTTATTAGATCAATAATCCCTGAGATGAGAAAAACATAAGCAACCAAAAGTCCGAAAAGAAAGGAAATCTTGAACTTTATTAAATAGCACTTCATATGGAGTTTTAGCACCTGTAGGAACTGAGAGAGCACGGTTCATAAGAAAAGTGGCATGCAAAAAGCATCGTATACCATAAGAAAGGTGAAACAGATGTCGTGGATATATAAGAGAGTTAATACGGATTCAACTATATGACGATGTTGTCTTTATGCAAGACCATTTTGAGTATATGTATGTGGACAAGTTAAGCGACAATGGCTACCATTTTGTTGCAAAATTTTGTTGAGTTTCTTATATTTAGTACCATCATCAGTTTGGAAATTTTTGATCTTTTGACCAAAGAGAGTTTGAACTTGACGATAAAAGACATCAAAGATACCAATAACGTCAGATTTTGTGTACATAGGATAAATCCAACTGAAACGACTAAGTGCATCAAAAAAAATAAAGTAGTACTAAAAACCTTCATTAGATAAAGTGGAGAAGGTCCCCAAACATCTAAACCAGTAAGATCCAAAAGATGTTCATAAACTGTAGTGTTAGATGTAAAACTAATCTTATGACTCTTATTAGCTAAACATGAATGACACATAGAGAACTTGAAAGCAGAAACATTTAAATTTTTCTTAGAGACAATGGTTTTGATGGTTTTGAGCATTGGATGCCCCAAACGAGAATGGGTTTGTAAATAAGTACGGTCAACAACAAGAGCTGAAAAAGGTGAAACCGGAATAAGGGTATAAAAACCCTCCTTATTGAGCATTCCTCTAAGTATTACCTCCCCAGTTTGGTAATCCCCCACAAAGCAAAAAGTGTCATATAATTCAAATAAGACATTATTGTCAAATCAGAACTTAGAAACAAATGACAGATTTTTGAAGAGATGTGAAACATGAAGAACATTAGGAAGAAGGAACTTACGAGTGGGAGTTGCAAGAATACCATCACCAGTATGTGACATTGTCAAGGAAGAACCTATATATAGCAGTTCGAATATGATCAGATCCATTGTACTCATAATGAGTAGGTAAGTTTCCGAGATCATTGGTCATATGATTCGTCGCACCACAATCAAGAAGCTAGTCATAGGCGTAAACAGATTGATGAGAAGCAACATATGCAGTGAAAGCATTGGAAGAGGCACGTATGCCCCTATCGGCAGTATTCTTGGTCGGCGGTTTTCTGTCACGAGGAGGATAAGTCACTTTATCCATTCTTTTGCGATAATCTCGAGCATTGTGAAAAGTTTTAATGCATATGTAACAGGTAACAGCTTGTCTTCCGTACCTTGTAAGATGAACATTCACATAACTATTCACAGAGTCAGCATTAGCAAGTGGTTGAGAGAGAGAAACCTAATTTTACAACAACATGGAGATCATAAGACAACAACATAGATTTAAATTCATCAGTTGTAATGACAACCATCATGGTGATCAAAGAACTAACAGTTAATTCATAAGATGAATCAAGTCCTTTAACAACATAATGTTGGAATTCTTTTTCAGAAACTTCAACACCATTAGTAACAAGAGAGTCAACAATATTTTTTACCGGTTGAATGTAATACGACATGGTTGAGTTTCCTTTATTTATGGATGAAAGAGACTCCTTGAGATCGATAATATGTGCATCAGTTTTGGATGCAAAAAGAGCATCAAGCTTGGACCATATAGCAAAAGAAGTATCACACGCCTTAACCTTAACTAGGATTGGAGCAGTGAGGGAAGACATTGATAGGATATGGGAAATACCTTATATGTGATAACCGCAATCGCACGGTGTCTAACTAGTAGACAAAGGCAAGTACGGGTCGTTCCCACAAGGAGCGGTGGAAATATCAATAATAAATATTCTTAATTAACTTACCAGAAATAATTTTTTTGGAATTTTTGAAAGAATAATAACATAAAATAAATGAAACTAATAAGATGAATCAAATGGAAACATTGGTAACCATGGTTTATAGTATCCACCACTGTTACTATTCAATTACTGAAATGAAACATAATTCATGAATTTTTTATTGTCTGTTCTATTGACATCACCTATTATATGTATTAGAGTCGCAAATATTACTGGGACACCCTAAGCATGACACATCAAAAGACTAAACCAAAGCATGCACCATCAAATTGTGTTAGCGAGAAAATTATACGAAAGCTTAGTATCCAGGAACGGGAACGAGGTAGGGAGCGGGAGCGAGGACGGAAGCAGGGATCGTAAAATTTTCAAAAAATGAGATACCAGAAGCGAGTTGGGAGCGTGAATTACAATTTTCATAAATATTAGTTATATTACCAATTTTTCAATATTGTAATCAAGAAATAAGACAAGTACATAAATATTTAGAAAATGTAACTTAAGTGCAGGCATATATCTCATTCATTGACCTCTTTTGCTTCTTGTGTTTGTTACGAGCACTCTGAACTTGCATTTGTGCTAGTGTTTCCTGTTCTTGTGAACTTGGAGGTGGAGGTGGAGGTGGAGGTGGAGGTGTTGGTGTAGGGGAGGATGGAGGGATAACAACAGGTGTTGGTGTTGTAAAGTAATCCACTTCATTATCAGATGTTGTGTCTTGCTCCCTTGCTTCAATTACTTCAATAGCTTCTTCAATGTTGTTTTCTTTCGGATTTACACCCCAATTTCTATATTGATTCACGTAATCTTTTCTTTGCCTTTCAATAGGACGTTGGTTATAATGAACATACACAAGTTTTTCATCCTATCAGCTCCCAATTTGTTTCTATTTACACTGTGGATATAGTTATATGTGCACCAACATCTTTATGCACAAGAAGAGTTAACACTTTGTGACAACACTCATAGATAAGTTGCAAAGCTCTGGTGACCCTCCGCCGTATAAACCCCACCACTTTTTTGCACTCATCCTTACTCTATCCGCTATAGCTTGTGGGCACGCGAAACAACCTCCATTGCTCACAAAATCACTAATTTGATGCCTTATAACCGTAGGATCTTCCGGTATTAGAAACATCTTATCGATAGCAGCTAGATACCCATCCTGAACTTATTTGTCGTAGTTCGGATTCTTCCTGTTAACGCCACCGGGAGCTGGTTTCATTAGCCATGTATATGTGTAATACTTAGGTACAAGGAAATAAGCTAACCAATGCAATGGAATGTTCATTTTACTCCATCTTTGAACCACAACTTTCTGAATAATAATTTTAATCTCTATATCATATGCAAGTGTGTCTTGTAAACATCCCAACATCATATCCATTTGCTCATATGCTTCTTCTATAACAGCCTTATCAAAATCTGAAAATCTGAGCATAATATACATCGGCTTTGTTATTCGCAACATTTTATCTGCATTACTCCAAAAATAACCATCCATTATAATTGAGGTGATATTTGCATGTTCTTTTGCAATTGCAGGCTTCGTAACCTCTTCCCATTCTTCCGATAACACCATGGCAATCAGAGAACTTCTTACCTCGACAAGCCGGGATAACACGACAAAATGAAATCCAAAACGTGTCTTCTTTGATTTAAGAACCTGTAGAGGAAAAAACTTCTTAAACAAATCTAGACATTGAGAATGATTCCTGACGAACTTCACAATATCCTTGACTTTTTTATATGTTTCTTTCACAAATGAAATGGTTGGTTCCTTGGATTATGCGATGTCCTTCATTAATAAATTCAGAGTATGTGCTAAACATCCTGACCATAATATATGTGGATACTTTTCTTCAATGATTTCTCCAGCCAGTTTGCAATTTGCCGCGTTGTCGGTGAGGACTTATACGACAACCGAAGGCCCAATCTCTTCAATTGCTTTCAAGAGTATCGCAGAAATGTTCTCACCAGTTTTCTCTATTCCTGAAACATCATGTGCGCTTAAAAACATTGCCTTGCCGTCTGATACTGCCACAATATTTATTAATGATGCATTTTTCACATTCGACCAACCATCAGAGACAATTGAAACTCCATGAGTCTGCCAGTCACTCACTAAAGGATTTCGTGCTTGCTTAACCAACATTTTCTCCTTGTCTAATAAAGAAGTTCTAGCCTTTCATAATATGGAGACTTGTATCCTTTTGGTGAATTATTAATGGCAGAGACCATTTCTGCCCAAAATGGAGATCCAAGAACATTCATGGGAATTGAATTTACATATAAACATCTCGCAATCTTTTGATTAACATCATCTCTACTGTGCTTTTGAAACATTTTACTAACAACACTCTGAAATAAATCATTTTGACCCATGTTTATACCTGTCTGCTGATTCTGACTCGTACAAGCATTTGGTAATGCAAGGTTTTTTACTTTGGCACTATCACCGAACAGGACTCTTGCGTCAACTTCTTCTATTTTTAAAATTTCTCTCATCTCTTTTGAAACTTTAGAACACAGTTTTATACCTTGAGGATTGAATCCCGGTAAAATGCAGATCAAGTGTTGACGCACCCTTGTATAAGATCCCATATAGGGTTTCACTTGGCACCCAAAATTTCATATGAACTTCTGCCCACCACCACCTCCTCCTTTATCTCCAGTTTTCTTATCAATCTTTTGAACGTACTTCCAAAGAGGAGTTGAGGTTGATTCTTCAGCTTGGTCACCATCATCCTCTTCTAAATTTATTACTGAGTTTGGATATGTATCCATGGAAGAAGAAAGGATAAAGAAGAAACATGATTTGATGATTTGTGTTTGTTGTTGAAGGTATGAAATTGAAGGCCTTATAAAGACTTATCACGTCTCTTTACTTTCTAGGTCTGAAGTTGGAAATAGGTGAGATTTACGTTTCATGTTGGAATTAAGCATGAGAATTAAGTTTCACGGCTGATTACAAGAACTTAAATGTTGGAAACAGGTGAAAATTAAGTTTCATGTCGGAATTAGGTATGGGAATTAATTTTCAGGTTAGAACTAGTGGTGGGAATTAAGAATTGGTCGGAAGTTGAAATCACACGGTTCTTAATGTTGGGAACGCACGTTTCTCAGTTTGGAACGCAGAACTACGGATCTCATGGAGATACCAGATAGCCTTTGACGTTCCTGGATACTAAGTGCAAATCTAAATTAAGGTTCTCAAATAATACCCGGCTATTCTAAGCATACTCCATCGAAGGATTTGACCCAAGCATGAAATATCAAATAAGTAGAAAATATATTTTAGATCCTATTGATTAAACTCAAAAGTTACTGTATCGTACAGAACCGGTGAAACAACAACTAATATCATCATTAAATCAATATACAAAATCATGGAATTAATTTATTCAAATAAAAATAGCCTCAAAACCATATATGTTTCAAATCAAGGATTCAAGGTGGTATGATGCTCAAAAGTGGTTTCTAACTATCAAACCCTAGTTACAAAGAAATTAGAACATAGCTATGGAATTCATACAGGGATGTGCTCCGGAGAACCTCACGGAGGAATATCTTCGTCTGTAAAACTTAAGCTACCAGAAACCGGTGGTCGGACCATCGATCGAACGACAAAGTGGACAATCGGGATGAGAATACAACCACATATCAATACAAGGAGCATGAAATGAATGTTTACATCTAGATAATTTTTTAACAGCTTCACCATCTTGGAATGTCGATAAATTTCTAACATCTTTACAAATACGGACTTTATAGCCGTGGTGTATGTGTTTGCTCATTTGTCTTCCTTGAGAGTTTTCTAGTCTTTGCAATTGCAACTATGAAACTCTTCGCTCTGTCGTTTTTATGAAATGCAATTGTTTCTTTTGTGCCTCCTCGGCACCAACCTATCTTAACCTTTATATCACCAAAAAAAAAAAAGAATCACTTAGCAGGGTCTAGTGAGAATATGGCATATCACTAGTACAAAAATGGCCTTTGGTCACAGTATTTTACCGTGTCCATATGTCTATGGTCACGGTAATTCATTTTTGGTAAACCGTGACTAAAGCCTGCGAGGCCAAAAGTCCAACATTTGGTCACGGTTACTACCGTGGCTACATGTCAAGTCCACCGTGACCAAAACTTCAATGGTCACGGGTTTTTGTTGTACACCGTGACGAGTTGGCTCTTTAGTCACGGGATGCTGAAATACACCGTGACCAAAGTTGATCAATGGACACGAATTGCTTATTAAACCGTGAACAATATGTAATATTCAAACTATCTAAAATACTTGGATGTATAGGCACATCTTTATGCCTTGCAAAAAAGAAAGTGGAGCAACAGTGAAATAATCTTAATTAAAATTCTTAACATAGCATTGAATCCGACAATATCTTACAAAATCAACATAGTTTACATTTATCTTGATTATGGATTCTACTAGAGTTGATAACAGCGACATATCAATATAATTATCAAGTATCAAAACATATAAAAGCATTCGCATAGCAGAGTACGAAGCTCCAACAAAGTTTCGGAAGCAAAACTGCACTTCCTTTGCGTGCCTAATCCAAGTCTTGTTTACTAAAGATGCATGTGAACACTCACACTGCAAGAGCTCCTCCAAACTCTGCGTCTAGGATGTCGCTTGGCTGCAAAAGATAAAAGTAAAACAAATTTATTAGTAAAGATACAACACACGATCTTATCTTACATAATTCGCATTGTGTTAGTGCCACACACATCCGAACACCAAAAATAAAAAATAGGGAAATAACAGAAAAATATCCTTAATTTATATTGCAATTCAAACAATTTATACAGAACGTGCAAGTTTTTAGTATCAAGTCACAAAGTAAGACTCCGAAAGTATTTCTGGAGATTTATGTTCCTCCATTATTCCAAGTGCCACAACTTCCCATCTACAAATGAAGTCAGGTGATTAGCCTGTGAGATGGCGGAAAAGCATTTGAAGATCAACCTAGAAAAAAAAGGAAATATCTAGCAGGAAAATAGAGACCAGATTTCCAATACAACATAAAACGAAACTGATGAGCAGATCTCTTCATGTCGACAAAAACAAGAAGAAAACTTGCTTTAAAAAGAAAACTCTCAATTTTTCATTTTTCATATCTTTCTCGTCATTAGGCAGTGGAGTTTTGTGTTTCCGCTTCACTGTACTTCTAAGGTTCTAGTAGGGATATACCTAGTTCATGCCCCACTTCCAAGTCGCCAGTTCCAAGTGCTTGCTACATCTTTGTTTACAGGATTATTGACAATCAGTAGCTTGATCATTTCCTGAAACTCCTGAAATCCAAAATGAAGTAATTAATAAAGGATGAGATAGAGAAAGCCAGACAGACATATAACAATTACCCTAAGAGAGAGACAGGGAGTATAGTTTTTTTTCACTGGAAGTCGTTAGAAGCAGGACAGGAAGATATAGTATCACCAAGCAACTGCTTTATCAGTTTAACAAGCAGGCTAATATCTGCATTTCTAGCTTCACAAGCAGGGTAACAACTCCTTTTTTTGGCTCCAAGTGGGAATCTATCAACTGATATACTGTGTCAGAGAATACATATTAGTAAGGCTCAACAATGGGATACTAGTCTAACATCAGAAAACTCGGCAGGCTTATATTATTAAGGCTTCATGTTCGATTGATTTAGTGACATAACCAGCTAGTCGAGAACTGCACGTCCCATACATGGGATCACCTGTAACAATTAGTTCTTTGGTTAATTTTAATCATTTAATTCTAGTGAGCATCCACACGAAAGATATCACCCTTCGGCAGAAAAATCATATAAATTGCATACAAACTTGTATTGAGGTTGAATGGTGGATGAGTGTATAAGTGTTGCTTCCAGAGTGTAAATTGTTAGAGGCTTACAGAAAGCTATTGGAAATTGTTATTCATAGAAGTTGAACTAAACCAAAGCAAACTATTGCTTGATATAGAATCATAGTAATCAACTTACTGGCAATATGGGGCCCTGAGAACAAATTACAGATTGCATCTCAGATGTCTCGCAAACGGCTTCTTCTTTTTTGCCAAGAGACACCAGTCGTGCATAACATTTTACATGACAAAGAAACAGGAAAGGGTAACCATTAAATCCCACACCCGGAAAACTAAAGAAATGGAGAAAAAAGTAAGCTCACAAACAAACCATTCAGAATGAACTAAGTTTTAAGGTTATCTTGATCAACAATGCCATAGTTCTTTGAAATCTTTCGATTTGGTTGTGGCCCGCATCCACGAAATAAAAAAACTTCACACACTAGATATAATATCGTACAATAACTATTTAAAGCAAAACTGGCCACAATAAAGGCAGAACTGAGTGAGCTTGTGAAAAGACATAACATACCACATAATAATTAACTTTCTGTTTCATTAACAAGTTACATAATTAGTTAACAAACCTTTGCAGTTCAACCTAAAACATACTCAACATGTACGAAAGGGATTTACAGTCCATAAAAACTTGCATCAATTGCACTAGATTTGGTATTATGCATCCAAGTTTTCAGATAATTCAGATAAACAGATTGTGTATGATAAGTGGATGAAAGACATGCAGGAGAAAAGTAATCACACGACTTAAAAATCAGTACAATACTTCCCACAGAACCTACAATGATATTGAATATCTCAGTTGAGGAGACTACAAGTTACCTGCAATTGAACCACATATTACTGAACCACAAAAAAAAACAGAGCTCTAAAATATCATATTGAAAGACATCGGTAGATATATATACAGGTACTGCTGCGAAATCAAATCAAAGACACATTAGGTTAAGGATATCGAATACATTGAATCAAGCACCAAGGAAGAAGGAGACCAATCTCAGGAAGGGGAGTTCGAATTTCTGAACAGCCTTATAAGTGCAAGAATCTAGTGCCAACTGGATTAGTTGCCATTATGATCTTTGGGTTCACTGTCAAAGAAAACATAGAAAAACAATTCATCTTTAAAATAGGTATCAACACAATATAAGATGCCAAGGAAGAAACTAACTTACCGTTCACATAAAGGGAAAAGGCATGCATCTCCGACACTCTAGCAATGCTTGTTGGTCGACTGAAGGGGGACCTTCTATACGGTCACTTGTGATGCAATTGTTAGTCACACAATTGGTCTCAATTTTGCAAAAAAAAATTCAATTTCATCACTATTGGAAGCCAAATGATCATTCTTTTTATTCTTAGGGTGCCTATTTCTAAATTCAAACACAATCAAAATTGGAAAAATAATGTGCCATTGTCTCAATCAAGAAAACCCTAAAATATAAAGAATCTCATTCAACACACTATTACATCTATTGACCAAAAGCGAGTCCAAAATTTAACGAATTCAAAGTCTTACCAGAAAAAACCCAAGCTGCTTGAACTTAATCGAACATCAGTTTCACCATGAAATAGCAAAACGCGTTGTTCACTGAGTACTCCTCTAATTTTGAACCATAAAATTTATTTGAACTATGTAGTTCTGATCCCACAGAAACATTGACTGACTGATTGGACCTCCGATTCAAACTCCATTGGAACAGGAAACCAGATCGAGCAAGATTTCCCTAAAAACATTGATTGACAGATAAAATAAGGTTTTTATTTGGGGAACGACAAGGAGAAGAAGTAGAGGAATGATTGCTCTAAAATATAAGAAGGTGCACGGAGTTGGAGTAGATCGTGTGAGACTGGGAGTGTCCGGGAGTGTAGAAAGTGGGTTAAGAAAACAAAGCAGTTCTAACTTCTAATCGTGTTTAGAAAAAGTGAATTGATGTAAACTAGACACGCGCCGAGTGTACCCGTATCTAAAGAGATATGAAATGGTTACGGAAACATATTTTCCCGGGACAAGCAACACTTTAATCCCGTTTATAGATACAACCGTGACAAGGTCAACCGTGACCAAAGACCATAGTTGTACTAGTGTATTGAAATTCCAATAACGAAGAAGCTCGAGCTCCTACGTCCGCAAGAAGGCGAGGACAGCAACGTAATGCATAATCACTAATAAGTCACGAGTCACTTACTTAAATCGCAAAAATATACAGCAAAATCTGTTTACTAAAACCCCAAATTCACTTCCCGGTGAAATATAAATATCAAAACTTCCCGGAACAACCCTCAGAACAAAAGGCAGTGCCCTAGTTTTCTTCCGGTGAGAAACACAACAAATAAGAAAAATAGGTTTATGGATTCTTCTTCTTCAAATTCAAATGCTTCATCCATCCAAAGACTTGCTCATCAGATGTATATTTAACGAAGGATTTATGGTATGAGATCTTTCTTCATCTTCCTATTGAGTCAATCTTCAAGTTCAGGTGTGTTTCTAAGGTATGGTTATCTATTCACTCAAACCCTAATTTCCTTAACAAGTGGAATATACTCAACACTTCATTATGGATCTTAGTTCATGCTAGTGTTACAGAAAGAGAGTTAAAAGTCACGTTATCATATCCTGAGTCGAATTCACAATTTATATCTCATCATCAAAGTAGGTTCTCTTTTCAGTACTTAAATCAAAAACATGACTTGTCGAATACTACTAGTTTGGTAGATCGTAGATGGATTATTTAGTTTAGGGTCTAGCCATGGTTTGGTTCTCTGCACAACAAGTTATTTTCATCATAAGACTCATTATGTTTGCAATCCACTCACTAAGAAATGGGTATCACTCCCACCACCACCGACAGTATATTTTGCAGTTGTCACTGGTTTCACATGCGATGAATGGTCTTTTTCATCATCACTAATTTCTACGGGTTATAAGGTTATTCGTGTGCCGAATTTTGAAAGAGAAGCACATTCAATGTTTATGTGTTTTCTTCTGATTTGGGTGAATGGAATGTCTATAATGTTTTATGTCCTCCAGATGTAACTTGGATTTTTCCCCTTCCTGACAATCTTGTTACCCATAGTGGTATTTTCTACTGGATGCAAAAGACAAGTAACCAGATTCTAGCTTTCAGTGTTGATATAAACAACCGTGGAACTCATGGCAATGAATGTAAGCTGATTAAACTGCCTGACCATCCGATTGATTGTGACAGTGAGCATTCAAGATGTCTAGGGGAATCAGAAGGATTTATCTGTTACGCTATAGTCAGATATGGGGAGAGGATTTTGAATGTTTGGGTACTCGATGAAGACTGGTATTTTCTACACAAGGATATCAAATTTGATGACATGTTAGGAATCTCGGTTGATTTTATTAGATATATTGAAGTTTTAGGTTTCAATCCAGTTGATAAAAACGTGGTTATACTCGGCTACAAGAAGTATATTTGGGCTTACAACCATAAAACCGGGAAATCTGAACAACCCTCTCATCCTTCTTTCCTGGGTGGCAATCTTTCAGTTCCTCACATGGGTTTCTTAACATTTTTTTTAAGCCATGGCCGACATTACTTCCGGCAGCTTCTTGGTGAGACACGATCCAATTAATGTCAGATGCTCAAATACGATGCAAACGTGCATGCATCGGCCTATTTGGACGATTAAGACCTAACAGCAATAAAACATTCCTAGAGGGGTCTATATTGATGCAGCGGAGAATTCGACAGTGGTTCCAGATTTTAGCCAGATTTCCTTATGTAGGATTTTAAACGTCATTTTTCTCTTTTGGTTTTGGCATGGCAATAACTTCTTCGTGCTTTTATTTACATTTCAGAAGTTTATTAATAAATCATCTCGTTTGTTGTACAACCTAGGCTATGGTTTAGATCAACTGTAGTTTTTTAATTTTCGCATAATGAGTTAAAAATAGAAAAAGAGAAATTAACCTTTATTCGCTTATATCATATACAATCAGGCAATCAGCATATACATTTCGAGATCACTTCCAGCAACAATAATTTTAGATATCGATCTTAAAGAAACAAAAACTTATACAGGGATGTGTTCCGGGGAACCCCGTTGGTGAATATCATCATCTGTAAAACTCATGCTATTAGGAACCGGTGGTCCGACCAAGGAACGACAAATTGGACAATCAGGATGAGAATATAACCACATATCAATACAAGGAGCATGAAATGAATGTTTACATCATGATAATTGTCGAACATCTTGACCATCTTCAAATGTCGATAAACACACAACACATTCATTATTGAAACTTTCATCTTTGTTCTCATCACCCTTTTCGTACTTATATGTCGAAATCAACTGCGCAAATGAATTCTCATCAAAACTCTGACTTGTTGGGGCATTTCGGATTTGTGGTTCATTTGAACTTTGACGTAATCGTTGAACTTGTGATCGGAATGGTCTACACCATTCGACAACAACAAATTTGTATACAACAAGAAGAAGAGATGTTAATCCAATCATAACTAAGGCATAGTAGAGTAGAGAGAGTTTATCTGACTGGTCAGTACCATCAGGCGAAATAAGAGATGGAGGTTCCGCAGATGCCATGGGTATGTTCAAAAGTTATTCCTTAATTAGTCTTGGAAGAGAAGTTAAAGATAGTGACGAGAATTACAATGATTTTTGTCAAGTTAACAAGAGAGACAATGCAAGTAGTTTCTGTCAAAGAGAGTTTACTAAGGCACTGGGTTTATTTATTTGATTAATCCAAAGAGATTTGGCTTTTGTGGATTCTAAAATGTAAATTAAGCCAAAGAAGAAAGCAACACGCCTTAGACGCGTTTAGCAGCCAATTCAGAGAAAAAACATAAAAGAACCGTCGTTGGGCACTGAGATTCCCCTTTGACGTCAAAACTGACAAGCAAGCGTAATATAAAAGCAATTTATTAATAGGACAGTGAAGGGTAAATTCACGCTGACAGTTAATGGTGACAATAGGATAGTCACAGACAGAGGTCCATTAGGATGGCTGCCTGACCAGAAAAACACTGAAAATAACAAGGAATAGGAAAAATATGGTGCATAACAATATGATTACGAAGACGATAATTCAATCTATAAAAATCATAAAACTCTATGTTTATGTTCCCAACATTACTTGAGAGTTAAGACCATTCATTATTACATTATCCTTCTTGCAAATTCTACAAATTTAAAAAGCATATGTATGCCTATCTTAATAACTCATACTGCAGAGCGCCTACAATCAGGCTATCAATTTCATCTTCATCTCGCCACCTAGCATTTTCTACTGTAAGACCGTGCAAAGCTACTTCTCATAATGCCGAACCTACAATTCCAAAAGAGGAAAACTCGAAATAAAACTGAATTCTAAGCAAAACATGTCCCAAGTTAGTGCATACCTATGTCCTATACTTTTGGGAGTTTGTTAATGTTACGTTAAGTAGTATACTACCAGGTAGGGTAGTGGTCAAACATAAGCAGTGCGTAAGTGGTGTTAGTACTAGTTGTTGAGTATTATTAGGAGGTTGAATAGTTCCTTTGTTAAGTTGTTTAGACGTTTTGGTTATCGATTAAGTGGTGAGTTATTTTAGGATTTTGTCAAGCACTATGTGCTGTCCTGTATGTGTATAAGAAGAGTCGATTGTAGTTGAAAGATGCATTCCAAGTTTAATATGAAAATGTAACCATCAAGGTTCTCTGAGTGTGTCTCCTTCTCTACTCTCCTCTATACCTGTTTTTGCGACAAAACAAAACAATAAAATAAAATAAACTCTGAGTGTGTCTCCCTCTCTACTCTCTGAGTGAGTTCCTACATTAAACGTACTACGTTTTGACAAAACAATAAAATAAACTCAAACAAGAATATGCAAAATTGAATCAGTTAGAGTTGGAATTAGAATTAAGGTACCGAAACGAAGCCATCTAATGTACGCAGTTGGCTTAATGAATAAGTCTTCATAATGTGATCTATACAATCTGCACAGACATATAAAAACACTTTACATAAATATAAGAAAGAAACAAATTCATGACATAGAAGAATGATTTCAGTAAGATTGAAATATCGAAATACCTTCGAGATTGTAAAACTTAACCAAGTGAACATAGACATAATTTACGTTCTTCAGAACCTAAAAGTACTCGGAATCTGAAAATGCTGCTACATGTATAAGAAATGCATCAATTGCAATTCAACAATCGCAATTAGCAAGCCCAAGAGGGTGATGGAACTGGCGTTGGGCGGGGCACCATCACAAACGGAAATAAGGTAATCTCTAACAAGTTGGTTAGGATAAGAAAAGGCAATTGATGTAATCCTAAGGGAATTGGAAGTCATCTAGTTCTAAGAAAAGGAAAGACATGTAATAAGGTAATAGGACTAGGAAAAGGAATTCATAGTTCTATATATATATGATCACCAAAGTTGTGGTTGATCATATGAGCAAGATTAGAGCTTGTGTTTAGTTTTGAGAGATTTTCTAAACATCAATAAAGAGAGTTTTCTTTATATAAACTAAGTTTCATCTTGCAGTTGCCATTAATTGGTATCAGAGCTTGTTTCTGAGCCATGGAAAACGAAACCACCATTGTGGGTGCAAAACAGTTCACGCCACCATCAATACAAGTTCCAATCCTCAACGCCACAAACTACACAATATGGGCCATGAAAATGAAGGTACTGATGAAAATCTACAAGGTGTGGGATACAATTGAACCAGGAACAGATGATGCAGATAAGAACAACATCGCTATAGGATTACTCTTTCAAGCAATACCAGAATGTCTTGTTCTACAAGTTGGTGAACAAGAAACTTAAAAGAAAATTTGGGATGCAATAAAGGCACGTAATCTCGGAGCTGATCTAGTTAAAGAAGCCCGTCTGCAAACCTTAATGTCTGAATTTGAAAAAGTGAAGATGAAAGACACTGATACTATTGATAGCTTTGCAGGAAAGTTATCAGAGATAGCCTCAAAAGCTGCGTCACTTGGACAATCCATCGATGAAGATAAACTGGTAAAGAAGTTTCTCAATAGTTTACCAAGATCCAAGTATATATTCATATCATAGATTCTCTCGTACAAGTCTTACATTTAAAGAAAACTAGCTATGAAGATATAATTGGAAGATTGAAAGCATATGAAGAGAGAATCCTTGATGAAGAAAACAATGGAGAACTCAAGGAAAAATCTTGTACACAAACTCTTACCAACAAAACTCTGCGACAAGAGGAAGAGGTCGTGGAAGAGGTGGTAGAGTAAACAGAGGCCGAGGAAGGGGAGGAAGGTTTAACTCACAAGATAGAACAACAAGTCAGAATGATCAAAACCAAGGGAAAGAAAAGAAGGATATATCAAACATTATTTGTTACAGATGTGATAAACCAGGACACTTCTCCTCTGTATGCCCTGAAAGAATACAAAAAATGGAAGAAGCAAACAAGAATGAAACAAGGGAAGCAGATGCAGCTCTTTTCATGCACGAAGTGGTATTCTTAAACGAAGAGAAATTAATACCAAAGAACTATGAAACAAAGGATAGTGAAGAAGGAGTATGGTATTTAGATAACGGAGCCAGCAACCACATGACTGGTAAGAAACATTATTTCTCTGAACTCAACGAGAAAATCAAAGGAAAGGTGAAATTTGGAGATGGTTCTTATGTACAGATTAAAGGGAAAGGATCAATCCTATTTCAAGGAAAGACCGGTGAACAAAACCTCGTCACAAACATCTACTACATCCCAAACTTAAAAAGCAACATCCTAAGTTTAGGACAAGCTACAGAAGTTGGATGTGATGTTAGAATGCGACAAGATTATCTAATAGTTCATGACCCAAGTGGAAGACTTTTAGTTAGAGTCTCACGCTCACAGAATAGACTCTACAAGATATGTCTCATGATTGGAAGGCCATTTGTCTGAATATGAGACTGGAAGATCAGACATGGAAGTGGCACGCAAGGTTAGGACACATAAGTTTCAGAACCTTAAAAACTATGTCTCAGAATAAGATGGTTTGAGGGCTACCACAGATAAACGATGAATCAAGGATCTGTGAATCATGTTTAGTTGGGAAACAAACGCGTCAAGGTTTTCCAAAAGCAACAACATTCAGAGCCTCAAAGCCATTAGAGCTTCTTCATGCTGATTTATGTGGTCCTATTACACCACAAACCCTTGTAAATAACAAATACATATTTGTTATCATAGATGACTTCTCAAGATATATGTGGTTTATTCTTATGAAAGAAAAGAGTGAAGCATTTGACAGATTCAAAGCTTACAAATTATTCAATCCAACAAAGAAAAGAGTAATAGTGAGTCGAGATGTGGTATTCGATGAAAAAGCGAACTGGAAAGAAACTAATGATGGACCAAGTAGGGATCCAGGAATGTTTCACATGAGATGGGGTCAAGTAATTGATGAAGGCGAAGGACCCATAATCATCAATACTAATGGAAACAATGATGTTAATCAAGAACAATAAGAGAATAATGAAAACACCGAGAATAACGAAGAAATAGAAGAAGAAGAAGAAGAGGAGATCGATGAAATAACTCAACCCATTCCACTGCGAAAATAAACAAGACAGATACAAAAGCCACAATATCTGGAGGATTATGTTATTCAAGCTGCAGAAGAATGTGAGATTATGCTACTTTCTGTTAATGATGAACCAAGGAATTTTCAGGAAGCAAAGGTCTCGACTAAATGGACACAAGCATGTAGAGAAGAAATTATTTCAATCAACAGAAACAAGACTTGGTTTCTAGTTGATAAGCCAGGTGGGGTAAAAGTGATTGGTCTTAAGTGGATCTTCAAAATAAAACGGAATGATGATGGTACTGTCAACAAATATAAGGCAAGACTTGTATCTAAAGGATATGTACAAGAATCGGGGATAGATTTTGATGAAGTTTTTTCACCAGTTGCTAGAATTGAAACAATACGTTTATTAATTGCAGAGGCAGCATCAAACTCATGGGAAATTCACCACTTAGACGTTAAGACAGCATTCTTACATGGTGCATTGCGAGAAGATGTGTATGTTGAACAACCAGAAGGTTTTGAAGTAAAAGGACAAGAGCATAAGGTTTATAAGTTATCAAAAGCTCTATATGGTCTAAGACAAGCTCCTCGAGCCTGGAATACAAAGTTGGATCAAATCTTAAGAGAAATCAGATTTGTTAAGTGCTCTAAAGAAACATCAGTATACAGAAGAGAAGAAAAGGGAACGCTTCTTGTGATTGCAGTCTATGTAGATGATCTATTTTTGACTGGCAACTCCCTTAAGTTGATCAATGAGTTCAAGAGAGAAATGTCATCAAAGTTTGAGATGTCAGACCTCGGAAAACTCACTTATTACCTTGGCATAGAGTCCATCAAGGAGTAAATGGGATTCAGATTAAACAAGAAGCTTATGCAAGGAGAATTCTGAAAGAACCAGGCCTTGAAACTTGTAATCCAACTAAGATACCAATGGAGTTTAGACTTAAAGTTTCAAAGGAACAAGAAGAAGCTGAGATTGATCCAACGAGTTATAGAAGAAATGTTGGATGCCTTATATACTTGTTACACACAAGACCAGACTTGGCTTTCTCTATGGGAGTAGCAAGCCGTTATATGCAGAGTCCACGCAAGTCTCATGGTGATGTAATAAATCAGATATTGAGATATCTAAGAGGAACAATCAGCTGTGGATTGAAGTATGGTCGAGGAGGATCAAAAGGAATTGTTGGGTATAGTGACAACAGTCATAATATTGACCAAGATGATGGAAAAGGTACAACTGGTCATATATTTTATCTAGGTGAAGCACCTATTACATGGTGTTCACAGAAGCAAGACACTGTAGCCCTCTCATCCTGTGAAGCTGAGTTTATGGCCGCAACAGAAGCAGCTAAACAATCAATATGGCTTCAAGAACTGTTGGGTGAAATCAAAGGAAGAGAACCTGAAAAAGTTCTCATCAAGATTGATAATAAGTCTGCAATTGCACTCACTAAAAATCCAGTGTTTCATGGGAAGACGAAACACATTCACAAAACGTATCATTTCATAAGAGAATGCATCGAGAAGGAGGTCATTAACGTAGAACACATACCTGGAACTGAGAAGAAGGCATATATATTAACAAGTTGGTTAGGATAAGAAAAGGCAATTGATGTAATCCTAAGGGAATTAGAAGTCATCTAGTTCTAAGAAAAGGAAAGACATGTAATAAGGTAATAGGACTAGAAAAAGGAATTCATAGCTCTATATATATATATGATCACCAAAGTTGTGGTTGATCATATGAGCAAGATTAGAGCTTGTGTTTAGTTTTGAGAGATTTTCTAAACATCAATAAAGAGAGTTGTCTTTATATAAGCTAAGTTTCATTTTGCAGTTGCCATTAGTTTAGACGTGTTGGTTATCGATTAAGTGGTGAGTTATTTTAGGATTTAGTCAAGCACTATGTGCTGTCCTGTATGTGTATAAGAAGAGTCGATTGTAGTTGAAAGATGCATTCCAAGTTTAATATGAAAATGTAACCATCAAGGTTCTCTGAGTGTGTCTCCCTCTCTACTCTTCTCTATATCTGTTTTTGCGACAAAACAAAACAATAAAATAAAATAAACTCTGAGTGTGTCTCCCTCTCTACACTCTGAGTGAGTTCCTACATTAAACGTACTACGTTTTGACAAAACAATAAAATAAATTCAAACAAGAATATGCAAAATTGAATCAGTTAGAGTTGGAATTAGAATTAAGGTACCGAAACGAAGCCATCTAATGTACGCAGTTGGCTTAATGAATAAGTCTTCATAATGTGATCTATACAATCTGCACAGACATATAAAAACACTTTACATAAATATAAGAAAGAAACAAATTCATGTCATAGAAGAGATGATTTCAGTAAGATTGAAATATCGAAATACCTTTTACGTTCATAGACATAATTTACGTTCTTCAGAACCTAAAAGTACTCGGAATCTGAAAATGCTGCTACATATATAAGAAATGCATCAATTGCAATTCAACAATCGCAATTAGCAAGCCCAAGAGGGTGATGGAACTGGCGTCGGGCGGGGCACCATCACAAACGGAAAGACCTCACCCCTACTATGATATACAGAACGCTTGTTGCGAGATGAAGGACAATTTAGCACTTCTGATTTCCTAGTTTGAATGTTGTATGCAAAAACGAAGAACTCACAATCTAAAATCACCACATTGTGGTCACCCGGATCAAAAGCTAAAGGTCTTGGACAATCTACCTCAGCTTGTAGCATTACCAGATTCATGGGTTCGCCATTGTTTTCTAAAATTATGTCATGGAGATCAATCTTTTGCAACAAAATCCAAAAACATACTCCACCAGGATCCTCCTGCAATACCCATACACTCGATGTCTGGCGTCTTCGCTGAACTTGAAAGTAACAAGTTAACCCTTGAGAGACACACAAACAACGCCTGCAATGATAATCATCATCTCCTCTATCTGCTGGCAAACAAATGAACCTACATTCACCAATCTTCGACTCGTAATTTCTGATAAACTCGTACGCAATGATTCTATGCAGTCGGTTTTCAGTCCAATACAAGACTCCATTATGAACAACGACACTGCACTAATAGTAGGTTCCAATGAGATTTCTCAAGGTCACTTAACTCGGTGAACTTCCCATTCACCTGAATCAGAACTGAAAATCTCAATATGAAACATTCCAGTTAAATCCTCTGGACATTGCGGTATGCGGATTACCAAGTAACTTGCTGAAGTAAACGACGACGATTCACAAGTAAACCCATGAACCACTTTCTTATCCCAATTCAGAGGCTGTGGAATCAAAACCCCTTTTCTAGTAAGTGGATTACAAACGTAGTAATTTTTCTGATCATCCAATGTTGAACAGAGAACTAATCCATTACTAGAACAAATAAAATACAGATTTGTGTGCTTAAACGAAGAGTTTAATCCATCAAGAAGAAATTTAAAATCAAACCAACTATGATTCTTGACGAATCTTGTATGAATTGTAGGATTCACAAACGAAAACCCACTCTGATCATCACCGATATTAAAAAGAATACTCCATGGAGGTTGATTATCAAATCTTTCCACAACTCTGTTCATGAATACTATGTCAGAGAGAAGATTTGACCATAACTTCGAAACTGTTCTGAATTTATAAATTAAGTTAACTGTTAACCTAACAAGAACTTCAACCAATGAATCTTCATCAAGATCAGATTCAGAAAAATAGACGTACATTATAATCATATAAGATCATCAACATACAAGGCAAGGATGAGAATAGACATACCTTTTGTCTTCATATATAGTACAGGCTCACTCTTGCTTTTGTTGAAGTTTTGCCTTTTGAAGTATCCATCTATCTCACTATACCAATGTCTTTGCAAACGTGGTAACTAACGTAAAATATGAGATTTCATTTCAATAAGAAGAGATTGCGCAAGTGTACTTACCAAAATGTGAGAAGTTGCAATCATCACCAAGCCTCACCATTTGCTCTCATTCTCCGTACTTGATTTTTATGTACTCACTTGTACAGCGATGATCAAAGATGCCGGACCCATGCTTGAGTATTTTCTTCCATGAATTACACTTGCTTTTTTTACGCAGAACGATAATATAATCGCTGCAAATGCATGAAAAAATAAAGTTCCAGACCAACCAAAAATACTGAAACCTAAATCAAAAATGAAGAGACCAAAATAAAGAGACTCTTCACCTAATCAAATAAATTCGTGAACGAGATCAAAATCACACCATTTATACACACAAGTCTTGAGTTTTTCTCGGACATCATGCAATATAAAAAGCCCTGAAATCTCCAAATTGAATCTAGATCTACTACAGAAAACGATCACATGAAACCTAAGAAATAAAGACGGAAAGGGGAAACAAAATGTCATGAGTTGAAATCAATGAAACACAGAGAGAATCCTTGTTCTCGTTTTCTAGGTGAAATCAAGATGAGAAACAGATTTGGAAAACAAAATAAAAAATAAAGTAGAAGATACAATATATTAGCAAAAACCAAAATTTTAATAATTAAGGGCCTGCGAGAAATTTTCACTCAGAAAATGATGCGCCCATAAACTTTTCACAAAATTGGTTAAAAAGACCAAAACCAATAATTTCTGGGTGAAAAGGACACTTAGATTTTGATACCGTTTAAATAACAAAAATGTAAAAATAGTCTGGATGTAAACAGTTTTATCCTGCCAATTTTCAAATACTTTTTCTTATATTTTATTTTACACAGGATGCATCCAGTTTCATCCTCGCTATTTTTTAAGTTTAATCCAGGATGAATCCAGTTTCATCCTTGCTATTTTTTTTTTTCCATTTCACCCATACTAATTTTTACTCGTCCATTTAAACCATGTTTTAAAAATATTTGGACAAATGACCCATTTTCCCTAAACTTTTCATGGCGGGTTTTACAGTAACCAAAATCTGAAAAATGAGTGTGGTAATAGTTTTCACTTATCAATTTTAGAGGTTTGACATTATTATTGATTTCCAAATTATTTTCTTCTTCCCGCCTCTTCTCTCAAACTTATTAGCATCTACACTATCTATGATAAACTTAGTCCCGTGCAACGCACGGGCGAGATACTAGTGCTTCTTTAATTTTACATAATAATCTTTAGCGCCTCAAATGTGATGGACCGAGTTGCTAAAGAGAAACCAATTGTGAACGAGTTTCTAATGATTCTCTTAATCCCTCACAGTAACCTTCACTCTTTTCTCCCTCTTTTCGGATGGAACTCTTTGATTTCTATTCTATCTGTTTGGTTTCTTGTGGTTTTTTGTGTTTAGTTGTTTTTTTTCTCTTCTTTTTATTGTTTGTTGTAATCAAACTTGACTATATCTGCTTGTTCTCCTTCATCACTCTGGGATTGAAAATCAAGAGTAAGTTTCGCAATAGCTATAAGATTACTGTATAATCTGATAACCTTCCTCTTTTTCTTTAAGTGAGTGAAGAACACGAGTTCTTGACTTCTTGAACCTGCCTAACCTGTGCTCTTCTTGTCTTGTCTGACTGGTTTGATTTTTAGATACTTTCTCTCCATCTTCTTCGGATCTCTTTAGAACCTCCTTTTTTGAGAAGATGAAATTTAGTTTTAAAACCGAAATTTAATTCCAATGAAAGTTTGAGGCAAACTTGAGTGTTTAGAATTAGTTCAATTTCTTTCGGATAGCATAGCTAACCAGTTCTCCCTACCTTTAATCGATTGATGGTCATACAAAGGATTCAATTTAAACCCAAAATAATATCTTGTTTTCTTCTCTATTTTCTGCATAACTTTCCTATATCAGCATCCACTAGGGGTAAATCTTAAGTTCTGAGCTAGAAGATGATATTTTGGTGAGATACTTCCACACTTGAAACTGTGGAGTAGAGTTCTCATTTATACTCGAAAGGTATTGTGAAGCAGTTACATAAGTTGTTACAGACTCTATTCAAAAACAGACCGTAAATATAGCCTAATAATACTTCATAGTTGATTGCTCTGACTGACTCAGTGAGACCCGGTGATAGTGCTTATCCTGTTATTGTGAACAACATGCAACTGACTCAGTTTGCTTACTAACACCCTCCCTCAAGTTGAACTCGAGTTTACGGATGTTCAATTTTTCACGTAGAAATTGATCCTAGAGGATGACAGGCCTTTCGTAAATATGTCAGGGATTTGATCCTTTGAACTAATGAAGTGCACCTGCAGTTGTTTAGCTGCTACTCGTTCACGTACAAAGTGATAGTCGATCTCTATATGCTTTGTTCTTGCGTGGAAGATGGGGTTTGCTGTCAGATATGTTGCTCCCAAATTGTCACACCATAAGGAAGGCACAGGTGTATGAACTCCTAATTCCTGTAATAGAGACTGAATCCAGATAAGTTCTGAAGTTGATATAGCAATGCCACGATATTCGGATTCTGTGCTAGACTTTGAAACAGTCTTCTGTTTCCTGGCACTCCAAGAAATAAGATTGCCCCCAAAATAGATACCGTAGCCACTAGTTGAACGCCTGTCATCTAAATTTCCTGCCCAATCTGCATCCGAATATACATTGAGAGAATAGTTCATTTCTGGAGAGAAGAATAATCCGTAGTCAATTGTCTGCTTCAAATAACGTAGAATACGTTTAACTAGTTCCCAATGCTCCATAAAAGGCTCATGCATAAATTGACAGGCCTTGTTAACATCCACTGCTATGTCAGGCCGTGTGATGTGCAGATATTGCAAAGCCCCCACAACACTTCTGTAAAGAATGGGATCAGCAAACAACGCAGTACCCTGTCGACGAACTTGGAGGTTAGCAGCTAGCGGAGTGCATACCGGCTTAACCCCATCCAGTTTGGTGCGATGTAGTAAGTCTGAGATGTATTTCCGTTGGGAAAGTACAAGTTTGTTACCTTGATACAGAACTTCAATACCCAGAAAATAAGAAAGAGGCCCCATGTCTTTAACAGCAAACGCAGTGCCTAAATCAGCCACAAGTTGATCTACCAACTTAGATGCAGAGCCTGTCACAATGATATCATCAACATATATCAACACATATGTAGTTGAGCCACTAGAAATTCTGATAAAAAGAGATGAGTCTGCCACTGACGCCTTGAACCCTAACTGGAGAAGATGACTGCTGAGACGAGAAAACCATGCACGCGGTGCTTGTTTGAGACCATACAAGGATTTATGGAGCTTGCAGACGTGATCAGGAAAGTTGGGATCGACATAGCCAGCAGGCTGCTTCATGTATACTTCCTCCTCCAAGACACCATGTAAAAAGGCGTTCTCAACATCAAGTTGACGCAACTGCCAGCCATTCATCACTGCAAGTGATAGAACTAGTCTGATAGTGCAAGGTTTGATTACCGGTGAGAAAGTTTCACCATAATCTACTCCCTCTTGCTGTGTAAATCCTTTAGCAACCAAGCGCGCTTTATGGCGCTGTATAGTACCATCCGGATTTCTCTTAATCCGAAAGACCCATTTAGACATAACTACATTCATGCCAGAAACAAACTTTACGAGCGAGTAAGTGCCATTACGTATTAGTGCATTTATCTGATTGTCCATTGCTGCTCTACATACAGGTATCTTGCAAGCTTTAGAGTAGCACGTCGGCTCCATAAAATCGTCGTCATGCAGAGGATACTTAGTTGTTTCCAGACACAATTTCTGAATTGGTTTGGTAATGCCTGATTTAGCACGTGTCACCATCATGTGACCTTGTTGCTCTTGCTGTAGAGTAGGTTGAATTTCAGAGACAGCATGAGCAGGAGTCAAGGAATTATCTGCTGACTCTGCTGAAGCAGCCGGTGAAAACTCTGGAGATTCTGGAGCAAAAGCCTGAGGCTGCAGCTCTAATGCAGGTGACAGTGGCTGCTGCAGCTGCATCTGAGTAGGTGCAGATGGACTGAAAACAAAAGAGCCAAGGATATCTATGCTTGTTGCAGTAATAGGCTGACAAACGTCAAGAGTATGCTGCTGTCGAGGAGAGAATGGGAATGTGGTTTCTTCAAATCTCACGTGGCGTGAAATATACTGCCTATTGGTTGGCAGATGAAGGCAAATATAGCCTTTATGTGCGGCACTGTATCCTAAAAATACACAAGGAAGTGACCGGGGTTCTAATTTGTTTGCATTGTAAGGCCTTATACATGGATAAGCTAAGAAACCAAACACTCTAAGAGAAGTATAATCTGGTTTCTTTTTGTATAGCAACTCAAGAGGTGTTTTTGAATATGTTTTAGATTTAGGTATCATATTGATTAGATAACAAGCTGTAGTAAAGGCATCTGACCAAAAATATTTAGGCAAGTGAGCATGATGAGGTGTGAGGGCAGGAAAATCTATGTTGAATGCCTGAACTGTTTAAATAGGAGGTAATTCTTTTGTACTCAAGAGCATTGTCATATTGGAAAACCTTGATTTTGTAACCAGATAAATTTTCTACTTGTTTGTGAAAATGAACAAAAATATTGTAAGCATCAGAACGATGAACCATTGGAAACACCCAGGTGTAGTGAGAGAAAACATCCATTAACAACATGTAATAACGAAAACCAGTCCTTGAAATTTGTGGAGAAACCCAAATATCAGAAACAATCAAACTTAAAGGTGTATCAAAGGTAGTAGTACTGAGGGAAAATGGAAGTTTTCTACTCTTGCTAACATGACAAGAGTGACAAAAATCGAACTTCTTATTCACAACAGGAAGGGAGAAATTCCTAATTATTTTTGAAACCGTTCCAAGCATGGGGTGACCCAGGCGCTGGTGCCAAACAGGTAAACTGGCTGAGAGAAAGGACTGTGGAGGTTTGGATGGAGAAAAGTCACCTAAGCCATCGAAAATATACAACCCATTTTCACTCCTCCCCTTTAGCAGCATTGCTCCTGTGCATTTGTCCTTCACAAGAAAACAACTTGTGTGAATGTTGTCTTTACAGACTGTGGAGGTTTGGATGGAGAAAAGTCACCTAAACTCAAAAAACACGTTGTTGTCTTTACAGAATTGAGAAACAGATAGAAAGTTTGTTTTAATCTTAGGCACATGATAAATCTGATTTAATAGAAAACAACGGGAATTATGAGTGAATGTTGCGTTACCAATATGCGCAATCTCCAGACTATTACCATTACCGACACGAACTTGATCCGTGCCTTCATACTCATGCGATATACAGATGTTGTTCACATCAGGAGTTAAATGATGGGTCGCACCTGTATCAGTAACCCATTGGCCATTAGGTGGACCATTTGGTAAGGCAATATAAGCTTCAGGCGTTTTGGCATGCTGTTGAGCATCTCTGTCATAGCGAAACCAGCATCGCTCTGCAGTATGGTTACATTTTTTGCAAATCTGACAATAGACTGGACCATTACCAGTATTTCTTGGAGGTTGTTGAGGGCGACGATTGTTATTGTTTGGCTGATTTGGTCCTCTTGGTGTATTTGGAACACCTCTTGGTGCAGGTCTGCCTGCAGATGATGAGGAGGAACTGACATAGTTTGCAACTGGTTCTTGCATCTAAGACAGCTGATGTTCTAGCCTCATCTCAAATGTCAGAAGATGAGTTATGAAGGTTGATATGTCCATTGTTTCAGCAGTACTTAATGTTGTGACAATTGAGTCATATGTATGATTTAATCCATTGCAAATGGATTGCTTTTTCTCATGAGCAGGTACGGTGTATCCTGTGGCTGCAAGCTGATCAAACAAACGCTTAGCATCATTTAAATACACCTTCAAAGTCTTATTACCTTTGTGCAGATTATGGAGCTGTCTCTTTAAAATCATCTGGTGAGCAAAGGTTTTTGGAGCAAACTCAGACTCCAAGGTATCCCATATCTCTTGTGCAGTATCAAGCTCTGCAACTACACTGAGAACCTCAGGAGTCAAAGTAGAATTGAGCCAACCAACGATCAAAGAGTCCTGGTGCTCATATGCTGTAAACGCAGGATTAACATCCTCACTTTCTGGTAGATTTCTTGGTGGTTTTTGTTTTGATCCATCAATAAAACCTGTTAGGTCATAGCCTTTCAGTATGGGCTTGAACTGAGCCTTCCACAAGGGATTCTTTTGAAATGGGTTTAAGCTAAGTCAGAACATAACGGAAACAAAAAGAATTTAAAAACAGATCATTTCCCTTTTCTTATTTTCATGACCTTGTACATTCTTTACATACCAGCATAGAACCATATTACATTCTTTAGGATTCTCATAGGAATTTAATTCTAATCAGATTCTTGCTTGACGGCGTTCCTGATATTCATGTTTGATCTGCTCCACATAGTCTTCTTCAAATCCTGGAGGGATTTGACACCCACCCATATGATTAACTACCCCCGGACCTCCTAGTCCAGCTGATTAACTACCCACCAATATGCAATCCTCTAGCCTGTGCACCTCTGCTGGCTGCATCACCAATAGTATACCGCACCCTTCACAATTGTAGAATAGGATGCGATGAATGGGTGGTGGAGTCTACAAACTCCACCACCATCTGCAACCATAACATCACCAATAGTATACCGCACCCTTCGCCAAGAACTTCCGTTAACTTTGGATTCTACAAACTCCCCCATAACTTCTGTATCTACTGCTTTCGTTTTGCTCACAGGATAGATTATTGTCCTATACTTCATAATGGTGAACTCGATGCTATCTATGACCCTAGTCTTGAGTCCCCTGGGTCTGTGGAGTCAGATGGTTGGTTCCATGGCCATGCTGATCCTAACCTGGTTTTTGAATTCTTTGAGAGTTTATCTGTTCGAGAGCCCGTAGCCCTCTCTAGTCCTAATGTTTCTCCTAATCTTATCCTTGATGGAGATCTATTCCTATCCTGTTCTAGCGAATCCTCTTTCCTTGATGCACCTGAATCTCCTTCACTGCTAGGTAAGTGTTCCTTTGATTTGGATATCGCTAGACACTCTTTTTCGCCGATAAAACGCCAGTGTTGTGAGCTTGGTGGAAATTCTTCTCTAAGGCAAAGGCTGGTGGGCTTGCATTTCGAAAAGGCCTGTTTCCTTTGTTAGATTTGACCCGTATTCCGACCTGCACCGATAACCAAAAAGCCTCCTTCCCAATTCTGGTTGAAGACCTAGATTTAATTACCTTTTTTATATTTTTCTCATTGTCTACCTCTTTACTTCATAGTTTATATCCTTGTTCGTTCTGTCAGTTTTTTTTCGCGCCTCCTTTACCGTAGTTGCGTAGGTTTTTCTCTTGGCCTCCTAGCCTGCTATCTCTTGGTTAAATTATCTCTGTCGCAGACTTTTCTAGCCTGCCCTTTTAGTCCACTGCTCTAGAATATCTAGACTTAGATTGGCTCACTTGCTTATTTCGTCTCGTCTTTTCTTTGTCCTTGAGGATTAGAATCCATAGATTCTAAACCCAATAAATATTCTCTCTTGGAACTGCCAGGGAATTGGTTCCAATTTTACGACATCTCATCTCAATAAGCTCTGTGTAACAAAAACCCCGGATATTCTTTTTCTTTCGGAAACTAGATGTAAGGCTGATAGAGTGGTCCCTATTCTGAATTCCTGCGGTTTTCAAAATTTGTCTATAGAAGACCCTGTGGGTCTCCCGGGTGGTTTATGCTTAGCATGGAGTGACCATATTAAGGTATATATCCGTAGCAAAACTAGGAGAATGATACATGCTCTAGTTACCATACCCATTGACACCGAGATCCTAATATCTTTTGTCTATGGTAATCCCAAGCAACCGAAAAGAATTAAAGACTGGATTTTCTTAGAAGAACTTGCTGCTGAAGTAACCTCCCCTTGGTTAGCGATTGGCGACCTTAATCTTACTCTTAATAGTGCAGAAAAATTAGGAGGAGCCCCTTTCAACTCTGATCCCGTTCAGAACATCATTTCCATTATAGAAAGTATAGGACTTATCGACTTGGGGTTCATTGGACCCATTTTTACTTGGTCTAATAAGCAAAAGGATGATGATCTAATTAAGGTTAGGCTAGACAGAGCGTTCGCCAACCACGACTGGTTAGCTCTCCATCCTAATTCAGTGTGTATCACCTACCGGATATAGGCTCCGACCACAGTCCTATTCAGTTTTGTACCTCTCAAAATGCTCAGAAATCTAACATTCCGTGCAGATTCTTCAGTCTTTGGCTTGATATTCCAGAGGCGGTTAGGATACTTAAGGATTGCTGGGACACTCCAGTTCTAGCCTCCCCCCCCCCCCCCCCTTTCAAAGTTGTCTCCAAACTAAAACTAGTCAAGAGAAATTTATCTAAATGGAATAAAGAAGTTTTTGGGATTATACAACATAATATTAAACACAAACTTGAAGAGATTAGCCAAATACATTCCCAAAACACCTTGGGTTCACATGACTTGTCTCTACAACATTGTATCAGTGAACTAGAAACCCTTTATGACCAGGAAGAGAAGCTTTGGAAGGAAAAATGTAAAGATAACAACCTTAGGTTTGGGGACAGAAACACTAACTATTTCCATTCTAGTACTTTGAATAGGAGAAGGAATATAATCCACTCTCTCACTGACGCCAGTGGAAAAACAACTTCCAACCAGACCGAGATGGCTGATATTCTTAGAGACCACTTTGAAAACATTTCTGTTGTTTCTCATACCGGAGATGTTGCTCCGATCTCTGATCTGTTCTTCCCATCCATATTCCAGGAAGAAAACGCAGCCCTTACGGCTCTCCCCTCTGGACTGGAGATTCTTAAAGTTGTCTAATCGATGGCAGGGGATAAATCCCCTGGGCCGGACGGTTTCAATTTAAAGTTTTTTCAACATCAATGGACTCTTATTGGTCACGATATCATTAGAATGGTGCAACATTTCTTCTCAAGTAGGCACGTCCTTAAGGAGATGAATACCACTTTCTTAGCTCTCATTCCTAAAGTAGACCAACCCTCTTCGCCCAGTGACTTCAGGCTAATAAGCCTTTGCAACTCTACCTACAAGATCATATCGAAAATCCTAGCGAAATGACGTCGACCTCTCCTGGCTAAAATTATTTCTCCTTCCAGTCAGCCTTTTTGCCTGATCGAAGAATTACTGATAACATAGTCATGGCCCAAGAAGTTATCCATACAATTAAAAAAAAGAAAATAACTAAATCCTCTTCTGGCCTTATGGGCCTAAAACTAGATATGAGCAAAACTTTGGATAGAGTTAGTTGGCAGTATTTAATGGAAATTATGGCAAAGCTAGGCTTTTCTGATGAGTGGTGCCAGCTCATACAAGAGTGCATCAGTACCCCAGCAATTTCTGTTCTCTGTAATGGTTCGCCGGGGAAGTTGTTTAAACCTAAGCGAGGGTTAAGGCAGGGAGACCCTTTGTCTCCTTATTTATTCCTCCTCTGTGTGGAAGGGTTAACTAGGCTTCTTAGGAAAGGGAAGGAGGATAAGAAAATTCACCGTATTCGCGTAGCCAAAATTAGTATTCCAATATCCCATCTCCTGTTCGCCAACGACTGCCTAATCTTTGCCAAGGCATCTCTTTTGGAAGCTAGAAACCTTCTTGACATCATTAACACTTTTAGCAAGGGATCAGGGAAGATGATCAATTTCCAAAAATCTGGTATTTTTTTCAATCCGAAATTGCCTAATAGGTTTGGTAAAATGATAATAAATATTCTTAAAGTTGAGAAAATTCGCATGAAAGACAACTATTTAGGTACTCCCATGTTCATTTCAGGCTCAAAACTAAGTGCTTTGAATCCATGACCAAACGATTCATAGGTAGACTACAAAACTGGAAAGGAATAAATCTCTCTCCAGCCGCGAGAACTGTTGTAGTTAAATCTAAAATGGAATCAATGCCAATCTACTAGATGGGTTGTTTTTTGATTCCTAAAACTATCACTTGCCAAACTTACTTCACTCCAGCGGAATTTCTGGTGGGGAAAGACGGACGACAAGAAAGGATTTTTCATGAAGGCTTGGCCTTCTCTTAGTAAACCAATTAGAGTAGGAGGGATGGGTTTTAGGGATAAGGGCAAACAATCTAGCCAAATTAGGGAGACTGGCTTGGAACTTGTTGACAGGTGCCGACACACCTTGGGCTAATACCCTTAAATATAAGTATTTTAGGAAATGTAGACACCCTTTAGATGAACTATAATTTTGGGCATACCAAAATCTTCCAAGGCGTACTGAATGAAGACAAAAAAGGTTGTGAAATAGCAAAATCAGATAACCCCTTAACCCAAATTTTTTTAATGGCAAATCTGCCCTATACGTATTAGTGTTAATAATCTTGATTAGTGATTAAATATTTTGTTTAGTGATTAAAATAATTTTCAGAACTATAAGAGTTGTTTAGATGAAAAATTTGAGGAAAAAAAAATCAAAGTTTTGGTTTGGTTAAGAAGGAGAGAAAGAGAAGGAGAAAGTGAGAAAATTCTAATTCTTGATTCAATGGAGGATGAGGAGGGTCATCATTCATCTAAAAAACCTAGGAAAATACATATCAACTACAACAATGATCCAGAAATGGCTGATTTCTTAGATTATGAGAATGATTTTACACCCACTCAAACTCAAGCTCAAACTCAAACACAAACTCAAGATGATGATTTTTATGAGCCAAATCCTGATGATGAAGACATTGATGAGGAACCCAATGCTTCTGATACACAGGTACACTTATATCCTATACTTAATCTCACTTCTATAGCTCTCAATTATCAAAAGTTAGGTTTTTTGAATCATGGTTCGGCGAAACAGGTTGAGGTTCGGATCACATCAAAAGGTAATTGAAATGTGTAATTTTCTGGACAAAAGCGCTCGGTAAATGCAGAGGCCGACACACTATCATATTCCTTATGTCCATAATTGATGATAGGCCATAAAGCACTGCGTTGTACGTAAGCAATCACCTCAGGAACCTCTTCATCAAGACTCCATTCCGCTGCCCTCTGGTGTCTCAATACTCGGACTGCATGGTTGTGATCAGGAGTCTCATAAATTTTCTTCGCCCAAGAATCGGCATAACCAATCAACACATTTCCTCCATCTTCCGGAAGACCATGAGGCAATCCATCTGATCGAGGTGTAATTACGTCATCTTCACCAGGAATGTGTAAACCAGTGATCCGTCGATCAACATCGTCCTTCTCTTTCTCGGGTTCTGCCACCTTCTTACCTTTCTTGTCTTTCTTGGGTTTTCCTTGGGGTTGTGTTTCTTGATGAACTTCTTGATTATCATCAACTTCTTCATCTTCAGCTATTCCTTCTTCTTGTCTTTCAATTCTTACTTGTTCAACTTCTTCTTCTAAAATTCCTCCTCTACCTCCCTTTCCCAATTTTTTCTTACCTCCTCCTCTAGGATCGGGAGTTTTAGAAGTAGAAGGTGTTACCTCCATCTTCTTCCTCTTTGTAGCTTCATTGGTCCTGACACAAGTATGAAAGTTATAAGACTAATTCGAACAACAAAAAGATTTGGAAAGCCAAAAACTTGTAAGAAAATAAGAAGGCTCGGCTTACCCGAAATAACACATATGAGCCGAATCATGTCTTGAAATTTTTATTAGCTTACACAGAGAGTGGATCGGATCATACCACAAAACAATTATAAGCCGATCCTATATATTCGGCTCACAACCGATACCGTCGAATAAGCCGAGTCTATGATTATGAACTCAAACATGTATTCAGCGCAACATGATATCATATAAATAAGTCGATCCTATACACTTGTAAAATTTATGAAATTTTAACAATGATATTCGGCGCAACCCTAATACTATCGAATAAGCCGAATCTAGACTTATGAATTGAAACCTTTATTCGGCGCAAAACTAATACAACCATACAAGCCGATCCTAAGCACATGCAAAAATTCTGAAATTCAAACAACAATTATTCGGCACAAAACTAATACTACCATACAAGCCGATCCTACGCACATGCAAAATTTCTGAAATTCACAAAACATATTCGGCACAAAACTAACACCATCGAATAAGCCGATCCTAAATATAAGTCTCTGTGTCACTAAGTTCGGCTCAAAACGGATTTCAGATATACGTCGAGCCGTTCATATGCACTTTCAGGGTTCAGTTTCAAGAACAGCTCGGCGCACATCTAAGATTTGTTTTGCGACGAACCATACTCTATAACCGCCGCAGAAACATGATTTTGACGAATTTAATCGACCAAACCAATCTAAAACATCAAATATGAGATGGGTTTGTAGAACTAACCTTCTTATTCTCATTTCCGGAGTTGGTTCTTCTTCAATCTATTCTTCCGGTTGATTTTGTGGTTGATTTTGAGTTTGTTCTACACTCTCTAAATCTTATTCTTTTTCAATGGGTTGTTGAGTCGATCGATTTGAACGAGATACTGGCTTACGACGACCCATTATATAGA
The DNA here is from genome assembly GCF_003573695.1 of Papaver somniferum. NCBI lineage: Eukaryota > Viridiplantae > Streptophyta > Magnoliopsida > Ranunculales > Papaveraceae > Papaver > Papaver somniferum. The sequence continues at coordinate 48,420,928 of NC_039359.1, read as the reverse complement.
TGAGTTTAATCGTCGACTAAATTTTCACGAATCGACGATTAAATTTCCGCGATGAAAAAAAAGAAAGGGAAGGGTGAATGAGTTCGGCTGTGGAGAGGAAGAAGAAGAAGGTGAATGAAACTGATTTTAGGTGTAGTTGATTATAGGTTTTGTATTAGGGTTAGGGATAGATTAGTAGTAATTTAAAGGATTTAAGGGCATATAGGTAATTGAACCACCCCATAGGGTACCTCTTATAAGGTCACCCAAGTTAGGACTAGTGCTTTGTATGCTTAAGAAGATTTTGGTATGCCCAAAATCAGGGTTCCTTTAGATCCTAAAATATCAAAACTGGAACTTGGATATGGACCTGCATCCAGAAAGGCCCGGAGGTTATTCGACCTTTTTTCTTTTGGGAAGTAGGTAGTGGCCAGTCTATTAATATATGGGAGGATTGGTGGATCCCCGGTTTTCATTCTCTTCCTAACTCTCTCTCTCTTCCTCGCTGTCTCTAGTGAGTGAACTCATTGATAGCTCGTCTAACTCTTGAAACACTATCTTAATCAATGTGTCCTTCACTCCTGACATTGCTAGTGCTATCTATAGGATTAGAATCTGTTAAGAATTTGGTATTTCTTATTCTTTCATATAACCGATTACAATGATTTATATAGGAATTATCACTTGGTAAACAAATAACTTCTTTCCTAATACGACCCTTTCTCAAAACTAACATAAAGAGTCACAATTACGGCATATTCCATAACAGTCTCGGATTCTTACCGAGCTGGGAAGTCTTATTCTGTAAGACTTTCCTAATCAATCTCTAATAGACGTGTATAGCTGAGACTTTCCTAATCAGTCTCAGATACGCGTCTCAACACCGTGTCTCAATAACCCCCTCAAGACGGAGCATGTAGGTCACAATTGCCCATCTTGGACAAAATAGCATGAAACTGAGCTTTCCCCAACGACTTTGTGAATATATCCGCCAACTATATTGTGGTAGGAGTATAAGAAGGTATAATAATCTTCTGTATTACCGCATCCCTGACTAGATGACAGTCCACTTCAATATGTTTCGTTCGTTCATGAAAGACAGGGTTCTTCGCAATATATAATGCTGATTGACTATCACAAAGAAGACTCATCGCTTGTGTATGGTGAACTCCCAAATCTCTGAGTAATTGTTTTAACCATTTTAATTCACATGTAGCCGCCGCCATGTAACGATATTCTTCTTCAGCCGAGCTACTAGACACAGTTTGTTGCTTCTTAGTCTTCCAAGATACTGGTGAATCTCCAAAAAAAACAAACCATCCCGTCAGTGAGCGCCTAGTTAAAGGACACCTTGCCCAATCCGAATCACACCAACCTCTCAAGTTTAAACTACTATCAGAGCGCAACAGAATTCCTTGTCCAGGATTCTTTTTCAAATATCTAACCACACGAAGTGCTGCTTCCCAATGCTCCATTCTAGGTCGTTGCATAAACTGAGATAAGATATGCACTGAGTAAGCAAGATCTGGTCTGGTGACAGATAAATAGATTAAACGCCCAACCAATCTTTTATACTTCTCTACATCATTAAGAAAATCTCCTGTTGCTAAAGCAAGACGATGATTTGTTTCCATAGGAAATTCTGCAGTTTTCGCACCCAATAAACCTGTCACCATTATAATATCCAACGCATATTTTCTCTGGCATATGTAGAAACCCTGTTTACTACGAGCCACTTCCAATCCTAGGAAGTATTTCAATTTTCCTAAATCTTTCATCTTAAAACATTGACCCAAGTATGCTTTAAATTGTGTAAGCGCAACTAGATCATTACCTGCAATAATCAAATCATCAACATACACCAGCACATTAAGTTGTATCTTTCCCTTCATCATAGTAAATAGAGAATAATCTGAGTACGATTTCCGAAACCCATAATTCTTCAATGCAGTTGACATCTTCGCAAACCAACGCCGCGGTGCTTGTTTTAGGCCATACAACGATTTCTTCATCTTACACACCATATTAGGATTACCCTTAGCAAATCCAGGTGGTATTTTCATATATACTTCCTCTTCCAAATCTCCATGTAGGAACGCATTATGCACATCCATCTGATGCACATCCCACTGTTTAGCTGCAGCAACAGCCAAAAACATACGAACAATTGTCATCTTTGCCACTGGTGCAAACATCTCATTGTAATCTAATCCTTCAACTTGATGATTTCCAAAAATCACAAGTCTCGCCTTTAAACGCACCAAAGTACCGTTTTCATCATACTTTTCCGTATATATCCACTTACTTCCTAGAGCCTTCTTACCAGGTGTCAATTCTGTTAGATCCCATGTGCCTTGTTCTTCTAAGGCCCGTATTTCTTCCGCCATTGCTTTCCTCCAACCTGGATGTTTCATTGCCTCTCTGAAATTTCTCGGCTCACACTTTGCATACAATGCAGCAATATAATTTTTATGCATGTCAGAAAACCTGTCACAACTAACATAATATGTCAAAGGATAAGGTGTACCTGAGGATGATGATTGTGATGATTGAGAGTGAGATGGAATATTTTCTCGAATGGTGTGCGTCACAAAACCTTTCAGCCTACTTGAGGGGATCTTCTGACGCTTGCCCTTACCTAAATCATTGTTGACAACAGCAGCATCTGTGGCTTGTCTGTCATTGTTCACAACTGCCTGATTTTCTGACGCTGTAGTCTGATGCTGAACTGCGATATCTTCAGCAGGTGCTGCAGTCTGTACTGCGACATCTTCATCAGGCGATGCAGTTTGTACTGCAACGTTTTCATCTGTCTGTCGTTGTATTTCTGCATCTTATTCACCAGCAGAAACTATGTAATCTTCGTCATCACTCCATTCTTTACCATCACGATCTGTCTCAGGTGAAGTCCCAGCAACATCAGTCACTATATGACTTCTAGTGCTCCCCATCATGTCAGTCTCAACTATATTACCATTCAACTCAGTCTTATATGGAAACTGTGTCTCATAGAATTTGACATCTCGAGACACCATAAACTTTCTTGTGTCTATATCATAAACTTTCCACGCCTTCTTACCATATGGATAACCGAGAAACACACACCTTCTTCCTCGACTAGCAAACTTATCTCCTTTGCTACTTTGATCATGTACATAACATAAACATCCAAACACCTTCAACTGTTTATATAGAGGTGGTTTTCCAAACAATACTTCATATGGTGTTTTATTATTTAGGATAGGTGTAGGCGTACGATTTATCAAGTACGCTGTTGTCAATGCACACTCTCCCCAAAACCGTTTCGGCAAGCTTGCTTGAAATCTTAAAGCCCTTGCTACATTCATTATATGTTGATGTTTTCTCTCTACTCTTCCATTTTGTTGAGGAGTACCTACACATGATGTCTCAAAGACTATTCCATTAGTCTTAAAATAACCACGTAATGCATTAAATTCCGTTCCATTATCACTTATAACAATTTTAATATCTTTGTTGACGCTTCACAAGAGCAACAAATTCACGAAATATTGATTCAACCTCTGTTTTATTCTGAATTAAATAAATCCAAACACCTCTTGAAGAATCACAGTTCCTATTTTCTCAGAGTATGCATACTTTCCATCAGGCAATCCAACCGAACATGCCTTAATATCTCTTATACTTATCATGTTAAGAAGTTCATACGTAACATGGTTTTTTGCTCCTGTGTCAACAATCCAAGATGTTTCATTCTTTTTACCTTGTAGATGAGAACCAGACTTTCTTGAGTTTAAAAACTCCATCACCTGTTGAACCTGTGCTGCTGTAACTCCTACTAGACCCGTTCCATCAGCTGATGACGTACCAGCACTATCCTTTGCCGCCGAAATATGCAGGTTATGAGCACGAACATGATTACCTCCTTTTCCTCTACCTCCTCTTCCAGTACGTCCTCTTCCTCCAGTTCTTCCTCCTCTTCCATTCTTTGGTCTGTCTCCCCACCATTCTGGATATCCAATAATCTTAAAACATCCATCATCAGAGTGTCCTTGTCTGCTGCAAGTTTTGCAGTACTTGGTGGGATCATAAGCACTATTAAGTAGGCGTTGATCAGCTTGCACCTTGAAAGCCATAACATTCTCCTGCATCTCTGTAGGCACTACTCCATCTCCAATCTTCAGGCGTTCTGAGTTCACAATGGTTTGATACGCAACATCTACGGACGGTAATGGTTCCCTTGCAAGCAATTGTTCACGCAAAGAACTGTATACAGAATCTAACCCAATCAGAAAATAGTGCAAGAAATCTTCTTCTCTTAACATACTTACCTGAGATGCAATATTACAAGTACACTGTCCACACTTGCATTGGGGTATCTTCATATAAGTCACCATCTCATCCCATATTTTGTTCAATCTTCCAAAATATATAGCAACTCCCTCTGTTTTCTTCTGTTTACAGTCACTTAAAGATGCTTTTAGTTGACATATTCTTGTTCCACTAACAACACAAAATCTTCTCTTCAAGTATGCCCATAATAGACTTGCATCCTCATAATCTCCCAGAGTTGATCTTACTGACAACTCTAACGTGTTACCAATCCATGAATCCAACGTTGATTGCACTGCTATCCATTCTTCTAACTGATCTGGATCTACAGGTCGCTTGATGGTTCCATCAATGAAACCAAATTTTCTCTTGGATATCAATGATCTTCTTATGGCTCTAGCCCATTCATCATAATTATTACCTCTCAGAACTATTGGCGTGATGATAGTTCCTGGTCCATCACTCGATCCTAGATGATATACAGTATTCTTCTTCTGTGTATCATATTCCACTATCTTCCCTTTGGATGATTCAATTTCACCGACCATCTTTAGATTTTTTTTTTTTAGGTTTCGAACCTCGCTCCTGATGCCATGTTAAGAATTTGGTATTTCTTATTCTTTCATATAACCGATTACAATGATTTATATAGGAATCATTACTTGGTAAACAAATAACTTCTTTCCTAATACGACCCTTTCTCAAAACTAACATAAAGAGTCCCAATTACGGCATATTCCATAACAGTCTCGGATTCTTACCGAGATGGGAAGTCTTATTCTGTAAGACTTTCCTAATCAATCTCTAAGAGAGGTGTATAGCTGAGACTTCCCTAATCAGTCTCAGATACGCGTCTCAACACCGTGTCTCAATAGAATTCGTCCTGGACAGAGTGATGCTCTTAGATGGTTCCCCAATAAGAATGGTGAATTTACCACCAAGTCTCTTTACTGTCTCATCAAACCGTCGTCTAACGACAACAATATCTCTTGGAACAGAATTTGGACCTTGAAACCCTCCCCAAGAGTTCAGCTCTTCATTTATAAATGTGTAAACTACATGCTTCCTCTCACTTCCTACTTATCTAGATTTTCTGAGATTCCTAACTCTTGCACCTACTGCGGTCATCTAGGAGAGACAATGGAGCACTTCTTCTTCCATTGTCCCTTTGCCAGAAGCGTGTGGTTTGCAAGTTCAGCCAACCCTTTCTCTATTTCTCCCTTGCCTGACCGTTCAAAGTTGGATTTTAGACTGGCAGAGAAATCCGATAGGTTGGAATAGCGATATAGGTGACTGGAATGCGCTTTGCGCATCAATCCTTTGGCACATTTGGAAAGTCAGTGCGATAAGACCTTTAAGGGATGTCGTCCTGACCCAAGACATACTTACAACACGGCTTGGAAGTATTGGATGGACCAATCCAAACCTTTTAAAGTAAAACCCAAAACTGACCAATTAGTTACGGTCACCCATAGTTGGCATTTTCCCCACTTAGGCAGACTAAAGCTTAATGTAGCAGTGAAATGTAGCCTGGAATCTCCGGTTGGTGTTGTTGCTATCATTCTAAGAAATTGTGAGAGTTTTTGCAGGGAGGTAAGGACCAAAACATTGGCAGCGCGAACCAAGGATGAGATGGAGCTGCTGGGATTGCAGGAGGCTATTGAATGGGGAATATCTATAGGCAAACAAGGCACCTTTATGGAATCCAGTTGCAGCAATATTATCAAAGAACTAAATAGCGAAAGGAACCAGTTGGCTTGGCAGGCTAAATCTCAATGGAAAGACTACCGCACCAACAACCTTTAGAGCAATAGTTTAACCAATGATTTATTTAAAACCTTTATTTTTTGTTATGTACCTAAGCAAGCTAATCAGGCAGCATTTGAATTAATCAATAAAACTAATGCAAATGCAATCTGTATGAATAGCTACTATCCTCCTAGTTGTTTATTTGACATTCTAAACTCTGATAGGATTTCGGCCAGTAGGAAACGACATGTCCATATCCTGTAATCCTCTTTTTCGCTTATCAAAAAAAAAAAAAATCTTTAGCGCCTAGTTTATTATTGGCCCGATAGACCGAATGGATCATCATCATCGTTGATGAAAAAATAAATTATCTGAGGATATTTTGGTTAATATCTTCCTTCGTGTAGGTCCTATAAGGGGCTCAACTTTGAGTTTCTCTATGGTGCATTCACATTCAAAGACAAAGAATTAGATATTTTGGGATCAAGCAACGCTTTAGCTCTCTGTCAACTAACGAAATCAAGTCGTTACCAGAATAATTACTATGTTTACAATCCACTCACAAAAAAATACTTCTCAATTCCACAACCCTCTGATAAAGATATTGCTGGTCACTGCTTCACTTATGAACCTTCCAATACATCAATTATCTGTTCCACAACGGTTGTGCGTATTCCACAAGTTAGGTATCCATCAAAAACATTTGACCTCGAAATTTACTCTTCGCATACCGATGAATGGGAAACCGGAACAGTTTTATGTCCACCGGGGAAAACTATAACTATTAGACCGTTTCTTTTTTCTTTTCCTTCCCTGGATGCAGTCAACCATAATGGAGTATTGTACTGGATTAACGGAAAGGACTGTCCTGAAATTAGAGCTATAGACCTCAAGAATGACAAGGGAAGATAAGGTTGTTATGAATGCAAGGCTCTTTACTTGCCTGGGTATTACGATAATGATGGATGTCTAGGGGTACCGTTGGAAGGTCCTCTATGTTACTGTTCTCCTTAGCTTTGGTCATGTGTACAACATTCGGACAAGAAGAATCGAACAGCTTACAGATCCTTTCAAGTCTAGCGAGGCTTCACGTAAGGAATTCTACACTAGGAACCGGACGTTTTTCTGGAAGAAGTATTGGGACTACAATGAGGAGAGGTTAATGCGCAGTAGCTGTGCCATCACTTGCAAGTGAATTTCTTCATATCTAATTAGTTATGTGAAATGTTTTTTATGTGAAATGTTTTTTTGGAAAGAGAAGGTTATATTAAAAAGAAAAAATTGAACCAAGGTTTAAAACCAAGGACAATACAGTGGTAATTATATACACATTAAAGTTTCCAACTACTCCAAATTAAGCTAGGATCGACAAACTTGAAAGTATCTTTATCACAAGACCATAAGACTATCAATTGCTTAATCAAGTCAATAACTTCTTGTACACACTTATGCCTACCTCCAAAATCTCTTCCGTTCCTTTCCTTCCACAAGGCCCAGCAAATCGCATAATGAAGTATTTGCCACACTTCTCTTCCTTTACCACGCAGCACATTGGAAGACCAAGCTTCAAATAAATGAAGTAACGTGCTTGGCATAAGCCAAGCAATTCTGAAGGCCTTAAGAAAAAATTTCCAAATCTCAAAAGAATACGAACAGTGAATGAGCAAATGATTTGCAGATTCCCTAACATCGTTGCCTAAAACACACAGCTCACTATCAATGGTAACACCACGATGCTGCAACATATCCCTAGTAGGAAGAGAATCATGAAAAGAAGCCATAAAATAAAACTAACCTTGTTCGGAATTTGAGCTTTCCAAAGAAATTTATTGAAGCCGCACTCTTCCAAATCACCTGTGAGTTTATCATAACATTTCGAGGTGCTAAAGTTTTCCATAATCTCCACTTTCTCATCCTCCTCCACCAAAACGGGCACATGATGTAAATCACGCCTTAGAAAATCCCATTCTAGTTGCTCATTCATATTTAAATACCTCTTGAAATCCCAAACCCATTCTCCATTCACTATCATATTCGAGATTGTTGTATTCTGCAGTCTCATTGCCTTGAAAACAACCGGAAAAAGATCCTTCAAAATGCCTCTGTCAAGCCAATGATCCTTCCAAAACCGAATACCTTTCCCATTCTTTACCGAGAATATCGCCATGGTTTGAACTGTTGAAACCATATTAGTGACATTCTTCCAAAGACTCATACATTGAGAAGTATTATCGACATCAGGAAGTAAAAGAGAAGTATTATGAGAAAAAATTTCATTCACCATTTTCCTCCAAAGGCTATTTCTGTTCCTTAAAAACCTCCAAATCCATTTGATTAATAAGATTGCTTATTTTTCTCAAATTCTTCACACCTAAACCGCGGTTTTCTTTTGGGACACAAGACTTCTTCCAAGAAACCCACACCATTTTCCCCCTTCCTTCAACCGAACCCCAAAGAAAGTTGCGCATAATTTTAATCATTCTCTTTTCCACACTCACTGGAAGATGAAAAAGTGAAAGATAACTTTTGATAAGAATTAACCTACCAGCTTTATTAAGTTTCTTTTTCTTCCATGACGCCATGTTTTGTTCCATTATAATCAAGACATGGTACCAAACAGAAGTGCTACGCTAGTGGGATCCAATTGGCCTACCAAGGTAAGTGAAAGGAAGCTTCTCTGTCTTACATTCAAGTTCTCTATCAAGTTCATCAATTATCCCGTCTGCACCCACACTGATCATGGTACTCTTATCTAGATTCAACTTCAGCCCCGTCATGGTTTCAAAAACAGCCAGAATAATGGATAAACGTCAAACTTCCTCCACCGCCGCATCAATAAATATCAAAGTATCATCCGCAAATTGAAGGTGAGAGATAATAGAACCATGTTCCACCACTTGAAAATCAGATAACTGTCCTCTCGCCACCGCATCATTAATGAGTTTTAAGAGGATTTTTACCACCAAAAGAAAAAGATACGGAGATAAAGAATCACCCTGCCTTAAACCCTTGCTTGGTTTAAATTTTTCGGTAGAACCACCATTCACAAGAACAGATAAATGAGTAATAGTTACACACCTTTTAATCCAATTGATCCATTTATCGCCAAAGTCATGCTTTTGCAAGATGGTAAACAAAGCTTGCCAGTTGACATTATCAAAAGCTTTCTCCATATTTATATTGCACAGAATTCCAGGTTTCCTAGCCTTCAGTCTGCTATCAACATATTCATTAGCAATTAAAACACCATCTAGAATTTGTTTACCATGAATAAATCTCCCTGGAAATCAGAAATCAACATTGGTATCACCATCTTCAACTGAACTGCAAGAATCTTGGAAATAATCTTTTACACCATACCAATAAGACTTAGAGGTTTGTAGTCTTTAGGAGTGCATGAATCCTCCTTTTTTGGAATCAAAGTGATAAAAAAGCAATTAAAACGCCAGTCAATTGAGCCAAACCTGTGAAAATCTTTGATAAGTTTCATGAAGTCTTCCTTTATTATGCTCCAACAAGTCTTGAAGAACTCAACAGTGAAATCATCTGGCCCCGGAGCTTTATTACTCCCCATTTTCTTAATCACATCCCAAACTTCCTCCTCCGTGAACTCTCGTTCTAACCACAGCCTATCCACCTCAGTGATTTTTGGAAAATATAAATTCTCCATACTTGAGTTCACCTCTTCTCTTTGTGTAAAAGATTAATATAGAAGCTTCATATTTCCTCCTTAATATCATGTTGATCGAAACAATCTACTTACCTGTAGTTTCGCAATTGTATTACGCTTTTTCCTTGCACTAGCTATACTGTGGAAGTATCTAGTGTTCGAATCTCCCCACCTAAAATTTTTTTGTTTCGACCTCAAATGCCATTTCTTCGCCTCCATTACTTCTATATTCCTCAACTTCAATTTACATTGAGTTCTTTCCTCCATCTGATTATGTTGAAGTCTAACAGTCTCCTCCAAAACGTTTAACTCATGAATTCTAGCCGTGAGCTCATTCTTGTCTCTATAAACGTGACCATAGTGTTGCTTTCTACAAGGATTGATAAGGTGTTTTAGGTTCTGTAACTTGAGAAAAAAAGGTGCACTTGCACTGCCCGTATACGACAAGCTCCCCCACCACATCTGAACATTCCGAGCAAAGTCTTTATGCTCTAACCACAACCTATCTAGCTTGAAATAAGGTTTGGAAGGAAAAATCGGTTCAGAGAGAACCAAAATTGGGTTATGGTCTGATATTGTTCTTGTCAACACCACTTGTACAGCATTTGGGAACGCCTCCTTGAAATCATGACTGAAAAGAAAGCGATCAACTCTACACAGCAGCGGGTCGACTTGATTGTTAGACCAAGTGTAAGCGCCACCTATAAGAGTTCAACATCGCTGTATTACGGCTGTCTCCATCTCTGCGATTCCTTTCCTCGTTAGAACGAATAGCATTCATGTCTCCTGCGATATATATAGGCCCTGTCCACCATTCCCTCACTTCAGCCATGTCCTGCCAGAAATCCCTTCTTGGTTCATAATCACAAGGACTATACACATTACAAATAGCCCATTGAAAGCCGTTTGCTCTTGTCGAAAACAATGAAGTGATGTTATTCATTCCGAATCTCTCGTCCAGTTTCTCAAACCTGCTACTATCCCATATTGTTAAAATCCCTCCACTATATCCATTAGAAGGAATATAAGCCCATCCAAAATTCTCATCGTACCAAAGTTGACGGACGAACCAATCTGTCATACTATGCATCTTCGTCTCCTGATCAAACATATTGCACACCTCTGTGACAGTATCAAATTCTTCACAGCAACTTGTTTATCAAAGTCGTTCATGCCTCTTAGGTTCCAACATATAATCTTAAAATCTATTAGTGATTAATTCTTCCCTAACAACACGTATCTCCTCTACACTATTCAATTCTTCTGCACTTTCATTCTACATCACATTCTCCTCTATATTCTCTATATTAATATCTTCCCCATCAGACGTATCATCATTGTTGTTTACTCCTTCTTCCACACCATCAACAACCTCTGCAGATTTAAATCTCTGTCGATACCGTAGTACCAGCATTTTCATGTTGTTTTTTAAGATCTCCTGTTGCGCAGGTTCTATTCTTCCGGAACTGCAGGCCACTTGAACTAGAGACTGAACTGTGTTATATACTAATTCGCCTTCTTCTTCCACAGTATGCTGCTTCACCTCTTCCAGGTCATGTAACACTTTATCTTCCAATTCAGTTCTTCTGCGGTGTGCTGTTGAGGACGTATTCTCATCATATGCAGATGTCTTAATCCTCCCTGAGTCCTCCAAATTCCTCAATGGCGTATACCTAGAGCCAGTAGATGTATCTGAGCTCCAGTTAGTAAATCTAGATCTTGAACCTGTGCTCCTTCTAACACTCTCGTTAATGCCACCTTCACTGTTGCGCCTTGGAATAAAGTCCCAGCTGCTTTCTGTATTCTCCAAGTTTTCCTTCCCAGACACAGGATTATGAGTGATGTTACCTTCTATTCTCCTACTACTTTGATCACAGCTATTTTGAGTTGCGTCCCTGGTGTTTTTATTCACAGAGTTTGGGAACTGTACAAAATTTGCATATTCCCGTATGTTGTCCTCGAATTCTTTTACTTTCCTCATGTACTCCTGTTGCGTCCAGTTTTGCAGTGGTGAATAGTGAATATCCCATTGGATTGTGAATACCATCTTCACACCTCCTAATTCCTTCACTACCGCCGTTGGAACCTTCGTAATATCACCCCCAACTGAAATCCTAAAAAAATGAGCCTTTGTTGCCTGTTTAATACTTAAAGTTTCTGGAGAAATATAGGACAATCCACCTAGTACTTCTGGAATAGACTTGAAGTTATCTTCCCCCCAAAACTTCAATGGAAGACCTTGAATCTTAAGCCAATACTGAGATTTACTTACCGTCCTTATAGGAATAGTCGTTTCCTCCTTAGCCTGATGATTAACCTGGGCAATGTTATTTACCTTCTCCCTAACATTCCCCTGGATAGAGCTCGGGAATTTTGGAATGTCCTCACCTTGGCATTTGTAGATTTTAATAGTTACACCATTCTCCTTACAAATGCATGGCTTCCATAGTCTTCTCCACTTCTGGACTTCCAACTTAACAAGGGCAGTAAGCTTGTTAGCTTCATCCATCTCCAAATACCTACTCTAGACAAATCTTCGTTTAATTAAAGCAGCAATTCTTTCCCATCCTATGTTCTTCGACACCTTCACAACTGCCTTCAAGTCCTTCTGCATATCTAGCATTGGGAATTCTGTGTTAGAGTGCAAACTGACTATTACACTCTTATGTCCAGCTGAGCATTGAGAGACGAAATGTTGTAGAACTAGAGCTAGTACATGCCAGCACTGGTAGTCCTCTCCGCAAGGAAAACATAAACTGTATGATTTTACCTCTTCAGTACACTTGAATCTCGAGACTCTTAAATATAAACCCTCTGAATTATTATGTATCTGAGCTAAGTAAACATCAGCACCAACCTTGTCCTTCCATTTATCCTCTCCGAGTCTTCCTTCAGAATGTTGTCTACTATCCTCTTCAACCAGTCGACCTAACCAAGCCCTAAATCCATTCCTTCCTCTTTCCATTATATTCATAACCCTGGTTCTGCCATAGTAGTCTATTTCAATCGAAAAATATTTACGTTCCAATTGCAACAGTCTTCTTTCTGGATCCTGTGAGCCATTGTATCTTCCTTCATCTTCATTTGACAAAGATGTTGCACCCTATGTGTGTTTCTGTTTCAATAACATCCTCATAGTTCTATCCTTGGTTCGACCAGTTGTCATAAGGAATAGAATAAAACCCTAAATAGAAAATTTAATATAAAAGAAAGCAATTAATCAAACTCCGCTAACCAATAAATCCCGGCCCTAAGGGGAAAGATCAAGGATCCGTCCTTAGACAGCGGAGAAGTTCTGTTAGCACACTGTCAAACTGAATCAATCAAAATTGATTCGATTGAAGGCTTAGTTTGAAAAAGGGGAAAAAAATCGCCATGAGAGATAACTTCCGAAAAACAGGACCCTCCCATTGTGAACACTCAAATCACGAAGGCATCCGAATGCTCACAACCAATCATCGTAATCTAGAGTGATTTGTGATGATGATATCTTAGTGTTGATTCCTTGGCTCAAAACCTTCGGGTTTATCACAGCCTCATCTAACAACTCCATGCGGGGCGTTTGCGCACGGGATATAGGTAAAAACACAGAAAACAATACATACAAGTAAAGATCCATGGGGTTAGGCAAATATAAAGTGCTGAAATATAAACAAGACCGAGGTTTACGTGGTTCAACACTAAGGCCTACGTCCACGGGGTTTGTTGTTTCACTATGTTCTTCAAGGTTACAAGACTAGTCGAATGACTTTTGGGTTCACATGTATTTTCTCTTCTAAAGGATTAACTTACACTCGAAATCTCTCTCTCCTTCCCTTCCTGATTTTTCCGATCCCCCTTCCTCTTGGTGGAGAGGGGGTATTTATAGGGTTAGAGTGTGGGGCCCATCTCTGAAGGCCGTTGGAACCTTATCTTCTAGTGTCTTGTGTCCATTACGCAGAGGTCTTCGTTTGCCACTTGATCACGCAGAGACGTCCTCGCTCGTCCCACGGGTTGATCGACATGTATACTGCTCAGAGTGTTTAATGAGGGTAGTTGAGATGCCTGCTCGTGTCAGACAAGTGTCTTCTGCCCCTGTCACATCCGTGTCAGCTAACTTTCTCTCCACCGTTGATCTTAGATTCTTTTGGGGATGAGATAAAGTAACTCCTTGGGGTTTATTTGGTGTTCCGTAGTGCCTCGTATTTTGATGTCTTGGCCTGCATGCTTTCCACGTATCTTTATATATACACGTGTCTGATGGTGAGATATATGTATACACAATTTGCCCCTTTTCTTCGGGCTTGAATGTTTAATGGGTGCATTGAAGAAAACAGTCGTTGCATATTCTTCTATCTCTCCTAATAGCTTTTCCTAGATACTTGGGTACGTCTTTTATTTGTGCATTAACTGCTCATGTAACGGGCACGTGTCTGATGCCTGTCAATTTACTCTCACCAACCTTCAGCTAGACTATAAGAAATTATCCGCGGAATATGAACATATTGATGAAGCACGAGATGCGGTTGTTAATGAGTATGAAGAGGCTTCGGCTTTTATCGAAGGTATAACCCTATTTCATCGAGTGTGATTGTGTCTTTTCTGTGTTAACTCCCTGGTGTTGTCTTTTTCAGAGCTCGAGGGACAAATCCGCGTTGCGAATAAAAAATTGGAAAAGGCTCGATTTTCCTTAACGCAGCAGGAAGAACAGACCAACCATTTTAAGAGTTTGGCGGCAACACGCGAGGAGGCCGTTGGTGCTGCTTCTAGAGAAGTGAATCGTCTATCTTCGTTGTTATCCCAGGCCCAAAAGCGGACGGCAGTTATTAAGCACAAGGCTCGGTGTCAATTGGATGAGGAAATGAACAAGATGCTGGAGAAGATAGAACTTGGCCTAAAGAACGAGCATGATCTTGCTAAAAACTATCCGCGTCGTCCAGTTCCTGCTGCCATGCCTGCCTCCTCGGGACCCTCATCTGGTGGGAGCGTGCCTTCAAGTCTTCCGAACAATCCTGCTGATGGGGCGGCATCATCTAGGTAGAGACCGCAGCATTATTATCCTTCCCTTTTTTGTAATTATGTAACAAGAATATTTTTTGCTAGTATCATGTAAAAGGGATATTTTTTGATGTGTATTCTTCCTTGAATTGGCCTTTCACTTTTTGTAATCATCCTTTAATGAAATGGATCCTTTTCTTGATATACCTGCAATGTTGGTTTGTTTTTATTTTAAGCATTGTGAAAAAACAAAGTTTTTAAGTGTTTGGGTGCGATACTGAAGGGGTACCTTCGTGATCGTCTTGAGACCTGTCACCCCGCTGGCGAATCCTGGGCCAGAGGATTCCCAGACGGTGGGGGCCGAGGCAACGTTCTAGGATATGGGGTTAAAATTTTACACACCCATTCCGTCGACCCGTTGCCTTAAGATTGGTTGGGTATCTCTTTCTGCTGGGTGCCTTCCCCCTGGTCTTACACTTATGGACACTGATGGGGGAGCCCTGAGAGATTGTAGATTAACTACTTTCCCCAATATTGTCGATAGATTCCGTGACTTGATAATTTGAAAGCTTGTTTGATTGATAGGTTGAGGCCTGCAATTCCTCTTCCAGAGATAGAAACATGTGGAGCGGTCAGGCTCCCTTCTTCTTCTGGTACACTCCAAAGATTCAAGTCTGCGTTGCTCCTATGGGAAGTATGGTTTGAGCCACTTAGCATTCCAAGGATGCCGGAGGACCTCGCCTTTTAGATTACGAAGGTAGTAGGAACCGTTACCCGCAACATCGTGTATTATAAAAGGTCCTCCCCACGTAGGTGCTAATTTTCCCCATTCTTTTCTTGCTGATACCGTGGGATTGTTCTCAACACATACTGCCCTCTACAAAATTCCGAGCTTTACCTTTTTGTTGTACTCCCTTGCTAGTCTTCGTTGATAATTTTCCATCTTTTGTAATGCTGCTTCCCTTCTTCCTTCCAAGTCGTCCAACCTTTCTAACATCATATCTGTTGTGAGGTTTTTCTCCCAAGCTTCGGTCTTCGTGGTTGGCATGAGGATTTCCGTAGGGATGACTGCTTCAGCTCCATAAGTTAGAAGAAACGGGGATTCCCCGGTGGCGGATCTTCGTTGTCCTGTATGCCCATAACACATTGTGCAGTGTTCACCATCTCCCTTTATGCTCGTCTAATTGTTTTTTGAGTATAAGGGCGAGGGTCTTGTTGGTAGCTTCCGCTTGTCCGTTGCTTTGAGGGTATATGGGGGTGGACTTGTTCTTTCTTATTTGAAAGTATCGAAGAGCATGTCTATATTTTTCCCCTGTAATTGCTTACCATTATCAGATACAATTTCAGCGGGTATACCGAATCTGCAAATGATGTTCTGGAATATGAAAGTAAACACATCCACGTCTCTGATCCTGGCCAAGGCCTTAGCCTCCACCCATTTACTGAAGTAGTCCGTGGCTACTATCAAAAATCGTCTTTTCCCTGATCCTTCGATGAAAGGCCCGACGATGTCTACGCCCCATTTTGCAAATGGCCACGGGCTATCGACGGAGTTTAACATTGTTGCCGGCGCGTGGATCTTTTTGGCGAAGCGCTGACATTCTTCACACCGTCGGGACATCCTCGCGGCATCCTGTATCATTGTCGGCCAGTAATATCCTTGCGTTTTTGCTTTGTCAGCTAGTGATCTCATGCCGCTATGATTCCCCCGTCACCATAATGGATATCTTTAGAATTCGATGCCCCTCTTTCCGGGACAAGCAACGTAGTAATGGTCCAGGAAGGATTTCTTGTACAGGACCCCATCCCGAAGATCATATCTTCCTACTTTGGAGAGTATCTTCCTAGCTTGTTTCTGATCCGCAGGTAAGCTTCCTTTTCGAGAAAGGCATGGATCATCACTCTCCAGTCATCTTCGTTGCTGAAGTCTTCGTCTTGATTTGCTCTTGACAGGATATCTTCTTCGTCAAAGTCGTTATGGATGTCTTCTCCTACCTGGTCTTCGATATTTTCTTCCACTGTATCTTGATTGGTAGCGAAGGAGAATTGAGATGCAATCGAAGGCTCGTATACCCTTGCTATTTTAATAGCTTCGACGTTTTTATCCCTCAGCATGGATGATATATATGCTAGGGCATCCGCGTGCCTGAGGTCCCTTCTGCATAAGTGCCGGAACTTGTGTTCGGTGTGCGATGCCAATGTTTGGACCAAGGCCATGTAAGCTGAGAGGGTGTCATCGTACACATTATACTCGAGCCCTATTTGCCGTATGACAAGCTGCGAATCACTTGTCAGCCTTACATCGGTTACCCCCATCTCTATTATTATACGGAGGGCATGTACGACAGCTTCGTATTCAACATGTTGTTGGTATGCTCTTTGAATTCTAACCTAAGTGCCTGTATATCCTTATCCTTTCGGTTGGGGTGATATGACAATGCCTATTCCTGCTCCTTCCTTATTTTTGGATCCGTCGACGAAGACTTCCCATTGTCTTTGACTCGCAGGTTCGAGGATATCCATTGGATCCTTGTTTTCTTCCTCGGCTTCTGGTATTCCCTTAATCTCTTCGTCGTTGTCAAGGGGGAGGTCTGCTAAGAAATCCGCCAGAACTTGGGACTTCCGAGAATGTTGAATTTCATGAATGATGTTGAATTGGTCCAGATGGGTGTTCCATTTGGCTATTCGCCCACTTTTCCCGTGCTTTTGAGGACTGCTTCCAATGGTGCTTTGCATGGGACCCTGACGAGGTGAGTTAGGAAGTAGGTTCTCAGTTTTGAGTAGCCCATACCAATGCGAGGATGAGCTGTTCATCTTGTATAGTTCCTTTCCGCAGAATTGAGGGTCTTGCTGACGTAATAGATAGGTTGTTCTATCTTTGTATTGGTTTTGACCAACCTGCGCTGACTGCGTCTTCTGTTGCTGCTATGTACAATGCCAAAACCTCGTCAGGATCTGGCTTCTGCAGGATCGGATTGAGGCTAGGTGTTCTTTGATTTTTTGGAATGCTTCCTCGCATTCAACGGTCCATTCGAACCTGCTCCCTTTTTTGAGAATATTGAAGAAATGTTTGCATTTGTCCGAGGATCGGGCAATAAATCTGCCCAAAGCTGCTATGGATCCATTGAGTTTCTGTACTTCCTTTAAATTCTTTGGGGACGGCATCTCTACTATGGCTGAATCTTTGCTGGGTCTACCTCGATGCCCCTTTTTGTTACCAGATACCCGAGGAATTTCCCCGAGGTGACACCGAAAGTACATTTCTCCGGATTCACTTTCATGTGATGTTTTCTCATTGCTTCGAAGATATTCTCAGATCCTGGTGGTGATCTTTGCAGCTTGCTTTTGACGAGCATGTCGTCAACGTAGACTTCTAAGGTTCCTCCAATCCATGGCTTGAAGATAGCATCGACCATCCTTTGGTATGTTGCCCCTGCGTTTCGAAGTCCGAAGGGCATTCTAGTGTAGCAATAAAGGCCATGTGGGGTGTAGAACGCTGTGTGTGGCTGATCTTCTTCTGCCAGGGCTACTTGGTTGTAGCCAGAATGTCCATCCATGAATGACAGTTCTTCATATCCTTCTACTGCTTCTACCAGCTGATCTATGCGGCAGGGGATAGCTGTCCTTTGGACATGCCTTGTTGAGATTAGTAAAGTCGATGCATATTCTAACCCCTCCATTTTTCTTAGGAACAATGACCATGTTGGAGATCCAGGTAGGGTACTTGACTTCCTTGATAAATCCTGCGTCTAGTAGTTTCCGAAGTTCTGTTTCTACTGCCTCATGATACTCTGGAGCTACTTTTCGTATTTTCTGCCTGAACGGGGGCGTGCCCGGTTTGATGCGTAGCTCGTGTTGGATTACTTTTGGGTCAATCCCCGGCATATCTCCTAGCTTCCAGGCGAACACATCCGCGTATTCCTTAAGTAATTTGGTTAAAGAATCTTCCTTCCTTCGTCCATTATGGTCCCTATTTTGATCATCTTCGGGTTTTCTTCCGTTCCTATGTTGATTTCTTTTACGGGCTCCACTGGTGTGAACACAGGCTTCGGTTTCCGAGGACTGGGACGTTCTTTAATTGCTATTTAGCGTGTTTCTGTTCTTCGCTGGTTGTTGAAGTACTTGTCTCTGTGCTTAGGACATTATCATCTTTCGTCAAGCCCTTCCCTGTAGTTTCCTTGAGGAACAGGTCTATGGCCTTCTCTTTCGCGGTTTCTTTATTTTTTACTCTTCGGATTTTTCGCTGCTCTTCTTGCTCGTTGTTGATATGATCCTGAGTGGCCTGGCACTCTCTCGTAGTGACCCGATCTCCCTTGATTTCCATTACTCCCTCAGGTGTTGGAATCTGAGATATTGGTGGTACGTTGCCGCAACTCCTTTGAGTTTATGTATCCATTTTCGTCCAATAATGCGTTGTAGGGGGAGGGGTGTCCACCACACTGAATCGGGTTTCTAGTTTCATGGGCCCTGCGTTAACCTGCAACACGATGTCTCCCAAGGGCTTCGTGGGTGCTCCATTGAATCCGTAGATGGTGTAATAAGAGGTCATTAACTGTTCATCATGGAGTTCATCCGTTTGAATGCATCGTAAAATAGGACGTTTACGGAGCTTCCCCCGTCTATGAGGATCTTTTTGAGGTTACATCCAGCTACTGGTAGTGTTAGGACCAAGGGATCGTTATGGTCTTCCATATCTTCTTCGATATCTCGGCATCGAAGATGATAGGAGATTCCATCCATCTTCGTGCTCGTCCACCTCTATCCCATCGACCTTATACAATTCGCAGCGGTCTTCGAATTGCTTCCGTAACCTCTTTCCTATCTGCGCTGTAAGTGAGGGCCCTGTGGCTTCAGAACACGAGATGGTGTTGATTGTTCGGTTTCCTTCCGGAAGTTGGACTGGTTTGGTTCGTTGGATCTATCCTCGGTAATATCCTTTCGTACGTAATGTTTGAGCTCTCCCGCATCAATTAATTTTTGGATCATTATTTTAAGGTTCTTGCACTTTTCGGTCTGGTGTCCGTTGAAACAATGATATTCACAGTAATCTTTAGACTTCTCGGATCTCGGGGGCCTTTCCCTTAGACCATGGCCACTCCAGTTTTCCCTCCCTTTGATCTCTCGTAGGATACGAGCATAGCTAGCGTTGAGTTTCGTGTAAACTTGATCTTCGAATTTTCGGTCACCTGTTCTTCGTTCATCCCTTCGTTCCTTCCTATCTTCGTGAGGTCTCTCCACTGAGCAACTCCTTTTGGCCCCATTGGTTTGTTCTGCTGAATTGGTGCGGTGAGATCTCTGCGGATATGCCCTCGGGTTTTCCCGTTGAATTTCTTCAAGTCGAGCGTGCTTTTCATAATTATTCGAAGATCTCCCTCTGTCTTAGGCACGCTTCCATGAATTCAACAAATAGGGGACTCATTCGGTCTAATCCCCATTTGTAGCAATTGATGCTTACCACTGGGTCCACGCTCCCTATGGCTTGGCAGATCTTGTGCCATCTGTTAGTGTATCCCTCGTGGTTTCCTTGTAGCCAATCGCTAGTGAAAAGAGCTTATCCATTCCGGTGTTTACAGTCTTGTTGTACATGTATGTTCTTAAGAATTTTCTGCGAGTTGGTCGTATGAGTGGATGGAGTTGGTGGCAGATTATCAAACCAGGATAATGCCGATCCCTTCAGGCTTGACGGGAAGTATCTGCAGAGTATGGCGTCGTTCTGACCCCATCTAGCTAAGACACGGTTGTAATACCGAATATGTGCAGCAGGGTCGCTGGATCCATCATAGCATTCGAACGTTGGGACAGGGAATTTCAGCGGAATAAGGGTGTTGGCCAAGCGATGAGTTAAGGGCGTAGAGTTAGCTTCTCTCATGACCTATTCTAATCTCCCCCCGCCTTGTCTACTTTTTAATTGCTTGATCTCGGCCATCATTTCATCTCGTAGCTCTTCCGTCGCGCGGTGGTGCTCTAAGTTCTTCTGCTCGTTATAGTCTGATTCTCCGTCATCATAATCCGGGTCGGATACGCTACTTCCCCTAGTCGCGTCTCCATTAGCCGCTATGACGACTCTTCGGTCTCGGTTTGGCTCTGGTGCTTTGGAATTTGCTTCATCAAGTTGTTGGATGGTCTTCGTGCTTAGAGCAATCCGATCCTTTAAATCTTGATTTTCTCTGGCCAGCAGAGCTACAACATCTGCGTAAACCTGCTGGCTCTTCTTCAATTCTTCAAGCTCAGCCATCAGTCGATGTGATTCGTTGGACCCCTGATTGGGAGTCCCAGCTCGTGCCACTACGGCCATGGTGCCGCCTTCCTCTACGGTCTGCACTAAAGGTGGCAGAGGTTCGGCTTCGGTTGCTGGCATTTCCAAATCGGGGTGAGTGCCCCTCTGCGGTGCTAGAGCCGCCGGTATGGTTTGATTTTGATCATTTGTTGGTGGCATTCCGAAAGTTGGAAGGTGCACGGGTTGGTATGTTCTGGATTCATCCACCCTTTCTCTTGGTTGATGAAATTGATTCATAGCACAAGTTTTGCTAGCCTCTGCAGCCTTCGGGACTACCGCAGCCGCACTGTACTTTGTCGCCGCTTCTCTGAGAGCCGCGGCTGCAACTGAATTAGCGTTCATAGGTGAAGTGATTTCCGCAGTATCTTGCATTTGACTGGTCATTTTAGCTTTGTCTCCTTTCTGCTTGCTTCGGGTGATCACCGGGGTTGTCCTGGGTGTTTCCTTTGACAAATCTTTGGATTTTCCTGCTTCCTGCGTCTTTTCCATCACGGGTCCTTTTGTCGACAATGAAATCTCACAGAAACTCGCCTTCTTTACTCACAATCCGTTCTTTCTGCACAAGGGAATTTCAAACAGCGAAAAACGGGAATATCCGCGTGAATCGGGTTAGTTGGCGAAATATCTTCTTCCAGGAGAGGATTAATACATACGAGTTACAATACACGGGTTAAAGTTTTATTAAAAGAGATCCTTCTAAAAATGCAAGTAGATCCTTTAAAAAACTACGTAAACCCCCCTGAGAGACAGGTTCGCACGAGATCTAAAGAAAAACGTAAATCCATGGATCAAAACAATAAATCTTATCGAAGATAATAGGTGCGTTTTTGAATATAATAAAGTTAACAAATGATCTATACGGTCCGAGTTAATAAATCAGAGCAATCATATGCCAATTTAAGATGAAATCACAGGACAAGATAAATCTTTTACCGGGACGAAGTCCCTGTTTCTAGCGCCAAATTGTGAACACTCAAATCACGAAGGAATCCGAATGCTCACAACCAATCATCGTAATCTAGAGTGATTACCAGAAAAGCCAAACCTTTTCTTCAAACTCTCTCCATGTCCTACTATAGGATTTCGCTCGAGCAGAGATGATTAGTTAATTTTCAGAGAGATTAAAATGTATATTGAATCTACTGATTGAGACCGAGTTAACTCGTGGCTCAGGAAAAAGGGAGAATAAATAGAAAATGGTGGAATATGTAAGTTAGTTAAGTTCATTTCAATTGAATTAATTGATAATTAAATTCATCTCCAAATAATAACCTTATTAACAAGAAAGAAACAAAATACTGCCACCAATTTAAAAGAGATCCAAAATTAAATTATCCCTCCCTAACATTGATTTGAAATAAAATAAAATTTCATCGTTCTCTAATGATAACAACCGGAGTTCTCTTCTCTAATCTTATTTTTTTCTTCTTCATTTCTAACAACCACATCAACAACATGATCAAATCTACAATCAGAAAAATATTTACGAATAAGCAGCAGAAGAAATATTATTAATCATTTGTGATGGACTACTCATCACCGGTGGTGGAGAAAACAGATTTCGACGAAGTCTCCGATATGGACAAAAATGATGATGATGATTATTCCTCCATTGATATTGCTGATGACTTTCATAATGACGCAAAGACCTAATAGTATCATTTTTTTTTTACTTTATGTCCTCTTAGATTTCTAGATGCTTCATCATAAGTCATTGTTGTTTCTTCTACTGCATTAAAACTATCTAACCATTTTCTGTTCACTCCTCACCATGATTCCTCTAGCTTCTCTGAATTTCATCTGCAATCTCTGTTTTTTCTTTCCTTTTCTGTTTTTATTAAAATAGAACGAAGAAGATGGAGAGTGATATTAACAAGACCGGTCTTGATATACGCATGGCTAAATTACAGTAAGACGCATTTTTTAGCCGTAAGATTTAATTGAGAGATGCCGCATTGATTTGTTCATGTGGTAGTAGATATTCAATTAATGCAGCGTTAGGTAATTTGGTCATTTCGTGCATTGCTGATATCTCTTCAGAAGAGATATTGACTGGTGCGATATTGACTATTTAGATGGAAAATTGGACAGTAAGGCATTTTCCCATAAAAAAATTGATGGGGCATTTTTCCTATGGAGCATCGAAATATAGGGCATTTTTCCAATTATCCCTTCGGCAAACCCAACGATTCCAACCAATCCGCTGATTCATTTCTGTTAAAGTATCCTGTAATTCAATATTCTTATGCAACAAATGCCAATAATCCTCAAGCACCCACACACTCAAAGTCATCTGATTTCTACTAAGAAAGGCATAAAATATGAACCCTTCCGATACCTCTAAAGAACGATTATCATATACACCGTATTTCCAAAAAACAAAACCATCATCGACATTATCTTCCTCCTCTTCCTCAGGAAAGCCTATCATCCTACATCGATAATTACCAGCAGTTCCATTGTTAAGACAGTCGTATATTAAAGTTCTCTTTTCCCCAACATTCCAATATAGAACTCCATTATGTATAACTAGACTATTATAAACATTATATGTCCAAGTAACATATTGAGGACATGAAACTCCATATGTAACCCAATTACCCGAATCCGAAGAAAATAATTCAATCTGAAATACATCTGCCGTTCAAAATTCGGGTATGCGAACAACCTTATAACTCGTAGAAACGATTGAAAGTGACGAACATTCATCGCATATGAAATCAGACACAAAAGATACACATTTCTTAGGTGGCGGTGGAAGTGATACGCATTTCTTGGTCAGTGGATTGCAAACATAATAAATTACCTGATTATTATGCCCTAAACTTGTTGTTGCACAGAGAACCAAACCGTTACTCGAACCTAAAAGGAATGATTTACCAACTAAACTAATATTTTCCCGATTTAAGAAGCCAAAAGAAAACCCACTTTGGTGATCAGTTACGTAATGTGAGTGCGAATAAGCATATGCAATTTTAAATCTTCTTCTTTCTATGGGTTCGGGATGAAATTACTTTATAGGCTAATACCCATGGGAGTGATGAACTGTTTAGTTTATACCATTGGTTAATGAAATTAGGATTTGAGAGAGTTAAAAACCAAACTTTAGAAACATATTGGAATATGAAGATTGAATCAAGAGGGAGATAAAGAAATATTTCATACCAAATATCATCTGCTAATTCCTTTGGAGTAACTCTTTGAATAGATGATTCTTCATGTGAAAAAGTAATAGATTTAGAAGAAGAAGAAGAAGAAGAAGAAGAAGAAGAAGAACCCGTGAACTCGATCTATTCGTTCTTCACCGTATAATCTACGCTTTGCTTAAGGAATTAGAGGTTTGACCCGTGTTTCTCACCGATGGTTTTGAGATTTGAGTTTTATTAAAGAATATATTATACTGCTTTACTTATTTTTATTAAGGAGAATATTTCCTGCTTTACTTAAGCCAGAGATAGCGGAGACCGAGAGAAATAATCCGTGATCAATTGTGCCCTGAAGATAGCGAATAATCCTCTTAAAGGCGTGCATGTGAGGCTCTCGAGGATCATGCATGAGCTTGGCATTGGTGCTACTACCTTTACGCTTGCGGGACCGTATATACAAACACTCCTTTTCTGAGAGTCTGGTCGACGTATATACCCACACGTGTCCAAAGGTCACCGACTCTTTGGATATCGAACACTCCTTTACTGAGAGTCTGGTCGACGTATATACCCACACCGTTCCGGGCGGTTGAGTCCCCGTTGAGCCAGAGCTGGTATTTATGTTCATGTGCTCCTGCTCGATCCAATGGGATCACTCTTGCGTCCTTGCCGACATATTTAGTTTCTTGAACGCAGAGTATGTTTAGTTGGAATTTATCAGCCTTGGCTGCCAGTTCAGATCCCGCAAGCGTAAAGGTAGTAGCACCAATGCCAAGCTCAGTGCTACCATCAGCGCACTAAACATATTTAGTTTTCAGACGGGACGTGCAAGACATGAATATCACCAATACGAACGCGTTCACGAACAAAGTGTATGTCAATCTCCACATGTTTAGTGCGCTGATGTTGAACAGGATCTCCAGACATATATATCGCACTTACATTATCACAATACACGATAGTAGCGCGTCGTAAAGGTAGATGGAGCTCTAGAAGAAGGTTGCGAATCCATGTTGTTTCAGCAACAGCGTTTGCTACCCCCCGGTATTCTGCTTCAGCACTGGATCGAGAAACTGTTGCTTGACGTTTTGATGACCAGGAGATGAGGTTGTCTCCAAGAAATACACAAAAGCCAGAAGTCGAACGACGTGAATCAGGACAACCCTCCCAATCAGCATCATAGTATGTTGTTAAGCCAGAGATAGCGGAGACCGAGAGAAATAATCCGTGATCAATTGTGCCCTGAAGATAGCGAGAAATCCTCTTAAGGGCCTGCATGTGAGGCTCTCGAGGATCATGCATGAACAAACATACCTGCTGGACTGCATAGGATATATCTATCCGTGTGAAAGTGAGGTACTGCAAAGCACCGGCTAGGCTTCTATACAAAGTGGGGTCCGTGAGAGCAGGGCCATAGGTAGTACTGAGCTTGGCATTGGTGTCGACCGGAGTAGCCACTGGATTGCATTTTGTCATGGACGCACGTGCAATGATGTCCTGAGCATATAACGACTCAGACAAAAATAGCCCTGAGGATGAACGAGTAACAGTAATACCCAAAAAATGATTTAACGGGCCAAGGTCAGACATAGCAAATTCCCTTTTCATCAAATCAATGAAGGGGCATAGGAGAGCATCAGTAGAGGCAGTTAAAATAATATCATCAACATATAATAATAGGTATGCCGTCTCGGAACCTGATTGATAAACGAAGAGGGAGGGATCACACACAGTAGCACGAAAACCACAATTAGTGATAAATTTGGCAAACCTCTGAAACCACGCTCGTGGAGCCTGCTTAAGACCATAGACAGACCTACGTAGTCGACATACATAATCAGGGTGATCAGGATCAACAAACCCCGGAGGATGATGAATATATACTGTCTCGGTCAAGTCACCATGAAGAAACGCATTGTTGACATCTAGATGATGTATGGGCCAAGAACGCGAAGTAGCAATAGTAAGAACGGTACGAATAGTAGCTGGTTTGACAACCGGACTAAACGTTTCAAAACAGTCAACCCCAACCTGCTGAGATTTACCATTAGCAACTAGACGAGCCTTGTATAGCTGCAAGGAGCCATCAACATGATATTTGTGACGAAAGAGCCACATGGAACGAATAACATGAGTGTCACGTGGTCGTGGTACCAGTTCCCAAGTATTAGTTTTCAACATAGCATTGTACTCATCTTTCATGGCAGCATTCCAGTTTATGTCTCTAAGAGCATACAAGTGAGAGAACGAGGGAGCGGAGAGATATGACAAAGGGTTTGGACATGAATATTAAGGCGATGGACAGGGCGGAATATGCCACGGGAGGCGCGAGTGGTGGGGCGAGAAGGAGCTGGAGGAACAGTAGTGATTGGAGGTATGCAAGAAGGTGTAGGGACAGTGGTTGTTGTAGGGGAAGAAGTGGTTGGTGGGGATGAGGGGTTAATGTCAGTAGGTTGTACGCAATGATTGGATGGTGCAGAAATGGTTGGAGTGGGATCTGACGCAGTGGGAAAAGAAGAAGAAAAAGAGGTGAGGGGAGTTGCTGACTCAGTGGGGTATGGAGGTGGGAGTGGAAACTGACATTGGGGAATGGGAGTGGGAACTGATGTATTGGGGGAAGAAGAAATGGTGATGGGGCCTGCTGACTTAGTGGGGACGGAAATGGCAGGAGGGAAGAAAGACGTTTGGATGGGAGGAGGAGATAATGTGTTGCGACGATGAGGTGGGATGTAGATGTCTGGTGGAGTAGGCTGAATAGGAGATGATTGTTGTACAGTAGGAGCAGTACTAGAGGATGGATAAGAGAGGTGATTATTGTGGGAGTTAAAAAAAGAAGGAGACACATCGTCGTCATCAGGGGGGTTGTTTTGAGGAGGGGTAGAAAATGGGAAAACACTCTCTTAAAATATCACATGATGGGACAGGATTATTTTGTGTGTGGTGAGATCTAAGCAGCGGTATCCACGGTGGTTAGGAGGAAAACCAAGAAAGATGCACCTAGTGGAACGAGGGGAGAGTTTGTGGGGAGTTGTGGAGGAGAGATTTGGATAGAAAAGGCAACCGAATGTACGAAGATGATCATACGTTGGTTGGCGTTGATAAAGAATAGACACAGGTGATTGATTATGAAGGACTTTGGTGGGTAGAATATTATGGAGATAGACAGCCATATGAAGAGAATAAACCCAATATTTAGGGGGAACGGAAGAGTGAGACATAAGAGTGCGAGTGATGTCGTTGACACGGCGAATCATGCGTTCAGCCTTGCCATTTTGGGAGGAAGTTTGGGGGCAAGAGAAACGAAAAACAAGACCATTGTTATGAGCAAAAGTATGGAAAGAAGAATTGTCAAATTCGCGGCCCATGTCGCATTGAAAACATTTAATTTGACGTTCAAATTGAGTTTGAACAAATGAACGAAATTCCAAGAACTTTTCATAAACTTGGGATTTAAACTTTAGTGGATAAACCCAAAGATAGTTGGTAAAATAATCCAGTAATATAAGATAATAACGGAAACCGGTCTATATGTGTAAAGGAGAGGTCCATAAATCACTGTGAATGATATCAAATGGTGCAAAAGTAATGGAATTTGATTCATAAAATGGTAATCTAACATGTTTACTAACTTGACATGAATAACAAAGTTTAGAATGTTGATTTTTATTACAATGAATATAATTATTTGTACGAAGAACATCTAAAACAGCCTTGCCGGGATGACCAAGGCGGCTATGCCAAATATCTGGCGAAAAGACAGCAAGAGAAATGGGGGAAAAGTGAGATGATATTTGTGGTGGCACGGCAGAGTTGGTGATCGGGTAGAGATCCCCGGAACTATTACATCGAAGGATAATTTTCCTCGAACTCAGATCTTTCACAGAAAAACCAGAAGGATCAAACTCAATAGACACACGATTATCAGTGGTGAACTTACGAACGAAAACTAAGTTTTTGATAATATCGGGAACAACAAGGGTATTTTTGAGTTGAAGAGTACGAGAGGGAAGGGTTATGAACTTGGTACCACTGGCAGTAACTGGAATACTATTGTCATTACCAACTAAGATAGATCGTACATTGCTAGAATTGAGAACGTTGTGTAGATTACCTGGATCAGCAGTGAGGTGTGACGTAGCACCGGTATCCATATAGAAAGCATCATTGGGTTGCTGTAAATGCATAGAACTGTATGCCTCAGCAATGTCTGTGAGCTTCAGTTGTTCCCTCGCCATTGATTTTTAATGGTTTAGAGAAAATAGGATCATAGGGGGCTGATACCATCTTGGATTTGATGATAACTTCCTTAATGATTTCTATTCACCGGGATTCTTATTATATAAAACAATAGTATCCCTTTTGGGAATACAAAAGTTATGGCGGAGATAATCTCCTCATTACAATATTATGACAGGAAATATTCTCCTTAATAAAAATAAGTAAAGCAGTATAATATATTCTCTAATAAGTTTAATAGTACAAAGTAGAGTACCCCTTGCAAGTAGTCAACTTATCATAACTCACCATTACTGGCCCTCATTACTCACCCAAATCACATCAAGTTATCTTTGGCAGGCTCTTAGTTAGTCAACACTGCAAACTGCTGGATAAATTCAGTCAGACTAAATTTATTGGTGCTCAAAGGAAAGTGAAGGACAAGGCCTTGGAGACTTGACTTGAGTCTCCGTGAAGGTTTTCGAGTCAAAACTGTTGACCTTTGAGTTTAATGCAGACAGTGTAACCATTTAATCTTACCCATTTAATCTTCTTACCTAGCCCAACTGTCCCAAAATCTCATCACAACAACTCACTATGAATTTCAAGGAATCTTTTTTATCTGCGAAGAGAAATATTACAGATATATGACAAGTTTGTCTACATTGTAATAAAAAAAAAACAGTCCCGTCATGCAAAAAAAGAACAAGTTGTAAAAAAAAACATAATTGAAATATTTAAACCATGTAGGAAACTTCAACCCTCTGTACAATTTTAATCCAACATATCCATCAAAACTTTCTAGTGCAAAAGAAAAGAACACTAGCAAAAGGTTTAGTCGAGAAATATTGCATTCCTCAATGAGATCTAAGTTGGAGTAGGAGACGCGCAACTCCGCATTCAATTTCTCAATATTTGAGCATTCAATATCGAGTTTCTTTTCCAAGAGACCAGTGGAAGTACTGTTGGCCTCAATGTACTTACTGTAGACGAGTATAACCACATTACTCAGATCTTCCATTCAAAGCTCAATATTTGAGCATTCAATATCGAGTTTCTTTTCCAAGAGACCAGTGTATCGTTGGCCTCAATGTACTTATTGTAGACGAGTATAACCACATTACGCAAATCTTCCATTCAAAGCCGTACCAAAAATTTTCAAATTAGCTAGCCTATTAATGAGAATTTTATTCTTATGACCCTGGAAATTATGGGTTTTATTTTTTGGTCCCAATGTTATTTAATAAAATTTGCATATTATTTTTGTGGCTCTGGAATATTATAGGAAGTAGGTTTAACAAAATAACCGCTATGCATATTGCCTGCACATAAAATCAGTGTGCATATTGCCTACACACTAAAAAAACATGAAGAAAATTTTAAAAAATATTTACAAAAATCAGTGTGCATATTGCCTGCACATTATAAAATATGAAGAAAATTTTAAAAATTATGTACAAAAATCTGTGTTTATATTTCCTGCACATAAAATCAGTGTGCATATTGTCTGCACACTATAAAATATGAAGAAAATTTAAAAAATTATTCAGAGAATAAAAAATATCATGAAATGAAAATTTGATAGTTGTATTTACGCTCATTGTGTAGGTCTTTCAAAAAGCTTTCCAAATATATAAAATTGGTCGAATTCTTACTTATGATTTGTGAAACATGTTATGTTTAAGTTGGCATTACGGTTATACCCGTAAAGGATATAGTTTATCATTTGATAACATCATCAAACATCTTTATCTAAATGGCCTTCTTTCTTTTTTAAGGATCATTTTAATAAAATGAGTTATTTTTTTTAAAATTAAGTTTCAAACCAAAGACCATTTAAGTAAGAGAGAATGAGAGGAGAGTGAAACACTTAATTTCCACTATATTCAAACTCCAACTGCCAAAAATCACATCAAGTGTATCTCTGGGGCAGAGTTTGAGTGCATCAGTCAACTTACTTCGGTGGCATAAAAGTAAATTCAGAAGTTGGAAACTGTTATTTTTTATAAACCTTACACGGTATTTAATCTCATTATATAGCAGTTCAGCCAGATTTAACATCACTCCCACGTTAATAAACCCTTTCGGTGCTTCAACTACCACTAACCAATCAAACAGATGCTGTGGTCGATCAACTAAATTTCTCTTTGGATGAAACGCGGATACATTCTCCAGACCTCTCTTCGACTCACGAGGAATACCATAAAAAGAAAAAAAAAGATTATCAAGAAGAATTGGTTGTACTACATATTCTGAACATAGAACTTAAAAGACTAGACCCAGAGAACCATAAGAACTTAAATGTGAACATAGCATCTGAACCATATGAACTGGATGTGATTCCATATGAGTAGACAAAGTAAATTGTAGTTTTTGACATCAAGCTAACCGGCATATATTACAAACTATAAGAGATTTAAGAACATTAGACAAATTCAGAGAATGGCACTTTCTGTTACGTATGAAAAGATGGATTGCCTAGTCTTTTATGATGTAGCAGCTAGAACTGTGAGGGAGAGAAACTTTTTTTTTGATTGAACGAGGGATGTAAGCCATTACTGTGCGGTTACTCTATGTTAACTGGTTATTCAAACCATAAGATCATTGTCGAGGTCAACAAAGTACCTTCTCCAGAACCAATGTTGCTTCCATACTTCGGAGGCATCCTCTTCGACTAGTATTTGGTTTGTGTAGAGCATGAAAGTAGGCAAGAAAACTCATAATCACCCCGAAGAAAGCGAACAAGTATAAGACATAGAACTTGATTAGGTAGACCATGGAGGGGAATACCAAAGTCATGAAACCGGAAAAATTCCAATGCACTTTTGAAGACAATTGCTGACTGCAAGACCGAACCTCCAAGGGATATAATAGTAACATATCATCACTAGAGAGAAATATCCAACCTAATGGACCCCATGACCATGCAAATCCTGCAACACAAATGCAGGTGGTGGCTATAACTAAGTAGTCATACACATCAGAAGGGCCCGTCACACCTCCTAATTTGATCCATACCAGAATCCCCAACATGATCTGAAATTGAAAATTTCATTACATTAGTGATATTCAGACACACACAAGAAAGGTAACTATTCCACAAACTTAGTATTTATAGTTAATTTAGTACCATTACCTGACCAACACATATCTGAACTCCTCCTGCTATGAGGAAAATCCTTCTGTAACCTTGACTAACCGCAATTATACCAATGATAGTTGCAGCAACATTGACCCCTCCAACGATGGCTGTGTATGTTAGAGCTGCACTCTCTTGAAATCCTATAACTTGAAAAAGGTACGGAGCAAAGATAACTATTACATTTATTCCAGTGAGTTGTTGAAACAAGGGGAGAGCTATAGCCATCGCACGGTAAGGCCTGTTCTGTTGTCTAGACATGATTTGCTTCTCACTTCCTTTCGCCGACTTTAATGCTTCATTGGCGGCTAATAAATCATTGAACAGTATATAAACGTCGTGATTTGATCCATGGAGGCGTTGGAGCAACTGTTTTGCGTCGTCAAACCTTCCTAACTTAATCATGGACATCGGGGTGTCTGGGAGTAAGAAATATCCAATAGAGATGATAGCAGCAGAAAGCGCAGCAATGCCTATGCTAACTTCCCATCCCCACCCACCTTTGATACTGTTGGTGCCACAGTTCACAAGATTGGCCACAAAGATACCGATCGCGATCATCATTTTAAAGGAAATATTCACGGCAGGTAAGTAGCTTCTATGAGCGAAACCCATCTCGGACATATAGACTTGAGCACCCTACACGAAAATAATGACACGAAATGAGAGGATGGACAGCTAGAAAGTTTTGTACTAGGCGAGAAAGAAAAGAAATGGTGAGATAATTGATTGTTGTTTGCTTTGATTTTGGATACCGATCTACTATTCTCCTTTTTGGCCCCTCGCATGAGAAACAAATCAAGAAGTTCGGTGTTCAAAATCAGAGAAAACGATAATGTTTGCCGCTAGAAATACAATGAGAGTTCAAATCTTACACTAAATGTAGCATTACACATTGTGGCCTGTGGTATCATGACGAACTAAACCCCTACCTGTTTGCATAAAAACTTGTATGAAACAACACATGCTGACATCGTACACAGTGTCAATGACTCAATGTAATGTTTTCGTCGCACTGAAATGCATTGAATAGAGAGAATGAATGTGGAACGGCCTCAGTTGGTTTATCAAATCTATTTTGCACCTAGTTTAATGATCCCGTACCGAGTAAAGAAAAATTCGCCCGTGAAGAGTTCACTATGCTAACATATTTTCACTTACAAGAGACAAAACATATCTAAATCAAGAAAATGTCTACTATTGGATTAAGCTAACACACAACTAAAGGGATTGTCCACACTCTAGACAGGATTCAAACCCATGGACTTCTGACCAACGTTATGAGAAGTTCAATGATTTAATAAAATAAAATAGACAACATACCTGATACATTATGCCAAAGCCCATAGCGAATATATTTGGACCTAAAATATACATAAACTGGCTGGTGGTGAGAGCAGACCACTGAACCTAAGGAGACAAGTACACCGGACAAGATCATCTGTCTTCTCATATCCAGTCTACTGAAATCTCGTTTTCTAAATATATATCCCCATGGAACCGAAGATGTAG
Organism: Papaver somniferum; assembly: GCF_003573695.1. Lineage (NCBI taxonomy): Eukaryota > Viridiplantae > Streptophyta > Magnoliopsida > Ranunculales > Papaveraceae > Papaver > Papaver somniferum. Next base: position 48,387,953 of record NC_039359.1, on the reverse strand, counting down.
AGAGTTGCAGGAACCATAGATATTCCCATGGAGTACATTACAATGTTATCATAGGTGAATGCACCGTAGGGGAAGAGATTGGTCATGAATCCTGTCCCAAATATAAGCCCTCCTGCAAATCCATCACATTCATTTCATGAACATCAAGCATTTTTATCAAGGAAAATTAAATACTTGCTAAGGCATTAAAAAGAAAAATATATATAACAGTCCAGTTGGCAACCAGTAACGTCATCGTAATGATAAACCCTAATTTATCACTATTATTATAAACCCTAAACCATGAATGCAATAAAAATTAAGGAGATCTGTATATAGTACATACCTATGATACCGGTCATATACCCGATCAAGAAACCAGAATTAATACCAATAAAACAAGCCATGAGGAAGATCAAAGACATCTTCTTATTCTGGTCGGGTTTCTCCACATTCATTCTCATCTTTGACATAGCCGATGGTAATTCTAGAGCAGGAGGACGAGTAGGAGTAGTACCAGTACCATATATATGTCTAATTGACATTCTGTAGATTTTGATGACGGGATAAATTCGAAGAAACAAGGATGAAAAACTTTAAATTCTCCTATTATACGTTTAAAAACATCAATTTGGATGATTTTGTTTTCGATTGTTGGATTTTGTTCCGGGAGAAGTTTGCTGTAAACTCTCCGGTCGTCTCCCCTCATATATCTTTGGAGGGTGCTATCTTGGCACTCTTTCTCCTATCCTTTTATATAATCTTGCCTTTTTCAAACAAAAAAAATACTAGTAAGAAATAGATTTCTAAGAAACCACGATAAATATGGTAACCCTGAGTTATGTCGGGCAGTAGTGTTTTGTCCGGCTAAGCTACTACCATGAAATCCATGTCCAGAAAGAAGAGTTGAGTTTATTCCACTTGTTCATGAAAATAGAGTTAGAGAGAATTGATAATCATACCTTTGACACACACTTGAAGTCTTGAATGGTGCCGGTATTCTGTTATTGACCCTCTTCCTCTTCTTTGCCTTGGATTAGTGCTTGCACGTCAAAATTTAGGCATACGTATTTAGTCACTTTTCCAGCTAATATCGTATTTTAAGATCAAATACATGAATACTAAGAGTAAGAGCTACAGAATGAGTGTTAACCTCATTTATTTCAAAATCCAGTGAGTCACTATGTGAAGAAGTGATTCTTTGACCAATTAATAATTATCAATTTGGATGATACGTCTAAGAACATTAATTTGGATGATTTTGTTTCCGATTGGTGGATTTTGTTACGGGAGTACCCAGAGAAATAATTTGGATTATATGCAGAAGTAGGCCTCGTATGGACCCTCACTTTCATTTCTAGGCCACTTTTTTTATTTCTTGCAAAACTAGGCAAGTTAAACGGATTCCATCCACTTTAACCATCTCGGTCAATTTATCGCGTTGACTTGTCAATATCTCGCCAAAATATCATATAGGGAGATCTCATACATGTGGTCAGATTACTGAAATGTCCTTCACACGTGTGTGTCAGTCACGTGTTCGATCTCATTCATTCTTCTTCTTCTTATCTTCTTCTTCTTTGTTTTCTTCTCCTTCCGTTTTCTTTCTTCTGCTCATTAGTGAAGAAAAAGGGTTTGACAGAAATTGAGAAGCAAAGTAGATTAAGGTTCAGTTTGTGAAGAAAATATTGATGGTGTTTGGCAGTGATGGTTTCGATAATCGAAGACTAGGGTTGAATTCGAACTGAAATTGGGTTCTTGGTGCTAGTTTTGAATGATTCTGCTGATATCATCCTCCGTTTGTTTTCTGCTGACTCTCTGCGAGTCGTGTGTTATGTCTATCTAAGTACATCAGATATTGAGGTGGTATGATTGTTGAAGAAGATGGTGTGGTTGAGGTTTATGAAGAAAATCAATTAGAGATTTTACGGTTTCGGGATTAATCTGATAAAATCAGAGTTAGGGTTTGGCATGAAATTGAGAAATGAATTGAGATCTTAATGGATGAGGAAAAGAGGGGTTGTTGATGAATTGATGATATGAAGCAGTTCTGGGAGAATAGTTGGGAATTGAGTTACGGTTTCTGAGAAATGAAATCAGAGTTTAATTTGAGGATGAATAAGAAGAAGTTAGAAGATGGGTTTGTTCTAATTGATGTTTGATTGAAGCTGTCCTGAAGATGAATCAAAGAATTAGGGTTTGCTGGTTATTTCAGTTATATGAGAAGAGTATGTAGAAGCTGTTGATGCTGAATTGATGGAAACAATGAAGAGTAATTCAAGATTAAAGAAGATTGGTGGTGGTGCTGGAGTTGATTGAAGTCAGGAAACCGAGAGAAGGGTTCGATAGAATTTGTTATGAAGATTGAGAATTGTTGGTGATGATGGGAGTATTTTGGTGTTGGATGAAATAATTTGGTGGAATGTTGTAGCCTTGAGAAGAATTGCAGAATCCAGTTAAGAAAGAACAAGAATTGAATTATATTTGTTGGAATGGATTTATCTTGAGGTAATTGTTCTTCTCAGTGAAAGGATTGTATGAGATGCATGAACCGTAGATTGGTGGTGTTGATAGCTAGAGAATGGTGGTGGTGTTTGTGTAGATGAAACTGTAGGTGTTATGGGATGGCCTGAATGAATGAGATGTTGCATGAAGTATGGGTTTGGTGACATGATTTTGAAATGGTTATGAAACTGAGAATGAACCAAGATGTGTATTTGAAGTTTTATATACTGATATGCATAAGCAGTTATGCATAATAAGTTATGCAGTTCTGCATAGTTGATTTTACTGCATAACCAGTTATGCATAATAAGCTACGCAGTTATGCATAGTTGATTTTACTGCATAAGCAGTTATGCATAATAAGTTATGCAGTTCGGCATGTTTGTTTTTACTGCATAACCACTTATGCATGATAAGTTATGCAGTTCAGCATGTTTGCTTTTACTGCATAACCAGTTACGCATGATAAATTACGGAGTTCAGCATGTTTGCTTTTACTGCATAACAAGTTATGCATGATAAGTTACGCAGTTATGCATAGTTGTTTTTACTGCATAATCAGTTATGCATGATAAGCTACACAGTTATGCATAGTTGATTTTACTGCATAACCAGTTATGCATAATAAGCTACGCAGTTATGCATAGTTGATTTTACTGCATAACAAGTTATGCATGATAAGTTACGCAGTTATGCATAGTTGTTTTTACTGCATAACAAGTTATGCATAATAAGTTATGCAGTTCTGCATAGTTGATTTTACTGCATAACCAGTTATGCATCGTAAGCTACACAGTTCAGAATGTTTGCTTTTATTGCATAACAAGTTATGCATGATAAGTTACGCAATTATGCATAGTTGTTTTTACTGCATAGGCAGTTATGCATAATAAGTTATGCAGTTCTGCATAGTTGATTTTACTGCATAACCAGTTATGCATAATAAGCTATGCATTTATGCATAGTTGATTTTACTGCATAAGCAGTTATGCACATTATTTTTTTTTGGGCCTATGCCTAAGTTCGCCTAACGTAAAAGACGAGGAATAGCTGCAGATTTTGGTATTTGACTTAATCTTCGGACTTTTCTGTAATGTTTGTTGCATTCATTCCGACCGGTGCAGCGTTGCTTCTTTACTGATGATGTATGCTCAAGCAATTCAATGAGTTCAGCAAGCACTGAATGTTCAATAGATTTGAAGGACTAAAACGTCTTTTTAGCTAAGAAGATATGGACAGTTGGAAGATAACTGCAGCTAACTTTCCATCCATCACTTTTGGTCAAAACTTACCTAGTCTAGCAATAAATAAAAAAAGTGGCCTAGAAATGAAAAGCACCAAAAAAACGGACTTATTTTTGTAAAAAGCTCAAATAATTTTTTAGCTAAAGGTGGGATTAAAAGCCAGTAGTGTTTTGTTCGGTAAAGCTACTACCATGAGATATTTCCTTGATTTTGGAAGCCCTAAAAATGTAAGGTTTGTGAACATATGTTTTTTCCGTCTTATTTCACCCAAAAAATTATGGTCTTCACTTTTCATTCTAATACTAATTTTGTATTAGAATGAAATGTACCTGGCGAACTAAGTTTATATGAACTGAATTTGACTTCTGACAAAGGGTGTTCGGAAACTAGAATGTTCAGCTAAGGAAGCTGACAGAAAACAACCAATCAAAAGGGGGTACATAAAAATAAGAAAATAAAAAGAAAATAACGCTAATGCAGTATATCATAGTAATATAGCTTGTAGGTTGAGTTTCTGACTGTGAAGTGGAAGTATGACAATTTCAAGTTTCTTAACAGACCAATCTAGGGGACCCTAAAACTCACATGAGAAACAGAACCATTGGTACGCAGGAAAGAAGGGTGGGAGAGGTTTTCACCAAGCGACTGCTGGAAGGACTGTCGGTCTTGGTTTCAAAGCACATGTTAACATGCCCCAGTAAGGACCTGAAAGTTTGCTCTCCAAGAGAGACGGATGAGAGAGTTGTTCATATCCCCCGTTTCTGATGTTGTAAGCCAAAATGTGCTTCTTGTAGCCGAGTATAACCACATTTTTGTCAACCTGATTGAAACCTATAACCTGAACATCTCTAATCAAATCTACCGTACTTTCTACTCCAATCGATGAAGACTCCATTTGTGCTAGCATGTCACAAAATTCGATATCCTTGTGCAACAAAAACTAGTTTTCTTCAAGAACCCAGACACTCAAACTCCTCTCCGCTTGTTCGATAATAGCGAAACAAATCGTTCCTTCTGATTCCCCTAGACATTGATGTAAATCCCTTTGTTGCCACTTTATAGATTGATTAAAATACCTGTTCTCATTATCTATCTGTCGATCTGGAAAATTAATCAATCTAATTTCATTGCCACAAGTTTGATGTTTGTTGATTCTATCAACACTGAAAGCTAGAACGTTGTTGTATACCTTTTGGTACCAGTAAAAAACGCCATTACAGGTATCATGATTGTCATAAATTGAGCATCCATGATATACACCAGGAGGATAGAGAACATCATAGACATTCCATTCATCCAAATCAGAAGTAAATATATCAATTTTGAATGAGCCCTGTCCTTGAGAAACACGAATAACCTTATAACTCTTAGAAATTAGTGATGATTCACATGTGAAACCAGTTTGAACATTGATCTGTTCTGTTGGTGGTGGTGGGAGTGAAACCCATTCCTTAGTGAGTGGATTACAAACATAATAATAGTTCTGACTAGAAAAATTAGTTGTGCATAGAACCAAACCATCACTAGACCCTACAATGTATAAATTTGTAGTCGACAACTCATGCTTTTTATTTACGAATCTAAGAGAGAACCCGCTTGCACTTTGAAGATGAGATATAAACGGTGAATTCAACTCAGCATATGGTAACCCTTAGTTCAGTCGGGAATTCAACTCAGCATATGGTAACCCGCTTGCACTTTGGCTACACTACTACCATGAATCAATGTCCATAAAGAAGAATTGTGTGTTATATCACTTGTTCATGAAAATAGAGTTAGAGAGAATAGATAACCATACCTTTGAAACACATCTAAATTTGGAGATTGGTTCAAGAGGAAGATAAAGAAAGATTTCATGCCATATATCATCTGTTAAATACGTTGCAGTAAGTTTTTGAACGGATGGAGTGTTGAAGTAGTCAGTCCAATAAAGTAGTGGTAGTCGAGTCTTTAGTGTAATGTCCTATTGTTCAGGACAGTTTGTTATGTTGGATTCATTCTTTGTTACCAGTAACACCACTAGTTAGACATGGTTGTTTGATCCTATTTTACTGCACTTGTAAGGCTATTTATACCTATCATTATTTCTCTTTCAATAACAAGAAATACAAAAAAATTTCTTATACATTCTTGTCTCTAGATTTGGTATACGAGCCAGTTAGAACTGGTTTGTCAAAAGGAGTGTGAAAGATTTGTGTGTTTGAGTGATTTGAGTGAAGCATGGCAACAAAAAGCAGTTTTGTACAACCTTCAATTCCAAAGTTTGATGGTTTCTATGAACACTGGTCGATGCTGATGGAGAATTTCCTGAGATCAAAGGAGTATTGGAGTATAGTGGAAGAAGGAATTCCAGCTGTTGATTCAAAATCTACAGAAGCTCGGATGAAGGAACATAATGATGTGAAGTTGAAAGATCTGAAGGCTAAGAATTATCTTTTCCAGGCCATTAATCGATCAGTTTTGCAGACTATTCTAGATACTGGATCAGCCAAAAGTGTTTGGAATTCCATGAAGAAGAAGCACCAAGGAACTGAGCGTGTACAACGTGCACAATTGCAAGCTCTCAAAAGGGATTTTGAAGTGTTACATATGAAGGCAGGTGAATCTTTGAATGGATATTTTTCACGTACCTTAACCATTGTCGACAAGATGAGGCAGCACAAAGGCAAGGTAAGTGATGAAGATGTTGTTGAGAAAATTCTGAGATCGATGACACCTGATTTTGCATATGTGGTTTGTTCAATTGAAGAGTCAAAAAATCTCAGTACTCTATCAATTGATGAACTACAAAGCAATTTATTGGTGCATGAGCAACGAATGAGTGCACATGTTGATGAGGAGAAGGCATTAAAAGTGACATATGGAGAGTCTTCAAGAGGAAGAGGACGTGGTAATTTTCGAGGTCGAGGCAGAGGCAATGGCAGACATAATTATGACAGATCAACAATTGAATGTTTTGGGTGTCATAAGCTTGGGCAAGTATGAATGCCCAAAGAAACTGGTAGAGAAGGCACACTATGCAGAAGCAGAAGAAGAGATGTTGCTCATGTCTTACACAAATGAAGGGAAGACAAGTCAGGATGAAGTGTTCATGTGGTACCTTGATTCAGGCTGCACCAATCATATGAGTGGTAAGAAGGAGATGTTTTCTAGTCTTGATGAAGGTTTATGAAACAGTGAAACTAGGAGACAATTCAAAGATGAAGGTGATGGGCAAATGAACTGTTATGATGGTAGTGAATGGCATTACACAGATTTTTACTAGTGTGTTTTATGTTCCAGATTTAATAAATAATTTGTTCCGCATTGGGAAGCTAGCTGACAAGGGCTTGAAGATTGTTATAGAACAAGGGAAGTGCACACTCTATCATGCTCAAAGAGGTTTAGTTGCAGATATTCCCATGTCTTCAAATAGGATGTTCAGATTGTTTGCAACCTTAAAGAAGAAGGAGGAGATATATTTTTCTGTTAGTGATGATGTGGCTCAGTTATGGCATCGTAGATATGGGCACTTGAATCACAGAGGACTAAGACGACTCCAGCAACAAGGAATGATAACCAGTTTACCTTCACTTGGATCTATGGAAAAAGTGTGTGAAGTATGTCTTCTCGGAAAGCAACACAGACTTCCCTTTCCAAAGAAACTACATGGAGAGCTACACAAGTCCTTCAACTTGTACATGCTGACATATGTGGACCTATCAGGCATATGTCGAACAGTGGAAAGAGGTACATAATCACTTTTATTGATGATTTTAGCCGTAAAACATGGATTTAGTTTCTTGTGCAAAAATCAGAAGCTTTTGATGTATTTAAATTATTTAAGAATCGTGTTGAGAAATAAAAGGGCATGTGTATCAAAGTCCTTCGTACTGATCGTGGTGGGGAATTCACCTTGAGAGAATTCAATGACTTTTGCAGCAGTAATGGCATAAAAAGGCAGCTGGAAGCCTCATATACCCCACAACAAAACGGAGTTGCATAAAGAAAGAACCGAACTATCATGAACATGGTTCGTAGTTTGCTCGTTGAGAAGCATGTTCCAAAATCATTTTGGGCTGAAGATGTGAATTGGGCTATTCATGTAATGAATGGAAGTCCAACAATGGCAGTGAAGAACAAAACTCCAGAGGAAGCTTGGAGTGGTATTAAGCCTTCAGTTCATTATTTTCGTATATTTGGCTCTATTTCTTATGCGCATGTGCCTGAAAGTAGACGCATCAAGCTAGATAATAAAAGCATTAAAGTGCATATTACTTGGAGTTAGTGAAGAGTCAAAGGCATAACGGCTACTTGAACCCGTCTCTCAAAAGATTATAGTGAGTCGTGATGTTATCTTTGAAGAGGATGAGAGCTGGAAATGGGACAAAGAAGATGAACAAGGTGTTTTTGCTGATCTAGAATGTGAAGATGATGATACAATGGTTGCAACAGATGAAGCTGCACCAACTTCCGCAGTACCAATTAACACAGATGTTCATGTACCAACTGAAGAAGTTGATCAAGCTGAAACTGACACACCAAGAAGAAATGTTTCAGGCATTAATAAAGATTCCCCATCTTCAGATGCTCATGGAAGAACTAGAAGACCACCAGCATGGATGAGAGACTATACTAGTGGAGAAGGTCTCTCAGAAGAAGAACAAGATGATGATGCAGTTTTCTTTGCAATGATGTCTTTCTCAACAGATCCAGTGTATTTTGAAGATGCTGTCAAAAGTGCTTCGTGGAGAGCTGCAATGGATGCTGAAATTGCTTTCATAGAAAGAAACAACACTTGGGAATTAACTGCTTTACCAGCTGATGCAAAGAAGGTGGGAGTGAAATGGGTCTACAAGACAAAACTAAATGAACATAGATAAGTGGAGAAGCTTAAAGCTCGTCTGGTAGCAAAAGGGTATACTCAGGAGTATGGAGTGGATTACACTAAAGTCTTTGCACATGTGGCTCGATTGGAGACGGTTCGTATGGTGATCTCTCTTGCTGCGTAGAAGGAATGGAATATCTTTCAGATCGATGTTAGGTCGGCCTTTCTTCATGGGGAGCTCAGTGAAGAGGTGTTTGTTGCACAGCCACCAGGCTATGTGATGAAGGGAGAAGAAGATAAGGTTTACAAGCTTAAGAAAGCTCTATATGGACTCAAGCAAGCTCCACGAGCCTGGTACAGTCGCATATAAGCTTATTTTGCCAGAGAAGGATTTCTGAGATGTCCTTATGAACATACACTCTTTGTCAAGGTAGGAGATGAAGGTAAAATACTCGTTGTTTGTATCTATGTTGATGACCTGATATTTACTGGTACTTATGTAATGCAATTTGACAAGTTCAAGAGCTCTATGATGCAAGAGTTCGACATGACAGACCTTGGAAAATTGAAGTATTTTCTTGGCATAGAAGTAATGCAGAAGAATGAAGGCATATTCATATGTCAGAAGAAATATATTGAAGAGATACTTGAAAAGTTTGGGATGGATGCTTGTAATGCAGTTCATAACCCAATTGTTCCTGGTTATCATCTCATCAAGGATAAAAATGGTGTTAAGGTGGATAGCAGTCAATACAAGCAGCTGATTGGAAGTCTAATGTATCTTACATCAACACGTCATGATATTATGTTTGTTGTAAGTCAACTTACTCGATACATGGATTGTCCTACTGAGCTTCATCATAATGCAGCAAAGAGAGTGTTGCAATATCTGAAAGAGACAAATGATTATGGTATTCTCTTTAGGAAGAGAGGAGATGTAAAACTTGAAAGCTACACAGACAGTGACTATGGTGGTTACTTAGATGATCGCAATAGTACTTCAAGGTATGTGTTTTAGCTGGGTTCTGGTGCTGTATCATGGCTATCAAAGAAGAAAGTTATTGTTACTTTGTCAACAATTGAGGAAGAATTTGTTGCAGCAGCTTCAAATGCAACTCAGGCAATCTGGTTGCGAAGGATTATAGAGTATCTTCATCAATCACAAAATGGTGAGTGCACTATCATACTCTGCGATAATAGTTCCAGCATTTCTCTCTCTAGGAATCCAGTATTACATGGTCGTAGCAAACACATTGATGTCAGATTTCATTTTCTTCGTGATATCACTAAAGAAGGAGTTGTTAAGCTAGTTTATTGTCCCAGTCAAGATCAAGTTGATGATATCATGACAAATCCATTGAAACTGAATGTCTTTGTGAGGCTTAGAGGTTTGCTTGGAATGTCTTCTACATCAGTTCTAAACTGAACTCCAATGTTCAGTTGAGGGAGGATATGTTGAAGTAGTTAGTCCAATAAAGTAGTGGTAGTCGAGTCTTTAGTGTAATGTCCTATTGTTCAGGACAGTTTGTTATGTTTGATTCATTATTTGTTACCAGTAACACCACTAGTTAGACGTGGTTGTTTGATCCTATTTTATTGCACTTGTAAGGCTATTTATAGTTATCATTATTTCTCTTTCAATAACAAGAAATACAAAAAGATTTCTTATACATTCTTGTCTCTATATGGAGTAAGTGAATTTGAAGAAGGAGATCCTGTTACCCTAATTTTCTTCATTGTTATTCGTTTTTCCGGGAGAAAACTAGGAATTTCCCTTCTGCTATGAACCGGCAGGTAAATTTAGGGTTTTACAATATATATTTGGCTATATGTTTCGGTATAAACTAGGGCTCTGTGTTTTACAGCTTTTTGAAGTGACAAGTTACTCGTTAGTGATTTTTGGGTTACGTTGCTGAGCTCTTGGCCACTTATGCCGCATGACCGCTGGTTTTGGAGGGACTGAGCATGAAAAAAGACGACGTACTTATTGATACTGTCAACTATTGTGATGCATTATACTACTACAATAGTGAATTGAGAGATATTTAACGTAAAAACGTACGCGAGTGACATTATAAGGTTTGTGACTATCTGTTTTTCGGGAATATGCCCCAAAGTAACGGTTTCCATCAAGGAACCGTTAAATTGTCAATTTATCGTAAATGTGTCTGGACTTTTCTTTAATTTTTTCGAGGTTTTTTCTGTCTGAATATATTCCTGAACCTTGTAAAGGTGTTAGTATATAGTATATATGTCTTTTAATTCGCATATGTACTCCCAAGTGTGTGCGAATGTTGAGTACTTAACGGTTTTGGATGGGATTTTGGACGGCTGGGCATATTCCCGAAAATCGGAATCCTGGCATATCCCCGAGATGACAGACATTGTTGATTTTGGGGAATATCCCCAAAGTAACGGTTTCCGTCATTTGGGACCCTTAAATAGTCAATTTATCGTAAATGTGTCTGGACTTTTCTCTAATTTCTTGGAGGTTTTTTCTGTCTAAATATGTTCTTGAACCTTGTAAAGGTGTTAGTATATAGTGTATATGTCTTTTAATTCGCATATGTACTCCCAAGTGTGTGCGAATGTTGAGTATCTAACAGTTTTGGATGGGATTTTAGACGGTCGGGCGCTAGGGGTGCACATGGGTTGGATTGGGTCGGTTTTGGCTTGACCCACCACCCAACCCACTGATGGTGGGTAACAAAAGTTGTCACCCGCAACCAACCCAACATTACAATGGATCGGTTTTCACCCAACCCACATTACGACGGGTTGGATCGGGTGGGTGGTGGGTTACCCACAATAAAATACAATGAACATTACAGTTACAGACTTACAGTTTTACTGTTAAACATACATGTATACAAATAACTAAGACTCTTACAGATTGAGTAACTCTCTGTGAACTTTTTCTTCTCTTTAATCTATTTAACTTTCAAAAAAAAAAAAGACTCTTATAGATTGGATGTAATAACTTTTATCAAAAAGCTGACTCCAAGTCAAGTGTAGACAATTAACATCATAAGAAGTTACTTAAAAGTGTAGAAAATTAATATCATAAGCTGACTCTTACAGCCAGAAAAACATTTATAAGCATTATATATCATTACTTCAACGGCTGTGGTTCATCTAGGTTAGGTAATCTAAGGGTTAAAATTAAGTTAGAAATATTTAGGTGGGTGGGTGGATGGGTTGGGTCGGGTGAGGGAAGCTGTCACCCACAATCGACCCACCATACGATGGGTTTTGATGTTGTGACCCATAATCGACCCGCTCCTAGGTGGGTTTGATCGGGTGCGGATAATTTCAGGCGGGTGTGGGTTGAATTGGTGGGTTGAGTCGGTTTTGTGCAGCCCTAGCTAGGGCATATTCCCGAAAACTGGAATTTTGGGACATACCTCCAAGTCCAAGATGACCGTTGTTTTTGGGGCATATCCCCAATTTCCCCATTGAACAATACACAGAAAGGATCCATTTGTTTGCAATTGTCACTCTAGGTCAAAAAATTCAAATAAGAAAGTTGTCAAACAGCAAACAGTATTTTCAGAGTTATGATTGACGTCAACATCGACAACCATATACACATATACTACTAGGTAGAGCATAATAAACTGAAATATGAATAAAGATTACTTTCCTAAATTGTCTATCCAACATGTAGGTAGAAGCTCTGTTTGGCATGGCTTTAGCACAAGCAGTGTCATGATATTACGTGACTTGAATGAGAAACCTTTGGTAGAGAAAGAAGGAGGCGAGAGCTCCTCAGGTCTCCTGGTTTAGATGCTGTGTGCCCAAATGAAGTCGCACCACCCAAGCAATACATAATTTTTTATCTTGCGGATGAAAACCTAGAAACTGGATTTGGTAAACCGAATGATTCCAACCACACAAATGATTCATTTCTGTTACAGTATCTTGCAATTTAATATCCTTATGCAACAAATTCATTTCATAACCATCTTAACAGGTTTTTTCAAACTAAGTTTAATTCCCATCTGCCCAAATCAGATCAAGTTATCTTTGGGCAGAGTCTCAGTTAGTCAACACTGCGAAGTGCTGGATAAATTCAGTCAGTATACGTGTTCCCTCTCGAACAGCTTCATATTGGTGCTTGATGTGAGTCTTCGTGAAGGTTTTTGAGTCATTCAGAGCAGCTTTATATTGTTGACCTATATAACAGTTAATTACCCAGACCAAATGTCCCAAGATCTCATCACAACAACTCACTGTGAACTCAAGGAATTTTTTCATCTTTGAAGAGAAATATGGAGATATACGTTTATCTTCATTGTAATAAAAAAACGGCCCCGTCATGCAAAAAAAATAAAAAATTGTAACAAAAAGAGAATTGAAATATTTAAACCATATATATGCAGGAAATTTTAACATACCCATCAAAAATTCTAGTGTGAAAGAAAGGAATGTAAATTAGTAGATGGTCTAGACTTTCTGAGTGCGAGTTAAAGAGGAGGAAAATTCATCCATTGTTAAAGGCGGTTACCTAAACATACCCATCAAAATTTCTCGTTACTTCGTTATTATCCTGTACTCTTAACATGAACAATATTTTAGACTATGAACAAATTTTTTTGGAGACCTTAGACGAAGTTATAATGATTTATAATGATGTAAACCCATATGTACGCTTGCAAAATGTTCAACGAGACCTAAACTAAGTAGAAGGCGAACACCATCACATTCAATTTCTCGATATGTCATCATTCAACATCAAAGTTTCTCTCCAAGAGACTGGTGGAAGTATTTCCGGCTCTGGCTTTAAAACAAACGTCAAGCCACCCGAAGGAGGAAAAGAACCATTTCTAGGCAGGAAAGCAGGATGAGAGAGTAGTTCATATCCCTTGGTTCTGAAATTATATGCCCAAATGTACTTCATCTACCCGAGTATAACCACATTTTTGACAAACGGATTGAAGCCCAAAACTTGAATTTGTGATATAAAATCAACCATACTTATTCCACCAATAAACAGAGATTTCATTTGCGCTAACATATCATAAAACTTAATGTCCTCGTGCAACAAACACCAGTCGTCCTCGAGTACCCAAACACTCAAACGCCTATCCTTTTCCTCGACTATAGCGTAACAGATCATTCCTTCTGATTCCCTAGTCGTTGACTTAAAAACTTGTTCCCTCCATCCATCGCTCGGTCAGGAAAATTGATCAACCTACATTCATTGCCACGGGTTCCATCTTTATTGTTCCTGTTAACTCTGAAAGCTAAAATTTTATTACTCATTACCGTTTGCTTCCAGTACAGAATACCATTATGGATAACAACATTCTCATCAATGGAGGTACTCCAAACAACATCCAAAGGACATGAGACATCATAGGTATTCCATTCACCCAAATCCGAAGAAAATATATCAACTTTGAATGATGTGGTTGCTCCTGGAAAAGATGGTATACAAACAACCTTATAACTCGTAGAAGAAATTAGTGGTGACGATAAACATTCATCACATGAGAAACCCGTCATATTGCAACTATTTTTTCTTGGTGGTGCTCGAGGAAGTCGCACCCGTTTTTGTGTAAGTGGATTACAAACATAATAAATCTCCCCGATCAATAAATTTTCTGAGCAAAGAACCAAACCATTACTTGATCCAATAATATATAATCCATCTTCTAAACTAGTATTCAGAAAGTTTTCTTCTTGACTCAAGAATTTCAAAGAGAAGCCATCCTGATGACGAGAAATAAATTGGGAATGTGACTTAGGATATGCAATTGTGAACTTTCTACTTAATGGGATATCTTGGGAATGGTCTTTCTCTGGATTATTAATATGTATTAGTCCCCATGGGAGAGATTTAATGTTGAGTTTATACCACTTGTTAATAAAATTAGGGTTTGAGAGATAAGAAAACCATACCTTACAAACACACCTGAATTTGAAGATTGCACTTATAGGAAGATAAAGAAAGAGTTGAAAACAAATATCATCTGTCAAATACGTTTGAGTAGGTCTTTGGTTGGATGATTCTAAAGAAGAAGACGAACAAGAAGAATCCCTTAACCTAATTTTCTTCATTGTTGTGTTTCTTATTTGTTAAGAAGAAGAACAAAATTAGGCGACGGCCTTTGTAAAGTTTCTTTGAGGATTGTCGGGGAAGTTTTCTTGATCGTGATATATATGTATATTAATCCGGAAGTGAATTTAGGGTTTATTACATAGATACAGTAGTTTACGAAAGTGACATGTGAATTTTGGGTTTCTTGATCCATTGCTGCCCCTGCCTTCTAGCGGAAATAAGAACGGTGCAGTTTATTTGTTATCTTGCCTGCCAAATAATGTGAGCGACAATATATGACTCTACCGTCTCCGCGGTCGCTAAGATACTTTAAAACGATAGTTCTACTTCAATCTCCAAAGGATAACTGGTTGAGTTAGTACAGAAAAAGTATGTATAAGGTTTGTAAATCTCTAGTTTTCAAATTATCCACCAAGCAAATATTTTGTTCAATGCAGAACAGTACAAATGCGAACAAAGTAGTACTAAAAAGATAGTCAATGGGTTATGAACAGAACACTGTTTTTATTATCCTATAAATTGTTTCTCTATTCGATATTTTAAATGCCAAAGGTATTTCTGTGAGTCTGTCCAAGATATAAGTGGAAGCTCCGTTGGCATTGGCTTTAGCACAGGTGACTTAAATGAATGACTTTTATGACTGCAGGAAGGATGCCACAGCATCTCAAATCTTCTGGTTTGGATGTATGCCCAAATCAAGTCGCACACCAAGCAATAAAACATTTTGATCTTCCCAATTCAGACATAAAAGCTGGATTTCCGGTTTAAGAAAATGCCACCGTTTTTTTCAAAATTTATTAATTGTCACAACCGTTAGCTTTTCCATTCGGACCCACGAATTTGGTCATTTTTGGTTGACTTTGTCAAAAGAATATGTCTACTTTACATACTTACCCTTACAAGTTTATCCTTATCACGAAGGGAACAAAAGAAAAAGCCATCGCCATCTCCTCTATGGCTTCTGCAGATCCGCTTCTTATTCTTTCTAACTATTCTGTTTCTATCTTCTTGTTTCATCTTCTCCTTCTTTCAAATCTCGACCACAACAAAAATAACAAGCCATTTTCTCACTATTAGGGTCTGCAGATTGTGTTAAAATTGAAATTAGGGTTTGATTTTGGTCGGATTAATGGGTTTTTTGTTTTCTAATCATATCTGACTAATGGGTTTCCATCAGGATTTGAAATTGAGATTGAAATTTTCCTTTCATTTTTCTTCTGAGTTTGAAATTGAAAGTAGGGTTTGATTTTCTCACTAATGGTTTCTTTTCAAACTCAGGCGAAAAGTAAATCAAAGACTTAGTTAAGGTTTCTGGATTTGAATAAAAGGAATTAGTTAGTGAACTGCATGAATGATGAAGGAGATGGAACTGTGGAGTTATGAATTGGTGAGGGTTCTATTTTGACTGAAGAGAATTTTGGGTTTGTGAGAAATTGATCACAAAATCGATCAATTGATAATGGGTTTTTACGGTTACGAGGAAGGGAGAAGGATTTATTGATTGAATCTCTGTTTGCAGTGAAAATATAGGGTTTCATGAGAAGAACTCAGGGAAGGATTTGGGATGGGAATTTGGTGTTGATTGAAGCCGAACCGAGCTAGCAGTGAAGATTGGTTAATTGTAAGAGGTTACAGTTTGGGTCTGAGGTAATTTTCTTCAATCAATTGAATTGAATTTCTGTTACTGTGATGAGTTATAGAGTTTAGGTAATTATTGTATTAATTTTGAATTGAAGAATTAAATGGATGATATTGTTGACCTTGATAATCTTAGGATGTCTGAGTTGATAGGAATTGATGTTGAGGTTATGTTAATGTGGAGAGCTGATGTGTAGAGCTGAGCTGAAGGTGATGGTTGCAGAGAAAGACAAACAGATATGAATGTTGTTGCTATAGGATTGAGTTGAATTAGAGATTGGAGAAGATGCAGTTGCAATGGTGAATCATACAAGATGAGATGGTGCTAGTGGTTGTTGTTAAGGGAAGTGAGTTACAGCTGAATTTGCAAGTAGATGAGCAGCAGCTGGAGGTAAATAAATTGCTTGGCTGGGTTGGTATTGGTGCATGAAAGCATTCAGTTTGTTTCGACTCGGTATCTAGTCACGAGTTAACTCTCTACTCAATCACTCGTTCCCAGTTAACTGATTCAAGGGCTTGAATGTCATTTTATATGGGCGATTTAATGACACGTATGCACTAACGGCAGTTAACTGTTTTCTCAAAAAAACTGGATGGAAAAGGTCAAGAGCGTGGCATTTAATAAATTCTGAAAAAAGCAATGGCACTTTTTTAAACATGAAATTGGAAGTATGTCACTTTATTAAATCTCTACTTTTCAAATTATCCACCTAGCAAATATTTTGTTCAATGCAGAACAGTACAAATGCGAACAAAGTAGTACTAAAAAGATAGTCAATGGGTTATGAACAGAACACTGTTTTTATAATCCTATAAATTGTTTCTCTATTCGATATTTTAAATGCCAAAGGTATTTCTGTGAGTCTGTCCAAGATATAAGTGGAAGCTCCGTTGGCCTTGGCTTTAGCACAGGTGACTTAAATGAATGACTCTTAGGACTACAGGAAGGATGCCACAGCTTCTCAAATCTTCTGGTTTGGATGTATGCCCAAATCAAGTCGCACACCAAGCAATAAAACATTTTGATCTTCCCAATTCAGACATAAAAGCTGGATTTGGTAACCCAAGCGGTTCCAACCAAACAACTGATTCATTTTTATCAAATTAAAAGTTGTTGTAATTTAATACTATTAAAATTAATTTCTCAAGTAACAGCTTAAGGACGTGAAACTCCATAGGTAACCCACTTGCCGGATTCAGAAGAAAATATTTCAATCTCAAATGCTGTTCTTTTAGAATCTGGTATTGGAACGACCTTATAACTCGTAGAACCAAGAACTTGTTTGTTTGCAGCTGACTCAGCGTCTGAATCTGAGTCAGCAGTCAGACCGTTTGTTTTCCATTTTGAGTCAAATCTGACTCGACCTATGACTCAGACATAACTCCTGACTCGGACTCATTTGAGTCAGGTAACAAAATATCCCTGACTCATGGGATCAAACCACTGACTCACTTATTTTCGAGTCAGATGAGTCAGATCTGACTCAAAACAAACATATCGACTCAGATCCAGATGAGTCAGGTGATTTCACTCAGATCCAGATGATTCAGATCCAGACGACTCAGATGAGTCAGGAGTAAACAAACATGGTGCAAGTGATGATTGCAAACATTTATCACGAGTTATGAAAGCAGTGACCAAAACATACACATTCGCTTTCTTGTGGTGGTTAAAGTGAAACCCATTTCATGGTGAGTAACGTGATCCTCATTAGTTTCACGTAAATATGATGAACAGGGAACCAACAAAAAACCCACTTTGACGACAATCGAAAATTTAAACATGATTATTTTTTCTTGGCTTTCGAAGATGATAATGATGATGGTCCGAGATAACAGTGTAAGATAATGTCCATGGGAGTGATGAACTATTGAGTTAATTTACACCATCGGTTAATGAAACTGGGATTTGATTTGATACCATAGAAAACCATACCGTGGACACATATTTGAGCTTGAAGATTAAATTGAGAGGAAGATAGAGAAAGATTTCGTACCAATATCCTTAGTTAATTCCTTTTGGAAATAATTGATTTAGAAAGATTTCATTTCTTCTTCTCTGTATAATCTCTGTATGAATTTAGAAGAAGAACAACCCATGCTCGGCAAGGAAAAGAATAGAGAACAAATACAGAGGAAGAGGAGAAGTTTCATATATAGTGTGGGATTTATCCGGTGGTTAAGAGTTGGAATTTTGGTTAAACTCTACGTTGCATAAACTTGTTCCTAAAGTTTAGGAACTTGGGGAAAGTTAGGAAAACTTGTTTCCAAATAAAGTTTCTAAAAGGCCAAGTTTGTTTCTCCATATATATAGGACTAGAATTGTAGGTTTGTAGATAATCCAGCTAAGAAGAGAGGGAAAACCTTGTGTTAGGTTTTTGGTCTCTTTGGCAGGGAGGATCATGTGCTACCGTGAAAGTCAATATCGGTGTGAGAGAAAAACTTGTAGAGAAAGGATTTTGGTGTTCTACTGTTTACGGTTTGGGACTTTGCCCTAAACCAAGTTTCTAGTGTTTCCATGTTTCTCATCTGTTAGTAGCAACTGTGAAGACGGTGTGCAAAATAAAACACGAGGCTGGTTTGAAGAATGGTTTATTCAATGGTGTTCTCGCGTATGTCTTGTTAACTCTTTAATCTTGTCTCGGTTGCGGATAGAGCATGTAATGGTCTTTGATCTAATGGAAGTTTTTCTGGTGGTGTTGGTCGTGGATGTAGCCTGTAAAGGTGAACCACATATATCTTGTGTTGTGTATGTGTTTCGTTATCTTTTGTCTCTCTTATTATTTCTCCCATGTTTGGTTCAAATCACCAATTGCCATAAGTGATCATGTGTTCCGCTGCGCTCGGGGTGCTAATTTTCCCAACAATTGGTACGAGACCCAAGGAAAGGCGGGTGTTATTGAACATGGAATTCAACGATGATTTATTGTTCGGGTGGAGACATATATTTTGAAGATAATGTTTCAACCTTTATTTACACAAAGATGGATTTGTGATTTGATTTACAAATCGAAGGTTCAACTTAGTAGAAGTGTATGTTTTTTTATTTTGTTTAATGATGTAGTATGGGATGCAAAATAAGACCGAATGAGGTGGAATACATATATACTTCTTGAAGACCATTAGTAATCGCACACTGTAAAGAATGAGTTACAAAGTTTGAAAAAGGGATGGGCATGTGAAGTCTCATGTAGAAGCGAGTCCAGCACTGCGTCGATGTTATGCACGAGATATTATAGATTTATGTTCTTAAGTCTATGTTAAAGTATTATTGTTGTCTTGCATGTAATATCAAGAATGTGTCCGATCTCGGAAGCATGTACCACAGTAATATGGGCATTCACACGGTATATGATATGAGCGAGTATGTTGGGTGTGATGGTGGTAAAAGTATATCAGACTGCTGATGGCTTTGAGAATCGCTCAATGGATTAAGCCTGTTAATCAAAGTGAAGATGTCTGATGGTTTGTTTCAAATACACGGTAATCATGACATATGCTGCAGTATGATATTGAAGCTAATTCTTCTTTTCTGGGTTAGAGTTCAATATGTTGTTATCTTACTAGATAGGTGGATATAGCGGTGATTCTTTTGGATGGTTCTCTTGGTGATCAATAGTGGAGTTTGTGCAAGGATTCGTTAATGGTATTTAAAGATATTCATGGTATCTTTGAAATGTGGCTACTTTCACAAGTGTTCTTCATGAAGAAGATGATTTGAAGACTTTTATCAATATCATGGTGTTTTTTATTGAAGAGATGGTTCTATGAAGATGTAAGTTCGAGTTTGATCTTCAAAAGATATTCTACGAGTATATAGAGATAGTGAATAACCTTGGTGGAAGACGAAGGTGATTTCATGTGATCGTCTCATTCTTGATAATATGATCTGAGGTGGAGAATTGTGGGATTTAGCCGGTGGTTAAGAGTTGGAATTTTGGTTAAACTCTACCTTGCATAAACTTGTTCCTAAAGTGTAGGAACTTGGGGGCCAAGTTAGGAAAACTTGTTTCCAAAGTAAAGTTTCTTAAGGGACAAGTTTTTTCTGTATATATAGGAGTAGAATTGTAGGTTTGTATACAATCCAACCTAGAAGAGTGGGAAACCTTGTGCTTAGGTGTTTGGTCTCTTTGGTAGGGAGCACCGTGTGCTACTGTGAAGGTCAATACCGGTGTGAGAGAAATATTTGTAGAGAGAGGATTTTGGTGTTCTGGTGTTTACGGCTTGGGGCTTTTTCATAAACAAAGTCTCCAGTTTTTCCATGTTTCTCATTTGTTAGTAGCAACTATAAAAACGGTGTACAAGAGAAGACACGTGGCTGGTTTGAAGAATTGTTTATTCAATGGTGTTCTCGGGTATGTCTTGTTAACTCTTTGGTCTTGTCTTGGTTGCGGATAAAGCATCTAATGGTCTTTAATTTAATAGAAGTTTTTGTGGTTGTGTTAGCCGTGGATGTAGCCTATAAAGGTGAACCACATATGTATATGTCATGTACCTGAGTACGATGACAAGATTTGGATCATAAATTGGTAGAGATAGATAGGGTTTATTCTTAAACTTCACGGTAAAAGCCTACTGGTTCAGAGAACACATCCTAGACGAAGAAGAAATTCTACTTGGATTCATTAATAATTCGATAAGGCTTTCATCACAGACCACTAGCCTTATATATCTAGGTTAATAGCAAAGGCAACTACTATTTAGTACCCTTACAAATGATAAACAATAACTACTACTAACAACCCACTCGAATATGATAAGGGCCCTCCATTACGATACTGGGTACACGACATTCCACCCTCCTTCAAAACATCCTTGTCCTCAAGAATGAGAGACAAATGAGTCGACTGGAACGTTGGACAGTTGCGCACAAGAAGACCAGTACCCATTTGTTTGAGGGTGAAAACAGTTTCTGCTGATTTTGGTAATTTCGAGTGTGTGGGTGAGAAACAAGTCTAAACCCTAAACAATGTACTGCAAGGTAGTACTTTGATTCGAGAGATCAATCTGTACAAATCCGGCCTAAACCAAGAAATGGTTGTTCCAGACTTGGTTGGGTCACAAAGTGAATGAGAATGGTTGGTGTAGAGAGGGAAGCAAAGAGAGTGTTGAGACCCAAATAGTTGATTCAGGAAGAGTAGTTATTTAACGACTTGTATCAGAAAGTGGAAAGCTAACAGATAGGAAAGCTAACAAGTGATTTCGGAGTGTTGTATTCTCCTGACCAAAAAACTTGTTTTTGTTGGAAATATGTGAGACCTATTTATACAAGTCACAACGAAACGTACCCTGGTCTCGTAAGAAGTGGAAACGGTTGAGTAAATGGAAGAAAATGGTAACGGGTAATGCCTGGAATTGATGTTTCCATAATGAAGGAAACGTTTCGCCATTACTTCTTGTATTTACTAACTGCCTCACCCTTATGACACTTTCCTGTAACGGGCGTAGTGTACGCCGCGCGCTGTAAACTGCCAGACCAATACCCCGATGAGCATCCCCTAGTTTATGACATGTTTTGATGTCTCGGGTGTTTTCGTGGAAAACATGTAGCATGTTTCTACGTGTGGCGTGGCCAAAGGATTTGTCATTTATAGCCAAGTTGGTGTCGTGACCAAAGAATAGGCATCGTAGCCAGGTTAGTGACGCGACCAGAGAGTTAGCATCAACCAAGTTTGTGTCGTGACCAAGAGTTAGCATCGCATCCAAGACATTGCCACGAGTCGTCCGGTGGCAGGTTTGTACGGATGAGATCTGCATCTCAGGAGGAAGGGTAGTCTTAGATTTTTGCAACCCTTAGTTTGGAAACCAGCGGCATGGTTGCAGCGCCTGCATGCTCTTGGCACGTCCAAGTTAGGATTTTGGCGTCGTAGCCGAGAATTGGCGTCGTGGACAAGAGATTGCCATAAATCATTTGGTGGAAAGTTTGTATGCTTGAGGTTCGTATCTCAGATGGAAGGGTGGCCGTTGATTGTTGCAACCTTTCGTTTGCAGGAAGTGGCATGGTTTAGGCATGACCGAGCTAGGATTTTGGCGTTGTTTAGGTGCGGCCAAAACTAGGGTTTTGGCATTGAGTCAAAGGTTTCCATGCGTTTGATGGAAAGCTTGTACGGCTGAGAGTTGCATCTCAGAAAGAAGAGCGGCCGTTGATTGTTGCAACCCTTTGTTTGGCAGCCAGTGGCATATGGTAGGGACGGCATGGCTTTGGCATGTTTTAGGCGCGGCCAAAATTAGGGTTTTCGCATAAACCGTGATGTTTGGCCTTGGGCCAATAGTTTCCATGCGTTAGGTGGTGAACTTGTATGGCTGAGATCTGCATCTCAGATGGAAGGGTAGCCGTTGATTATTGCAACCCTTCGTTTGGCATCCAGTGGATGGTGGTAGGGCCGCATGGCTTTGGCATGTTTTTAGGCGCGGCCAAAATTAGGGTTTTGGCATAAACCGTGATGTTTGGCCTTGGTCTGGAAGTTTCCATGCGTTAAGTGGCAAACTTGTACAGCTGAGATCTGCATCTCAGATGGAAGAGTAGTCGTTGATTGTTGCAACCCTTCGTTTGGCAGCCAGCGGCATGGTGGTAGGGCCGCATGGCTTTGGCATGTTTTAGGCGCGGCCAAAATTAGGGTTTTGGCATAAACCGTGATGTTTGGCCTTGGGCCGGAAGTTGACATGCGTTAGGTGGAGAACTTGTACGGCTGAGATCTGCATCTCAGATGGAAGAGTAGCCGTTCATTGTTGCAATCCTTCGTTTGATGATGTGATTTTTAATTTGTTGTAGTAGTAAGATTCGAACCCTAAGACTTGTGAAGATTTAATTTAAAGGTTTAATAAAAGCGAGAGTTACTGGGACTAGGAGTTCACCGAATTCATATCACAAGGTTCAATTATTTATTCTTCAACAATTACAGCTCAATAAATAAAAACATGGACTCTTATTTTTGCCAAGGTAGATTCTCAAAAGATTAGTTGTAAATCCTAAGTATGGAACATCAAAACATCCAAGCAAGCATGACCATCAAATTAAATGACAACCACTTAATTCAATTCATAAATCAATTTTAATTAGTGCAAAAGTCATATGGAGAATAAAATTAATTCACCCATGTATGAAATTCGGATTCATCCGTCGACCCAGAGTAGGTTTTAACCCCTCATATTGTAGACACGCTCAAAATTCATTTTTATTGCTCAAAAGTGCTTACAAGAGGTGAAGAGATAAGAAAACTGAGTTTCGCAATGCTGTAAAACCGTTACAAAACTGTTACAATGAATATTGCAGAAAACTATTGTTTTTATCTGTCGCAGGTCGTTCCAGGTAGAAACATTGACAGTTTTAAACGACGGACTACAAGCGTAGTCTGTTCTTCTTCTTCTTCTTCTTTTCTGCAGCAGCAGAAAAATCTTCTCTGGAACCCTCTGTTCTTCTCCCCAGTCACTCGATACCAGCTCTGTAGCAGCCAAGGCTTGTATTTATACTCACAGGGCCCTCAAATCTTCGAGTTAATGCCCAATATTTTTGCTTTAAAATCTCACAGATTTTATTCTTCTTTCCTTCCTTTCACGCGTCAACAGTAGCTGTCAATGGTTTCCAAAACTGGCTGATTGATATTTCAGAAGAGATAATATCTCTTTATTCTCATCGATATACCGAACATAAACCAAAATCCTAAAATATTCCTTCCCTGCTTGCTATGAAGATTTTGTTTCCATTTTCTTCTCTGCTTTTGTCTTTTACATGCTTAATTGCTTCCAACACACTTCCACTCGTGCAATATATAATTAAGACATAGTCAAAACTCGTAAAACGCACTATCTACACGTAACTTCCCGTGAAAACAAACACCGAGTTTACCTCCTTTTCTGTTTTAACCAAACTTGACGTAGCCCACCTATTTTCTCGAATCTGACCAACCTACTAACCCTTCTTAATCTCTACCATTCATTATCAATCCACAACAGAGACTAAAACCAAATAAAACTCTCCCAAGTCGAGTAACAGAAGGACGGTAATAATTCTCCCCTGTTTTGCTTGAACCGAACATAATCTCCCTATATTTTTGAAATCACATCTCATACCAACCTTGTTTGGTCCATTGGAGAAAACCCAATTGATTTCAGCCTTTTAATTTCATTAACACGCCTTCAATTATCGGATCCTAGTTTCTGCCGGAACTAGTTTACATTAAATCCACGATTCTAGCCAATTGCAATTGTAACTGAACACATTACCTGTCTTGTTAGACCGAAATCAAGATACCCAAATGATTAAAGCCATTTAGTCTCACTATAATACCTCCAAAATCCAAACCCCAATTCTACCTTAATAATAATATTATTATTTTTATTTTTTTGAAGACCCGCTACACAACTGGTCATAATAAGAAAATACATAAGAATAGACCCGCTACACAGCTGGTCATAACCCTAACGACTATAAAAAAAATTAATTTTTTTTAGACCCGCTACACAGCTGGTCATA
The DNA here is from genome assembly GCF_003573695.1 of Papaver somniferum. NCBI lineage: Eukaryota > Viridiplantae > Streptophyta > Magnoliopsida > Ranunculales > Papaveraceae > Papaver > Papaver somniferum. The sequence goes on along the minus strand of NC_039359.1, from coordinate 48,363,243 downwards.
ATATACCTACAAACCTACACTAGACCATTACAAAAAAGATAATGTATTGCAACACCTCACTCATGTAGCAAGAACCCATGTCTAATGTGGAAAAAACATATTGCCACACAATTTCTTTTTTGCACACCGTGTGGCAACAACCTGTGTGACAAAATATTATTGCCACACCTTAAATACACTGCATCAATAGCTTGGTTTTTTCCACACCAAATAGTGAGGCAAAACCATGAGGAAAAATATTATTTTCTTATTTAATTTTTATTTATTTCCAACATCTCTTGCCACACCAACTGATGTTGGTATAACGTGAGACTAAAAGTCACTTTCTTTTTGTTCAGCTTATTATTATTTTTTCAAAAACTCTTTTGGCTTACTGCCCCCCACCCCCCACCCCACCACCACAAAGTCTTGTTCACAAATTTATGGAGCATTGTAATCATGTAAAAAATAGCTTCCGAAAATCAAAAATTTCATACCGAAATCAATCAAAACTCAAATTTCATTAAAAATAGTATATATTACAAAGTACAGTGAAACCAAATCTTAACTTAAGAAAAAAATAAACAAACTAATTTACACAATTTTCAAATTTAATATCAACCTCACTCTTAAAGTACAGAAACCTTAAACTTCAAAACTATTCGAATATATCAATTCCATAGCAAATCCACTCCAGCCATTCCTAAGACGTGTGTTCCTGCTAAACAAATCAAAACGAACACCATCAAGCGAAAAGAACATCTAGACATGGGAAATATCATCAGGTCTAATGGAAGCTTGAACTAGCCACAATTCGAGAAATTAGTCACATTTTGGCGCAATTTAGTGAGTTGTTCGGACTTCTGAACAACAATAAATTCATTCAGTCGAAAATATGCGATACATTAGTGTTGGTCACAACATTACATCGAGATACAGAATGTGATAGTACGTGTTGATGTTGTCTGTATGAAACGTTGTGTCTAAATGAATGAAAACGTAAAAAAAAAAGTACAAAATTAGTTATGTTAGAATGAAAACATAAAGTAAAATTACAAAATTAGCTATGTTACCGTAAATGATAGTCGAAAGATCAATTACATAACTTCGGAAGATCATACCGACATAACACATAACACTATTGAATCAACTAAACGGCATGTTATACCGAAAATATAAATTACATGAAAAGTTCGAAAAAATTACACATACCAGTAAATCATCCTTGGAGTTCGACCACTCCACTTCTGTAGTGTCAATTGAAGCTCGAGGTGCTACTCCTGTCTCAAAATACTGCTTTCACCAAAAATAACGCAGCGAATTTACAATCCCAATGGATTTGGTCTTTAGGTTCCGAAGTAAAATAAAGATTGAACATTATAAACCCCTTCGCAGACATATGTAGTGAGTGGTTTGTCTAATGGGACGGCTAAAATTCCATAATACAGCCTATGAGCAGTGTGCCAACTTCTAATATATAAGGCATCTAAATAACAGTCAGGGGTGTGATTAAAATAACCCCAGTCACAGACATTTCTCACGATAAAGTGAATCAACAAATACTGATGCATATTCAAAAGAAAATGATAAAAAGTTTCATTCTCCTAATAATATACGAAGCTTCGAGCCTTCGACATCCATTTAACATGCGCATACATATCTCAACCATAAATAGATAGTAGGAAAAGAATGTAACTAAACTAAGAAAATAAAAAACACAGTAGAAACAAAAAATTATAGGTAGTCGAGTTCACAACTTCTTTAGCAATTCGTCTAAACATCAGAGATGCCAAAAACCATTACCAAAATAAGGGGTTCTAAATTGCTGTGAGTGCAACTGTGTGAAAGTTAAAGCGAGTACAACAACCATGACTTTAGGATCAAGGAATGGGAAGAAACAACTGGTACCTATTCTTCTGCACATACATCTAATAGAAATACCACAAAATCTAGAACCATGCACTGCATGAGGGGCAGAAATGTTATGGGGATAAGGCCTAAAGTTTAAATAAAACAAGAAGATTCTTATTTCAGATTACGCTAATATAAGAGTTCAAATAATATACTGACATTTGAACATGAGAGAACAAACTAGAAAATTTCACAAGGCTAAACTGATGTAGAATCGATAAAAAGGAATATCATCACGACCATAACTAAAGGATCACTGTAAATGTAAATATTTGGCCCTAGCAAGTCTAAAAGGGGTTAGTTCACATTCCCCAAATCCCACTATAGCAGAATTTCCACATATAGTTAGCATGAGAAAGATTCGAAAAAAAGAAGAAAAAAAATCGCAAGTTTTTAAAGAAATTAACTGGCTCCGCAATAATATATTTAATCTTTTCTAATCAGAGGAAGAAACACTGTTTCTAAGTTACAGTTCCATAGAAGTGAAGATGCACGGACTACTTCCATATAGTAATCAATCTGAGACCAACTAGAATTAAGTATTAGGCAAACCAAAAACAATGAAGATGAGGCAAAGAATCTTTATGCAATTAGACGCATGAATAAAAACCTAATCCAGATTTGGACCCATTTCTCAAAATCCACAACCCTAGAAAAGCATCGTAACCAAAATTCAATCCACAAGAAAAACATACCAAAACAAACTGTTAGATATTTGGTTGAATTTACGATGAAGATTAGAAGGATTTTTGATCATGAAGGAATGGGAAAGTAATAGTTTCTACTCACTCTATTTTCTTTTGATTTCTTTCTTCATAATAATTTATGTCTCTACACATGATCAATATAAGACCATAGAGATAAGATGATATGTGGACATCTATTGTCCATACAATTCTACCACTACTTATATTCTTACACCCCTATTACATTTGAACATTACACTAACATCAACAATCTCCTCCTTAATGTGATGTTCTACAACTCCAAGTAATTTCCTAAAGTTCTGGAACTTGCCTTTGGGAAGTTCCTTGGTGAATATGTCCGCCAATTGGTCTTCCTTCTTGCAATACTTGAGTTCTATCTCACAATCTTCAACCTCTTCTCGAATGAAGTGATACTTGAGTTTGATGTGCCTTGCTCTACAATGCTCAACCTAATTTTTGGACATAGCAATTGCAGATTTGTTGTCACAAAAAATTTCGGTGCACCCTTCTTGTTTCTCTTGAATGTCTTCCATGATTCTTCTTATCCATACAACATGAGATGTGGTTATTGATGCCGAAATGTACTCTGCTTCCGCCGTGGATAGAGCTACGGTTGGTTGCTTCTTCGATGCCCATGTAAATATACCCGAACCAAGAGAAAAGGCATAACCCGATGTACTCTTCATGTCATCAATACACCCTCCCAAGTCGCTATCACAATAGCCAACTAATTTGACATCCAAATTTCTTGAATACATGATTCCATAATTCATTGTTCCTTGAATATACCTTAACAACCTCTTTGCCACGCCAAGATGTAGATGACTAGGTGAACTCATGAACCTAGAAAGCATACTTGAAGCAAACATGATGTCGGGTCTTGTATGTGTATGGTACAACAAGTTTCCAATAAGACCTCTATAGTAAGTCTCATCAACTTTTCTTCCTCCATCATCTTTCTTGAGTTTCTCATTCACTACAAGTGGTGTAGATATGGGGTTACAACCAAGCATACCAAATTTCTTCAACACCTTTTCGGCATACTTGCTTTGAGAAATGAATACTCCATTTTCACTTTGATGAACTTCAATACCAAGGAAGTACTTGAGTATACCCATGTCACTCATTTCATATTTCATCATCATTTCTCTTTTGAATTGTTCAATCATATGAACATCATTACCCATAAAGATAAGATCATCAACATATAAAGCAACAATGAGAATAGAAGTACCCTGTGTCTTCACATATAGTGTTGGCTCATTCATGATTTTGTTGAAGTTTTTCCTTTTGAAGTATCCATATATCTCACTATACCAAGCTCTTGGTGCTTGGTTTAGGCCATACAAAGCTTTCTTTAACTTGTATACCTTGTCTTCTTCTCCTTCAATTACAAAACCTTGTGGTTGTTCTACATAGATCTCTTCATGGAGTTCTCCATTCAAAAATGCCGATTTGACATCAAGTTGATAAATTAACCAACCTCTTTGAGATGTCATAGCAATCACGGCTCTAATGGTGCCAAGACGAGCAACCGGTGCAAAAGTCTCATTGTAATCGATGTCGGGTTGTTAAGAGTATCCCTTTGCCACCAACCTTTCTTTGCGCCTTTGAAGTGACCCATCCGCATTGTACTTCACCTTGTAGATCCACTTCACACCAATAACTTCTTTGTCACTTGGCCTTGCTACTTTCTCCCATGTGTCATTCTCATTAATGACAACAACTTCTTCTTCCATAGCTTTTATCCAAACCGGTTCTTTTGATGAATATGCCAAGCTTCTTTAGCTTTAAGAGAATGAATTACTCTTGGTAGAATAGTGTGTCCAACTCCTTGTTGGATGTACATGGATGCTTTAGCATTCTTCTTCCTACTCTCCTTAAGTAAATTTTTTTGGTCTTGATCTAGAGTTGATGTATCTTCAATTTCATCATACCCACTTTCTATAATCTCCCACACATCTTGTGACATAAACAAGGTCTTCATTTTGATGGCCCAAAAATCATAATTTGTCCATGGAAAAGAGATATTGATGGTTGTTGAATGTATAAACTTGAATTGCTAGTACTTGCGATTGATTTGGTTGATGATTGATTGAAGAAATGGGTTTTTTCTTTTTTGGATCTACTTTTTGAGAATTTTAAATGTTGCTTATTTTTGAGATTTAATGGATAGAAATTGATTTTTCTTCACTCTCCAAGATCAGATTCACTTGATCTATGCTCTGATACCAATTGTTAGATATTTGGTTGAATTTATGATGAAGATTAGAAGGATTTTTGATCATGAAGGAGTGGGAAACTAATAGTTTCTACTCACTCTATTTTCTTTTGATTTCTTTCTTCATAATAATTTCTCTCTCTACACATGGTCAATATAAGACCATATAGATAAGATGACATGTGGACATCTATTGTCCATACAATTCTACTACTACTTATATTCTTACACTCCTATTACATTTGAACATTATATTAACACTCAACACAAACTTACTCTTCTTCAAGATGCATCATCTAAAGGAAACCTTACAAAACAAAACACAAATAAGAATATCAAAACCAAATTAACCAAAATCCAAACTCATACTGACAAATCTTGCAAAAATAAGAGGAAATGTAATTGAATTTAGGGCGAGAGGAGAAAAGATGATCTGCTAGAAATTTCGCGAAGATGAACGAAGAAGGATAAGCGGCGGAGTTAGAGGCTTCGGTTTTTAGGGTTTCGTAAAAAGAAAGTGGAGGGTGCGATAGTGACGAATAAGGAACTTCGGGAGAGAGGCGGAGGTTTCTATTAGGTTTGGGAGGAGAAATGAGTTCGGTTTTTAATTTTAAGAACATGTAGGGTGGTGGAAGAAGTTTGATTTTCACGAAAAAGATTAGGGGGAGATTTTGATGCCTTAAAATTGGTGCATTTTTTAGATTTACTTTAAAAATGCTTTGAATTTTGATGATAATAAATGTCTTTAGCTTCATTATCTTAGATAAAAAGATAATTGAAATTTTAATAATCGAATTCTGTACGTTTTGCCACATCACCGTGGCAACATCATATCTTATTTCCACACCAGTAATCCGTATGATGAAAAAAGTTAATATTTGTCTAACCTGTTTTTAGGTGCGGAAAAAGATGCCTCTTTATGCCACATCTATTATGTACTGAGGAGAAAACCAGTCTGTTGCCACATTATTGATGGATGTGTGGCAAGGAGGTGCCGCAATACACCCATTTTCTTGTAGTGGATCTGTTCCACGGCTGGTCATAAATTGAAAGAAATTTTTTGAAAAACAAAAGGAAAAAATTAACCACTCCCCCACACTTAAACATTACATTGTCCTCGATGTAATTGAGTCATCCAACGTAAAATTTAAGATGAGAAATTAATAATATGCCAAAATAAACAAATAAAAATAAAATTAGAAAATAGAATTACCTACTGGAATATACATAAAGGATCCCCATAAACTAATAACCTGAAAATTTGGGGATCAATCCAAAATACAGTATTTACAAATGACAGCTTCGCACTTATGTTATAATGATGCGGAGACACTGCAACTATCAAAAACATAGACTTACCTCCAAACCAAGTTTTTACAACACAAGGAAGTGTGTAAAGAACATAATATAGGGATTCTATGGGGACTGGGAAACATCAATTGGTTCATGGACGATTTCGGAAATAGGCAAATCCATTGGGTATTTAGATGCAAAGTACTCCAACAAAATTTTAGAAGCACACAATTCTAACCGTAAATTAGGTAACTTTTGGAAGTATAGGGGTCTAGAAACAACCTCTAAGTTCGATGAATTATCTTGTGAGATAGATTCATCTATGAAATTAGGTAAATCATCTACACAATCATCCACAGGGTCATCTACAAATTTTGTCTGGAACAGAGAGTCACTACAAGACTGATCATCATCATCATTTAATAATTTTTGACATTCCAGGATTCTCAATCTTTGTTACAAACTAGGTGGTGTGTATTTGTAATACTTCTCATATATCATTAGAGGAGATTCTTCACTTACCATTTGTGGAGCAAAAACTCCATACTGTTGCCTATGCATATATTCACCAAGCGTCATCTCAGATGAAGTTGCCTGATAATTTGACTTTCTACGCTTATATTCCGCCGTCATCTTAGGTGACGTATCCTCAGAAGAAGTCATCAATCTCAACAAGTCCCTGAAAAGAAATACAAAAAGAAACGCATAAAAAGGAAAAAATAATGAAAATACTATACAAAATAAAAAATAAACCTAAAAATTAATCTAAAAACAAATCTGCGTCGGCGGCACCAAAATTAATGTGATTTTTAATTTGTTGTAGTAGTAAGATTCGAACTCTAAGACATGTGAAGATTTAATTAAAGCGAGAGTTACTGGGCCTAGGAGTTCACCGAATTCATATCATAAGGTTCAATTATTTATTCTTCAGCAATTATAGCTCAATAAATAAAAACATGGACTCTTATTTTTTGCCAAGGTAGATTCTCAAAAGATTAGTTGTAAATCCTAAGTATGGGACATCAAAATACCCAAGCAAGCATGACCCATCAAATTAAATGACAACCAATTAATTCAAATCATAAATCAATTTTAATTAGTGCAAAAGTCATATAGAGAATAAAATAAATTCACCCATGTATGAAAATCGGATTCATCCGTCGACCCAGAGTAGGGGTTTAACTTCTCATATTGTAGACACGCTCAAAATTCATTTTTATTGCTCAAAAGTGCTTACAAGAGGTGAAGGGATAAGAAAACTGAGTTTCGCAACGCTGTAAAGCCATTACAAAACTGTTAGAATGAATATTACAGAAAACTATTGTTTTTATCTGTCGCAGAAAACTGTCGTTCCAGGTAGAAACAGTGACAGTTTTAAACGACATACTACAAGCGTAGTCTGTTCTTCTTCTTCTTCTTCTTTTCTGTAGCAGCAGAAAAATCTTCTCCGCAACCCTCTGTTCTTATCCCCAGTCACTCGATACCAGCTCTGTGGAAGCCAAGGCTTGTATTTATACTCACAGGGCCCTCAAATCTTCGAGTCAATGCCCCATATTTTTTCTTTAAAGTCTCACAGATTTTATTCTTCTTTCCTTCCATTCACGCGTCAACAGTAGCTGTCAATGGTTTCCAAAACTGGATGATTGATATTTCAGAAGAGATAATATCTCTTTATCCTCAGCGATATACCGAACATAAACCAAAATACTGAAATATTTCTTCCCTGCTTGCTATGAAGAATTTGTTTCCATTTTCTTTCTCTGCTTTTGTCTTTTACGTGCTTAATTGCTTCCAACAGTACACTTCCACTCGTGCAATATACAGTTAACACGTAGTCAAAACTCATACAACACACTATCTATACGTAACTTCCCGTGAAAACAAACACCGAGTTTACCTCCTTTTCTGTTTTAACCAAGCTTGACGTAGCCCACCTATTTTCTCGAATCTGACTAACCTACCAACCCTGCTTAATATCTACCATTCATTATCAATCCACAACAGAGACTAAAACCAAATAAAACTCTCCCAAGTCGAGTAACAGAAGGCAAGTAATAATTCTCCCCTGTTTTGCTTGAACCGAACATAATCTCCCTATATTTTGGAAATCACAGATCATACCAACCCTGTTTGGTCCATTGGAGAAAACCCAATTGATTTAACCCTTTTAACTTCATTAACACACCTTCAATTATCGGACCCTAGTTTCTACCGGAACTGGTTTACATTAAATCCACGATTCTAGCCAATTGCAATCTTAACTGAACACATTACCAGTCCTGTTAGACCGAAATCAAGATATCCAAATGATTACAGCCATTTAGTCTCACTATAAGACCTCCAAAATCCAAACCCTAATTCTACTTGTTGAAACCAAATTTCCGCTAAATTACAGTATTCAAAATGTTGAAGAAAGGTTCCCCTTATCCAATTATCTGGGATGGCGATAATAACTGAGATGCCCCTTAGTAATTAGGCTGCCCCTTATCCAAAACTGGGAGTCCGAATAACACGTGTCCTCCGGTTGTAAATAACATCTTTTTCGAGCCAATTTTCCACAAGATCTTATTCTTCCAAAAACAACTAAAACAAGTTTATTAGTGATAAAATGAGTCCCAGCTAATGTATTTATGGGTGAAAATGCGTCGCACTTTCGTTCTTATCATTTGGCAGCCAGCAGCATTGTGGTAGGGCCGCGTAGCTTTGGCACAGTGGTGCGGCGGGCACAGTTGGCATGCCTTGGCGCGGAGATGTGGCTGGCATGGCATGCCTTTGGCATAGTGATGCGGATGGCATGGTTGGCATGCCTTGGCGCGGAGATGGGGCTGGCATGGTGGGCATGCCTTGGCGCGGAGATGTGGTTGGCATGGTATGTCATTGGCACCGTGGTGCTGCTGGAATGTTCGGCATGCCTTGACGCGGAGATGTGGCTGGCATGGTATGCCATTGGCATCGTGGTGCGGCTGGCATGGTTGACATGCCTTGACGCGGAGATATGGCTGGCATGGTATGTCATTGGCACTATGGTGCGGTTGTCATGGTTCGCATGCCTTGGCGCGGAGATGTGGCTGGCATGGTATACCATTGGCACTGTGGTGCGGCTGGGATGGTAAGCATGTCTTGGCGCGGAGATGTGTCTGGCATGGTATTCCATTGGCACTATGGTGCGGCTGGCATGGTTGGCATGCTTTAGCGTGGAGATGTGGATGGCATGATATGCCGTTGGCACCATGGTGCGGCTGGCATGGTTGGAATGCCTTGGCGCGGAGATGTGGCTGGCATGCTATAATATTGGCACTGTGGTGCGGCTGGCATGGTATGCCATTGGCACCATGCTGTGGCTGGAATGGTATGCCATTGGCACCATGGTGCGGATGGCATGGTTGGCATGCCTTGGCGCGGAGATGTTTCTGGCATGGTATGCCATTGGCATTATGGTGCGGCTGGCATGGTTGGCATGCCTTGGCGCGGAAATGTGGCCGGCATGGTATGTCATTAGCATTGCGGTGCGCCTGGCATGGTTGGCATGCCTTGGCGCGGAGATGTGGCTGGCATGGTATACCATTAGCACCTGGTGCGGCTGGCATAGTTGGCATGCCTTGCCGCGGAGAAGTGGCTGGCATGGTATGCCATTGGCACTGTGGTGCGGCTGGATGGTTGGCATGCCTTGGCGCGGAGATGTAGCTGGCATGGTATGACATTGGCACTGTGGTGCGGCTGGCATGGTTGGCATGCCTTGGCGCGGAGATGTGGCTGGCATGGTATGCCATTGGCACTGAGGTGCGGCTGGCATGGTTGGCATGCCATTGCGCAGAGATGTGGCTGGCATGGTTGGCATGCCTTGGCGCGGAGATGTGGCTGGCATGGTTGGCATGCCTTGGCGCGGAGATGTGGCTGGCATAGCATGCAATTGGCACGTTTGGCTAGCATGCGTGGCTGGCATGTGTAGAGATGATGCCGGTCAGTACCGAGGGCTCTGCCGTGGATCATGACATATACGTAAAAAAAGGTAACCCAATAATTTTACACAGACATGTTGAACGGTTCAACAAATGTGCTAGTGGCGACATTATTACTCAAGTGTGACGTCACTGTTTGACTAAGGTTTTACGATTTTAACCCTAAGCTAAAAAAACCACCATCAACACTATTATATCATAGAAAAACCCTGCAAGGCCCTTGTACATGTCAACAAAAGGCTCAGCAGTCCACAGACCATTTTCCTGCGAAATGCACATGGTCTCAGTTGCTTCCATTTTAAAGAAAAGAAAGAGTAAATCTTTATGTGCTGAAACCCTTTGCCACGGTCAAATACCCTATGTCCATAATTCAGACCCTGAACTTTAAGAAAAAGGGAAGAGACATGAATTGCCACTGCCTTTGAAAGAGATCTGGTCCAAGTTGCCGAGAGCAGATTGCTTCTCATAAGAATAGCTGCAAATAAACTGTGGACTGCAGCTTTGCAAAACAAACAGCTCTTGGAATTCCAGTTGTCGGCAAAGTACCCCATTGATATAAAACTCCTAAAAACATTTGTTACACTCCACCAAGCAGTTGAAACCCATCTGAATTTCCACCTCAAATAATCAACCCGTATCCAGACATAGAAAATTTGAGTCAACAGGAGCAAATATTTAGTCGCAAGGCTAAAAACATGAATTCCCAGCCTAAAAAAGAACTGACCATCACACAAGGTTGTGGTGCTTCTATTAAGGTCAACCAGTGGACCCGACCCCCTTGTGATCATTTCCCGAAGGTAAGCTGTACTAAGAGTACCTCTGTCATCACTAGTCTTGAACTTGTGTGCATTGGGACAATGTAGATTCGCAACCCTTTCTTTAACTACCAAGAGCAGTACACAAGTAAGCACCACTAGTTAAAACCAATTTCCACTTCACAAGTACCAGCAATTTTACTTCAATTGAAGAGTAAGCATATACGAGAGCTTGATTTCTCCAGCCTTGATCCTTCAAATTCAACACACTTCGAGTATCAATCCAAACAAGCAGGTCTAGTCTCATAACTGGAAACATCCCATGCCACTCACTGTGTAGATAGATTCTTCAAGTAGCTCAGTAAAAACCCAAGTGAAAACAACACCACTTGTTATGCTCCACAACCCAGATGGAACCAATCGGTATTTCCACCTCAAGTAGCCTACCCACAGCAGCATTTTACGAATCTGAAATACCTCGAGTAAATCTGAGTTCCCAGTATAATACCCACTGGCATCATATAACTATTGTAGATATTAGGTGAAGGTAATAGATGATGCACAGTTAACCCCCTTCCTAAAATGCTGAGCTCCTTGTGCAGAGAACTCCAAATGATATGCGTAACTGTCAGTATAAGTAATGGAGAGTGCAGACAAGTATCAATCCTTGCAAGATATACATGAGTGCTAAGATTTGTGTGAACGGTGAATATAAGAACCGAATTTCGAAACTTTTTCAAAAGAAGCTGGTGCACATCACCGTCTTTTCTATCAATGACTTCAAGCAACTGACATTTAAGATGAAAGAAAAAAAAATCTGCTCCTTTCATACCAAGGACTTAAGCATTCCATGGATGTGCCTTGTTAAATCTCACCACTCTAGCCAATAATGGAAAGAAATATTTATTGCGCGCTGACAATTCAGCAAGCATCTCACTGTTATCACCAAAATCACCCATTTTAACACAATTTATAACAATCTGAGTATGAATCTTTGCATCACGGAACTTATTACTCCACCAACCACTTGAGAACAGCTTGAATTTCCACCGCAAGTACTCAATGCACAACAACACATTTACAATATGAAGTACCATGAGCAAGACCTGAGTTTTCAACCTTCTTACACAACACCGGCTACATGTATCATCTTCCTTTGCTATGTGTAATAAACCCAACCAGTAATAGATGTTTGAAAGAAAAAATTGAGTTGTACCACTAGGCTGAATTGATAATATAAACATCGAAAGAGTTTGAAACTCCTTTAGAATGATCTGGAGCACATCACTGTGTCTTTCAACTATAACCATGTCCATGAGTAGTTTCACATGAAGACCCTTTGCTATAAAAAACAAGAGTATATTTTCTTTCCCAACATTGAAACTCCAGCATTAGGTACAAACATAAGGTTCATTCTGAGCATAATACAAACAACACACTCCACTCAAGGCCGAGTTCAAAAAAATTTCATTAAGCCAATAAAAGGAAACACCATCATCAGTAAAACTTCTCATAACACTATCATGAAGTGTACTAAATAATTCCAGTGTCATTCCAGTTTTAAATGCCTTAATCCACATGCGTATCAAAATTGCATTTCTCTTGGCCATATTAACAAACACTTCCTGTACCTCCCCATGTTTAACCATCCATGCCAAAATAAAAGTAAAAATTCTATTCTTATCTGGCATTTTAACAAACAGATGCCTCTCAACATAAGATTCAACTTCATTAGCACATAAAAGATAAATTGATTGTATAGATGAAAAATTGGATGTATACCCAAAGCTAGAAGGAAATCGAAGAACCAATTTATCAGCACATTTACCTCGATCAAATAAGAAACGAGAATCATCAAGTTTGAAGTGGATACAAGCCATACCTAGAATTGTGCTGTGGAGAAAGAACAATTTGTTCAAACATTAACATTTTCCTGGTGTTCTGAAAAAAAAATTGACGCAATCTCGCAGAAGTAGATCATTCACGCCATTGTTTGTGAACTTCACTTCCCATATTTTGAATTCATTTGATCATAAATTGAAAGAAACTTCCTTTTTGTCGACAGCGGAAGGAATTGAATTAACCACAGTTGAAACTTCTTCAAAGAAATAAGAAGGAATCAACTCCAATTCTGAAAATTCATCAACAGCTGTAGAAGGAACTTTCACTCTGCAAGGAGATGGATAAGATGGAGCAGTACACTTGTGTAATAGGATCGATCTTAATCTCTTTGATACCTTGTCGATATTTTTTAACCACCTTCGAAGGCAAGAATTTTGAGATGGAGAGTTAATTCTTTCCAACCAAAACTTATACCAATATATGCATCCTTCTAAATCCTCTGTTGCTAACCTTTCCAATTTCTTTATCGGCACCAATTTTCCATTCATTTGTACCCACTTTTCATTCTGTAAATCCATTTCGGCAACCATGATTAGGATATGGATCGAAACGGCTCTAGATACCAATTATCATGCACCTGAGTACGATGACAATATTTGGATCATAAATTGGTATAGATAGATGGGGTTTATTCTCAAACCACATGGTAAGAGCCTACTGGTTCAGAGAACACATCCTAGATGAAGAAGAAATTCTACTTGGATTCATTAACAATTCGATAAGGTTTCCATCACAGACCACTAGCCTTATATAGCTAGGTTAAGAGTAAAGACAACTACTATTTAGTACCCTTACAAATGATAAACAGTAACTACTACTACTAATCCACTCGGATATGATAAGGGCACTCCATTACGATACTGGGTGCAGTACGGTATATCTTGTGTTTTGTTTGTGTATGTGTTTCGTTATCGTCTGTCTCTCTTGTATTTGTCTCATGTTTGGTTCAAATCACCAATTGCCCTTTGTGATCATGTGTTCCACTGCGCTCGGAATGCCAATTTCCCCAACATCCTTGACTATAACTTGAGTCTCGGTGCTGGTTTTGAGTTTAATACACACTCAATCATGCATCTTGTAACGGCGAAATATTTCATAAGACAAAGAAGGCGAAGAGCAATCACGCGACGATATGAAAGAGTGCGAAAGAACAGTTACGCGATGAAGATAATGCAAAGACCAACTTCATCAGGGAAGCGCGAAGAACCAAGTGGGAGCGTGATAAATAGGGACAATTTCCAAAAGCCTGATGTGTAAGACAAACTAAAATAGAATCAGACAACTATGATCCTGCACGTGAAATTTGGTTTTCTTCTACTGTGAAAATCATCTAAGGAGCTAGAAGACATTTTAGGAAGAGAGACACAAAATATCTCTTTCTTCTTCTCTTTCATTCTCCACCACCACAAAATATCTGCTTCTTCTTCTTTTTCATCCTCCACCAAAACTCCCTTTAATGGAGTCTCCATGGATATCAATGTAATTCTCATACTCATAGTAAACAACCCATGGATGTAGATCGTTTCATAGATCGAACCACGAAAAAAAATCTCGTGTCTATTTACATTTCTGACACTTTTATCTTTAATTTCATGGTGTATGATGTTAGATGTAGGAACTATAAACATAATATCATGAGGGGTGTAGTTGTGGGATTTTCCGCAACTACACGTCTTGAATTCAAAGCCGCATTGACTATAACTTGAGTCTCCGTGATGGTTTTGAGTTTATTATCAGTGCCGTGTTCCTTTACCCTCTGTTTCATATATTGATCTTTTAGGACAGGTTGAATCAAGGGGATTGCCGAAATAAAGAATGACAATTCAATAAACTTCTGAAAAGTTGATGAAACCTGTATGACAAAAAGAAAAATGGGGAACAAACTTCGAATTTGTTTGTATTCGACAAATTTGCGACTACCCTTACTAATGGAAATACATGCAGAATATAAAATTTTATGCTTTCACGGAAATGGTATTGTCAAAACTGAATAATATACTGGAACAACAAGAACTTTATGAACATCTATTTTATTTCATCCAACATCAAAATTATGTCCTCATTCAATTTTTTCTAAATTAGGTCTTCACTTTTCATTCTAAAACTAATATACATGGAAAACTGTAGCCCGTATATATGAACCGAGTTTGACTTGTGACAAAGGGCGTAAATAGTATGCTTATATCTGTTACATATGATGTTCCTAAGAAATTTCTAACCTAATATTCAACTGATAAAATGGAAAGCTCTACACAAGATTATGTTAGAAACAAAGTAACACAAAACAACCATTCAAAAAGGGGACATCCAAATAATACCTTGTAGTCAGGGACGGAACCAGGATTTTAAGTTCGGGTGGACTAATAAGCTCTACGAACGTCATCACGATGATATAAGGGGTACTCCAGTATTGAGGTTCGTAATCCCGGGTCACGTTGAAAATTAAAAACATCAACTCTAGTGGAACCAGGTTGCTGTAACTTAATCCGTTGAACCCAGCGTCTTCATGTTCCACTCTTTGGAAAGGATCAGTTTCAACTCTTGCAACCATTAGCTTCATCACATTCAATATTTTGTACTCCTTCAACACTAATATCTCCACTATCAACCCCATGAGCATTAGGCACAACTTGAATTGGTTCTAAATTATCAACATTAGACGAGGAAGAAATACTTTTCGCCGGCAAATAAAATGAATCTATTCTTCCCTTTTTAGGCAGTGGACATTTGCTCATTATAACCTGAATTTCAAAGATACACATACACCCGTTAGAATTCCCTGTTCCAATTGATATTTCAAAATTAACCTTGACCCCCAATACAAAATAAAATGAATGAAATTTAATTGCATGTTCCCAATTGAATTGAAAATTAAAAGTTAACTGATGTAGGACATCTATCTGTTCTCAACGTATCAACTGTCCCCGTTGATCCCTTTTCGTTTGTATCAACAATGGTTGTTGATCCCTTGTGTATGTTTTAGTTTACTTGCTTTGCAAGTCCTTTACTTTCCTAGTTTAGGTAGAATTCCTTTTATTTTCTTTTAGTCGGTTCCTGTAGAACCTATATAAAGGCTAAGCCTTCTTGTTTAGAGTTTAACAATCTTTTAATCAATCAATTATGAATATTATTATATTTATCAAACTCTAAAGTCTTGATCCTAGAATCAGATTTTATTAAGTTTCTGACGAAACTTAAAGTCTCTTCTCATCCCCAGCAACTAGTTTGCTTTCATCTCTACCAATCCTGGTCTGTACCACATCAGTTGGTATCACATACAGAGTTTTTAGATTCTTATCTAGAAACAGATCCTTACCCAACTTCCGCATAACTCAAAACCCTATTCCATAAAAAAAGAAAAAAAACCTAGCTTTCTTATTCTCGTTTTTGATCATGGATAAATTAAATATGGAAGATCTTCTGCAGCTGAGACTAGAACTATCAACAAATATTCAAAAATATAAAGAGAAAATCATGGAGAATCGTCGTATATTTTTTCGCCGTGTGGAAGATGGAAGTAAACTGTATAGACTTCATTGTGTCAGAGAATATGAAAAGCAAAGATTGGAGAAGCTTGAAGAGTATATCGCTAAACGTGAAAAAGCTGAAGTTGAACGTAAAAAACGTGAAAAGTGTAGGTTTGCTTTAGCTAAATGTGAAATCCAATTACAAAAGCTGATTTTGTTGACCTTAAAACTGTTTTCGCAAAGTTGGAAACAAGTATCATATCTTTCTTCGAAACTGTTGAGATTATTAGTCTCACATTGTATGGGCAATTAAGATCCTGCGGTTTATAATCTCTTAAGGCCTCTCCACTCATTGCCAATTGGATTTGAGTTGGATGCCCGTATTCTAACATGGTATCAGAAGCAGGCTATTTGTGACGAATCAGTTGACCGCACCTTTACTCTGCGTCAACCGATTTATTGTTTGTCCACGTGTTAGACCCTACGAGGCTACATGTGAGGGGCGTGTTGAGATTATTAGTCCCACATTGTATGGGCAATTAAGATCCTACGGTTTATAATCTCTTAGGGCCTCTCCACTCATTACCAATTGGGATCATCATCTTTTAATGCTTCCGTAGCTGTTTCGGCTACCTCTTTAACACAAAGGAGTTGGAAGTTCCCGTGGAAGAAATAAAACCTACTTCTGCAGAGAAAGAGGAAATCAGGTTAAACAAGTTTCTTCTTCTACTCAAGAAGTTTTTTTTATCATCTGTGGGTGTTAAAGATGTGTTGCCTACACCTGTTCGTGAAGCAGTGAACATGGTTTCTCCAGAAAATCATGTAGACAAAGCTTCGCTTGTTTTTGAGGAGATTATTGATAAACAAATTACAAGATCTCAATTTAATGACTTTAAGGAAATGTTTAGGAAGTTCCATGAAGTCCCGATTGAACCAGTTATTATAGTTTCTTCTCGAACATATGAAGAAACTCATGTTCCTCTACAAGAAGCAAATTTGTGGCGTGTTTTTGGAGTTTTCGATGCACATGTACGGCTTCATGTTGAGAAATTCCCGCGGCTCGTAAAACTTCGGCAGTGATGATGTTGAAATCAGAAATAACCAGGTTGAGGGGAGTGAAAGCGTCTCATGCTGGTAGTCCCCATGCTGCTATCACTTCTTCATGGCTGATGGTTTTGGATTGAACGTCAGTCCTACCCCTAACCAAAGGATACCAAAAGCACCAAAATAAAGTATACTGCAGGCACGAAACACAATTGTAGCCTTACTTTTTGGTTCCATGGTCAATAGTAATTACAACAAACCTTTTGATCCACAAAAGAAAAATAGATGAGTCAGACACCATTGGAATACGAATATTGTAATTAGGAAAAATTAAAACACAACCATACACGATTTCAGCAAGAAAAAAAGAAGAAGAAAGAACTAGAATGTGAACAAACCTGAAGTGAAACCTGTGATTTATATGTTCTTATTTTTTTCTAATGTCCTCCAAGAAAACCCTCTACTTCGTCTTCTGGCTCCAACAAAATTGCCTGATTTTCAATATTTCCACTGTGCACTTCCATCTCAATCACATTGAAGATAAAAACAACAATAAAGTCCCTGTCTATTTCCTATAACATAAGTGCAACCAAGACAACGAACCGGACTTTATTGTTCACAAACCAAATTTGAACTTACAAAGAACTGTATGTAAATAGGAAGACAAAGTAGGCAAACACATTTGTCGTATGCAGATTAGAACGAGTAGCACTAGCTAGATAGGTAGTCAACTCCTCGTTTAAATGTGACCCATCATAATTAGATGCCTGCAAAAATACCATATGTAAGCATATATCTGTCACGCCCCGTTATAGAAGGAGAAAGTTAGTCTAATACACGTCCTAGATCTGCTTAAGTTTAAATTCTATAATGCATTTCCAGTTCCTGTGTCTTCGTTTTCAGTACCTTCCAAACACGATATAAACAATGGCCATTACGTATCAGTCTCCAAGGAATGCTAGACTAGCAAATTTTGATTTTTATACAACATTGCTTAAACCCGTATTACAAGTACTACTATTTTTCTACAAGACCCCATATCTATAAGTTTGTTTGTGAAGTGTATCAAACAGTACACCGGAATGTGTACTGCCATCTAAAATAACCATCACCCTAAAAGAAAGATGTACATAAGAAACACGTATAAGACCATTGCTTCAATACTCCATCTCAACTTGAAATTACTCACTCGATCCAGACGTAGTACTTGCCTTCCCCTCTTACATTCTGAACTGTAGCAGTTTCACCTGGCACTAAAAAGGACATAAACATGAGTACAACCCAGTGAAAATTTACATAACAATGCTACCAGTTACAGATGATGGCTAAAGTAAGGAAATGTCGTAGTAGATATCACCTACTACTTACATTCACTCACCTTGTCACAAAAGTAAAAAAATATCAGAACATTTTTGGAAAGCGAAGTATGACTGGTATAAAAGAAACCATAATACTCTAGCAACATACCAACAAACAAGACCCATTCCCTTGAAGTTCCCGTCCAAGCCATGAGTCTAGAATTATAGCAAAACGATAACACAAAGTGTAGTATGCGTACGACCAAGTTTCCCCGAAATAAGATAATATATTTAATATTGAAACAGAGTATGTCCTATTAAATGATATTCAAACAGCGTGGCGCTGCTCTACTATGTTAAAACAAGAAGTTGTGGGGACTCACAGACACTACTCGCGGGGATGTTAAACAACGCATACGAAACTATGTATACCCATCAAGCACACAGTATACACAAGTTACAATATTCTCTTTTATCAGTTCATAATAAAAACACAGACTAGTAAAACAGATTAATGGCTACAAGAAAATGTGCCTAAATTCCCACCTCATTTCCGTAGTGCAAGCTTACGCCCTTTAGTCCTCTTCTTGAATCCCCAGACCCCTTAATTCCATATGGAAGATATAATAAAAAGAACTATAAGTTATCAAAATTGATTAACTCGGTATGAACATTTCTGCTTCAAAATGCTACTAGTACATCTTTTCTTATTCAATCCAAACTAATGCATAGCTAAACATGTTTATCCTTACAACACAAAATGACCAGTACGTACCACTCTTTGCCTTTAGTACCACTGATTTAATCTAATCAATTCCTAGGCATAACTATAAATTTATAAATCCCTAGTGATCAGCACCTATGTGCTACATTTTAGACCCATATTTATATTAGCTATGCCTCGTTATTTTGCTAATAATACTATTTTAAGTCATTTACAGGAAATACGAGCAATTCTTATCACCGAAGGATAAACAACTATATTAGAGGCCAATTAACATTTGCGACACACACCACCAAAATGAGAAGAGCTTAATAGGATTTGGCTGCCAAGTTAAAAGCCAGTGGCACCACTAAGCCACCGCACTTTCTCCATGTGACGCCAGCACATTTATGTGTTCATTAATTAGTGACTAGTACGTGGAGTCCATTGCTAGTTAAAATGGGAACTAAAGAGGGACAAAGTGGTTGGTGTGTTTATTTCTCCCTAACCACATTTCTTTCGTGGTTACCAAACAGCTACTCTACTCTTTACCGAACAGAGAAGCTCAAGCTATGGCTGGAATTGAATCGAGAAAGCAGGTGAGGATGGTTTGTAAACGGAGGTGATGCACAGGGACAAAGTAAAAATGTCGTGGCTGATCTTGTGTATTTTGAATGGATGGTGTAAATTGAGCTGGCTAGAATTCCTGGTATGTATTCAAGGGAATGATGGGTGTAAGCTGAAGTTCTTGCATATGAAAGTATTTTTTTGGTTCGCCTGAGATGAACTCTGTACTGGTGCTGTGGATGCAAGCAAGAATAGAAGCTAGCCTGAATTTTGTGTGCCGTGAAAACAGCCAAAGAAGCTGCGGTCAGTGGTCACATTTGCAGAAGTTAATGGGCATGGGACGATGGATTGTTGAACAGCTGGAGTTGGTTGTTATAGAGCTTGGCAGTACATTGTTGTACAGCGACCGCAATGAGAATCATGGTCTTAATGTAGCCGAGATGAAGAAGAGCAGATGATGCTGTGAATCCCAGCCGACATTAATTGTAGCAATGAAGCGTTATTGCAGACGAAGACATTTGATTTGAACTGAGGTTGAATGCTGCTGTCAAGGATGATCGAGTATGTTGGTTGGATTTGATGGAGATTATGCTCGAGCCTTATGCTCAGGGAAGAACGAATCAGTAGGAGTTAATGTGACCGAGATTTTAAGGATAAGAAGAAGATAAAGTCCGTGCTGGAGTTGGACGAACAGAAAACAGAAAGGGAGTTGGACTTTAGAAAGGCCTGAATTGATTTCGGTGATGGAGCTTGGGCCTTAGTATTTTCTAGGTCCGAATTGGATTCGAGGTCTTGACCTATATTTTAGGTTTCTGGGAAGAACAGAAGGAGGCCGGCTTGAGAGCCGTTCACACATAGCAGAAATGAGGAGATTGTTGTTTCGCTGTGAAGTTTTTGCAGCTAAGAACTGAGCATAACAAAGAGAAGAGGAGACGGCGATTTCTTGAGTTTAATCTCTTTATCTTATCTTAATTATTTTAATGGTTTTTGAAAAAACCATGTTTAGCTAAACTTTGTGATTAGGGTTTTCGGTAGAAACCACTTTGAACATGAGAACAATTTGATTTGAAATATTTATGTTTTAGAGACTATTATGATTTAAATAAATTAACTCTTAATAATGTTTATTGATTTAATTGAAATATGAGTTGTTGCTTCACCGGTTTCATATAACCTTTGTGCCTAGTTGTTAGTTTTATAAATATGTTTGTCTTATTATTTGACGATCCATGCTTGGTTAATTACTTTGATGGGTTATGCTTAGAAATGCCATATAGAATTTGTGAACTTAAATTTGTGTCGTATAATTTTCTCGCTGATGCAATTTGATGGTTCATGCTTGGATTTAGTCTTTTGATGTCTCATGCTTAGGGTATACCAGTGATATTTGCGGCTCTAAAACATATAATAGGTGATATCGATGGAACAAACGATAAATAAATATTCATGAGTTATGTATCATTTCAGTAATTGAATAAAAGTTGTGGTGGATACGATAAACCCTGGTTACCTACTTTTCTGTTGAATTAATTTTATTTGTTTGATTCATTTTCTTTGTTTCTATAATTCCAAAAATCCAAAAACATCATCTCTGGTTAATTGATTGAGAATATTGATTACAGTATTTCCATCGTTCCTTATGGGAACGACCCGTACTTACCGTTGTCTACATTGTAGACGCCGTGCGATTGCGGTTATTATATATAGACATCTCCGGATCCTATCACCTAGTACTTTGATTTCACAGTTAGATATGCTAAAAGATTCAACATTTTTCAGACCCACCTTAGACAAGATTGAATTTTCACCTCCCCCCTTTATCTTCCTTTCACTCTTATCAATTAAGTTCAACAATATAAATTCCTAACTTCTAAGCTCACGGTTCACCTCAAGGAAGCAGATGGAATTTCTAATTTCCAAGTTTTTTTTTTTACCCGTAGTGTTTCTATAGAAATTCAAGAGCAAGTCATACCCTCTCACACATCACTAAAACTGATTTAGATTAAGCAAAACAAGGCTCAACCAAGCACCTCGATCTTTACACCAGCAGTTTTGTGAACTTTATCATTTATCAATTACCAGTATGCATTTCAAAAAAGAGTTCAGCAATCACACATATACGGTACAAAGGAAAGTATTGTAAACTCCATCAATTAGCTACAAACCGAAAGTCAGGTTCAAATTATGAACCAAAAAGGAAACCCCCACATTAATTAGCTAAATCATGACTTAAGAAAGCGATTATTACCTGATAATATTCTCTAGTTCATCTTCATACCCTCTTTCAAACAGCCTCATTAAGAATCTAAATTCCATCTGAAATATAAACATAAATCGAGTTCATCAGTATCGAATTAACCAAATCTGAGAGAAAACACTCAGAGTAGTTTTGTCAAACAGCTTACAAGCGTTTACAAAAAACAGATACGGAACGTCACAAACCTAACTTGAAGTGGAACCCAATTCTCAGTAGAGAAAATCATATACAGTCAAACCCCTAATTTCCGATATACAGTATAACAATCTCTCTAAGACTGAATTCCAGCATCATAACCCGGATTTTGGAGATTTTGATGGTATCTGATCAAATCGATCGAAAAAGTTTAGGATTCAACTAACAATCTCTCCGAGACTAAGAAGTACAGCATTATAATAGAAATTTTAATAGCGTTTGAGTTAGTAATTCGGAGATCGCGGTATGAGAAAGATTGGTGGAAATTGATTATTCGACAGTCATGGAGAAAGAAAGTAAAGGTCGGAGAAGGGGTGAGAGATCTGGTTTTGTGAAAGAGAACATAACGAATAAGTTTAGGGTTTCGCGTTTTGATAACTAAAGCAACTGAGAAATTGGATTTCCAGAATATTTTGCGCGGGGTAAAAGAACTAAGGCGCCAGAAATTCCCGCCAAAAAAAGTTCACTCAGAATATTTTGCGCGGCACTTTTAACTCACATAGTAAAAAAAAGAAACCTTCATTGGACAAGGCGGCAATCCGCGTGATTAGAGTCTTTAGTTTTCCATTGGCTTGATTGAAATCATACGGATTGATTTTTAAAAAATCTACCTTCATTGGACAAGGTGGAATTCGAGTGATTAGAGTCTGTGGTTTTCCATTGGCTAGATTAGAATCATACGGATTTATTTTTATTGGCGGAGATATAAACGCGTGGATCTTAAAATTGAATTATGAATATATGACTCGGATTTCCAATTTTAATCTTGTGGATAGACTCAAGTTAAATTTCGTGGTACTTATACTAGACTGATATTATTGGTACATGTGTCCGAATATGTTTCAAATCCATTTGATTTCGACCAGTCTTTCATCGAACCAGCTACGGACATGATGATCAGAGATTATAGAATTCGATGTGGAATTTGGGCATATTACTTTTTTTATAGATCATATCTCCTTGAAGAATATCCAACAAAATGGTGATAAATCATTAGAAGATTTCAATCCCCTGTCGGTTTACATCTATTTGGTGCAGAATTTTGTTTTCGATTTCTTTCGGCTCAAGATTATTGTATTATTCATGTATTTCGATTTATAGATGTAAATGAACATTCTGTAATTATATCTAATTATTAAGAAATTTTGGAGCTTTCATGCTCCTTATTCCATGAAAAAAATCCATTCGATTTAATTGGGTAGTTTTAGAGACTTTATATATATAAAGTCGATAATAAGATGAATTCATCTCATTCATTTCCTTAAGCTGTTGGAATTCAAAAAAAAAAAATAAACGAAATCGAGTAGTATCCGGTAAAATTGGTATACAATGGATGAAATTGATTAATGTCAATAGAAATTTGGTTAAATTGATAATAACTGGAGAAACTGATGGAATCCAGGAAAAATTGAGTAAGGTCGACCAATATCGGTAAGGTGACGGATAACAAGTGAAACTGAGTAAAGTTGATGAAAGTTTTGTTCAAAATTGATAGATAACTATATAAACACTTGGAATCCAAGAGAAATTGAGTGAGTTCGAGCGATAGCGGACAAGATTAATAAATAACGCGTGAAATCAATTAAGGTTGATGTTCAAAGGATAAATAAATCGAGAAATCGATGGAATCCAGATACATTGAGTAAATATTGGTAAAATGACAGCAAAAAAGTACAATCAAGTAAAATCGGTGGAAATTCAATTTAAATTGAAAGATATAAACATATGGAATCCAAGACAAAACGAGGAAGGTACAAAAACATTGGACAAGATTCATTTAAAATAATTGATGGCTAGAGAAACTGATAGAGTGACGCCGACCAACATTGGCTAAGATTGATGGATAACAAGGGAAATTAAGTAAAGGAGATGGTAACTCAGTTTAATTTATTTGATAACTGTATAAATTATAGAATCAAGTAGAAATTAAGTCTGACCGAGCGATGCCAAATATAATGAATATTAAATAAAATTTAGTGAGGTGGATAGGCATTCAGCGAAGTTGACTGGAAAAAAATCTTAAAAATCCATGGAATTTGAAAAAATTAATAAACAATGGTTAGTCCATATGATATAGAGGTTTGATTAGAACTCATACATATTATATAAAGGAAAGCATTTTGGTCGTCCAATAACCTTAGATTAGGGATGTCGATTTTAATTAATGGATGATGAATAAAATATAATAGGATTATTACGAAGTAAAAGATATAATAACCCCTTACCCGTATATTTTACATAATACATAAACTGTCCTTATTTAATTAGGATTAGTAAATTCGTTTAGTGAGATTATATTCTATCACTCTATTTATGTTTGAATATCCACTAGTTCAACTAGGTTGTACTAAATCTTCACTGAATATCACTGGATCACACTTATTTTGTCTAGTTTTTCATAAACCGAAACCAATTTCACTTAATTTCACTTAACTCAACCAAGTCACTATATCATACTTGACATCACTTGACTAATTTTCCACCTAATTCCATATAATTCAATCCAATTGTACTCGATTTTTACGCAATATTACTAAATGGTACTCACACTCACCAATTATCCACAAATGAGATCCAAGTTTCCTCAATTTAACTCCATTCAATCAACATCACTAAAATTCATACAATGTCACTAAATATGCATAAAAAAAGTACATATAACCGATTTTAAGAAAGATTCATCTGACTTTAGGTATCCTTCGCTTATGTTGGGAACGTTAAAAATTTATAAAAACCAATTCCAAGATACATTTATTTGTCTCTAGAATTTGTATTTCCCCATTAGCTAAATATACTTAGAAATTTATAAATAGGTAATTTCGAGAGAAATATGTTTGACGAATAGATTGATAAATAGTAAAAACCAATTAAGTGAGATTCAGGGATATTTGATGATATTAATAGATAATGGGTGAAACTGACGGGTATCAATGGATATTCAGCTAAACTTATCGATAAAATGTGAAGTTTGATAAAACCAAATCTTTGAGATAGCTCGCGGTAATTTTTCAAAATTTATAATATCAAATCCTTCCCCAGGAACTTGTCGAATAAGGGTTTTGATATCAAACCATTACTCAAAGGGGACTTGGAAGCTTCCACCAAACTAAGATTTATCATGGAATCGGTGTATAATCATCGTCATTGTATAATATCACTACTAAAAGCTGAATCAAACTTAGTACAAACTAAAATTACCAAGGGCACAATGATATCAAGATTAGAAAAATTTAGTTATGGGTTGATAAAAAAATTGTAGCACCATGTTCCAATTTTTTTTTTTTTTTTTTTTTTTTTGTAAAGGTAATATACACCAGTGAATAAAATGTCAAATCCATCCAAATTTTGGACCCTACAAACAAGGTCGCATGTTAAAATAAATTGGCAGAAGCCCAACAATTATCTTCGGTTAGAGAGCGGCTAATGTATTTCGCGAATGCTTGGACGTCGGGATGGCCTTGAGATAGACGGTTCGGATTATGAAGAAGAAAGTCGAAATTAACGTGATGGAGTTTTGTTTGCTGAACATCAAAATAATTGATACACTAAGTTGTACTATCTCCGATCTTTTTTAATAGGCTGGTTTTTATAAATAAATGTTTTAAAAAAATAGGTTGGTTTTCTAATTGGGAAAGTCAAATATTACTTTAGTTTTTCTGGGACCACTTTCTCTTAACTTCTTTTGATAACAAGTGTCATGTGGACTATTTCCCTTTCCTTCTTTTGCTGACAAGTGTCATGGGACCATTGCATTTCACTTCTTTTATTGACAAGTGTCATGAGGACCACTTTCAATGATTAGTTCACTTAATATCTTTAATTTTCTCTAAAAACAAAATCAGCCTATTAAAAAAGAACAGAGAGAGTATTAAACTTCAAAACTGAAAAGAGAGAAAAAGAAAACCTATTTTCACTTTTCTCTCATTCCGCCTCAACTTCCCTTCTTCCATGGATCTGCCTCCGCCTCTACTGTGATGATTGAAGATGCAGAGCTTTACGAAAACCCTAGCAAGCAAACCATATCATTTTCACACTCGTTAAGATCAAATCCAAGAACTCCCACCTTTTCCACCGAGAAAATCAAAACCATGAAACTCAAATCAATCACAAACAAATCCCTATGTAAATTAACGAAAAGGATAAATTAAGTATGCAATTTTCAACATATTGTGATTGAAGCTTGATTTTTTTATGTACTATGTGACTTTCTTTGAGAGAGATTTTTGTCTTATTTTTTAATATAAGTCTGTATTTTATAGGTGAACCAGAAGCACACCATTCTCATTGTGTTTCCACTTAACTGGGAAGAGAAGAAGATAATATTTACGGAGATAGAAATGCCCTGGTTTGTTACCCCGTATTTTTTATATTTTTACTGTTTAGCTTTTATTTTCCTTCCAATTATTTAATTTTTTAAATCATATTAACAAGGAAATTTGGTAAGTGCCATGGATTGGATCTAATGCATTCCACCATGAGCAATGTGGCTAATTTCTCATTTTGTTGGGGTATTGCTAGATTTAATATTACATAGGGATATTTCGTGGGTGTAAAATGTATTTCTTGCGATCACACATCAGGATTTTAAGTTAAATACGGGTAATTGTTTTGATTTCTAGTTCTTCTGCAGGCAAGAGAGTATTGTCCGATACTTGGCTTTGGATAATGCTCAAAGACCATATATGTGGCTGAAATTTAACCAAAGGGGATAAACCTTGTGCTAAAATATAAGGTAACAGAGTGCTATAAGAACCTCAGGCTAACTAGTTACTGGGAATCAGATTACGTTCTTGTAATTGCATAATGTTTGATTGTGTTTATTTTCCACCTAGTTTCTAGGTATGTGACAACTAGTGCCCGCTCTGATGGCATTTGCTTTGTGGGGGAAGAGACACCACGGTCACTGTATAATCTATTGATCTGTTCTCCCTGAACTGGATATAGTCAATTAGTATCAATCTACATTATGTGTTCCCAGTGGCGGAGCTACTTGAGGACTAGGGAGGACAGTTGTCCTCCCTGGAATCTCAAAATTGCCTATTTAGCCTTTGCATTTGAAGATTATTTTTTGTTTGTCCCCCCTTAAATGTTCTAAAATTGCAATAATAGGTCTAAATGCTAACAAATTTTACAATTTTTGTTGTAATTTGTTTTAAAATGTACGACTAACAGGTTTGAACTGTATAAAATTTCTTCTAAGCATCAAATGTTTGAGGAAACCAAATAGAAGTATCATAAAACGAGAGCATTTTACAGTATAAGTGTCATCTATTATAGCAAACAAAACGTCAAAAAAAATTGTGCGGCCTAAGGCCGCAGATACGTATAGCGGTGCTTATTTTGGTATTCTCATTTGTCCCCCCAACCATAAAACTTTGGCTCCGCCACTGTGTGTTCCCAATGGTTCACAGATATTTGTGTTATGTCTCCGTTGTGGCCTTTCTGTTTTTGCAAGTGGGAGTTATTAGATAGAGATACATAGATACACCTCACTGTTTATACCTTTTGTTTATATTATGCATTACCATATACAATGACCAGTAGTTCTGTTTGAGTCTGGGAGGAAGCTCGACCGTAACATAATGTTCTTTTCGTTGTTGTAGTTTGCTTATAGGCTTCAGCACAAAGCTGTTCATGGATGATGTGAACTTCAACAATTTTATCAGGACTTAGAAGTTACCTAAAGGTTATATTCTACCATTTCAATTGGAATTAGATTAACCTACTTTAAGATTGGTGATTACTGCTTGCCCCACTGGGTCTGTTTCCCTTTTCCATGTCTCAATTATCTGCGCTGTTTGGTTTGCATGTCGACTGGCTAGATGACTTACAAGCATAAGATTCATGTTGTTGTTGACAAAGAGATTATCTCCAATTCAGATGTGGGTTTCCACATAGAAGATGTGGCAAATGAATTGCACATGATAAAGATTTGAATGTGTTTTACAGACTTTTAGCAATTGCTCATTTCTCTTTTGGTGCAGGATATTATACACTATGTCCAAACAAAATCTGCTAAGCGGTATGGTGACTATTTTTTGCATCAAATCTTTAAGGTACAATAGTCTCAGTTATTAAAGCTATGAACCTCATTCATTTTATGTATAGACGAGACAACAATGTAGTTCATGACACAGTTACTAAGATGGGCGATCGCATCTTTATATATTGGATTTTGGATAGTCATTCCTACTGCTTCTTACAGAGCTACCTACAAGGCTACACTGCCATTTGACGTACCCATGTCATTGTCTTTTTTTTTTTCTTTTGATGTAATCATTTTAGTATTACAGAAAGATTTTTTTTTTCCTTTTTTGTGTAATCGTTCCATGGCTCCATATAACTATTTTTTTCTTTTTAAAATAAAACTATTTTTTATAATCATTATACAAAGCTTTTGGTTGGTAACCTAGCAACAAGCTGGGCTCCAACACCTTTTTGAATAGCAACGCCTAATCTATGAAAAATAAAGCTACCAAAACCACTACTAGCGTCGTTACTAACTAAAAAATTCTTCAGACGCTTGAAAAAACACAAAGTATCCTCACCCAACTCTCCTAGAGTAGAGAAAGCCAAAACACTCAATCCATGGCCATGTGAAATACACTTGTCCAAGTATTTAGAGTGTTTACGTGAAACCGCATTAGATATAGCTTTCCCTGGGACGAAAGAGCGAATTCCATCACCTGCGAAGGGAGAAACACCAGTGACATCCATACAAACATCCTTTCCGTCTTCCCAGTTAAGCACAAGAATATCAGCAGGTTTCAGCTCTTTGTCATCATTCGTCAGAAATCCCAAAGAAACTTCCTTACGAGCAGGCACACTAGCTTTGAAGCAAATGTCGACGACTACATCACGAACAATATCATGTCGAAACTTGGGGCCTATATCCTTAGCACGATGAAGTGCATGATCACCAAAGATGTCCATGGTTTTATTACAACTTGGGCACAAGCCATTCTCAACAAACAATGGGATACCAAGACGATAGCAAAGTACAGCTCTAAAATATCTAGGTCCAAGGCACTGATTAAGCCCAATGATGGGTACATCCATTAAATAATCTTGTGCATGCTTGATACGGTTGCACTTCCACAGGATGGAATCTCTTGCGGACATTGAAAATTGGTCTGGGATTTGCTTCTTAACTGCATCAAAATAAGTGACTGCCAGGGAGTGCATGGATGGGGGGGCAGTATCATCGACACAGTATGTAAAGGGCAAGCCACATACCTGAGCAAAATTCTATAGTGCAAACTGATAAGCAGAGCCTTTTTCAGTTGAGAATGAATTACCAAGGATCACCTTTTGTACCGAAGTAGTCTGACACTGAGAAGCAAGGTAACAATAGGCGCTAGTGTCAGCCATGGTGTAAATGCCAAGTCCACCATCTTTGATGGGCAAGGTAGATAGTCGCTGCTGTAGAGGACCAAACCCCGCACCATCACCAGTGATGAGAAGTCTCAAGTACTTAAGTAAGTGATCATCAAAAAGGGCAGTGGCAGATTGTAAGGCTGCAGGATTGGTAGTACGCATTGCAAAATACAATCTAGAAACTCCAGTGCAATTGCGAAGTAATAGCATCTCACTTTGAGGGTCTTTGAGTTTCTTGATAGCAGACATCAATTGAACAGTCTTATTCACCCTGCTCAACTTCATATCACTGATAAAGTTCAAACCAGACTCACCGGTACAACCAATAGTTTAACACCATTAGAAGGTCTACCAATATCAGCGGGGAAAACTCCGTCAGCTGTGCTTCTGGAGTCAGTAGAAGGCCAAAAGACTTCGGTTTTCTTTACATTAAGATGTAAACCCCTGCGTGGTCCTTCCGTTTCTATTATGCTCAGAGCCTTAGCTACCTCTAATGTATCACCAATAATTGTACCATCATCCAAGTACCAAGCGTGCAAGTCAAGTTTTCATTGAGAAGCAATAGTCTTCACTAGGGGGTGAAGTGTCAATGCAAAGAGCAGAGGACCGAGGGGGTCACCTTGCTGAACTCCAAGTGCAGATGACAAAATATAATGGTCATAGTAGAGTTTGGCAGGCCTCGAGTAACAAAATTCTACCCAACGAGAAATACCTGGACAATGAAGGCGAACCTCTTTGATGAGTTGCGATCTGCTCACCATGTTGAAGGCATTGGAAAAGTCAATGAGCATCATTGACATTTTCTTTGAGTGACCATTCATCTCCAGTAGGCGATTTACAACATGTCAAATACTTTCCCCACCAGCAGGAATACCAACCCCGAATTGGTAATCTCCCAAATAAGTAAACATATCCTTACCAACCGAGACATCAGCTACTTTCGAGACCAATCTGCGCCAAACTGTACCAACTGCAATGGGCCTAATACCACCTCCAGGTTTAAGTAAAGGGGTTAAAGGTGCACTAGCAATAAACTCTCCCAAAACCGCAGGAAACCTACCAGCCAACCAAAGATTGACAACCCCAGTAATCAAAACAAGTAAATCATCTGCAATAGCAGCTTCCACCCCACTGATTGCGTCGACCAGATGCTGAGCACGCAAACCATCACGACCGCATGAAGTGCCTTTGGGGAAGCTCCTGATAGCCCGTAAAACAACCCGAGAATCTACTATAATTGGGTCAACCATGGCCTCATCACAGGAAACAGTGGGCAGAGGCGCAGGTGGATGCTTGTCTAGCAGTTCCAAGTACGTGTACTCGTTACGAGGAGCTAAACCAGACGAAGAGAGCACTCGAATGGCTGCTGCAAAATGGCCACAGCTTATCTTCTTTTGACATGCTAACAAGGTAGCTGCGTCTTGTCTCTTCTCATCTGCCTCTTTAGACCCAAAACGTAAAGGCTGCGTCTTGTCTCTTCTCATAGCTTATTTTAAATTTATTTTTTTGTATTTTGGATGTATCAAAAGATCTAGGTTTTGAATAAAATCCTTAGAAACTTCCTTATTTCATGGATGCTAATCAATAAAATTCGCTTTTAACTGAAATTTCATTTATTTGGATCCATCAAATTGGAAAGAAAATATTATTAAAGTCCAAACCTCCTTATTTTATGGATATTAATTAATAAAATTCCCTTTTAATTGAAACTTCATTTATTTGCATAAAATCGGAAACAAAATATTCTTAACCGGAAATATTACGGCCAAAAATAAGACAATTAGAATAATGACATAAATCTATCAAACTGGAAACAAAATATTCTTAATCGCAAAAATTACGGTAAAAAATATGGCGATTAACTAAATGATGTTATTAGCTTTAACTATTTAACTACTAGCCTACAAGATACACTAGTGGCTCTAAAAGTTAAGCCACTCAAACATTAGTTATATACGTTTTAGTCCTGTAAACTGTGAACAACTAGACAAAAAGATAGTGGCTAAAATAATATGGCAAATAAAACAGCTACAACATAATGAAAAATTTATTAAACCACTGAAACATTATAGTTGCTTTGATTTTTTCGCTAATAATTTCACAACTACACATATTAGTGGCTTTTCCTATTAGACGCCAACTGTTTGTCAACTACCAAGACTAGTAGCTTAAGACATGACTATCGACTAACCATTGCGCACCTGTTGCTTTAAACATAAGACAATAACCCCTTCCGCCACTAAGGATGGGCAACTAACACTAATTGCGCAAAGTGATTGGAAACTAAAGATTGGAACTACCATGGGTCAAGTAGCCTTTGGTCGGGTTTTTTTAGCCATTGGTTAACCAACAAAGGATGTAAACTTGGGGACTGATGATGAACCTAAGATCCTAAAAATTGGGACGACAATGGACAAAGAAGGAGAAGCGAGGCTAGTTGAATTGCTAAAAAAAATATGGTGATATATTCGCGTGGAGTATGGAGGAAATGCCAGGAATCGATCCACAGGTAGTGTGTCATATATTGGAGCTAGATCCGACGATCAAACCAATCAGGCAGCGAATAAGGAAGATTGCCACAGCATACCATGTGCAAATAGATAAGGAGCTTCAAAAGATGATGGATGCAGGAATCATAAGGCCGGCACAATACCCAGATTGGATTGCGAACATGGTAATCGTTCCCAAAAAGAACAAGGGAATAAGAATATGTATTGATTTTAGCGACCTGAATACTGCGTGCCCCAAAGATTTCTCTACCCTACCAAATATCCCACAAATGGTGGAATCTGCAACAGGATACAAGAGGTTGTCATCAATGGATGGGTATTGTGGATACAATCAAATACCATTGAATGAGGAAGACCAGGAACACACGTCCTTCTTCTCCCCTAGAGGGTTATATTGTTACACAAGGATGCCATTTGGATTGAGAAATGCGGGGGCGACATATCAACGGATTGTGGAGAAACTTTTCGCCAAATGGGTGCACACGAAGTTAGAAGTTTATGTGGATGATATGCTGGTCAAGAGAAAGGATTCAGGGGACCATGTGGGAGACCTGAGGGAGATCTTTGAACAGATGAGGAAATACAAAATGAAGGTAAACCTAATGAAATGCATCTTTAGGGTTGAGTCAGCGAAGTTTCTAGGGCACATCATTTCACGAAAAGGCATAGAAGTTGACCCAGCAAAAGTCCAGGGTATATTAGAAATGCCCTCACCCGCCACCATAAAAGACGTACAGAGATTAAACGGGCAGTTAACAGCTTTGGGAAGATTCATCTCGCGGTCCTCAGACAAATGTAAGCACTTCTTTGACGTTTTGAAGAAAGGAGCATAGTTTGCGTGGACGCAAGAGTGTGAAGAAGCGTTGAAGGGTATAAAGGAGTATCTTATTAAATTGTCAATTTTACAAAAACCAGAACCCGTAGAGGAGTTGTTGCTTTGTCTCGCGGCGACATCAAACGCTATTAGTGTCGTCTTACTTCGGAATGACGAAGGTGTAGAAAAACCAATATTTTACATCAGCAAAACCCTAAATTCTTCGGAAAATAATTACCCAAAGATTGAAAAACTGATACTAGCATTGTTTTACACATCACAAAAGTAACGGACCTATTTCCAAACCCACCAAATTAAAGTCCTTACAAGAATCCCTATAGAATCGGTATTAAAGAATTCGAAGAGAGTTGGGATAGTAGAAAGGTGGAATACCCAGATCGATCAATTTAAGTTAAAGTATGAAGTACAGACTTCTACGAAGTCACACATAATCGCAGAGTTTCTCGCCGAATTTCCCTCGGGAGATGACGAAAGCATAGGGGAAATGATGGATGTAGATGAAAGCCGGCCAGACCCTAAGGACTTGTTACAGGAGAATCATCCCAGAAGATGGGAAATATTCGTTGATGGATCATCAAACAATTGTGGAGGAGGAATCGGGATAGTATTTACTTCGCCCACGGGGATCAGGATAGTTTCCTGCTTTCGGTTGGAATACAAAGCAACAAATAACGAGACTGAATATGAAGCAGTAATACAAGATTTAAGGATTGCGATAGAAATAGGATTAGACGAAGTACGGATTACTAGTGATTCGCAGTTGGTGGTTCGCCAAATTGAAGGGAGATATAACGTCATTGATCTGGTAATGCAAAGGTATCAGCAACTCGTGAAAGAATACTCAGCAAAGATACGAAGCCTTATTTGGAGAAACATAGGCCGGGACAATAACAGACATGCGGACGCGCTTGCCTTCATAGCCTCAATGATGGAGGATCCAAATCGGGCATATCATGATTGAGCGGTTAATGCAACCTTCAGTGAGCAGAGATGAAAGGGAGTCCCAAGTAATGATGATAGAAGAAACAGATGTGGAAATAAGCGATGATGATTGGCGATCCCCCATATATAACTATTTGATGAAAGGAGATCTCTCGCGAGACCGGCAAGAGGCAAATAAAATTAAAAGTAAGTCCACGAATTACGAGGTGCGAGAAGGAATCCTGTATAGAAGATCTTATTTGAGTCCGATGATGAGATGCTTGTCGCGGAAAGAGGGGATAGAAATCATGAAATCTATTCACTATGGGGATGTTGGCAACCATAGGGGAACCAGGTCACTAGCTCTCAAAACCAGGACGCAAGGGTATTTTTGGCCATATATGCACAGAGACGCGAAAGATATCTCCACGAGGTGTGAAGCTTGTCAAAGATTCGGGAAAAAGATACATGCACCATCCACGGGTTTAAACTCTGTATTGAGTGCATGGCCCTTCTCCATGTGGGGAATAGATATTGTGGGTCCATATGTAACCGGGACAAAGCAAAGCAGATACCTGATAGTGGAAACAGACTATTTCACGAAATGGGTGGAAGCCAAAGCCTTACAGCACACACGAGATGGTAACGTGTACGATTTCATCATGGAGCATATTATTTGTAGATTTGGGATACCGGTCATGATTGTTTCAGAAAATGGGAAATAATTTGAAGGAGAAAATGTAAGGATGTTACTCAACGCATTCAAAGTTCAAACCGGGAAGTCAACTCCGCTATACCCTCAAAGCAACGGGAAAGCGGAGGCTACAAACAAGACGCTAGCAACAACATTGAAGAAAAAGTTGGACGGTCATCATAAGGGATGGTATGAACAGATTCCAAACGTTCTATGGTCATATAGAACCACCAGGCGGGATGCAACGGGGATGTCACCCTTTTATTTGACATATGGAGCTGAGGCAGTGCTACCTGCTGAAATCATCCTTCCGACCACGAGAAGAGAATCATCGGAGAAAGGGCTAAACTCGGATTTGATTCTAGAGAAATTATACGACCTTGAGGAAAGCTGGGAATTCGCTTACAACATATGGTAAATTATCATCGGAGGTTGTCAAGGGAGTATGACAAAAGGGTAAAACCCCGGAGCTTCGTACCTGGAGAGCTTGTGCTGCGATAAATACCCTCATATCAGAATGGATCAGGAGGAAAGCTAGATCCTACGTGGGAAGGTCCCTATATCGTGAAAAGGGTAGTTGGAAATGGGGCATACGAGTTGGCGGACTTCGAAGGAAAAGACACAGACGAAAAAGGGAACATAATACACAGTGAGATCGAGAGGCAAGACCGAAAATTGGATCACCCTTGGAATCCAGTATATATCAAGAAGTATTATCCGTGAATGTAAGTTGTAATGCAGAAAAGGCAATAAACATGTAGTTGAATGGGGTTTATTAATGAAATATCTCTTCCATAATCAGCTTATACAAAAACAAGACTTTTGAAATCAACGAACAAAATTCACGAGATAACTAAGGAGAAATAAACCTCACATTAGGAGGCAAATAAGATTCATGGATAAAAAGTTTCTAGGGAAACTTAAAACCTTTTCCTAGGAAGGCTGAGAATCCACGACATGCACCCTAGTTCGCATGAAAGTGCAAGAGGCAAGACCTAACGCATGTCGTGAACAACTCTCAGAGAGATAAGCTAGGGGCAATGATAGGACCTATCCGCTGAGGGTCCCTTTTTATGATGGCCTTCAGTAAGGGGTGCATAAATATGACCAAGGCGCCGACGTATTCGGTTGAGATGCGGGTTCCTGGAACATCTGGAGCGTTACCGG
Source organism: Papaver somniferum (assembly GCF_003573695.1). NCBI lineage: Eukaryota > Viridiplantae > Streptophyta > Magnoliopsida > Ranunculales > Papaveraceae > Papaver > Papaver somniferum. Next base: position 48,327,481 of record NC_039359.1, on the reverse strand, counting down.
CCATGTACGTTTGGCAAGTCTTGGCTACGATGCACTCGATCCCAAAGAAACCTCACTTAGGGTGTCGATTTGTAACCCCAATCCATATCGGCGAAGGAGATAAGAAGCCACGAAAACAACTGGATGTCGTAATAACTGAATCGGAGGAGACCAACATGCATGTTAGGGTTACCCTCCTTGAAGGGGAAATCAGGGGGAATATAAAGGGATGGCACCCTTCAGATTAGGGATTTGTGTGACCAAAAAAGACGGCAATGTCATGGGGCTAATGTTCATGGGAATAGGTAGGCCTGTCGCATTGTCGTGGAGAAAAATAAAATAAATGTTAAGACGAGGTAGATGGATTATTATTCGCAAGGGTAATAAGCGCCTGATACTTCTTCGAATTAAAATCCCTCAAATGGGATGAGGCAAAATAAGACCTTAACTAGGAGGCGCAATAAGACCTCGTAGAGCCATAAGTGATAGACGCATTTATGTGTCTAATTTGTCCCAATTGTTTATATTGTTAGTACTCTATTTTGTACTTATTTGGTTATTTTATGTCTTTGTAGGTGTTTTTGGAGAAATAAGCTTTTGCGGTGAAATTGGCTAAAAAGTGGTTTTTGCGCTCGTGGGAGAAAATTACTATACGGACTCTCACTTTGGATAAGGGGTAACCTAATTACTAAGGGGCACCCCATTTCAGGGCATGTACTAAAGGGACACCGGAACTGGATAGGGGAGGTCATCTTCAAAGTTTCAAAACTGGATTTTGGCGGGAAAAAAGGCAGCAGCGTCAACAGTTTTGGATCAATGATTTGAGCGACCTAGGAGGCGATTAAATGGGCAAATTTGGTACCCACGGACTCTACAAGACATAAGGGACCTGTTAGAAGCGATTAGACCCATCTAATTGGGCTGGATAAGTCAGAAAATCCACACAAAGTCAAGACAGTGCACACGGTTTCTGTTTAGGGTTTGAGATTAGTTTGAGAGATTTATGGGATATCTTGCGTGGGATATACATCAAAACAGTTGGGTAAAAGTCCTAGAAGATATTTGAGACGAGAGAATAGCTAGAAACAGCCTGTAACACAACAAGAAGAAGATTATTCTTCAAACAACCCGTAAAGAATAATGGAGATTTCCATTTCCAAGGGGTTTGATCGAGTTTCAAGGGGATTTAAAGCCTATAAATAGTTGGTTTTATGTCAGAGAGAGGGGGATGAAGAGTTAGGGGTCGATTGGGAGGCCAGCAGAGAGGCGCAGGAGGAGTTGCAGGAATTGTACCTGCTGCTGCTGCTGCCATTAACAAACCTTGAAGAACACGAATAACGGACTGCTCAGAGCAGTCTTATTTTCTGCAGCGTCAACAGCAGCAGCTGGGTGTCGTTGTTTTACTGCAGCTCACTGGTATTGTTTCTTTCTGGACGAATTTTGTGGGTCACAGAACCACTGTTTATATTTTTCACTCTTTTAATCATATTTTGAGCATCAAGTATGTATTTTGAGAACATTGAGGACAATGTTAGGTTTAAGTTTGGGGGTATGGGAGAAACTTTTTAGTATGAATAAATAAACTCCAGAGCTTAGAAATTTATGCCTATTGAGGATTGCACTAACTAATCTAAGTGGATGGAAGCATTTTGATTGTAGGAGTTTGAGGAACCAATCTGATTAGATGGAAACATCTAAAGAGTCTATTCATAAAAGCACAGAGCTCAGGTGTTAGAAATAACATGATAGTTTCACCATATCTCGTTGAGTCCTTTTCACTTCTATTTTTATTTTATTTTGTTTTTAAACTATGTTTCTCTAAGTGATAGGTGGGGCCCACGATTCAAGTTGTTACCAATGCTAGGGTGAATTAGAGTGATTGAGATACCATGAAAAAAAAAAAAAAAAAAGTTGAAAAAGAAAAAGAGATGAAAAAAAAAAGATGAAAAAAAAAATGGTAGTTACCAAAAAGTAAAAAAAAAAAAAAAATAAAATAAAAAATTGAGACCAGACCATTTGACCAAAAGGAATAAATTCAATAAAGTCGACCACTGGTACCCTTGTATATGCCAGTTGTGTTGACCTAGAGTTAGGTTATCGACCACTGGTACCCTTGTATATGCCAGTGTGTTGATATTAGTCATACTAGTATCTCAATCCATTAGGATAGGTTCATTTTGGCGGAGGCCTTCAGACAGATATGGGAAACGTCGTTCACTTAGTAAACATCAAAACCATCTATGTTTTCTATATCCATCTTCTTGATCTATCCATGTGATTAGTTTAGACTCCGAATATGATGTCCATAGTGCAACTATCTGAGTAGAGCTCTGTCACTTTATATGAATTTTAGTATGCTTGAGTGCAAACTCGTGTACATCAATTGGAATTTCGCATCAGGGTACTTCTTCCTGTAGTCAATAAGTATGCCAACCAAGGAGATTCTTTAGTTCCTTCCAAGGTTCTGCGTAGATAGCTAAGCTCTGGAGTATTAAGGTTTTGTGGGTACACCTCTGGTAAACCCCCCGGAGACAACACTCCGCCACTAGGGCCACCTAGTGGTTTAACGGCTTACTACACGTGCTAAGTGTAGTCATTTTATTTTAGATTAGATTTGCTCGAGGACTAGCAAATAATAAGTTTGGGGGTATTTGATAGACGCATTTATGTGTCTAATTTGTCCCAATTGTTTATATTGTTAGTACTCTATTTTGTACTTATTTGGTTATTTTATGTCTTTGTAGGTGTTTTTGGAGAAATAAGCTTTTGCGGTGAAATTGGCTAAAAAGTGGTTTTTTGCGCTCGTGGGAGAAAATTACTATACGGACTCTCACTTTGGATAAGGGGTAACCTAATTACTAAGGGGCACCCCATTTCAGGGCATGTACTAAAGGGACACCGGAACTGGATAGGGGAGGTCATCTTCAAAGTTTCAAAACTGGATTTTGGCGGGAAAAAAGGCAGCAGCGTCAACAGTTTTGGATCAATGATTTGAGCGACCTAGGAGGCGATTAAATGGGCAAATTTGGTACCCACGGACTCTACAAGACATAAGGGACCTGTTAGAAGCGATTAGACCCATCTAATTGGGCTGGATAAGTCAGAAAATCCACACAAAGTCAAGACAGTGCACACGGTTTCTGTTTAGGGTTTGAGATTAGTTTGAGAGATTTATGGGATATCTTGCGTGGGATATACATCAAAACAGTTGGGTAAAAGTCCTAGAAGATATTTGAGACGAGAGAATAGCTAGAAACAGCCTGTAACACAACAAGAAGAAGATTATTCTTCAAACAACCCGTAAAGAATAATGGAGATTTCCAAGGGGTTTGATCGAGTTTCAAGGGGATTTAAAGCCTATAAATAGTTGGTTTTATGTCAGAGAAGGGGGATGAAGAGTTAGGGGTCGATTGGGAGGCCAGCAGAGAGGCGCAGGAGGAGTTGCAGGAATTGTACCTGCTGCTGCTGCTGCCATTAACAAACCTTGAAGAACACGAATAACGGACTGCTCAGAGCAGTCTTATTTTCTGCAGCGTCAACAGCAGCAGCTGGGTGTCGTTGTTTTACTGCAGCTCACTGGTATTGTTTCTTTCTGGACGAATTTTGTGGGTCACAGAACCACTGTTTTATATTTTTCACTCTTTTAATCATATTTTGAGCATCAAGTATGTATTTTGAGAACATTGAGGACAATGTTAGGTTTAAGTTTGGGGGTATGGGAGAAACTTTTAGTATGAATAAATAAACTCCAGAGCTTAGAAATTTATGCCTATTGAGGATTGCACTAACTAATCTAAGTGGATGGAAGCATTTTGATTGTAGGAGTTTGAGGAACCAATCTGATTAGATGGAAACATCTAAAGAGTCTATTCATAAAAGCACAGAGCTCAGGTGTTAGAAATAACATGATAGTTTCACCATATCTCGTTGAGTCCTTTTCACTTCTATTTTTATTTTATTTTGTTTTTAAACTATGTTTCTCTAAGTGATAGGTGGGGCCCACGATTCAAGTTGTTACCAATGCTAGGGTGAATTAGAGTGATTGAGATACCATGAAAAAAAAAAAAAAAAGTTGAAAAAAAAAAGAGATGAAAAAAAAAAAAGATGAAAAAAAAAATGGTAGTTACCAAAAAGAAAAAAAAAAAAAAAAAATAAATAAAAAATTGAGACCAGACCATTTGACCAAAAGGAATAAATTCAATAAAGTCGACCACTGGTACCCTTGTATATGCCAGTTGTGTTGACCTAGAGTTAGGTTATCGACCACTGGTACCCTTGTATATGCCAGTGTGTTGATATTAGTCATACTAGTATCTCAATCCATTAGGATAGGTTCATTTTGGCGGAGGCCTTCAGACAGATATGGGAAACGTCGTTCACTTAGTAAACATCAAAACCATCTATGTTTTCTATATCCATCTTCTTGATCTATCCATGTGATTAGTTTAGACTCCGAATATGATGTCCATAGTGCAACTATCTGAGTAGAGCTCTGTCACTTTATATGAATTTTAGTATGCTTGAGTGCAAACTCGTGTACATCAATTGGGAATTTCGCATCAGGGTACTTCTTCCTGTAGTCATAAGTATGCCAACCAAGGAGATTCTTAGTTCCTTCCAAGTTCTGCGTAGATAGCTAAGCTCTGGAGTATTAAGGTTTTGTGGGTACACCTCTGGTAAACCCCCCGGAGACAACACTTCCCGCCACTAGGGCCACCTAGTGGTTTAAACGGCTTACTCACACGTGCTAAGTGTAGTCTTTTATTTTAGATTAGATTTGCTCGAGGACTAGCAATAATAAGTTTGGGGTATTGATAGACGCATTTATGTGTATAATTTGTCCCAATGTTTATATTGTTAGTACTCTATTTTGTACTTATTTGGTTATTTTATTCTTTGTAGGGTTTTTGGAGAAATAAGCTTTTTGCGGTGAAATTGGCTAAAGTGGTTTTTGCGCTCGTGGGAGAAAAATTACATACGGACTCTCACTTTGGATAAGGGTAACCTATTACTAAGGGGCACCCCATTTCGGCATGTACTAAGGGACACCGGAACTGGATAGGGGAGGTCATCTTCAAAGTTTCAAAACTGGATTTTGGCGGGAAAAAAGGCAGCAGCGTCAACAGTTTGGATCAATGATTTGAGCGACCTAGGAGGCGATTAAATGGGCAAATTTGGTACCCACGGACTCTACAAGACATAAGGGACCTGTTAGAAGCGATTAGACCCATCTAATTGGGCTGGATAAGTCAGAAAATCCACACAAAGTCAAGACAGTGCACACGGTTTCTGTTTAGGGTTTGAGATTAGTTTGAGAGATTTATGGGATATCTTGCGTGGGATATACATCAAAACAGTTGGGTAAAAGTCCTAGAAGATATTTGAGACGAGAGAATAGCTAGAAACAGCCTGTAACACAACAAGAAGAAGATTATTCTTCAAACAACCCGTAAAGAATAATGGAGATTTCCAAGGGGTTTGATCGAGTTTCAAGGGGATTTAAAGCCTATAAATAGTTGGTTTTATGTCAGAGAAGGGGGATGAAGAGTTAGGGGTCGATTGGGAGGCCAGCAGAGAGGCGCAGGAGGAGTTGCAGGAATTGTACCTGCTGCTGCTGCTGCCATTAACAATAAGGTAAACATAAATTTGTGCAGAAAGTAACAAGGGCTAAGCATGAAATTTGACTAATAATGCGACACAATATTGATCAACTAATATTCAACAAGAATAAGAGGCAAGTATATACTTTATAATTTATGTTCTTCTTTAGCATTATCCTCACAATACTCAACGTCTTTCCAAAGTATATACTTGGTACGAAGTTCGTATTACGAAGGTAAAGGAACGAGATAGAGGTAAACACAAAAACACAAGGAAGAGGTAAATACATTATTTACATACAAATAAGTCTGCCCCTAAGATTGGGAGTATTAAGCCGAAATAAAAGTTAAGATTACAAGAATATTAAAGTTAGAAAAAGTCATGTGTCCTCAATCATCCCTTTCATGATCCTCATCGGATATTGTATCCTCGCAATCATCCTCTTCATGAACCTCGTCGGTTTCAGTATCCTCGCCAATAGGGGATGACTCATGGATAGTAGGAATTAATTCTTTGGCAGCGGGATCAGTCTCGTCATCAGAAAATACTTCGAGATCCAGAGGAACGCAAGGAATACCTTGGGAATCACAGAACTCGTTAAAGAGCCGTACCTTCTTTTCCTGGGCATTTCTGCGAAGACACTTTGCCATCAGGGTTGCGTCATTCACCATCTGATCGAGATCCTCCTGCAGAAACTGGACATCCTCTTGGAGAGTGTAGACCTTATTAGAAAGATCGTCCTTCTCCCGTGATAGAAGAGAAAACTGATCCTTAAGCTCTTGCTCATGTTCTGAGGAATGAAGGAATTAAACGAGTAAGTCATCATCAAGAGAAAGGAAGTTCCAAGGTAACAAAGAAAAGGAGACTCACGGTGAAGACCAGATGAGATTTTCCTCTCTTCTGCAAGTTGCTCCTCTAGATGGAGAATACGAGCGCTAGACTTTTTCATCAGTTCACGAGTCTCCCGAAGTTCCACGAGATGAGCCATACTGCGATGTTGTTCCTAAAAAATGAAAAATCTACTTTAAAATTCCGCGAAATATCATAAGGGGAAAATGAATGATTAACTCAGGAAAAAGACTCACCAAACCCATTATGGCAGTATGTTTCCCCGGAGACAGGTTCAAAGAAGCATTCAAAATAAAAGATTGATCTTCAGCCAAAAAAACATTAAAACTGAGAGAAACCAAAGACTCAATAGCCTCAGACCTTAAGAAGGTATTTCCGCGAGTCGAAACAAAAATCTCTCTTAAAAATTTAAGGTAAGGAAGAAGATCAGGCTCCTCCACTTCGTTAGCTTGCTGACCCCCTCTAGACGAAGTAGGTTCGGGAAAAGGGGCACTATGCGACGAGATAGTTTCGACGGATGAACGAGGATGCTGACGAGGAGAGCAATCAGTGCGAGGTAGTACTGAGAAATGGACTTGGGTCAAGCTGTCCATATCCAAGACATGACGGCGACGCTGTGAAGTGCGAAAAGTGGGAGGATCTTCCAGAAATCCATGAGGTTAAGGGATGACGCGAGAAGAAGAAAGCAAGTTAAGGAAGAAAATAATACCTGGGAAGTGACGGAAGGAGCCCCAGAATGTTGGCGTTTCCTCAAATTCTTAGCTGGGTCATCCGTTGTTTGAGGCTCATTCTCCTGAAAATGGGAGGTCAGGAATCGACAAAAACAACGACCAAAAGGAATGCCACAATATACGAACCTGTGTTTGGACTGATTTTTTAGAATGGTCTTTCAGCATACCAGTCGGGGGAAGAGGATACTGAGATAGGAACAGGGACGTTAGGAGACAATAAAATAAAGGCAATGAGACCAAAGAAAGATAAGACTAACCTCGTTGGGCATCTTATACCAGCGAAATCGACCTGCGTCATACGCCGCGAGATGTGCATGTTGAGGGAGAGGACCAGTGCGAGCAGCCCCATTCTCGTCGAGACCCTGCACCAGAGGACCTTCTGCTATTAAAGGGAACATCATCCAGTCCTCATCACTAGAAAAAAGAAGATACTTATTTCATTTCGTACCAACATGATCAACATCTAAAAGAAGGGCCTTGGACGGGTAAGACAAAGTTTTGCGATAAAGTTTAACGCCCCACTCCTGATAGGCTCTCGTGGTCATATCTTGGCCAGTGTAATTCGCAGAAAAGGATTCAATGTTGTAATCCGCGGGAACAAAACTTTGAACCAAGAGTGGAATCTAGGAAGTATCACCATTAGACCTTCTGACAAATTCATTAGCAATACGGATGGCATTTCCACTCAACTGATAGATGCCTCGCTAAAGCTTGACTAGGATTTCATAAATAAGAGGGTTCTTCGGATCATATAGGGGCAAAGAAAGACCCGCTCTCAGTTGACCAACAGTGATTAACATCTTGGTAGAAGACCCAGTTTCTGTTTGAATCCATTGGTAATTTAATTCCATGAGCTTGGTTGCAGTAATAGGAGGAGAAACGGAGGAATCGATCTCCGGAGATAGAGAAATACCCAACTTCTGAAGATCGACTTTAAATTCCTCAAAGTTGTGGATGTAGTAGGATTGGGAACTTTCTTGGGAGCCATTGGAAGAGAGCTAAACGAAACCTAAATTTACAGAAGGCAAGAGAAGGAATAAGAGAAGGTAAAGGTTATAAGGGACAGAGAAAATGGATATTTATAGAGGTGACTGGTCAAACCAAGTTACACACTATCGAAGAAATCGAACCGGTGATTAGCGGTTACACGAGAAAAGTACCACGTGGAAAGCATTGATGGGAAGGAGTGAAGGTTATCTAACTTCAGACGATTCTTATTTTTATTTCTCTAGGATCGAGAAGAATAAGAAAAGGCAAAATGTGGATACCAAAATATGGATCGCCACGTGGACATAGGGAAGACACGAAGATCCGGCCTGAAGATCCTGCACGTGACTCGTCAAATCAAGTCAAAGTCACCATTATTGAAAAATTGACGAGGTAAAAACTATGTGCGAGATAGTGTTTCGTCAAGAGGTAAACTCTGCGAGGAACATGAGTTATGAAGGATCTATGGAGTACCCTACAAGGCAAGCCACGAAGTAGAAGAGGACGAAGAAAGATTACTTGGCAGAAAAGGCAAGCCGCGAAGTAGATAAATTATGGAGCAAGAAAAGAGACAGGTGTCCCTCCAGACCCATGTGAGAATAGCGAAATCAGTGGAAAAACTTTATGGAAAATGGTCGGGGCGAAGTATAAAGCACCTCCGCGAGAATGTTGCGAAGTAAAATGAGTTGTAACCCATTAGGGTTGATTAGCCTATAAATAGAGACCCTTGGACAAAATTAAGGGGGGATATTTTAATAGAGTGGGAGTGCCAAGTCTAGAGTGAGATTAGGGTTTTCTTGTGTTGAAGAACTTATATCTTTGTTACTTTAAATGATTTCATCAATAAAAATCTTTGTGTTTATATTACTTAGTATGACTTAGATCTTGATTACGATCACTTTGGGTGTACTATTGGGTTTTCAGTAGTTACAGCTAGGAAGAGATATTTTAGCCTTAACCCACTTCTTTTAAGTATTATCCAAATCTCCCGGATTTATTATCGAACAGATTTCCTGGCTTACATCTGTGTCATAGTTTTTCAAGGCCATATTGACATTTAGCTCTCCCGAAGTGCACATTAATCTGTAAGGAAATTTCTTAGAAAAGCACAAACCGCTCTAGTTTCTTATAAAGAAAAAAAGAAGTCATTTTGGTTAATTTTGATTTTAACATGATTTCTACTGCAGGATGAAATTAAGAGAAAGAGACAACAATATTGACTGATGTATAAAGAAGTTTACTGAAAAAACGAACTTGTTTGTTCTGATGGGTGTTTATGGCACCACCACTTCCTCGTTAGCAACAAAATTTCTCTTCTCCAAGGATATACATTTATACCTTTTAGCACAAAAAATGTAAGCTCCGAGATTAACTAGTGTTATGGCTGCTGTTAGAAAGAAAAACCTGTCTAAATGACCATCATTTAGATTTGGAGGGATCCATCCTGGTTGCCCGTTTTTCGTCGTTATCTTCATCACTACCGTTAGAAGAATACTGCATAAATAACTTCCCATGGCGGTTGATGACATACTCAAACCGATTCCCAAGCCTTTCAAACTATCCGGTGTTTGTGTAGAGAAGAATTCTAGTTGTGCGACATACATAAACGCTTCTGATATTCCAATTAATATATATTGTGGTATTTGCCAAAATATGCTAAGTGAACTAAGCTCAGATGGATCATCTTGTGCGTGCATTAGCCTTTGCTGTTCCACAAAACCAGCCACTACCATAGCTATTATGGCGAAAAATAATCCAAATCCCATTCTTTGCAGCTCACTTGGTTCTTTGGGTTTGTTATTTTTTGATATTTTTATGAAGTAGGGTAGGATGAATTTGTCATAAAGGATGATGAAAGTTGATATACTTATGATGTCGAAAACTGTCATACTTGCTGGAGGGACACGGAATGTGTTGAGTTTTGTGTTCATAGCAGCTCCTTGCTCGACGAAGAGAGAAATCATCTGTATGAATACGACCGAGTAGAAAATCGTACATACCCAAATTGGTAGTAATCTCAACACACATTTGACCTCTTCTACTTGTGTAACAGTGCAAAGCTGCCATGGGTTTGGAGGATCACTCTTGCCTGATGTACACGTGGTTATCATGTCAGACGGTGTTATGATAGCTGCTCGATCAAGAAACCTGTCAAGTTAAATTTTCATGTCAATTGACCGTATAATCATTGTACATGCCATGCATAAGGAGGTACAACTTCGTTTCGGGTGATAATTTGATCTATAAATGAAAAATGCGAAAAGTCATTAAGAAACTGTACTTACTTGAAGTCATTCGTATGGAGAATTTTCCTCTCACCAGCATTAGTAGTAACTGCATTTCGCTGTTGTTCGTAGAGTCCATCTCCATTTGAAGGAATTTCAAGTTTCATTTTCTTGATAGCAGCAACTAATACCTGAGAGAATCTAGAAATTGGGTTTCCAGACGGTTTGAAATGTCTATATCTGCAAGTTCCACTCAAAAACAGTCCAAAGGCAATGAAACCACAACATGTAGATATCCAGAACGCCAATACCCAATTTCCTAAATTTTGAATATAGGCTAGTACGGTTTCAGAAAACATGGATCCAAGATTCAAGGCGACGTAAAAATAGCTAAAAAATCTAGTTTTCGAACGCTTTTCATTTGGATCTTCTTCATCAAATTGATCGGCTCCAAATGTAGCTAGGGAAGGTTCATATGCTCCATTCCCTAAAGCAATCAGGTAAATTGACATGTAGAATGTTGCCATCTCTAAAGTGGAATGTGAGTCACATAGAAAACCTACTTTGCCACAACCATGAGGTTTGATTAGGGAAAAATATGTTGATAATGACAACATTGCTAGACCCTGCAATGAATTAAAAATCCAAATGAAAATATAAGTAGAGATAAATAGTACCCGTAATACTCGCACAGTGATTATGCGTCCACAAAAAAAAAAGGTTATGATTACTTACTATTGTAAAAACAAGCTGGAAGATGGCACAAGACAAGTATCTCCCCAAGTAGGAGTCACTTAGAAAGGCACCAAATAGAGAGAACAAATTCACTGTTCCCATCCATCTACTAAACGTGTTTGCTGCTTCAGCATTGGTTTGCTTCAAAACCCTTGTTGAGAAAAGCACCAAATTTACTTCTACTCCAACAAATGCAAGTGCACCAAGTCCTTGATTCACTGTTTAATTAACATCCCATAAACATATATGGATAATTAGTTGTATTCAAGGTTTGGGAACAGTTGTCACAATGGTTTAAAGCCTATTGATGCATAGGTTTATTTGGATTTTGGGTCCTATTAAAAGACCACTAACAGCACAAAATCTTCAAAATGTCCCATGCCATATTTTGGATCCTAGTCAAACAGTTGACTGATGGTAATCTGAGTTGACCGTTTGAAACTTAGTTAAATATCTTAACTTTATTATGGAAAGATCCCTAACAAATTTAAGAACTAAATTAGTCATGGTAGCTTATAATGATGCATATACACATCAATCCCTAAGACATTTAAACCTGTGAAAATTTTAAATTCAAGTGAACATCTCTTTCATTTAAGCAACTACTTGTGGACATAGAAATTTACATAGGTTTTTAAACCTGTCCTTGATTTCCATTAGAAAAAGAATTTTGATGCATGTCTCTTCCGGATGCAGCAAAGTTCTTCTTCCAATGGAAATCACCAATAGGTTTAAAGTACTCGTCTATAAGTTTCTCTTACCACAAATGGTTACTCAAATCAAAGAAATATATATATACACTCAAATTCCAATTTATCTTTTTTAAAGTTCCAATGGAAATCACCAATATCTGTCCAACTGTCCATAACGGTAGCGGGAAACGGTTGTTACACTTCAACAGTGGTTTTCAACACTAGTGAGTTTGATAAGTGCATGGGCATTATTGCCAGTGCCATCAACCTAATGTTCGCATAATGTGATGAAGCCTGCTATGATAATGAGAAACCATAATGGGTGTCATTTCCATCATCTACTATCGTGACATCTCCTATTCCCTACTCATCTAATTCAGCAGCAAAGGAATATCGCCACGAAATTAAGAGCATTCATTGATTCATTGAATCATTATCAATCTCTTTCTTATTCTTCTTCTTTTTGAGTCTTTTTTTTCTTTCCTTTTCTTTTCATTTTAAATTGTGCCAAATGATAAAATGTGCACTTTTCTTAGAAATAGGCTTTTAGATTGTCTTTTCTTAATTCATTTTCTACCAAAAACATGATGAATATATTCTCGCGATGGATTCTTGCTGTGGGGTTCAATGTGTTTCTTCATCTCTTTTCTCTACAATATACATATTTATGTCGATTTTCTTTTAAATATCGACGAGCACACTCAATAGTGTTGTTGGGCATGCCAGGGATCGAAAAATGTTTCGAATCGATAGGTATAATGTTTATGGCTCCACAAATAAAGCTGTAGAGACCCCAATATAACATATCAAAATACAGTTTACATTCTCTTTTCTCTGCTAGAAAGATCGAAGGATTTCTTTTAAGATGGCTCTTCATTTTTTATTTTTTTCATACATTTATGTACAAGACACGCGTAACAAAATATTGCGGTATATAATTAATTAGAAACCTTGAGCACGAGCTATTATTAGATGCAGTATAAAAATGGCGTGTTTATGCGTAATGACTTAAATTCAAAAAGATCCAAAGACTTAATGCAGACTTAAGTTTTATTCACCTTATGCAAACAGAGATAGTAAAGTCGTCGGAAGTATTTTATCATCTATAAGAGAAGATGAAATTAGTCATAAATCATACCTAACAAGAGCATTCCTGATTTCCATCCTCCTGTTCTTCTTCTGAAAGCCGGTTTTCCGTACCTATCTATTGATCCATCTCTTGTGTAGATGCTGCTGCTATTATCTTGTTTTCCATCATCATTTGAAGACTGAACATATAATTTACAATTGCTTTAATTCATGGATTATGGAATATTTAATCTATTAAGAAAACACTAACAATAAAATAATCATAGGGTCCCAAAGCATGCATTAAGCATAGTTAAAGTACTACTTTCAGCCAACACAAAAACATTGAAATCAAGATATAAAAAATGTTAGCAGAAGAAACAAGATATAATGATGATACAAATCTCTTTTGTTATCTATGATTGATCCTGGAAAAACCCAACGTCGACGGAATTAATATATACAGTAATTTTAGACAGATTAAGGAATTGGACAATTCTTTTGGAAATGTTCTTCAACAAGTCCACGGAAATTTCTTTTAATATACATGTAGCTGAATATCATTGACCAAACAGAAACCGATCCAAAAAAGTTGAATTTCGCAGTATGAAATGTATCACAGTCGATTTTGAATAATGGTGGTTTGCTGTTATCTGATGTTTAAGTTTTGGGATGAAAATTATTCGTAATCTATGTGTCTGCCAATACAATTTTTCCTCCCACCCACTAAATCACTATAATTTGTTTGACTCCTTTTTAGTTTTTTTCCTAACACACTTTAAAATCAATAATTACCGATAGCTTGATTCTTGATACCCAAACAATAATCTATTAACAAAAAAATCTCAATCATAATTCTATTGGTAAATTTATGAAAATTGAGAAATGGAAATTCCAAGTTTTTGATCAGTATAGAACATGATTACGTGAATTATGCATATTCATGCACTACATGAAAAAAACTGCATCAAGATGCAGTAGAATACAATTGCATTTCAGAGAGAAGAACTAAACGGACAATATTGGCAACCCGCTATAAAACCCCGTAGAATTGAGGATTGAAAGACATAGGTATATACGTACCTGCTTGAAGCCATTAACATTGGAGACTAAAGCAGCTTGAGGATTACTAGTACTGCTATTGGAATCTTCAGAGGTCTCCATTGGTTCTGGCTTCAGGCTAGCTAGCTACTAAGAAGAGAGAGAGAAATAGAATTGAGAACTAGAGATAATGAGATTCAGTACTAGGTCTATTCTTCTGGTTATATACTCACTGACAAGGACGTTAACTTCAAGAAAATTAAAAGAGAGTCAAAGAACATGAGAAAAGAATTCAGTGATGAGTAAGTGAGAGATGTGAGAAAAGATTACCTGGAGTCTACTCATGAAATGGGGTTACTTAGACATATGTATACGAATGTCTAAGTATAGCTAGGAGTGGAGGTATTACCATAATCCAAAATGAATGAGATGGTATTAAATTTTGTATTGAAAAAGTTTGTTATTGAGAGATTTCATCATTTAAGAGGGAATCATTTAAAGGAGAAAAAGATTTTGAATATCTGGACGTTCCCTTTTTGGAGGATGCATGGTCCAAGAAGCGACACGCACATGTAGGCTGCAGCAGAGTTCTTGCACCATGTAAATGAAATTTACTTGTTGTACCAGCACCTCATAGGATCGTACTTCATTGAGTTTTGGAGCAGTAAAGTTTCTTTACTTATATGTATATTCTTACCGAAGAGCCATGGGAATGGTCTTGCATTCCTTGCCATTATTTTTCTCGCCCCATCGCGTTGTTGTTATTTCAGTGATAGTTTACAGTGTTTGAGCCAGACATTGGCAAAAATAGGGCCAGTTGCCTTGTCAATTCGCTCACAAAGCTGAGTTATGCTTTATTTTATTTTATTTTTTTTTGACGAAGTTCATTTATTTTACTGTTTTTACCAATTAGAACCTCCTTGCCTTTCACTTTTATTCATTGTTTGTTACGGCCAAGTGCCTATTAGGCGTTTTGGCAAAAAATTCACTTTTATTCCGTTAAAATATTGATTCTCTTTGGTAAACTAATGGCATGTAGAATTTTACCACCCTATCAAAAATTTATTTTACATTGTAGTTAAACTATAAGTACACTATATATATTGTCTTGGAGAAGAAATGCTGCAAAACCCAATCCAACATTTCTTTAACAAAGAAACCGAATTCTGTGTCAACATGTTGAAAATATGGCAAAAAGAAAAGACTGCTGCGAGCCGGGGGAACTGTCTTCCCCATTCAAAAAATGACTTTGTCCTTTTTGTTTGCATCTAGAGATTTCATAATTTAATGGAATTTGGTAACTCCTGTAATAATTTGATTATGGTAATAAGATGTCGGTTGACTATGGCAACAATTAGTGGAAATATGTAAACTTAAACATGTGTTAATGGTAATTAGTGTAGGAATAGAATATCGCACATATATAATATGAAAGTAAAGAATAATTAGTTGAGTGCAAAGGTTGTCGCACACAATCAGATGTGATGATGAATTGAATGATGTCAGCCTAATCATGAATAAAGTGTGAAGAACTGTGCGAAGTTTATAAGGTTTGCGAAAATAACCAATGTACGTGTGCGATAATATCGCACAAGGATTCCGAAAATAAAAAATCTCTTAGCTGTCATCCATTATGTAATATCCTATATAAAGAGTAGTTGGTCTATAGAGGGGGGGGGAGGGGTTCTTTAGAGGGACTTTGGTCAAGAAATTAGGAGAGAGAAAGATTGTAAAGTGAGAAAGAGTAAATCTAAATATCTCATTACCTTGTAATTATTCTTGTGATTTTAATAAATAAAAAAATGATTTACTTTGAGGCTGGTTAATTACTAGTAGATTCTTATATTTGTGTGGCTGTGAGATTTTTTGCAACTACATTTTGGCGTTAGAAACATGGAAAAGTAAAGGATTTTATCATACCTGCAATAAATCTTACCAGATCTACAAAATTCAGAAGAAAAAACCAAAGTTCCGGAGAGAAAATGGAAGTTTCAATTGAAGATTTTCATGTTCAGGAGAAAAAACAAGAGGCAAACCTTGAAGGAAACAAAGGAATGCGAAGATAAAGATAACAGGCAGAAGCTGTGGTTTTTGTCACAAACAGAAGCTTGCACAGATGGTTCAAGATTGAACGAACAAGCAATAGGTCACGGGTTCGAATTCGTGCACATACATATTTTTTATTTTCATCTCATCTCCAAGGGTGAATAAAAGAACAACAGAAAAACATTAAGTGTTTACTTTGCATAGAGGTTTCGGCTTGAACAGTCGGTTAAGGCAGCAGCGTGGGCGCTCGTGGTCGCATGATCGAATCCCAACACACACATATTTTTTCATTTTTGGACAGTTATCTCGCAAAGTAGAGGAGCAGTTGGTCTTTGATTACTTAGCAGAGGGTTAGCATGGTTTGCACACTTGGTCTTTGATGAGTTCGCACAGAAGAGAATCAGCACAGTTGGTCAGTGCGGTAGAGGAGCAGTTGGTCTTTGATTACTTAGCAGAGGGTTAGCATGGTTCGCACACTTGGTCTTTGATTAGTTCGCACAAAAGAGAATCAGCGCAGTTGGTCAGTGCGGTACTTTGCAAGGAGCAAGTCATGGGATCAATTCTTGCCTCTCGCACATTTGTTTTTGTTACGCGAAATTTATATAGAATTGCCTCTCGCACAGTTGGTCTTTGATTACTTCGCACAATCTTTTATAATTTTGCACAAGGGCCTTAGCACAGTTGGTATGGTGCGATAAAATGGAAGAGGCAAGTCAAGGGTTCAAGTCTCACTTCTCACAATCCTTTTTGCTGAGCGACATTATACATTTCAAGACATTTATTCACTTCTTTGACAACAACAACATCAACTCGCATAAAAGCTAAGTACCACTTTCCTTGAACATTTTACTTACAACAAATAAAAATATTTTTGATTTGGTTTACAAAACGCGATACAATCGCAGAATTATAAAAATCGAGAAAAATCTCGCAGATATCAATTTTTCGAATTTCTCTTGAATATTTGTTTTGCTTCAAATGATATGGTATTTAACATGGAGAGAAGTGTTAAGTGCGTATCAGCAGCAGCTGTTTTCTACCCATCTGAAACACAGTTGACCGACTAAGAGTTGTTATCAAATAAGGAAATTCCGGAGAATGATGTCGGTGCGAAAGCCTATATAAGGCTTAGTTCCGAGAAGAAAAAATGACACTTCCAGGGAGAAAAAACAAAGAGAGGAGAGAGGTTCTTAATCCATATTTTAGGGTTTACCCCTTTAGGGGGAAACCAAGCGATAACTAATTTATATCGGCTAAGGATGAATTCAATGTTCTAGTGTGAAGCTTTATTATTATATAAGTCTATTCGAAGTTTTAATCATCATCGTTTGTTTTCATTATATCTAGGGTTCATGATTGATTCTTAGATTGGTTTGGAGTGCACGCTAGATTAGTCTGTTAATCATTCTATTGCTAGTAGCGAGTTGAGCGATCCGTAATTGTCGTGCATCTCCTACACAAGTGGAAAACATAAGACCTTACAGAGGGATTCTGTAAAGCAATTGCTTGTGGAAACAACACCAGTAAGTGAACCGAGCGTACTGAGTTTAACTGCTGGAATCAAACCTAAATTCACAAACCCTAAAGCATTCGGTTGAGTTACACCTTGTAAGCGTACCTCAAGGCGGCTCAGTTGGATAGAATCTAGTGACTAAGCGTACCTGTTATCAGTGATACAAGGAGTTTTGGGGATAGCAAGGCGTACTTGCTATTCTACGATTGGTGATGAATGGTTCTAACAGAAGATAGATAAGTATTCTAATCCAGTAATTGTTTGGTAACGGCTAAGGATTCCTTAATCATCTCTTTTATTTATTATTTTATTTATATTTATCTTACAACCAAAACCCCCTTTTGCTATTTACTTTATCTTGATATTTCAAATAACCTATCAATTACACAGCTCTCTGTGGGAACGATCTTTTACTATCGCTATATTATTTATTTAATTAGTGGGAAATATCTCTATTAATTTGTTGTGGTTACGACACGCATCAAATTTTGGCGCCGCTGCCGGGGAGCGGTTGCTAATTGATTTGTTATTTGTTTAGCTTGTTTTTGTTTTATTTTAGATTTTTTATTTTGTTCTTGTGAGTCGTTATGTTTCCTTATGGACATAACATGTACGGAGCACAAGACCAATCATCATATTATAGTGGTAATCAATTTGGTTTTCAATCTCAATATTATGACAGCTACCAACCATTACATGGGTATAATCAAAACCAATCTTTTGGCTATGATCAATATCCTACGGAACCTTATGGTTATTCTCATGCATATCAACAACCTTATGACTGGTATGTAAGTGAAAAAGCACAAGGATGGGGGGATTGTTATGCTTCTAATCACGATTCTTCTAGTCTTACAGATCTAATGCACCGATTTATGGATAATATGGATCGGGAAAATCAAAAGTTGGACCAGCACATTCAAATGATGGATGAGCGCGACCAGACTATGAAAACTTATGCTCCTAAAGATAGTTCTTCTACTCTCGAAGATCTAATGCACCAATTTATGAATAGTTTGGATCGGGAAAACCAACAGCTGGATGAACACAACCAAAAGACTGAAGATAAACTTCAAGAAATTCAAGAGGTTATTGACAACCTAAGAAGAGAAATGGATCAAATTAAGAAGGGAATAACTAAGGAAGAAGTTTGGCTTCAAATCCAAATCAATTTTGACGTTCCCATGATCAATAATGGACATACGATTCATGATTATCTTGAAGATGAGCAACCTTTGGAAAGTCCTTGCAATAATAGTAATGTTATTCCAACTCTAGATCATTATAATGATCACTCGCCTATTCAAAAGGAGGAGAATGGATATGACATAACAGTTTTTATAAATGGTGTAACGTACTCAAACAATGATTTTAGGATTTGCACCAATGAACTAGACTTTATATGAGATGATTCTGATTCTGATGACGAGGTTGTTGAAGAAATAGAGATTGAGAATGAAACCAAATTGGTTGAAGTTGTGGAAGACTCAATTGAGCTAGCCAAGGATTATAATGATGCTTAGATTTTGATTGAAGAACAAAATGACAAAGAATGGCTAAATAGTTTGATAGAGGACCACGATAAAAATGAGGTAAATAATTCATTGAAATTCTTTAAGAATGATGAGGATCATGTAATATAAGAGATTGTGGAAGGTTTGTCTAATCCTTTGCATATTTCTAAATCTTTTGATCGACATCACTTAGGATTGGAGTTGTGTGCTTCCAAAGTTTTGACGGATTATTTTACTTCTAATTATCCACTACTTGATGTGTTTGATTCTAATAGTTTGCAGGTTCACCAAGCTGAGGAACCTTTTGAAGTTCCCAAATTCTATGTTCTCTTTCCACTTCCGAGTGTAGAAAGAACTAAGTGCGAGGGAAACTTCAATAAAGCAATAACAATTTCATTATTTATATATTATGCTAATATTTCATGAAGTTGTTATTAGAATTGCAGATTACTTTCTGGATGGAATACCGAATTTTCAGATTGTTGGTGTATGGCCGATAACGAGAAGGTCAGGCTGAGGACGTTAAACTAAGCGCTGAATGGGAAGCAACCCATAGGTTGTATTTTCTATCCTTTTATTTTTAGTTTTCTTCTTTTGCATATCATATTAGGATTTCCCACTTTGACTTTACTTAGGATGAGTCAATTACATTGAGGACAATGTAAAGTTTAAGTGTGGGGGAGTCTTTTGCATATAGAGTTTTTAGCCTTTTTGAGTCAAAATTTTCAATTTTTTTGTATATATTTGTATAACACCTCCAACTTGTGGAGATTTTAAAGTCACCAGCATACTTCTAGGTATGTATACATAGAGAATTCTGACCGACATAACTGAATTTGGAAGTGTTAGGGAACTACGTTCTGATTTCTTACGAATTGGAGTGTTAAATAATGGATTTAATCATGCCAGTGATGTAAATGAGGAGCAGAGAGAAATGCATTATTAGAGTTGTTGGTCAATAATTAGTGGAGGCTACCTATTTTCATATCAACCGAGGCACCAGACCTTAAATTTTTTGTAGCTGACTAAAAAGCTTTCTTTTGAGTGTGTGTCACCGTACGTTAATTCTGGGTAGAATGGTGAGCTACCCAACCTCCCACCAATAGAATCACTACTCTTTGATCTCTTGAGTGCTAATTTTGTCAATCATGAGGGTGACGTCTATAGACGAAAACCACTTTCTTGTAGTTTGATTTGCAGTTAGCACCATTCTCTCTCTCGCCAACAACAGATCCATAGAAACACCATCATCGTCAACAAGGGAGCGACATCAAAATCTACAAGGAAAGTTGAATACGTTTGAGGTTTACAAGCAACAATACAAGAAAGAGCAAATTTCATATCCAAGTAAGCAACAAACAGTGAGCGGATGTTTATATACATGTTGAAGACTTACACATAAGGAGAGGAATTCTATATCTAAGTATCAAGACTTATTTACAAGAGCGAAGAAAATAAAAAGATGAGAGTTATTGAAGTTTATGATACGAATACAATACAAGTTGTGAAGATCAAAGTGGTAATGTACTTCTTTCATGGCCATGTTATTTTAATTTCGTTATTATTTTTGTAGTTGCAATCTTTTTGTTAAAAAAAGAAAAAAAAATACAAAAAGAAAAAAGAAAAAAAAATATATAAAAAAGAAAAAAAAAGAGAGAGAAAATACAAAAAGATTTGCATTTAGGTTGTTATTTGTTCAATAAGGCCATGGGGAAGAAAAATATATAAGGAAGTTTCAAGCAACAAGGAAATTGAAGAGAAAGAGTTACAAATTGTCAGAGTTCTACGAAGTTCAAGAGTTTATCACCATCAGTTGAAGACCGAAGACGAAAACCAAGAAGATGAAAAAGACGAGGCGATCGAAGGCGTTTCAGTTGGATGCTGTGAGAGTGGTGTTATCATCATTGCAATCAGATGTGAAGGTGGTAAGTACTTTCATCCTCGATAATAGTGGTTGATTTCCTTTCTTAGAGATAGTTAGAAAAAGTCTTTTATTTCCAACGATCTGTGGAGTCTCCAGAAATTATTCGGAATGTTTCCTTCCCATCATTCCACGTGTGTAGGATTTCTCTCTTCATTCCTACCTGCACACACGTGAGACCCATATAAAAGCCGTCTTTTTGAGTGCAATTATCATAAAATCCTTTTAAGTGAGGCAGAAGTCGAGGCGAAATGCTTATTGATCGCTCTCAAACACGCGTTCTTTCATTATGGTGTGGTTATTTCTCACTCATCATTTAAGAATGAGAATATGTTCTTTGGTATTTCTAACTTCTTATTTCTAGCATGCAGAAACTCTATGTCCTCATAGCTCTTTGGATGGTTAGGAAGCTGGAACGTTTTGAAGTTGGTGTAGGTTTTGTGGGTATACCTCTCGTAAGCCCTCACGAGACTATAACTCGTCCACTAGGGACACCTAGGGGTTTAAAGGCCTGTTGCACATGCTAAGTGCAACCGTATCCTCGACGACATGAAGTTGTTGTATTTTAGATAGTTTGCTCGAGGACTAGCAAAAGCCAAGTGTGGGGGAACTTGTTAAGTGCGTATTTTGCATATATTTAGTGTCGAATCCATGCTAGTAATTGATATATATTCTTGCGAATTATTGTATATTATACTTGTTTCTTTTATTTGTGTTTTATTAGATGAATCATCCAAAAGAAGTGGAAATAGCTACAAAAGTGAAGTCACAAGTGAAGAAGGGACAAAGACCCAGTGGAACTCGCTCAAATGGAGGATTCCTAGTCATCATCTCATCTTGAAGAGGATGAGAAGACGAAGTCAATGGCGAAAGAACAAAGTCATTACAAGAACTTGGAAGACTGAAAGGGCAAGTACTATTGGCACCCCCACTTTACATTAAGGGGCAGTCATTCTGTTAAGGGGTGAATTGTTTTAAAGGAACTGCTAAAGGCAGTCAAGTCCTTTACTTGGGGGGGAGCCGGAATTCAAAAGGTGTTCAGGCGCCCGACCTATTTACTCAGGGCCACCGTCTTCTACCATTTATACTCAAGCAGGACAGAACTTGGTCGACTTTCACGACTAGTTCCGGCCATTCTCGTGTTGTTGCATTACAACTAATTTCGACGCAGGGAATAACACGGATTTTGTGTACGAGATTTGGGAGAGTGTTTGAGTAGGACGAAACCAAGAGAGAAAGTGGTTGCTGCCGTTAGTGATGATCGGTGATCTCGATCATGATTGATCACGGTAACAATGTGGTTGTTGGTTGTCTCGAGGTGATTCTTGTGGTGTTATTGCTATTGAGCCAACCATGACAGTGAGGATCATCGGTGGTGAAGAAACATAGTTGAATATGGAATACTCGGGTAACGGAGATTGCCAGTGATTAATGGAGTTGGTCGTTGCTTCCATGAATGACGCAGAGATGATGAGGGGTGTTTCAGTGATGTCCATGAGTCGAAACTAAACAGGGAAGAACTCGGGAAGTTAAGGAGAAATGAATATAATGATCGATGCTGATGGACGGAGCTCGAGCTTTGCGTTGATAATGAGGACTGATGGTTCTTCACTGTTGCTGGATCGGTGATAGAGGAAGTTAAGATGGACTTACGTATCCGGACTTGGATATGGGGCCGAGTTTGAGAGAAGTCAGGGAGGCGGTGATGGAGTTTGGTTGCTGTGAAAGACTAGTTGAGGATAAATATGAGAAGATTTCCGAGCAGGTGAAATATTTAGCGCGTATGGGAAAATGGGATTTTGGTACAAAAGGGTACACCAAGTTGAACGTAAGGTTAGCTGTTAAAAATCCACGTCTTCCCCACTGAAGATCCAACCAATCACAAGCCGTGCTCATTCTGCTACGACGCTCCTTGTTACACAGAATCAGCAGCAGCTGTTTTCTACCCATCTGAAACACAGTTGACCGACTAAGAGTTGTTATCAAATAAGGAAATTCCGTAGAATGATGTCGGTGGGAAAGCCTATATAAGGCTTAGTTCCGAGAAGAAAAAAAGACACTTTCAGGGAGAAAAAACAAAGAGAGGAGAGAGGTTCTTAATCCATATTTTAGGGTTTACCCCTTTAGGGGGAAACCAAGCTATAACTAATTTTTATCGGTTAAGGATGAATTCAACGTTCTAGTGTGAAGCTTTCTTATTATATAAGTCTATTTGAAGTTTTAATCATCATCGTTTTTTTCATTATATCTAGGGTTTATGATTGATTCTTAGATTGGTTTGGAGTGCACGTTATATTAGTCTGTTAATCATTCTATTGCTAGTAGCGAGTTGAGCGATCCGTAATTGTCTTGCATCTCCTACACAAGTGGAAAACATGAGACCTTACAGAGGGATTCTGTAAAGCAATTGTGTGTGGAAACAACAACAGTAAGTGAACCGAGCGTACTGAGTTTAACCACTGGAATCAAACCTAAATTCACAAACCATAAAGCATTCGGTTGAGTTACACCTTGTAAGCGTACCTCAAGGCGGCTCAGTTGGATAGAATCTAGTGACTAAGCGTACCTGTATCGGTGATACAGGGAGTTTTGGGGATAGCAAAGCGTACCTGCTATTCTACGGTTGGTGATGAATGGTTCTAACGGAAGATAGATAAGTATTCTAATCCAGTAATTGCTTGGTAACATCGAAGGATTCCTTAATCATCTCTTTTATTTATTATTTTCTTTATATTTATCTTACAACCAAAACCCCCTTTTGCTATTTACTTTATCTTGATATTTCAAATAATCTATCAATTACACAGTTCTCTGTGGGAACGATCTTTTACTACCGCTATATTATTTATTTAATTAGTGGGAAATATCTCTATTAATTTGTTGTGGTTACGACACGCATCAAATTTTGGCGCCGCTGCCGGGAAGCGGTTGCTAATTGATTTTGTTATTTGTTTAGCTTGTTTTTGTGTTTTTTAGATTTTTTATTTTGTTCTTGTGAGTCGTCATGTTTCCTTATGGACATAACATGTACGGAGCACAAGACCAATCATCATATTATAGTGGTAATCAATTTGGTTTTCAATCTCAATATTATGACAGCTACCAACCATTCCATGGTTATAATCAAAACCAATCTTTTGGCTATGATCAATATCCTACGGAACCTTATGGTTATTCTCATGAATATCAACAACCTTATGACATGTATGTAAGTGAAAAACCACAAGGATGGGGGGATTTTTATGCTTCTAATCACGATTCTTCTAGTCTTACAGATCAAATGCACCGATTTATGGATAATATGGATCGGGAAAATCAAAAGTGGACCAGCACATTCAAATGATGGATGAGCGCGACCAGACTATGAAAACTTATGCTCCTAAAGATAGTTCTTCTACTCTCAAAGGAAATCAAAACAAACAAAAACGATTTGAACTTACACATAAATGAAAATTTTTGAAAAAAGAAATGTTGAATACTAATCTACATTCGTATTTGCATTATGATAGACGCATTTATGTGCCTAAATTGTCCTCAATCTTTCGTATTGTTGGTACTCATTTTCGTCCTTATTATGGTGTTTTGTGTATTTTTAGGTATTTTTGGAAAATAAATATTGTTGGAAAAATCGGCTCGAAAAATCACTCGGAACACCCCCGGAGGACACTTGCTATACGGAGCCCAGATTTGCTTAAGGGGCACCTAGGTCACCCCCAAAACAGGCAGCTGCTATTCGCACCCCACATCTGGTTAGGGGGACACCACCTTCTTCGTTTGAACTTAAAAATTGGCGGGAAAAAAGAGCAGCTCTCTGGTGAATTTTTCGATCGAAATTTGAAGGATTTCTGGGTAGACTAAATGGCTGAAACTTAATAGGTAGTTGTGATATGTCCTAACAAAGATGGTATGGGTGTTTGTTTCGATCAAAATTGGCTGGAAAATCCGTGACAAGAAAACAGGGCAGCCCGTGCATGAGAAGAATAATTCACGAGTTTTTGAAGATTTATGCGTGTTCTGCTCGTGTATGATGACTCTAGCAACACTCTGGACCATGTAGAAGGAAAATAAGGAAGGTTGGACAGCTGCAGATGCTCGGATGAAGAAAAAAATATCCGGAAAATATTTTCTTTAACTGCCGAGTTTAATGAAGAATATTGAGAATTTTGGCGTAATTGAATGGTGCTAAGGAGTATAAATATGTTGAGGGGATCATAGAGAATCGGGTGGGGAGAGATTGGGAGAAGTTTAGAGGACCACAGAGTAAAAAAATCGAATTTGCATAGACACCACCTGCTGTTGTTTCTGCCATTGAAGAATACTGAAGAACACGTAGAACGGACCTGCACCAGCAGTCGTTTTCCTACAGTAATAACGACTCACACCTGTGGGTCGTACATCAGGCAGACTTATTTGCTACAGCGTTTGCGAAACAGCTGCAGCAGTCCTATTTTGTCACTGAGGGTCGTAGTTCTCTGGTTTGTAACAAATATAATTGTTACAAACCCAGTTTTATTGTATTTCTCATATTCTCATCATTTGTAAACCATTTTTGAGCATCAATGAAATTCTTTGAGAGGTTTTCCAACATGATGAGCGGCTAATTCTCTCATAACCAAGGCAATGGATGAAGCTATTCACACATGAACAATGGGTAACTATTTCATTTTCTCTAATATTTAATTATAATTCACTCAATCACTGCTTTTGCCGAGTTCTTAAAAGTTTACATAATTTTCTTCATTAGTTGTGATTCAATTAGATAGGTTATGCTTTGGTTAGATAATCTATGCTTAAGGGATACAATTAATTTTTGAGAATACGTTTGATTATTTGTGGATTAAGAAATAAAGGATTAAAAGGATAATTAGAGTTATGAAATATTTGACATCATTCATGTGTAATAGTG
The DNA here is from genome assembly GCF_003573695.1 of Papaver somniferum. NCBI lineage: Eukaryota > Viridiplantae > Streptophyta > Magnoliopsida > Ranunculales > Papaveraceae > Papaver > Papaver somniferum. Next base: position 48,301,673 of record NC_039359.1, on the reverse strand, counting down.
GATTCTATTTTCTTGGTTACCTCTCGCCCACTTTGTTAATATTTTTGTATATAATTTTATTAAATCTTTAAATTTAATCTTCACAAGTCCGAGAGTTTGAACCTCATTACTACAACAACAATCAAAATTAATATCACATTACAACATAGCATGAGGCAAAGAACATGGAGAAATAGTTTCGCATGATTAGTTCCCAATACTTCTTATTCGCACTCAAGGATAGATACTTCTTCTATTTCGAGGATTAGTACTTCTTATACTTCTTCAAGGATACTTCATACTTCGCATACTTCAAGAAATGATACTTCACATGCTTCGGAAATTCACAAAAGTATAGAGGCAAGTACGTACTTTTCAAGAAAAGTATTCTTTCGTGTAGTTCCTTCATCAACAAAGATAAAAGACTACTCCAACAACTACAACAATGGATTTTTTCTTAGAGATCGCTCTTCAAGCAATATTCAAGAAAAAAGAGGCAAAATGTAGGGGCAGAATGTCGCACAAAGACATTTGTTAGTGTGCGAGATTCATTTATTTCCTTAGCGTGCGAGAACATAGCAAGGGATCCGAAAATAAGGGGAATATTAGTTGTATCCCACTATATATTAGCTGTCACCCACTATGTAAAGACCTATATAAAGAGAAATGTATGAGAGAGAAAGTAGTATCAAGAGAGGGAGGACACATTTGTAGAGAGAGAAACAAAATTTGTATTATTATTATTATCTCCTTCTTCTTCCTTCACCAACTTAGAGCTCCAAATACTCATTAATGGACTCTCAATGTAATCCAAATGTAATTTCAACAATCATAGTGAACCCTAACCCCGTGGATGTAGATTACATTGATCGAACCACGTAAATCTTGTGTCTTATTTTATATTTCCATTATTTTTATCTTCATTTTAATATCAAATATGTTTAGATCTAGAAATTGTTAAAAGGGTGTTAGTCGTGGGATTTCCTGCAACTACATTTTCAAAATGTAGGTGAAGAATGTCTAGGGCTGAACATGGTTACGGTTTTCCGCCGGAACCGGACCAAACCAAACCGATTAGGGAGAAACCGAACCAGACCATTTACTAATGGATTGGTTATGCTAAAAAAATTGAAAACCGACATTACTGGTTCGGTTTTGGTTTGACTTGAAAACCGAACCAAAAACCAACGGAAAACCGATAGGTATAGGCAGTTAGATTAAAATTATATAAATTTAATCTACCCTGTCCATCCCACTCTTTGTAAACCTAAGTTCTGCCCTTATCCCTGACGGGTTCATTTTTTCTCTTCTTCTTTTCTTCGTCTCCAGTCGGCATTCACCAGAATCTTCAACTGAGTTATGAATTTGGAGCATGCAGAACTTGGATTTTGTGTATTTTGAATATGTAATGTTTATTTTTTGAACTACGCTTATAAACTTCAGTTTTGAACTACGCTTGTGTGTTAATTACATTCTGCAGGTAGGTTAAAAAAATTCAACTGTTATTTTTTTTAAAAGATATGAACTGTCAGTTTCAGAAAACTGACATACAGTCAGTTTTCCATTAACCCAATGGAACAAACCGAAACCGGGTAAAACCATTTAGAAACCGAACCAACGGTTAATGGATTGGTTTGGTTTAGATATTTAGAAACCAATAGTATTGGTTTCGGTTTTTGTTTGGCTGGAAACCGAGCGAAAACCAACCATGAACATCCCTAAGAATGTCGCACAAAGACATTTGTTAGTTTGCGAGATTCATTTATTTCCTTAGCGTGCGAGAATGTATCAAGGGATCCGAAAATAGGGGGAATATTAGTTGTATCCCACTACATATTAGCTGTCATCCACTATGTAAAGACCTATATAAAGAGAAAGGTATGAGAGAAAAAGTATTATCAAGAGAGGAGGACACATCTGTAGAGAGAGAAAACCGAATTTGTATTATTATTATTATTATTATTATCTCCTTCTTCTTCTTTCACCAACTTAGAGATCCAAATACTCATTAATGGAGTCTCAATATAATCCAAATGTAATTTCAACAATCATAGTGAACCCTAACCCCGTGGATGTAGATCACATTGATTGAACCACGTAAATCTTGTGTCTTATTTTACATTTCCATCATTTTTATCTTCATTTTAATATCAAATATATTTAGATCTAGAAATTGTTAAAGGGGTGTTAGTTGTGGGATTTCCTGCAACTACATTTGGTGTTAGAAAACAGCTCGGAATGATAAATCTTGGTGGTGATTTTATTTAGAAATCGAGATCTAAGCTGTTAGATTTAGAAAGGAAGAACAATACTAGAATCTATGGGGAATTTACGAATTATGAAGATACAAGGACGAGGAAGATATTTACAGTGTAATTCCATAACTAAAGAATTAATCTCCGATGCGGATTTTCAAAGAAGAATAACGGGAAGAATCCATAAGCGAGATTATGAAGGAAAGAAGGTGCATAAGGTAGAAAAAGAATCTTCGTTAAAACAATGGGATAAATTTGAGATAACGTTTACAGCAGACGAAATTTCAGAAGAAAATCTGCAGCGTATAGATCCATTGGTGATTGCATTAACGGCTGAACGAAAAGAACATTGTAAAGTAGATAAAAAATCTAAAGAATGAGATATTAATAAAACATTGATAGATACATGCATCTCAGTTGATATTTTATTTTATCGCACATTCAAAGCAATGGGATATAAAGATGAAGAAATGGCGCATCCGACTTGCAATATACACAGATTCAATAAAGCGATTACAAAACCAAAGGGAGAGATTGTACTGAGAATATTAATGGGAGAAATAGACACAGAAGTGATATTATGTGTGGTTGACATAGAGTCACCATATAATATGTTGCTGGGAAGACTGTGGGTGCATGCGATAAAAGCCGTAGCGTCAACATTACATCAGTGCATAAGATTTCCAATTCCAAGTGATATAGGAGAAATTAATGGAGATGTTGCAGATGCGAAGCTTTTTAATGAAGTGGATGTAAAGAATTATGAAAGCCGTGCGAAGAAACGAAAAGATCGTTGGAGAAGGGCGAAACAATTAAAGAAGGAAGAAGAATTTCGCATATACATGATCAGGGCGAAAGCAGGAAAAGGAATTCCGAGCGAAATACCAGAAGAAGAAGGTGAACCAATTCGAGAGATAAAAGAGCCAACACCAATGGAAGATCCAAAGCCAAATTTCATCGCAGCAGAACCAACAAAAGAAATAAATGTTTGTACAAAAGAATAACCAAAAATATTAAAAATTGGAACTAAGATGGGAAAGGAAGAAGAAGAAAGCACAATAAACATTTTACGAGAATATAATGATGTCTTCGCATGGAAAATGGAAGAAATTCCAAGAATAGATCCGTCTGTCGCATGTCGCAGATTGGATATTAAGAAGAATGAAAAACCATTCAAACAAAGAATAACAAAAATAGCAACAACATATCATCAACAAATAGAAACAGAATTGCAAAAAATGTTACAAGCAGGGATCATAAGGCCAGCAAAATACCTGGAATGGATAGCAAATATGGTGGTCGTGCCAAAAGAGAAAAAAGGAATACAGATCTGTATAGATTTCACTGATCTAAATAAAACATGCCCGAAAGATAGCTTCCCGTTACTAGATATCCCACAAATGGCAGAATCAGTATCAGGAAATGATAGGGTTTCATTACTAGATGGATATAAAGGTTACAATCAGATTCCTTTAGCAAAAGAAGATCAAGAACATACAACTTTATTCACACCCAGAGGATTATATTGTTACACGAAAATGTCGTTTGGATTAAAAAATGCCGGTGCGACATATCAGAGAATGGTTAAAAAGTTATTTGCGGATTGGATACATAAAACGTTGGAAGTTTACGTTGACGACATGCTGATAAAAAGTAAAAAAGCAGAAGATCATGTGGATAATTTGAAGGAAATATTTGAGCAAATGCGAAAGTTTAATATTAAGGTAAACCCAGAAAAATGTGTCTTTGGAGTATCTTCAGGAAAAAATTTGGGTTCCATAATATCAAAAGAAGGAATCGAAGTTGATCCAGAAAAAGTACAAGCAGTACGAGATATGCCACCACCTGCAACGATAAAAGATGTTCAGAAATTAAATGGTTTGATAGCTTCGCTAGGAAGATTTATTTCGCGCTCTTCGGATAAATGCAAGAACTTTTTTAATATTTTAAAGAAGGGAACAAAATTTGAATGGACAGAAGAATGTGATAAAGCGTTACAAAGTATAAAAAGTTACTTAATGAATCTATCAATCATGCAGAAGGCAATGCCAGAGGAAGAATTGCTCTTATATTTGGCATCCACACAGTATGCTTTAAGGGCTGTTCTGATACGCGTGTATCAAGGAATTGAGAAACCAATATATTACATAAGCAAGACATACAATTCATCAAAAAAAAATTACTCCAAAATAGAGAAATTAATTCTCGCATTGGTATATTCCTCGTTCAAACTTCACATTTATTTCCAGGCTCATAAGATTAAAGTACTAACCAAAGTACCAATAGAATCTACAATGAAAAATTCGAAAAAGTCATGAAGGATCGAAAGGTGGAACGCACTATTGGGAAATTACCATGTTAGCTATGAAGTATTATCATCACCTAAATCACAAGTTATCGCAGAATTCCTCGCATAGGTTGAGGACATGATGGATGTTGATGAAGAATATGGGAACCCGAAGGATCTATTGACTGATCACAATCCAAACATGTGGGAAATATTAGTCGATGGATCATCCAATGGACAAAGAAATGGAATTGGAATCGTATTCATTTCACCACAGGGAGTGCGAACGGCTTATTCATTTAGGTTGGAATTCGCATCCACAAATAATGAGACTGAATATGAAGCAGTAGTTCATGCATTAATATTAGCAATTGAAATGAAAATAAAAGAAGCCAGAATAAATAGTGACTCACAATTAGTAATTAGGAAAATTGAAGGTTCGTATAGTACCAACGAGCCATCTTTACAAAAATACAAGAAATTAGTATCAGAATTGGCAGGACAAATAAAAAAAGTAAGCTGGAGGCATATTGGTAGAAAAGAAAACAGATTTGCAGACGCATTGGCCTTTATCCCTTCTATGTTAGTAGATCCAGTTGCAAGAGAATTAAAAATTCAAACATTATTCTTGCCTTCCGTAGAGAAAGAAGAAGAAGAAAAAGCAGTGGAAGCGATGATAGTAGAAAATATTCCGTATGAGCAATGGATTGAAGAAGAAGATTGGAGAACTGGGCTCCACTTATATTTAGATAACGGAGATGTACCGAAAAATAGGTTGGAGGTTCATAAATTAAAAATTCGTGCGACAAATTATGAATTAAGAGAGGGTATCTTATATAGAAGATCATTTCTTGGACCTTCACTTAGATGTTTGACGCGAAAAGAAGGTATAGAAATTCTAAAAGCGCTACACTATGGAGATGCTGGAAATCATAGTGGAGGAAAATCACTAGCATACAAAGCGATAATACAAGGGTATTATTGGCCATATATGCACGAAGATGCAAAACAAGTATCAAGACGATGTGAAGAGTGCCAACGTCATGAGAAAGAATACACGCACCCGGAACAGTGTTAAATAATTCAGTAAAAGCATGGCCATTTGGAAGATGGGGAATTGATATAGTTGGTCCATTTCTACCAGGAACTGGGCAAAGAAGATATTTAATTGTCCCAACAAATTACTTCACAAAATGGGCAGAAGTGAAAGCAGTACAGCATATTCATGATAAAGATATATTCACGTTCATATTTGAGAATATATTCTGCATATTTGGCATCCCAGCTCAGTTAGTGTTTGACAATGGAAAATAATTTGAAGGAGAAAACATAGAAATGCTAGTTAACACATTTAAAATCAAATGTGGAAAGTCTACTCCTTTATATCCACAGTGTAACAGACAAGTAGAAGCAACAAACAAGACGATCGCAGATAATCTGAAAAAGAAGTTAGAAGGGCATAATAAGGGATGGTGCAAACAAGTACATAATGTAGTATGGGCATACAGAACGACGAGAAGAGAAGCTACGGGAGTATCACCTTTTTGCTTAACATATGGGGTAGAAGCAGTATTACCAACGGAAGTAATTATCCCCACAACAAAGAGAGAAGCATGGGAGAAGAATTTAGGTGCAGATCTGATTCTAACAAAACTTGATGATTTAGAGGAAACGAGAGAACTTGCTCTGCAACATATGGAAAATTAACAAAGAAGATTAGCAAGAGAGTCAACAAGCATGTTAAAATTAGGGAATCAACCAGGAGAATTAGTGTTGCGAGAGATACCAATCTATCAAAAAGGACCAGATGGTAAGTTAGATAAGAAATGGGATGGTCCAAATATAATTAAAAATATAGTTGGAAATGGAGCTTACAAATTGGCTGATCCAGAAGGCAAAGATACAGGTCACAAATTAGATCGTCCATGGAATAGGTTGTACTTGAAAAAGTATTACCCATAAAAGTTTATGATGATTCTCGCAGAAGAACAAATATACGAAAGTCATAGACATGAAATGTCATTCGCTTGAGTCTGAATGTACCGTTTGGTATAATAAATAAAATTGAAGATTTCTTTTCTTCTTTAGAGATTCTCTTATATACTGAGAGACAGAAATAAGACCTTGACAAAAGGCACCAGAGATAAAGACTCCAATTGGGGAGCCTAGCTATGCGATTGTGGCGTGCACCCTAGTTCGCATATATGCAAGAGGCAAAAAGTAAGACCTAAAACACGTCATAATTCACAAGCTAGTTAAGCATGACTCAAGGGTAAGCCGTACCAACCCTGGAACTTGAGTCATGGAGATTTGGGGTGAGAGAAAATGAAAAAGCCCATCCGGGAGAGATGCCTAAGTCAAAAGATTGAGGATCTCTACCAAGGAGTGCAGAACTCGACCAAGGCGTCGAGGTACACGGTTGAGTCAAGAGTGTGAGGGGAGTTGGATCCTACTTTATCACTTTTGACAAGTCTTGGATATGATGCACTCGGTCCAAAGATACCCCACTTAGGGTGCAGTCTCGTAACCATAAACCTTATCGGTGGAGGGAAAAGAGGCTGCGAAATCAACTGGTTGTTGTATTACCGGATGGGAGGAGCCAACCTTAACCCGGTAGAGGTAAGCCTCCTTGAAGGGGAAACCAGGGGGAAGATATGGACGACACCCTCCATTAGGGAGTTGAATTGTGTCAAAGACGTAAATGTCATGAGGCTTTTTACTCACGGGAGTATTAAGGCTTATCGCATTTATGCACGAGAAAACCTGAAGAGGTAATAATACAAGAATAAGTTAAGACGAGATCAATGGGATGATAGAGTAAAATGTAAATACGTCCTGCGATTTCGTCGCATAGAAAAATGGAGACTAAGATAAGGCGAGATCAATGGGTCGGTACACCACGGTGTCAAGACATCCTGCGATTTCGTCGCACAAATAATCCCAGACAGGAAAAATAAGACCTTTACTTAGGAAGGCACAATAAGACCTAAAGAGATAAAGAAAATAGATTTATCTGATTCTATATTTGTTTTGCAGAATATTCAAAGTAAAGACATGGAAATAGTTTTATGAAATTGTTTCTTACAGGATATATAATCGGAGGCAAGTATGGGAATTCAAGTGAATAAATATTATCTCTCTTGTAAAGAAACGAGTTAAAGCGGAAAGTAGATTCAAAATGTTTCAAAAGTCATTACAAGAAGTTTCCTGATTATTCAGCATTGTCTTTATCATCAAGATTCGATTGGACAGACTTATCCTTCTCGGACAATCCTCTTGGGGAAAAAGTTTCATTATCTCCATTAGGATCTTTTTCATCTTCACTTGTAAATTCATAGTCGCTATCTGCTTCAGGAAATTTCTCATCTTCGCCTACTTCAAGAGGAGGGATAGTTACTGGAGGAAGAGAATTATCCGAAAAAATTCCATTAACCAAAGGCTGAGCACCAATATGATCCTTGCGATAAGCTTCTTTCTCAAGATTACTAGCATTGATCTCTAAGAAGTTTTGAAGATACGAAAGTCTCCTACGTGCGCGACCTCGGTAAGAAGAAAGTGAAATTTCGAGGTTTGTGCGACTCTTCTGAGCTTTAGCCAAGTCAGACCTCAGTTGACAAATGGTAGCCAGATGCGACTTTTCGGACTCTACAAAAACAATATAAAGTTAAGACTTATACAATTAATGATTGAAAGAACAGAGAAATAAATAGCATAATATAGAATAAATGAATGAGGCAGTCAACTTCAAGTTACTACCGTCCTTCTGCGAGAGGAGAGATTGAGAAAAGGCAAAGGTATTCTTCTGCATATTATCCATAATTATATCAAATTCATCACCAACAGAACTATTGAATAGAGACAGAACCTTCTTTTCGTCAACAGAAAGTGAACGGTGCTTTTTCTTAAGAAGATCATGAGATTCTTTCAATTGATTATATTGGTCTTGAAGTTTATTCTTCTCTACGGTTAGATTTATCTTGCTCTGAATAATCTTCTGATTCTCAGCACTTAATTATTTAAAAGATGTTTCATGCTGAGTCTTCAGTGAGCGAAAGGCTTGTTCTCGGTCATCGCAAGTTTTATGGAGAGTTAGATATTGATGCAAAAACATTGCTTCCTTCGTCAAAAAAGAACCTTTCTCCTTGAAAAGTTGGAGATTTTCCTCTGATAAAGTTTGATTTATTAAGTTAGCGCTATACATCAAATTAGATAGATGGGAGATCTGCGAATTCAATACTTCATTCTCTTGATTTACATGAGTATTTTCCTGAGTTAAATTATCAATATGGTCAAGAGAATACGAATACTTTTTCTCTAATTGACTCATTTGAATCTGCAACTCTTCGTTATTCACACGGAAATCTTCAGCAAGAAATTCAAAATGATACCTCTCCGAAGTTCGCTTCCGATTTAAATCTTAATAAATATATGAAGAAGTTTATAAGGTGAAAATGAGAAAAGAAACATGCTAATAAGGCAGATTATGAAAACAAAGGAGAAAGTTACCTCTAAGATTCTTGTTCTGATCATGAAGTTTCTCAGAATCAAAAGCTGCAACTTGGAGTTCTCCGTTTAATCTGCCAACCTCTTTCTCTAAAGTAGCAACCTCTTTCTCTAGAGTAGCATTCTTATGTGAAAGTTCTAGTTTATAAAAGCTGTATTCAAAACGAGATTCAGCCAAGATCAGTCGTCGATGAGATTCCTAGAAGAGAATAAGTTCTTGTTAACAACAAATGTGCGAGGAATCATAGTTAATAATTTAAAATATGAAGAGCATTTACCAAGACATCCAGATCAATGTGAACATTTGAATCCAATTGGGAACAGATCTCTTCCCTTGAAGCTTTTTCAGAAGGAAATTCACACAGCAACTTGCTCAGAGTAGAACAAATTTGGAGTTTAAAGGAGTCATTGGTATGCAAATGAGCAATATTAAGAATCTCAGATAAAGCTTGAGAAGCAAGATTCACATTCTCCAAAATTTTCTTATCAGGTGAAAGGGGTTTTAGCAAAAAAGAGGAATGTGGAGAAAGAGAAGAGGCATAAATGGAAGAAGAGGGAATTGAAGGAACATCAAAGTTCGCAGCAACATCCATATTATCTTTCGTAGGGACCACTTTGTCTATAGTAATGTTCACATTTTTCAATCAAATGAGGAGTACTCATAAAGGTTGAAACAATCAATTCAGTATACGTAAACGTCGCAGAGGCAGGAGAGGGAAAGTCACTTATATTAAGATCATTACCAATATTGTCTTTAGGAGGAGAAGAATGAACATTCACAGAAATAGATGTTAATGAAGAAGAGACAGGAAGAACTGTAATAACCTGAGTTGAAGGAGTGGTTTCTGAACCAAATTTGGGAATAGAAAGACTGGAAGTAAGAGCCGCAGGCTTGCGAAGTTTCTTCAATTTAGGTTCTTTTCCACTGTCCATCTCACGATCAGAACCCTGCGAATAACAACACAGATAAGAAATAGAGGCAACAATATTGTTCAATAAAAACAAGATATTTCTTACTCCTTTGTTATGCGAAGGCTTCCTTTTGTGACATTCTTTATCTTGTGGATTTTAAGAAGATCTAGGGTTATTGACAGTTATCTTCATATCACCAGCAGGAAGATTTGTTCTATAAGCAGTATGGGAATTATGTTAACAATGAAATAAAGGATAATCAAGAGAAAAGAAGGTAGTTTCGGTGGATTATACTTACTTTGGATTGGGATTCATGAGGATGAAGATCGAACAGCAGCAGTAGCAGCAAATGACAATGATTAATTGAACAAGTAACAGAGGCAGTAGCAGAGAAGAAAGTTGAGAAACGAGAAGACGCAAAATGTAGGAATAGAATGTCGCACATATATAATATGCGAGTAAAGAATAATTAGTTGAGTGCGAAGGTTGTCGCACACAATCAGATGTGATGACGAATTGAATGATGTCAGACTAATCATGAATAAAGTGTGAAGAACTGTGTGAAGTTTATAAGGTCTGCGAAAATAACCATTGTACGTGTGCGATAAATATCGCACAAGGATTCCGAAAATAAAGGATCTCCTAGCTTTCATCCATTATGTAATATCCTATATAAAGAGTAGTTGGTCTATAGAGAGGGGGGGTTGTTTAGAGGGACTTTGGTCAAGAAATTAGGAGAGAAAAATATTGTAAAGTGAGAAAGAGTAAACCTAAATTTCCCATTACCTTGTAATTGTTCTTGTGATTTTAATAAATAAAAAAATGATTTACTTTGAGGCTGGTTAATTACTAGTAGATTCTTATATTTGTGTGGTTGTGAGATTTCTTGCGACTACAATTAGATCACCAAATTAATAATAAATGAAAACGAAGGAATGTGTGAAACACACATGATACAAGGACTGTTTAGTGGTGTCCCCCTGGAAATACCATGAGCAGTGGTCTCAACCCAAAAATAAGACTGAGAAGCCCACGAGAACTTGCACCTCAGGCCCAGTTCATTACGGAAGACCAAACAAGCAGAAGTTCATAAATAGGGACATAATAGTGAAAAGTCATCTTGATATTATGATTCCGTTCATCGATTGGTACAAGGAAAATGCAATTCTTATACTTTACGATAATAATATTTAAGGATGGGGAGTATGACTATAAGTCCAAGTTATTACGACTTGTCAAACCAGAAACAAGTATTGATTACTATATTTATCATTCGTATACAATTAATTCTGTGGAAGATCACTTAGCAAATGACTTCTCAGCAGCTTTTATTGGTATTGGTACACTGGTACTACATGTACGACTTCATAGCAGTAGCTTCATAAGAAATTATCAGACCTTATCAATGGCAGCATCGAAAGATGGACCAGGAATAGTTTCTTACTGGCACTTAAAATCAAAGCAACATACATCTCCAATCATCTTCTGTGAAGCTGGGTCGATGAGCTTCCTTACCAAAGGGTTCCTCATATATGTGCAAATGCATGCCCTGTTTTTCTCTATTGCTTGGCAGCAGATTTTAATTCCCGCGAGAGTTGGACTGAGAGCTAATTCTATGCACGGATTAAAATCAAGAGGGTTGGCACAAAAAGTACCGACGGGTGTAGGAGATGGCTTAGGTGCTTCTAAAGTATCCATCATGGAGGCAGCATGGACTTTGTTCAACACCAAAACAAGAGACAACAACGTTGCTAAAAAATAACAAGTTGAGCTAGTCTTCATCTTCGACTTATGCTGTTTTATCAGATATCGAGTTTTGGATTTAGGATACTAGAAACTGAAGAGGATATGAAAGTTGGGGTAATGAAGAAGTATGAGATCTTTGTCATATTTATACTAGCAGGGTGATTGATTTCAAGAGAAAGCCATAATAGAAAACCCTTGTACAGAAACGTACAGTACTAGTGCATGGCGATAGATTTCTATTTCGTGTGGTGCACTACTCTCAGTTTGATGAAATACACTGATGTAATGAATAAAACAAATTCCTAATAATACGTCCATGTAATTAGAACAGAAACTATTCAGATCTTAGACGAAATTAAACGTCGACAACATGACTTGTGCCGAACAAGGTGCGTTGGAGCTAGAAATATGTAAGCTGGGTTCATTTTAAGTTGTATCACGAATCGTGAAGCAATGTTTTGCTGTTGAATGCGTAATGACAAACGCACAATTCAATGCTTTGCTGTTGAATGCGTAATGGCAAACATACAATTCTTGATTACCCGGTTCTCGTCAGGATGTGTCTCCAAACTGCTTTTGGTATAATCTGAAACGATTTATTTAAGTTTAGCAAAGAAAAAGAAAAACAACAAAGTTAGGCTTCAAGAGTGGGCAAATGTTCACGTTTCATGTAAAACACTGACGTAATGAAAATGGGGACCGAACTCAAACTATTTAATCAAAACATGTCAAGTAAAGTCGGCAACGAAGGCGGCTCTCATCATCATCCATATTATTAGAGTGCAAATTAAGAACCATAATTTAATTTGGGGCGTACAAGAAAATTTCGGGGTATACACAAAACTAGGTCATGAAATAGCAATTCAGTATAGCATTTACCCACCAATTATTCATAATGGCAAGACTAGCCGTATCAATTATATTTTTATTTTTATTGGATAAAGAATATTGTTACAAGAAATTGTTGAGTTCCAATAATGTAATACCTTGATTGAATAGGGTGTTGTGTCAGCCTAGTTGAATATAAAATTTAATTAAAAAACTGAAAGAGTTATTTTAATAAATAATTTTTTTTATTTACAAAACCAAAGTTTGAATGATAGCTTGTTCGCCAAATCTTGGGTGTTTTTTATATATGAAGAATACTCAGAGGCTTGGTTGATAGTTTGTCATCAGAACTTAGGTTTTGTGAAAACATACTCAGGTTCAGCTGACAAGTTATCAGCCGAACTTAACACTAACTTCGGTAGATTCGAGCAAAAAACAAAACCTCCAAACTTAGTATTATTCTTCATAGAGTGAGAATCGGCTAATGTTTTCGTGTTTTAATTGTCCCCGAACTGTATATCAGCACTTTCAGAATGAAAGAAAGGCGAAGTTCGATTGATAATTTGTTTCAACTGTCAGCCGAATTTTTCTTTGTAACCGTACAAAACCTTGATTTTTTTCGAATTAAATCATAGTTCATCAATAAATCAAAAGAAGATAGGACTTTGGTTTGTGGAAAATACTTTGTGTTGTACATTTTCTTGCAATGAGAGAAGAAAGAAGGAAAAAATATTTTCTTAAAAAAGTTTAAAACTTCTAAGAAAATAAAAATAAAAACTGAAAATTTTGATTTTTTTTAAAATTAATTAATTAATTAATCAAGGGTATTAAAGTAACTTAATCACCCATTAGACACCTCTTATCACCCCACAGTAGTTAGGGTCATCACTATGTATGCTTCAAAAATTATGCGCACGCCCCAATTTAGGGTTCTCGATTGAGTATCAGTTTTATGACCTCGCCAGCTAAGTCTGGTCCCATTGCAAGCCGAGTTGTCACTCAGAGGAAAACTACTAACTTCACTCTAAGTTTTGTACTATTTTCACAACTGTGTTTTTTCCTGACTCATCTGAGTTGTCTGAACCTGACTCATCTGGGATATTACCTGACTCATCTGGATCTAATTCAATATGTTTGTGGTTTTAATCACATCTGACTCATCTGACTCAAAAATATGTGAGTCACTGACTTGGTCCCATGAGTCAGGAACATTTTATTCCCTGACTCAAACGTGTCCGAATCAGGAGTAGGTCTGACTCAGATCGTGAATCAAATCTGACTCAAAATGAAAAACAAACGGTTAGACATCGACTCGATCCTACTCAAGCACCGAGTCATATCGGACGTCGAGTCAGCAAAAAATAAACACACTATTAAAATACCTTCGACAGAGATTAAAATTATTTTTTTTACATGAGCATAGGATTTTGGATTTCATTAACATAAATTCATCATCTCCAACAATGAGGTTCTATAAAGAGTGAAAACCTAACTGTTGTTTTGGAGTAACATCAACATCATTTTATAAGATCTTAACCTTTTAATTTTATTTTATTTTATTTTTCTAAATAAAGTTTTTTTTTGAATAATTACAAATAAAATTAAAAGATTTGTAATATAAAAAATTTATTTATATATTACATTAATTGAAAAGGGTGTTGTGCTAGCATAGTTGAATATAAAAAAATTATTTAAAAACACTAAAAAGATTATTTTAAGAAATAATTTTTTCTTGTCATCCGAACTTGGGTTTTGTGAAAACATACCTAGGTTCAGCCGAACTTAACTCTAAGTTCGGAAGATACGAGCAAAAAACAGAACCTCCAGAGTTAGTATTATTCTTCATAGAGTGAAGATCGGCTAATGTTTTTGTTTTTTAATTTTCCACCGAACTGTACTCAGCACTTTCAGAATGAATGAAATGCGAAGTTCGGCTGATAATTTGTTTCAATTGTCAGCTGAACTTCGCTCTGTAACCGTCGTAAAACCTTGATCTTTCTCGATTTGAATCATAGTTCATCAATCAATCACAAGAAGATAGGACGTGGAAAATACTTTATGTAGCACATTTCCTTGCAACGAGAGAAGAAAGAAGGAAATTTTTGTTCTTAAAAAAGTCTGAAACTTCTAATAAAATAAAAATAAAAAATTAAAAAATAACTTTTCAAATTAATTAATTAATTAAGGGTATTGAAGGAACTTAATCATCCATTAGACACCTCTTATCACGCTACACTAGCTAGGGTCATCAGTATGTATGCTTCGAAAGTTATATGCACGACCCAATTTAGGGTTCTAGATTGAATATCAGTTTTATCATATTTTTTTTATGCAGGAATGCATGGGCCCCCATCGTCCGTTAGGTGTGACCTCACCCGCTAAGTCTTGCCCCATTGCCAGTCGAGTTGTCACCCAGAAGAAAACTACTAGCTTCACTCTAAGTTGTGTATTAGATTCACACCTTGTTTGTTTTTTCTTGACTCGTCTGGGATATACCTAAGTCATCTAGATCTGATTCAATATTTTTGTGGTTTTAGTCACATCTGACTCAAAAATATGTGAGCCAAAGACTTGGTCTCATGAGTCAGGAACATTTTATTCCCTGACTCAAACGGGTCCGAGTCAGGAGTTAGGTCTAACTCAGATCGTGGATCAGGTCTGACTCAAAATGGAACAAACGGTACGACAAGAATTCGAGCCTAATCAAGGCCGAGTCATAATTCAGATGTCGAGTCAGAAAAAACCTAGGCGCTGTTAAAATAACTTCAACATAGATTAAAATTATTGTTTTTTTATGAGTATAGGATTTTGGACTTCATTTAACATAAATTCATCATCTCCGACAATGAGATTCTACGAAGAATGAAAATCTCAGCGGCACTTTTGGAGTAACCTCTCTGTCGTTTTATAAAATCTTAACCTTGTAATTTTATTTTGAATAATTGTTACAAATAAAATTAAAAGGTAGATTTTATCACATGAGTCCACGCATGTTTCAGGCGAGTCAGATGCTGAGCCAGATTCACATACCAAGTCAGATCCAAACACAAAAAATCGATGTTCACAAATTATTTAATGACCAAATTACCCTCTGATCAAATGCTGGGGCTAATAAGACCGATGAAACTCATCCGTTGGGTCACCAGTACCCCCGGTCCCTATCTCTTCAAAAAAAAACAAAAAAAATCTTCTCAGTCTATACCCAGTCCTTCATCAGAGAAAGAATATGGGAGTACATTTCGAAATCAGAGTTGATACCCTTCTTGAGAATCGACAACTCAGAACAGAAAGAAGATTTTTGCTTCTTCTTACATGATTTGATTCTATTTCTTCCACTTTGTTTCCACTAAGAAAATGGCAATTTCAGATAATAAGGGCATAGAGGTAAGCAGCAATTTCTCTACCGTCTTTTACAATCTTCAAAATATTCAAATTTAGTGTTTCTATTGCCTAAATGTACAATTTAGATCATGGTTTTTTTCTTAAACTCACCTAATCCATGTTTCTTTACCCATTGAAGGAACTTAAGAATGCTGCATTTCAGTTGTTCGTTGTTTGGTCTGTGTCATCTGCTCCTATCTACTCCTAATTGAGCTGCTGGGCAAGTCTCTGTTTGTCTAATCTTTACTACTTTTAATTAAGCATTTGTGATTAGAAATATAGATAATAATCCAACTTCATTTAGATAATCCAGAGATACACACAACTGATTAGAATTATAGACACTAATCTTTAGGGTTCATAAGAAAGATGTTATGGTGAAGGAATGTGCATTTCGCTTATTTGATTATAATTATTATAACTCTTATACCAGACGGTTTCAAATAGGCATTTCAAAAATTTCATTTGCTCTAACTTCTCTGTGCCGTCTACAAACCCACGCAATTTGTCCTGTATCCCGATATCTTACTCTCCAGAGACCAAATCTGTCAGCAATTTCTTTTCCTGTTGAGCATCTATTTTCCTTCAAGAAATCCAGAAGCCACTGCTGAGCTGTTCTCAGATCCTGCTGAATGTCCCTTGATTTGTTTCTGCTTCTATATCTACTTCCAATTGCAGCAGCCCCCACGGCTCCTGCAGCTAACCCTCCTGCCGCTCCATTTATGACTGAAGAATCGACTAGATGGACCACTGCTCTACTCAGATCAGGAATCATTTGTCCCATCCCAGCTGTGACGTGAACGCCTATCTTTAGAGCGAATGTTAACAATGTCATGAACTTCTTCATGTAAGGAACAAAACTCTTAACTGCAATGTTATCCAATTGTATCAACTCACAACCAATTTGATCTTCAACAACATGCATTTCTCGGCGGAACTCACATAACATGTGTAGTCTGAGTGCCACCATACCTGAAACTATGTTAGTCACCAATCTCTTTGTATAGTTATCAGTTCTGACGAAGTAAAACATGTTGGGTACTTTTCTTTCTTCAACGTTCACATTGTAGTTAACCAAATAGTTAACGTTGCGGTTAAGCTCAATGAACATCCTGTGTTCATAATATCTCAGCCCCTGGATCTCTTGCTTCAGGTCACGTATTTCTCGTTCAATGATTTTTAGCCATTGTAGAACTATCTCCACTCCCTTTGCAATTCCACTAAATGATGGTTCAACTACACCTTCAGGTTCGCCTTGGGTGACCAGAGTATTAGCCATGTCGGGGTTGTCTTCAAGTGGAACTGCCAATTCCACTGCAAGATGGTGGAGATCATTATACCGTCGGTGAAGCACTTCTCGAAAATCATCATCTGATAAGAGATCTCTAGCATAATCAAACCCAGACTGTAAAATTAGTCTTCCACCATCAGACACTGAACTCCAAGTATGTTGATAATCATACATGCTTTCTGCCGGAACGGAGAGTATTGCTTCCTTCAGTTTTTGCAAATGCACAAACTGGGATTTCCTGTATCTTGGAGGTATCAGATTTTTCACGCACTCTGGACGAAGAATGTTTTCAGTTAAGGTAACACCATGGCAGAGACTTTGGATTGTTGGAATTATGAGCTGCCGCAAGAGTCTCAGAGTTTCAGTCAGGTTTTTTGTAGAACATGCAAGGACATCAATATGGTAACTCAATTGCCCCCCAAGTTCCACTCTGACATATATTCCGTTGATAGATAGCGAGATGAGGTATTTCTCTAGGCTGTAAGTTGCTCCAAGCTGATTTTGCGACTTGAAAATCTTGTTATGCAGATGTACCTGGAATCAGTGAAAATTTCTTATTTCCCTGATTACATGCATAGATTTGAACTTCAATATAGAAAATAAGCAATGAAAAAATATTTTAAGAGAAAGAAACTGTCAGTACCTGTAACCTGGGAAAGAAGCCTGGTGTGAGAAGCGTGTGGTTCGAATCAGCACACTCAAGATGCAGACCGGTGTAAGTGCAATCTGGCATTGATATTTGCCATCTTTGTGTTCTTCCTCGTCCTTCTTGAAGAAGTGAAGGTATTAGGAGCAGTGAATTTTTATCTTCTTGATCTTGTTCATAACACAATTCTAATTTTAGCATCATTCTCACTAGGTCACCAGCCTCCAAATTATCGAAAACTTTTGAGTTCATTCCTGGAATGTGACTTTGTAAACTTCCTTTAAGAATTTTCTCCAGTTCTTTCTTTCTCATGAACCCACTCTTTTCTAAAGCTGTCTGGTTTCTACAGTCTAATTTTACCAATTGACTAAGTACTTCCCCACAGAACCACTCACAATCTAAGATAAGGAATCCTAGTTCTTCAAAAAATATTACTTCTCCTATATGATGAAGAGAATGTGCCATGGCTCGTCGCCTTATCTCTACCTTCTCGACATTATCATGCCTCGACCGGATTCTTAATGCGGATACCTTCACTTGGCACAGCTCACAAAACTCCTTCCATCTCATGGCTGGCTTAGAATTCTCTGACCTCCAATTAGATAGAATTTGTATTAGATCGTTGCATAGTTCATAAACTCGAGGCACTCGCTGGATTATCGTCTTGCTGGTCTTTCGAAGATGATGAGTGAGTTTGCCTACTGAGCTGGATGATCTTGCATCAACTGTAAAAACAGTTGGATAGAACTCAATAAATCCTTGGAATCTCTCTCTAAGTTTCTGAATGGAATGAATGGTAGTCTGCAGACTCTCTGACGGCTGCATGATTTTATCGAAGTGCGTAAGTATTATGGTGACATTTGGCAGCAAAGATTGTGGACCTGCTCTTCTTGAGTTTGAGATTACAAACCTAAGCCAATACAGTAGGTCGTCTTCTATCTCTGCTGAGCTTTTAAGTTCTCTATTTTGAGGCTTCCTGTAGAAACTGCATACAATCAGAAAGAATGATGCACTTCCATGTCCGGGAAACATGAGATCATGGAGCGCATAATACTCGTGCTGACCTGGAAGATCCCAGATTGAGATCTTAACATCGTCATCTTTTATAGTTTTGATCCTGATTCCTTCAGTTCTCACAGCTTGTTCGATCGGGCTTACTAGAGTTTTTACATGGTCCAAGTAGGGAACTTTTGAAGATGTAAAGTTCTGTGATATAGAGTTGCATATTGTTCTTTTACCTGCAAATTCAGTTTTATGCATTTTGAGTTCATACCAATAAGATCAATAGTATTAGTTTTGCTGAGTGCTGAGTCTAGAAATGATACCTGCATATCCCTTTCCGCACAAGAATACCCTGCAACTCTTGGGTGCTGTTAATGGCATGTCTTTTAGCACATCGATTTCTGGTTCCATCATTCCGTTCTGCCCGAGCTTCTGATAAATCGCCTCAGTCTTTCCAGAACTCTGCAAAGGTGTTCTGGTTAAATCAATGTCTTCGATCCAGGGATTAACTTGTAACGTCTCCATTATCGTCTGAAAAACAAGCTCTCCATCAACCCCTTTGCAACCCTGTAAGGATAAGTATTTCAGAGTTGCATTACTCTCCAAGCTTTTAAAGATACTGACAATATCTTCTTGTTTTAAGCTCTCATCGCTGTAGATTCCTAACCGGACTAGACTCTGATTTGTTATCAGCATCTGCTGAATGGCTGCAACTCCCTCCCTCCCGATCTTTGTTTTACTTCCTCCAAATGTTACTGACTTTAGAGTTGTGTTTGCTTGGTTTTGTAGGGCTGAAAACCTGGTGAGTGGACAAAGCAAATGCTCCACAGCTACCCCGCCAAACCGGCTTCCATCAACACTTAAGCTTTCTAAAACCTGATTCCTGAACAGTCCTGCTGCAATATACACTATTGCCTTGTCTTTTAAGAAGGTATTTGATAAGTTCACATCCTTGAGAGTCCGATTCTGTTCTAAAACCTGTCGGAATTCCTTGGCCCAGCGTGACTTCAATCGAATTCCGGACATGTCTATTGATTTTACTGTTGAATTCCACCCCAACGCGCAGGCAACCCTGCAAGAACCCGGAAGATCAAGCCTGTAAATTCTTAGTGTGCCGTCTCCAGGTACAAATTCGACCACCTTCGAGTTTTTTTCACTGTTCTCTGCACTCCATATATGAACTTCCATAGATCTATTTCTTGCTAAAACTGCTGAGATCAACGGGGTAGCTGTCATGGAGGTTGAGTCAAGAATTATCAAAAGTTTCAATTTCGTATTCACCTCGATCATTTTCGCGAGCTCTTCTGCGCCTTTCACTCCAATCGAATCATCCCAAATCTGCAACTCTTCCAAACTGACATTATTCTTTAAAGCAGAAGCGATCAGCCCAACCCCAGCATGCCCAACACCAGACTCAGAGAATATGATTTCTTTGATTCCTCGATTTCTTTTTAACATTTCGGATATTTCCTATAAACCTTCTACACTGAATCTGTTTCTCCGAAACGCCACTTGTTTGATATTCAAGTTTCTCTGTATCACTGCACAAAGACTTCTCAGTTGCTGCATTTCCCATTCTACTCTCTGGAATTCCAAAATTGTCAGGGATTTTTGGATGTTCTTGTCTTCTCCAATTACATTTAAAAGATGAGAGAAATACTGAACATCGTCTTTGTCTGTCGAGATATTTATGCACATGGTGTTCTCTGTTTCATTATAGCAGCATGAAATGGCTTGAGAAATATGGAATGATATGCTGTGCAGTGTCCCACTTTCAGAAGTGATTACTTGCAGAGCCCATTTGAGATCTTTAAGCTTGTGATTTTCTGCCATTGTTAGAGCAATACAGTACTATATTCACTGCATCGGAGAAACTCAATGGATTTTAGCTCAAGATGGAAACGAGAACATCTTTGTAGCATTTCAGTCACAATTTACGTGTTTAACCATCTTTGCAATTAGTACTACTAGAGAAATCTTCTTACTTTGATTCTGTTGCACTGATGATTCCTTTGTGATTGGAAATTGATAGTGATAATGAAGTAAGAAAAGAATATTTCATAAGGAAAAAAAAAAAATTGTTTTCTCCAGAATTTCTTATACTAGGCTGGCAACTTTTTTTCAATCTTCTTTTAGACGCTAATACTTTTTCTTTCTTTTTCCAAAAGGCATCAGAAACCTTTTCTTTTTGACACAGGATACCTTTGAAGCTGCCCAGTCTTGGCATTTTGGTTCTGTAAGAACAAAGAACAGCACTGATGATCTCATTCTAGGGTTCTTTTTTCTTGTTGTCACATTACTACGCAGCTGTGCTAGCGCAGGCAACTTACCTGGGCACCCTAATTACAATGAAAAACACGCCACATGATCATTATTGTGTTTTCTGTTACTTTTTTTTTTATTAGTGGGTCTGCATTTTCTTTTGTTCCAAGGTCATGATTTGGTGTCTTTGATTTGACCGACAACGTAAAAAGAAGGATGTTACTTTTACTTTGTGGTGTTGGCAACTATTTACAGTTCTACTCTTTCTTTCTTGTGCTCACATTAGAAGGGATAAGGAGGAACTGTAAAAACTTTCAGCAAAGTAGAAAAAAGTGACTGACAGAAAATTATTAAAACTTAGAGAATCCAAGAAAGTAAAATGTAGTTGTGGGAGACAGATTAGCCTACCATTAAGGATTCTTAATTCCTTTTCAAATTAAAAAAGAAAAAAAAAAAACTCTCAAGAATGCTCAATCAACGAAAGAGCATACTTGAATTTTCATGGAGCTACATCGTTGTTGTTCTAAAATTTCAATTGAAGATTGAAATTCATTCAAGAGTGCACTCCTAAGAAGCACAAGTGCGTACGAACTAGAGAATACTTGACAAAGACGGACCAGGATTGAAGGTAAAAACTGGCAAAAAAAAAAAGAAAGGGAAAAAAAGATTTATATCTTGGTGACTATGTCTGTTGAATAACATAAACCAAAGCCTGGGAAAAACAACAAGCGCATCTGGTGTAGCGGTACTGACCAGGGTTCGATTCCCTGGATGCGCACTTTGTTTTCTTCTTTTATGTTTTTGCTAGAATTTTCATGGAAGTACTGATGGCATTGGCTGTAGCACAAATGGCATAAACTCATCAACTTGGAAAGAAGGATTGCAAAGCTCCTCCCAGCTTCTGTTGCAGATGTTATATGCCCAAATGTACTTCTGATAACCAATTACAACGACATTCTTATCGAACGGGTCGAAACACCAAACCTGGACTAATCCAAGTGAATTAGCCCTCTGTCCTTCATACAACAATTGAGGTTCTTCTAGTCTTGCTAAATCTTCATGAAGTTTGGTATCCATTTCTTCTATGAAATCGCGCAGATCGATATCTTTATGCAACAAGTGCCAGTCCTCCTCCTCGCGCACCCAAACACTCATAGTCTTTATCTTTCTCTTAATCCTGACATAACAAATCAAGCCTTCCGACTCCCCGAGACATAGACTACGGTAATAATCAGTCAGACTGAAAAAAAAGTTCGTCGTAATCAGCTAACGCCTTGTCAGGCAAGTTGAGGAACTTACATTCTGAGCCACAACTTCCATTGTTGCTGTTATTCAGATCGTATACGAAGACTCTGCCATGGGACTCAATCCAGTACAAACTTCCGTTGCCAATTACTGTTCTACTGTACGTTAATGGATGTCTCCAGGTGACGGATTGAGGGCATGAAACTTCATAGACCATCCACTCACCGATTCAGAAGAAAATATTTCGACGCTGAATTTGTTCTTATTTGCTCCAAAGTCAGGGATACGCACAACCTTGTAACAAGTAGTGGAAATGAGCGAGGACGAAGAAATCGGCTCACAGATGAAACCATGAATAGTCCATGCACTGTCTGACGGAGGCGGAGGAGGCGAAACCCATTTCTTAGTCAGCGGATTACAAACGTAATATCGCAGCGGTCTGACAAAACAGCATACAACCAAACCATAACTTGAACCCAAAAGCATTAATTTTTTTGCTTCAATTTCAACATTACTGTTTGAGGAAACTGGTTTTGGTTTTAAGAACCGAAATGAGAATCCCGTATGTAAAGATGAAAACAATTGTGATGATTGCATATGATTATCACGATTAGCGAATGCGAATGAAGGGATATCTGTAAAGCGAAGTGTGGGCAATCTGACAGTATAAACTAATGTCCATGGAAATGATTTTTTAGAGGTGTTGTTGAGTTGTATCCATTTGTTAACGAAATTTCTGTCAGTGAGATGAGAAATCCATACCTTTGATACGCACTTGAATTTGAAGATTGAGTTGAGAGGAAGACGAAGAAAGATTTCAAACCATATATCATCTGTTATAGTAAGAAATCTTTCAATGGTTGATGATTCTTCACATGAATCAACTAGTCTAGAAGAAGAA
The DNA here is from genome assembly GCF_003573695.1 of Papaver somniferum. Taxonomy (NCBI): domain Eukaryota; kingdom Viridiplantae; phylum Streptophyta; class Magnoliopsida; order Ranunculales; family Papaveraceae; genus Papaver; species Papaver somniferum. The sequence continues at coordinate 48,278,435 of NC_039359.1, read as the reverse complement.
GAATCCATTTGACAAGCTCTTTTCACTGTAAAAATTGGTTCTAGTGGCAGAAACTTTGGGTCTTTGAGTGATTACTTGACAAAACAAATGAGTGGATAAAAATCTACCTGTTGGTCAACATTTTAGAGCTACTTGAGTATCATGGATGTCTGCCTACTTGCTTCTCAATTTTTTATTAAAGCAGACATTTCCTGTGTCATGTACTTTTAAATGGGGGCATTTGCAACAGGGGGGGGGGGGGGGGGGGGGGGGGGGGGGGGGGGGCCTTGATGCAGCAGTCTGAGTGACACCTGACTTGTCAAGTTACCTTGTATCCCAGGTATAAAGACAGACCATCTCAACCCCTTAAGAACAACAACTGCAATCCCATGTGAAAGCATAAAACTTAAGGTTCTGAATCCACATTGAGGTACATATCTTAACCGTAGTATCATATAGCTTTGTATTCTGGTGAAACAAACACAAGTCCTACAGAGGCAACAAATGCTCAAAGTCCTGAATGCTCTCTAATTTCTATCGCAACAGATAAACCTGAGTCACCAAGACACAATTGACTGCGATTCTTATGATAACAACTGTGATAAATACCATTATCACCTGATCCTGACAAAAAAAACCAGTCGAGAGGGAAAAGAACAGCAGGGCAAAGCACCGCATACACAAACTTAAACATATTGCACAACAGACACAGAGAAAGGAAATGGGAATATGGAGCAAAATTGAGAAATGTTCATTGTGTGTAGATACAGTACATTCAATACCCTGATTTTCAAATGTTCTACTGCATTATAATCCCTAGCTACTATAGTGACAGTGTAGGACTCCACCTCCACAATCACTAAACGAGATAATAGCAGTTATATTACTGCAAATAATACAAGGTTTGTGTATATTTATATTTCCTATTGGAATCAAATCCTCTGACTAGCAAGTTTTTTGCTCAACGCAGAACAGTATAACCGAGAAAGATTTCAGAGGTTCACAATCAAGAAAAATAATCCAATTACATAAAGACTAAAGAATGGTTAGACAACAAAAGAACTACGTTTCCAGCATACCTACTAGTATGTAAACCACAATAAACTGAAATACGTATAAAACACAACTTTGATAAATCCTACAATATATTCATATTGTTTCTCTGTTCGAGAACTCAAATAGGAATAGCAAAAGTTGATTTAATAAAGAAAAAAAACATACTCCCATGCACTAAATGATAAATCTACTTTATACACATGAAAACATGGAGAAGGTTAACACAAAATATGTATTCTCTACTTTGCTCCATTCATTCAATCGAAATTTGCGACAACAAGATGTATCTTCTTTCAGTTAGTTGAGCTTTAGGAGACAAAAGATTGACTAAGTGTAGCTACAGTATATGCAATCCCTGCCACTCTTCCGGTCAAATATTCTGATGCATTACACTCCCTAAATGCTAAACACATTAAAGACATTTAAATAAGACTATATGCAAGTAAAATATGATTCGACCACTCCACGGTCACCACAGCAGTTTAAAAGAAGTGAAATACCTAATCTAGTCTACCCATACTTCCCAAAGAGATAAGTTGATTCAGGAAGCCTAAAATGTAACGTCTGTGAACATCTATTTTGGAAGAAGTGACTGCAAACAGAAATATGACTATACACAGAAATATGATTCGGTCTGTGAACATCTATTTTGGAAGAAGTGACTGCAAACAGAAATATGACTATACACAGAAATATGATTCGATCACGCCACAATCACTACAACATTGGAAGACGTGAGAATACCTAATTCACTCAACCTAAATCTCCAAAAACATATAATTTCATTGATTTAAGAAGCCGTAAAATGTAAGGTTTGCGAGCATATATATTTTTTCCTTTTTATTCCACACAACATCAAAATTAGATCTTCATTCAATGTAACCTACAATTGGCCTTCACTTTTCATTTTAATACTACCTGGAAAACTGCAGTTTCCATGAACTGAATTTGACTCCAAAAAAAGGTGTCTCGAAAATAAAATGCTCATAACTAAAAACGGAAATCCCCTAATTGGATTTGAAAGAAATCTAACATAAAACAACCATTTAAAAAAGGGGGCACAAGGGAAAAAAAAGGAATTATTAAGAAAATAAGGCTAATGCATCAAATATAAAACTTCCAAAAATAAAATTGGATGGACTAAAGCAAAACAGCAGAGTAATTCCATGCAAGTGGAAACATGACAATTTCATGCTTCTTAATTAAGCAATTACCAAAGACGATCAAAGTCTCTCCTTCTTGAATGTAACAGTAACTAGTCTACTCCCTAAGTATTTGTTGAAACAAGAAATATGATGACACGCACCTTCGCTCTTACTTTCATAATTGAACATCCAACATTGAGGTGTTTCACCATGAGACTGGTGGACTTGGCTTTATAGCAAATGTTGATTGGTATGCAGGAACGAAGGATGGGAGAGTTGTTCACCAAGAGACTGGTGGAAGTATTGTCGGCCTTGGCTTTAAAGCAAATGTTGAGATACCCGAATAAGGACCTGGAGATTTGCTACCCAAGAAAGACGGATGAGAGAGTTGTTCACACCCCCCGTTTCTGATGTTGTAAGCCAAAATGTGCTTCTTGTAGCTAATTATAACCACATTTTTGTCAACCGGATTGAAACCTATAACCTGAATATCTCTAATCAAATCAACTGTACTTTCTCCTCCAATCAACGAAGACTCCATTTGTGCTAGCATGTCAAGAAATTCGATAACCTTGTGCAACAAATACCAGTTTTCTTCAAGTACCCAAACACTCAAACTCCCCTCTGTATGTTTGATAATAGAGTAACAAATCAATCCTTCTGATTCCCCTAGACATTGATGGAAAAACCATTTTTGTTCATTGATAGATCGATAAAAATACCTGTCCACGTCATCCATCATTCCATCAGGCAAATTAATCAATCTAAATTCGTTTCCGCAAGTTTGATGGTCCTTGATTCGATCAACACTGAAAGCTAGAACTTTGTTGAATAGCTTTCGGAACCAGTAAAAAATGCCATTATGGGTAACATAATTGTCAAAAATAGAGTATCCCTGACATACACCAGGAGTATATAAAACATCATAGACATCCCATTTACCCAAATCAGAAGTAAATATATCAATTTTGAATAAATCCTCTTCTTGAGTGACACAAATAACCTTATAACATGCCGAATCATAACATTCATCACATGTAAAACCAGTGTGAACAATGATTGCTTCTCTTGGTGGTGGTGGGAGTGAAACCCATTTCTTAGTGAGTGGATTACAAACATAATAATTGTTCTGACTACGAAAATCATTTGTGCATAGAACCAAACCATTACTAGACCCTATGATATATAAATTAGTATTCGTCAGCTCATGTTTATGATTTACGAATCTAAGACAAAACCCGCTAACACTTTGAAGATGAGATATAAACTGTGAATTCAACTCAGGACATGGTAACCCTGAGTTAAGTCGGGCTGTAGGGTTTTGTTTTGCAAAACTGCTAGCAAGAATCAATATCCATAACGAAGAATTGCGTTTATACCATTTGTTGATGAAATAAGGGTCTGAGAGAAATGATAACCATACCTTTGAAACACACTTGAATCTGAAGATTGAATCAAAAGGAAGACGAAGACAGACTTCAAACCAAACATCATCTGCAATATTATTATTCATCTTCATCATTGTTGGTTGAATTTGTTGATTCAATTTCTTCCTCAGAGCAGAGAAGAATTAGGGCATCTCCTCTCTAGGTTATCTCAATTCACACCCAAGGTAAAGAGAAATAGGATAAGATCAAAAGGGCAAAAGAAATAAGACGTTTCTGCCCTCAAGAGCTGTTGGTTAAACCAAGGTTTTAAAAACGTCCGTTTTTACCGAAAAACGTCCGTTTTTACCGAAAAACGTCGGATAAAACGGTCACACCCATATACCGTGGCCGTGAGGATTCTCGAACCCCGTGCCTTTATCAGGCCGATAAATAGGAAAAATGGCAGTTTTATAGTACCGTTTTTCTGTTTTCATACACGTTATAACCGTTTTTTTTAAATTAGTTTGAATGTTTATTTCTTCTAAATAACATTTTAACGTGCGTTTTTTAGAACTGTTTTTCCGTTATCACGCACGTTATAACCGTGTAAACAACTTTCTTACCATTTCTTTTGATTTTTTTCTTTCTCTGGATTGAAAGCTGAAAATTTCGAATTAAATTTTTTTAAATGATACAAGGAAACTAACTACAGGATTAAAAACTTCAAATTTAAAAAACATAGGACTGTTAAACTAGTATTCATCATTTAAACAGCTACGCGAACCAACTACGAGCACCACCTTTTTTCAAGTATTCTTTATTTTCTCGACGGTTCATTTCCACATCATAGTCATCGTTGTCGGTATATTGGCTATCTTCGTTTGCATAAGTATCATCATCATAATAACCGTCATTATCGTTATCATAACCTCCTTCAGTGTCATCATTATTGTTACCTACTTCATTATTATTATCAATATTAGAATTATATCCTTCGTTCATATGTTAAACACCATGGCCAGAGCGATCGGAAGTGTAACGAGAATCATATGTTGGATTCACATTCTCATAACATTGTGCATTGTCTCCAAATGAAAGATTACCAAAGTCATAAACAAAGTCACTCACCTGTAACCTTTCGTATGGGATTTGAACTTCAGGATCATGCCAGTTGTATGGTAGAGGGACATGCTCTGATTATTAACGGCCTCCTCTTCCAGAATATTTAACCACTGTTCTTCTTGAGGTAAAACCGGTGTTTCATCTTCCCCCGCTATCCAGTCAAGCATATTGTCATCCCCCAGTAGACTATGAACGTCGTGAACATCAATGTTATGTCTCCTTGCTTTACCTTTAATTCTTTGTTGCTCCAACTTCAAATTGTATTGGACATACACCAGATCATTTAATCTCGATGAAAGTAAACGATTGCGTAGTTTGGTGTGGATTCTTTCAAACACACTCCAATTCCTCTCTGATCCAGACGATGTATTTGTTTGACTTAATATCTTTACTGCAATCTTTTGGAGGCATGGATACTCAGCACCATAACATAACCACCAACTTACAGGATCACCATGTTGAGCTGCAATACGTGTTGATAGTGATGCAAATTGACCTTGCATCATCCGCATTCTTCCTTCCTACAAAGAAAAGTATAACTGTTACTAGAAATTCAAATTACTTAAGAATACATATTTGAGATAGTATTAGCAAGTTTGTACCTCTAGCATGCATTGTGCTTGTTCTTGCGGGCCACTAACCATTTTTGATATAACTCCAGTAAGACAAATTTGCGACTCATAAATTTCATTATTGATGAGATTAGTTGTTGGGCTAAAGATGTAATAAGGATTGAGAAAATACGATGCAGCATGAAGAGGAGAACTCAACTGACTTTTCCATCGTTTCTTTATTACACCCATGATAGAAGCATTTTGATTTGATCCCAAACCCATTTGTATAGTTTCCACACATGTAGCAAGTGCATGGAACAAATATCCCATGGTGGGTTTGTCTGAGTCCAAGAAACGAATCATTTTCAATAAACGATCAACCATTATGCATACATTTTGACACGTCGTCCATAACATCTCATTTGAAATAATATTCTTCACTTGTCTAGCTTGTTTAGTTTTTGCCTCATCCGATTTTAGAAATTCCTTGTCCAGAAATAGGCTCTCGATAGCATTACGTTGATCAATGATGCTTTTGATTGCAATAAAATTCGTTGAAAACCTTGTTAAGCCAGGGCGCAATAGATTGCGTCCTGCTGTATGTTGTCGAAATCTAGCAAGAACCCAACCATGATTGTAAATAAATTCTGATCACATCTTTAACAAAGGAGAATTTTTCCATATCTTCCAACATCAAGTCCAATACGTGAGCAGCACAAGGAACCAGAAAAATGTGTCATATTCTGATGCCAATCTCTTACCTATTCAAAAATAAAATAGAAAGAAGTTAATGATTAATATATTCCCAATATATATATGTATAAAATAAGATGAAGTTATTCTTAGTTACCTGCAGCTCTGAATTGAGATCCTTGATCTGTTACTAATTGAACAATATTTCTCGGACCGACTTCATCTATAACGGGATTGAACAAAGTAATTAAATACTCTGTTTTCAACCGATTATGTTCTATATCGACACTTTTCAAAAACATAATTCCACTACCACTGTAAACTAGAAAGTTTACAATCGCACGGTTGTTTTTGCTTTTCCAACCATGAGACATGAGTGTACAACCGTATTCTCTACAGTAATGTCGTTGGACAGACACCACATATTTTTGAATCCTTTGTTTTTCTGAAATTAATATGGGATTCGACAACTTATAAGCTGATGGAACTCTATACGATTGGCCAAAATTTGCAACTGCACTGAATGCCTCGTGGTACTGAGATGAGTTAGCCACATTGAAGGGAATATCATTGGCATAAAAAAAAACGTCCAACAGAAGAATCGACTTTTTCCCGACATGTTTTGCTTTTGCCAAATTTTTCCATCGAAGGTTGAGAATCCCTAGAAGGGTTATATTGTCCTCCCATATCCAGAGACATCCTAGGTGGTTGTGATGGCCGCATAGTAGACCTAGGTATTTCTACAAAGGCCCGAGGACCGTGCGATGTACCCTCTCCGGCATGAATATTCTTATTTTTCCGTCCAAAAAGGTTTTTTAAGAACCCAGTCTTTTTCTTTTGTGTGACTGGTACTTGTTCTTCTTCTGCATCAAAATCTGGTTCTTCTTCATCTATACCACACACAGGTTTCCATGGCTCATTATGATACACTTTTTCTGAATCTTCACTATCAGATTCTGCTCTTCTTTTCCTTTTTGCTTTTCTCTTTTATTCCAGTGCAACTTTAGCAAGATTTTTCACTTCAGGCGGCACATGCATGCACGGGGCAACTGTACCTCTTCGTTGTGCTAAATGCAATTTTATGCGTGAAATACCAGAGGATATTTCCTTTTCACAAAAATTACACTTCAATTTTTTACCATCAGGCATTACAGTGCAATATGCATGAAAAACATCTCGTTTGGCAGTTTGTGTGGATGTCGATCCTTCCATCGTATCTGTAACGAGAAAATGTTACTTGGAAATCAGTGACATATATTAAATTTCTGTAGTACTAGATGTCTATTTTGTAGCTAGGTAATCATTATATTCTTAATACAATAGGAAATTTGGTTGCCTATGTGTTGGAACATAGGCTAGCTAGACCTTTTGATCATGAAGACAATTAGCTTTTTCTTTTTCTTTTTATACTTTTAACTTTTGACCCCTTTTGAGGATGAATACGAATTACTTATTGAGCATGAAGACAATTCATTAAACTATTAATTTTTTCTTATTCACTAGTATTATTTTTGGCCTCTATTTAATTTGTGTCCACAAATAGTAAAAACTAGATTTATATTTTGTAGCTAGGAAATCAATATATTTTTGAAACAATAAGAAATTTGGTTGCATGCATAAAGGAACATAGACTAGCTAGATCTTTTAATCATGAAGATAATTTTTTTATTATTATTATTCTTTTAACTTTTGACTCTTTTGAGTACAAATTAGTTATTGAGCAGACTTCCTTAAAATGGCTACACTCATATAAAGTAAATAAAATTTAACCAAATTTACCTATATTAGTTATTGTTTAATATTTTTTAACTAATATTGAAATTAAAATCCGTCTAATTGGATTTCACAACTTTTAACATGCATGTATGAAGTTATATTTAACTAGCATCAACACTAACACCATGATAATTATTTCATCATACTAGTTAATTAATTTCATCATTATGAAAGTTAAAGCATTAACTTAAAGCCCATGCATATTTTTGGTTCATTAATCATGTTCTTTATACTTGACAGTGGTTGGACTTAATTAATTAAATTTCATTATTGATTTATGTGATTCACGGTTGGATGATCAAAAATAAAAAACTGATGTAATGTTATAGGTGTAATAAAAAAAATATTTTTCTTTCTTCTTCTTTTTTGTATATAATTAAGCAGGACGCAAATATTAAACCAAAAATTAAAAAATATAAATCAAAGTTAAATATCAATTCAATTTTTTTCTTTTTTGCATAGATTTTATTGACTAGATTTAACTGTGTCTTGATTTTTTCTTCCTCTAATCTTGATTTCAGCTTTTGTTATTTCCTTGAAACTCTATTATAAAGTTATGGTAACATCCTAAATTACAATATATATATATATATATATATATGTACAACATGAAGAAAATGATGAAAACATTACCCAAAAAAAAAAACTACTAATTTAAATGTTGATATAAGAGAGTACCTGTATAGTTAAAATTCATAGTTCAAAGACAACATTCGATGTCCGCATCATCATCCGGTATGATGAAGAAAAAAAATCAAACTTGTTGTAAATAAACTACATAGAAACAAACAATAAATTTAGTGGTAAATACTTATTTTAATAATATATTAAAATTACCTCTTAAACTGGTAGTTGGAAGTTGAAACTTGGAAACTTCAAAACACAGAGGGAGCAAGAATTTCTCTGCGGAAGAAGCAGAGTTATAACAAATTTGTGTACTACAACAATATGCCTTCTTGTGTTTTTAAAAGGTGAAGATAAAGAAGAGAAGGGAAAAAATAATGTGATCATGATTTTGTTTTCTAAAAAATGGGAAATGAAAGAAAAAAGTGACGTGAGTACGTGACATATTATTGGTTGTCTTCACCAACCGTGAAGGACCAACTTGAATCTTCAATTCATTAACCAACGTTCTCTGCTTTAGTAACTAAAGTTTAGTTCTATTTTAGTGAAGAACTAAAGTTTAGTTCTTCACTTCTTTGTGAAAACTTAAAATGAAATAAAAAAGGGACAAGTAGACCTAGTCACCTGGCTAATTCATTTGATGGAAATTCTCCACTCTAATAAAGGGACAAGTAGACCTAATCACCTAGATAATTATTGCCGACGAAATTTTAGTGGCTATAATTTACCGACACGAATTTTATCAAACTTTCATAAATTGTAGAGTGAAAAGCATTCTAAAACACCTATGTAAAGAATATAAACATGACTATCGAATTATACACATTTCTTATACTAACAATAATCAAATAAAATGGTAGTATTAGAATTTCTTAATGATATAGGTCATCCATTAGTTGGACAACATTTAAAAATTAATAGGTCATCTATTTAGGGACGTAGGGAGTATTAAAAAATAAAAATACCTAGTAACAACGTTTTTTAGAGCCGTTAAAACGTTTTCACGTACATTATAACCGTTACATAGGAATTTCAGATCATAATTTTTTTTTTATTTTCTATCTAACCGTTACAACGCCCGTTATTTTCAAAAAATGTCCAAAAAACGCGTTTTTTCCTATATAACGCGTTTTTTGCCCAAAACGTGCTCACACCTGTGAAAACTCATTATAATGGTCACGCCTAGTGTCCGTGACCTGAACCGTGACCCGTTTTTCAAACCTTGGGATTAAAGGAAAGATGCCATTTGCAGGCTTATATTAATCATATAAAACTGTCAATTACGCTATCAAGTGGTAGGGCTCTACATGGGACGGGACGGTACTGGTTTTTGCCTAGCTCAGTACCTGTACCTCCTTATGGACGGTACCTGTACCTTGTATCTATACAGTACGGTACGGGATCTATACATGTTTAACTTGGTACGGGACGAGACCGGTGCTTTACCTGTAGCATATATGCATACTGCATATGTAAAAAAAACAAGAAAGCAAAGCAAGAAATATTGAAAGTTCTAGGTTTAAAAACTTTGACTGTTAAGGCTTAAGAGTCAAGACCTGAATTCATAAATACTTCAAGAAAAATCTTTAAACTTCTAAGTTCAACAACATCAAATGTTTAAGAGTTCAAGTAGAAAAAACAGAAAGCAAAGCAAAAAAACAGCAGTTCGGCAGTTCGGCTTTGGCAATTGACCACTTTCATAAGTTTGGTGCGACAAAAAACGAACTCCATCTCCAAGCATCAAGCATCCAAGACCTCTGACAGTTGAACCACACCCAAGATGTCTGCAACAACAATTTATATTTCAGTTTATGCATAAAAGGCATGAGTCAAAATCTAACAACAGGCGCAGATAACCAGCAATCTCTGTTAAAGGACAATAATAAAAAAATAATACATTGACATTCTAAGCATTATCAGGTGGGAATGTGGGTCTTTGATTGTCAGTGAATAACATAAGGCATGGAGAGTAAGACTTAAAACCCAATGATAATGTTCTTGTTCAGAAAGAACAGGGAGTAATCAGCAAGGTATTATCGAACATACACATGAATACTGAAATAGTAATCAAACAAAGAAAAGTTTATATTACCTTCCTCATCCTTGGAGTTATCATCTGGTACATAATCATCTAAAAGATCAAGATCAATGGGTTTGCTTAACCAGCTTTGACAACAGAGCAAAGCCTTGACCGTTCTTGGAGATAAAGAACTTCTCCATGGACTAAGCACACGCTTTCCAGTGCTAAAAGCTGATTCAGAGGCAACCGAAGGCACTGGCATGGCTCATATATCCTTTTCCATACATGAAAGTATCTTATACCTGCTACTGTTAGCCTTCCACCAAGCCAGAATATCAAAACTAGACTTGCCTGTATTATTCCCATCAGATTCAGACTCATCAAACACTTCCATTAAGTACATATCCAACTCTGTTATTGTTGCCTCAGTAGCTGATTGGTTCTTCTTGTGCCTTTTCTTCCTTGACTGAAGAGTAGCAAGTCGACCACCATTTGGAGCAATAACTGAGTTCTCAACTACAACACTACTAGATGAACTTGCCACCTCCTCATTAATTGAATGAAAAGACTTGTATTCTTCAAAGAGTATCTTAAAGTCCCTCTTGACCTGTCTCATAATTGTATTAACTCTAACAAGGTCTTGATCATATAAACTCTAAAGAGAAAATTCTAAACCCTTCTCCTTCTCTCTTGGGTCCAACAGTTGAGTGAAAAACAAGACAGAATTCATCTTTTCATAAGCAAATTGTACTTCCTAAACATAATATCAGCCATACGAGCAATAAATTGATCATTAGTTGCATTATCTCTAAACTCAACTAACTGTTCATGGATGAGTACTACTTCCCACAAGAAACCAGGAATTGTAACAGTTGTGGAGGCAGAAAATCTAACTGTAGCATCAAAAATATCTTTAAGCACTTCAGAAGACCTCTAGCATATTTCCAATCCTCTTCATATGGAGCTTGTTGACGAGGATTTTTGTTCTTCTTGTTCGTCTTTTTCTTCCCCTTTTTATTACAATCCTCCTCAACTTTCCCCTCAAGGTCTACGTTATCACACTCCCTGCCTTCCAAAGGTGCCTAGAGGGCGGGTGGTGATATAGTTTATCCCGGAAGGGCTCAGTATGTGGTTAGTTGATCGAACCTCGCTTGCTAGTTTTTCCATCATCCAATCTTGAATGAAAGATAGCATTATTTTCAAGCTCTAACCCGCTTTCGCTCGCCGCGACTAATTAGAACTAGAGTAATCCTCAAAAGAATTATCAATTTTCATGTCATAATTATCAGTATCAGGTAAAGCATCTTTCCTTGATTCTTCAAATATGTACTTCTGTCTAAAGTCCCTATCATTCTTTTCTAACCTTTTGAAAACCTTTTCATACTTTTCAGCAACTTCTAACACTAAATAAGTATTATTCCATCTACTTTTCACATCCAAGATCAAATCTTGCTTATATTCAATCTTTTCTAATTCACGACAAGTCTTAAACCTATTCAACCTAGCAGGAGATCTAGTTACATATTTGATAACTGACCTGATCCTACATATCGACTTATTGTAGAGTCTTACTGCATCTTTTGTCACAATTACAAGAACATGAGTTGCACATATGACCTGGTAAGAGTGAAGTGAACAAATCAGAAATGAAATGTACACATACATTGAAATAAACACATGCATTGAAAAGTTACAGAGTTACATGCAAATATTAGAATTTAGAAATGAACAAATCAGAAAAACTAACTTACGTGCAAATATTCGGCTCTAACTGGAGCTGAAGTCCAACCAATCACACTTTGCTTCAAATATTCAATTTCATTCGTATTAGCACTACTGTTGTCTAGAGTAACCCCAAACACATCCTCAAGACCCCAATCCAATAAACATCTTTCTAACATTTGACCAATATCATTGCCTGTGTGACCTTCAATTTGAAAAAACAAGATGATCCTATTTTGTAACTTCCAATTTTGATCAATAAAATGAACAGTTACGCAGATGTAGTTATAATTGTTAGGTGAAGTCCATGTGTCTGTTGTCAAGGACACCCTCATTTTGGTAGCTGCAAAGTAACGTTTCAGAATAACTTTCTCATCGAGATAGATTTGTAACAAATCCCCATAAATGGTCATACGACTCGGCATTTTGAATCTAGGCTCCAACATTTGCGAATAGGCCTTAAACCCTTCACATTCAACAATTCTGAATGGCTTCTCATCAACAATGATAAATACAACAAGATCCTTTCTGCACGCTTCTTGACTGATATAAGATGCAATCAATTTACTATACTCACCTGGCCTTTGGGGTTAAAACATCAATAACTGTTGTCCTTCCACCTCCTTCTTATTAGTATTCTGGATGCAATGCCTCAAGTGTTTCCATAACCCAGGCGTACCATTCTTTTGACTACCGGATTTCAATTTCTTGTGACAACGCTTACATTGTGCCCATTCCTCATCTAATTTTATAAAATCCTTCCAAGCTTTTGAACTGGATTTCGGCTTCTTGGCCACATCAACAACAGGAGTTGTAGCTTCATTTGGATCTCCTTGTGCATCTTGCTGAGCATCAGCAGAAGGTACAAGTACAAATGTTTGGTGAATAAAGGAACCAACTTCAGTTGCGGCTTGACTTTGAGTTGCATTTGCATCCATCTGAAGTGAAAAAACAATTAAAAAAACACCAGAGTTAGAACATTAAAACAACCAACATTCAGATACTACACATAGCCAAACAACAAACCCCCATTTCAACAAAAGGCAAAAAATATCACAGACCAATACTTTTTTACCACACTTGACAAAATTAACTTAAAAATTACAAACCCAAAGTAGAGAAATCCAACCTTGCAAGACGAGTATAAAACAATTGTTTGGAAAAAAACAGTTACACAGATGCATCAATGAAAGTACCAAAAATGCATGGAGATATGAATATACCCTGATATTCCCTATTTATCCATATCTCATTTGCAATTTCACAAATATATACCTCAAATTATACGATTTGAACCCTTTCAATTAAATCATTAGACAAGTAAACAACAACACTAAGTACATCCAACTAGCATACATGAATAAAAACAAAATGAAATTATGGAAAATGTTAGAGTTTGTTAATTATACCTGAAGAAGATGTACCAGGATGATATTTTTTCTTTAATGAAAATGATTTTGATCCAAGATAATGAGAAGGAGGTGATTTGATTTCTAGGGTTAATCTTGCAGTAAATAGAAAACGAAGATGGTGGTGTGGTGGCTCAGAAGATGGTGTTAGAACTTAGAACTGGTGATGATGATTAGAACTTAGAACTGATGATGATGATTAGAACTTAGAACATGGTGCTACGTCGATGGCCTCTTCTCGCCTCTTCTCTGGGAGGAAAATGAAAACCTGAGAGAGGAAACAAGAAATGAGGAGAATATGATAGAGAAAGAGTATAACCCCTACTATCAACGGCTATGACTTAACCCTAACGTCTATAGATCCTCAGTACTACGATACGGGACGGGACGAGAATAGCATAGAACCATTACTCGTACCTACTCTAGGCACGGTACCAGTTTTAGTACTTACACCTGTCCCATCTGACCGCGGTTCAGGGACAATATCGGTACGGTTCTTGCGGTTCCGGGACGGTTCCATGGGACGGGACGGTACCTGTGCATCCCTATCAAGTGGTAAGAAATTAGAAGGGAGTCTATCAACAAGATGAGCCCCTATCGCTTTTTGAATGACAATGCCTAACTTCTGGAAAATAAAGTCTCCAACTATGACATTTGCATCATTACTGACCATATAATTACAGAGTCTCTTTAGGAATTTGATAGTGTCATTGCTAAACTCACCTAGAGTAGTGAAGGCAAGGACTCCAAAGCCAAGCCCATGCTCTGTGCATTTCTCAAGATATTTAACACATTTACGAAAATGATTTTTATCTGGAGGGTTGAATCCAGTGGGCTATACCGAGTGAGAGAGGGGGTGGGATCACACAAAACCCACCCCTTGTTAAATCGCCGCGTCATAAGGAGATCATCCTTTCTCTCTCTTGCGATACAGACTGTGGGATCCAGCACGCGATGAGTACATCACTTCCGAATAGAAATAGGAAAAAATCAATTAAAATTTTGAGTCACCAAAATAGCGATATAAAAGAAAACAAAAGATTTATATGGATGTGTAATGGGAGGTACGGCTTCCGATGAAACAAGAACCGAAAACAATGATAACGGTTTTTAAGTTGTTAAAACTATACAAAATCATTTCAGAGAAAGTCTTATTGTGGAATCCATCATATTCCAAGTGCGGATACATTGTGGAATGTCAAGTCTAGTGGCTTCCAAGTTGGTGCTTTCCACAAAAAATCTAAGCAGTGTTCAATGGTTTCGTGGGATGTCTCGTGGAATCCATGGGAGTGCTAATCAGTTTAGCGTAAAATGCTATTCAGAATAACGCATTGGAAGACGGAAAGCGCTAATCAGAACAGCGCACTAGAAGACGGAAAGCGCTAATCAGAATAGCGCTCAACGCTATTCAGAATAGCGTTCTTTTTTCCGTAGATTTAAAACGAGCCCTTGAAAATCTAATGGCTGGAAAAAAATAAAGCATTAATCTTAATAGCGTAAAGCGCTATTCTGATTAGCGTAAAACACTATCTTGATTAGCATTTTGTTCTTCCACCACTACATTTGCACTTCCATCCACAATTCCAAATACTGAGGTGGTGTGAAAGATGGAAGATGGAACTCTTCCACCATGAGACTTGCTCTCATAAACGATTTGGTAGTGCACAAGTACAAATGTTGTATAGATGTTGCAGTTCAGTTTAGGCGCAATTAGTGCAATATGGTACAATTTTACGGTCAACATTAGACCTTGTACAACTACATACTAAACACCACATCATAATTATAAAGAATAAACATCAAAGCGAAAAGAAAAAAAATTACATTTTAACACTCGATGGAAAAACAAATTTTTAATCTTTAAAAACAATCGATTAAATTTTACTTTTTAGTTATATTTACTTCTAAAAAAGGTTGTATGCGTGAACTCGGCCATCTCCAAATAAGGGAGCTGAGGTTTTAAAATGGTCTATAAATGTTAGTTTTGTTTGCATACAGAACAAACATTGGAGCATTTTGTTTGATATTGCAATTACAAAAAAATGATATTATAGTTGATGTTCATACTGAAAAAGCATAACAGTCAAACCATAAAGGAACCGTTAATTGAAATTCTGTATATAATAATGGTGGAACTTTTGTTTACTAGAAACAGATTTATTTTTTATAATGGGTGGCTGGGGTAGATGGCTTGCATGAAAGAATTATTTACCTTATCAACGAGTGTAAAGATAGAATGAAATGAACAATAAAGGATTATCCTTATGATGTTCATGTATTGAAAACCTAAGAGATGAAGTGGAGGAATGTTAAGGTTATGGAAACAGTAGAATGTTATTTTCGTTGCCAATGGTTCCTAATATGTTTTGATGGGCATTTTAGAGGAGATCCTAATGTTATTTCTCGATATGATTCTAAACAACTATAAAAGCTTTCACAAATGGAAAATTTCTTTGGTTTGCACATTCAAAATGGAGAAAAAACAAAGTTGACTCACAGAAATTTAAATAGTACATAATTTGTTTTGAATCATGACACAAAAGCTTTTATATGGGATCACTTCACATTCATAGGTTCAACTAAAAAATCTATCTTTAAAACTTTTTAAGGAATCAGTTATATCTAAAGTTTGTTCTCACTGCATTAAAGGGAAAAAACTAATAAAACAACTAGAAATCATGTTTTAGGATCTTTTTCATGTTGTTATATTCAGCTAATTCAAAATCAAACCCACTTTTCTAAGTACATCGTATGTTTATTGTCGGATACGAAAAAAGTAAGATGTTTCATGCCCTGATTTTCATCTTTTTTTTCTGGTGGAAGCATCTTTCATACTACATGCTACAGAGACGCTTTTGTTCTGCATCTTTAACTGGAGTTGTTTGTTATTTCTCAAGATCTTTTGGACTCCTTTTCCAAACTCTTGTGGACACCCAAATTCTAATTCACACTAGTAAAAGCAAAAACAAACTATTGTATATGCACTAACGGGTTATACTAATCAAAATAAAATTAAAAAATTTCAGTACATCATATATAATACTGCTAATTTATATTGCCAAAAGCAAAAAAAACTATGCAACTATGATCCATATTGGCCAAAATAAACAAGGTCTTTTTCACTACAATATGTAATGCTGATTTACACTGTCAAAAGAAAAGAAACTACTATATATACACTGACAGATCATGTTATCCAGAACTAACTAGGTTTTATAGTACAACAGATATGTATTGTTAATTCACATTAGCTAAAGCAAAGAAAACTATCAAACATGCACCGTTTGACGCTTGATCATATTAATCAACATAAACTAGGTTTTTTTAGTATATATCATATGTGTACTGCCAATTTTCATTAGTATTTAAGTTATGTACCGGTGAATTTATCTCCTAGAACACAAAATACAAATTGCATATTATTTATGATGGTTATTCAAGTATTTACATCAATATTGCACAAGATATAAAGATATCGATGTGTGTGATGTGACGAGACCATTTAGGTTCAGAAGCAAGTAGAATATCATGCAATATTAATTCATCAAAAAAGTATTAATCGGGGCTAAAAAGAAAGTCGAAATTGTTGGTAATGTGTACAAAAACAAATATAAACCAAAGATCTAATTTCGAAACTCAACAACACTAGAGAAAAATTCCAAAAAAAAAAAAAAAAATACACAAAAAGAGTAATAAAGAATTGTTTAAACATAATGATAACCTTAATACTTACTAACTATTCCCCATCATTAATATTCTTATAATAATCAACCCCATGATTTCCGTTGCGGAACATTGATATTGGAAACGACCTCGCTCGATGATGACAGGGATGGAATATACTAGTGCTTGAATTCGATGGATTCTCTTTGTTACGAGCGCTTGATTTCGATGACTTCTCTTCCATATGAGTGCTTGAATTCGATGAAGCAAATGTGTGTACAACCAAATCACCTTCTATCTATGAACCTATCGAGGATGTGTTTTTCTTGCTTCCAAGAGTAAGAAATCCGTTTTGCAACTGAACTCTATTATGAGAAGGGTGTTTTACATAATGATCACACTCTCCTAATTGGTTTTACGAAATGATCACAACTTTAATTAGTGATTACAAAATGGTATTTTTCCATCCGACTTAACTGTTTTGAGAAAAATAGTCGAATTTGTCCTAAATACCCTTCCTCAGTTGTTGTCTTGAGGTGATGGTGATGAAGAAGTAATGGTGGTGGTGGTGGCGTCTAGAGCTGGCAAACCAAGCCAAAACCTGCGGGTTGGCCCGTCCCGTTCCATGAAAACCCGCACCCGTCCCGGATGGTAACTAAACAAGACGGGCGCGTGTTGTATAATTAGTGGCTTGTGAAGAAACGGGTTAACCCGGCCCGTACTGTGAAACCCGCGGGTTAACCCGGCCCGTACTCGTCTTTACCTATCCTCTCCGTCATCCCCTCAACTAGGTTCTCTGCTCACCCTCTTTCATATTTTGCACCACAGAGAAACAAAAAACTAGAAACAGGAAGAAGATAAACTCAAATTTTGGGGTTAACCAGTTATACCCCCAAATTAAACAATCACAACCACAAACAGTTAACTAAATCAACAAATAACTTGATAAAATCATCGAGACCCCCTAAACAGATCGAACTGAAGAGAAATTTCTAGGGTTTTTGTAAAAATGGAATCTATCAGTTTGCAAATTCTTCAGCAAAAAGAGGAGGTATATCAACTTCTTTCTTTAATCCACTCCATCTCTCATTATGAAAATGGTGTAGTTAAGATTATGAATTCAGAAAGTATAAGTATTAGAATTACTTCTGAAATTGGTGGTGATAGTATTGAAATGGGTGCAATTGGATCCACAGCATAGGTGGTGGTAGTCCAATTTTTAAAATTCCTGAAGAAATTGGTGCTTTAGTTTCTAATCAAACATGGGAAATATAATAAAGATGGTTATCCTTAAGATCTGTTTAACAGTAGCCAAAGGTGGTTTAGTTCTCGATTCGTTGTCTATCGTTGAAACCATTTCTAATCCTTACAGGAATTTGATGGATTATGCACAACAGCAACATCATCGCCCCATGAAAGAAGCAACAAACAATAGAATTGGGGGTTGAGATGAACCGAATTTGATGGCATCCTTCGGCTTCACTACCAAGAGGGTTCCCGTCGGCTAACCATGGTTCATTGGGGGTGTGCTCGATGGGTTAGGACAAGTTAACACATGAAAGAAGAACACGGAGCTTGTAATGGAATTGACAAGGTTTTTGGGTTTAGTTAGAACCGGAAATGCAGAAGAAGACAACTTTCTGCCATTGATTCCCAGGTAATATATGACGAGTTTGAGAAGAAATCGAAGATGGGTTTCAGCTGAACTGAAAGTTGGAAGTAAAAGAAAAGAGAACATTTCGAGAATTTGTGCTGTTATGGGTGAAATTCAAGCCAAGAGTCAGGGAAGAAATCGATGTTCCTGCCATTGAAATAGATGATCAACATAGAGATTAGAGAAGAGACACTGAGTTCTGATATGATGAATGATTATCAATGTGTGTGTTGAATGTGAATCCTTGCAGGGAAGGAGTTGTGAAATCTCCAGGATGCAGCCGGTACATAGACTTCACCAGTTTACCAAACGCACACAGGTTGTTTGTATAAAGGCCTGAACGACTATCTCTCCACAGCTCCATCCACGACCAGTTTTGCCATCCAAGTCTGAATCAGTTTTCTTCCAAGGTTCAGTGTCGGCAAACTACAAGTCCGATGAGTGTTTGCCAAGGATTCATATGGGTTTCGAAGACAAGAAGAATACAAAGCCTGTAGACAAGAATTTGATGCCGAGAAGAGCCTAAATTGTGTCGTTGTAATTCGGCATCAGGTCTTGCAGATGATTAAACCAGTTAACCCGTGAGCACCCGCAAGCTTTACCCTGGACGGGTGCGGGTCGGATAAATGACCACCCGTGAAGATTTTCAACCCGCAAGCTTAGGCTTGTATTAACCCGTAACCCGCGGGTTGGTCACAAGCCAGCCCCGTCCCGCCCGTTTCTCTAGTGGCGGCGGCTAAACCCAAGAGAGGAAGCGGTGAACCCTTCTAGGAAATGTGATGCAACGATCCTGAATGCGGGTTGAAGTTCTATTTCCGTGTAACAATCCTGAACTTATTCCGTTTCACCAGCAGCACCAAGCAGCCACAACAACACCACCACCACCAGCAAGCTTCAATTCACAAACTACTCCATTAAAACCATCAAAGTCATTCGTAACCACGATATCTTTTCCAAATCCCCATTCATCTTTACTGATAAATCATACATAAAACACCCTTTAATCATCGATTCAAAATCAGTGAACTTGATGAACAATTTGCAAATTAGGGTTTCAGAAACCAATCGGAAAAATTCTCAATTTGGTTAGGATAAAATCGAATGAAAACCGAAAAAAGTAACTTTCTGAACAGAAATCCCCAATTTCAAATTAGGGTTCATGAAAAAAAATATCAAATGTAAGAACTAGGGTTCTTGAAACAAATGATTGAACTCAATAACTCGTCGTGATCAAGAAGGAGTAACAGGGAAGGAAACCATTTACGAAAAAAATAAGACAAAGAAGATTGATAATTGAAACTTACCCTTTTCCGTAGTTGCAGAGGAGAAGAACTCAACTCATCGAGAAAATGACAGGTACTAAATGAGATCCAGTGTAGTTTAGTTATATTTTACTAGGTTTTCAAGGAAAAATAGGTAACTTAACCATCTGACTTAACTCTTAATGATGACATAACCCTGAGGTTAACAGAAAAGTGTTTATTTTATAAATTCGTTGTAACGGTGAGATAGATTTGTAAACATAAATATGGAAGTAGGGCTGTTTCTGTAAATACCCTAATGGGAATGTTATTTTGAGGGTATTTAAATAATTTTCCCTACTCTATTTCTCTCCGCTTTCATCTTACATTGTCTCTATTTCCTTTTAAATGACCGGCTTTTCTATTTCTTTTACCGTTACGTCAAGAAGCGCATCTGGTGTAGTGGTATCATAGTACCCTCCCACGGTACTGACCAGGGTTTGATTCCCTGGATGCGCAACCTTCTTTTTAGTGGCTACCATTTTCCCTCGATCTTAGGCCATCACAACCTGTGGCATTCTGATTTCTAACCGATCTTTTTGTTTTTTGATTTGTTTTTGCTGGCATTTCTTCTCTGTCTCAGGGCAGCCTCCCACCAGACTATGACTAACATTTGCCGATATCATCTGGTGTAGTTGTATCATAGTACCCTCCCACGGTACTGACTAGGGTTCGATTCCCTGGATGCGCAACCTTCTTTTTATTGGCTACCATTTTCCCTCGATCTAAGGCCATCACAACCTGTGGCATTCTGATTTCTGACCGATCTTTTTGTTTTTTTATTTGTTTTTGCTGGCATTTATTCTCTGTCTCAGGGCAGCCTCCCACCAGACTATGACTAGCAGTTGCCGATATCAAATGGACATAATTGCATCAAGTGTTTGCGCAGCCGATATCAAATGGACTTGATTGCATCAAGTGTTTGCGCAAGAAGGTGGTGGAAATGGCATTGGATTTGGCTAAAACGTCATGTTACGAACACCTGCCTGGTTTGGTTTAGTCATAATATTGTTTGGTGAATATATTCCACAGAAAGGCTTGTGGAGATAAGACTCTTATTTACATTAAGAGATAAACCAAAAACAGTTACAGAATAACACAAAGGTTGTTTTACAAACCGAAAGACTTGAACTAGTTTATAGATAACAAGAAGAACGGCTTAAAAGCCTATTAACTGGTGTTGTTACTTTTGGTTATTGACTAACTCAGTTGAGAGTCTTGAGGAAGACTCTCTGCAATATGCTTAACACCGTCCCTCAAGTTGTACTGGAGTTGACGAATGTTCAACTTGTGTCTGATGAACTGAAATCTTGGTGAGGGTAATCCTTTGGTGAAGATATCAGCTAGTTGATCACGACTGCTGACAAACTTAACATGTAACTGTTTGCGTGCAACTCTTTCCCGTACAAAGTGATAGTCAATCTCAATGTGCTTTGTACGAGCATGGAAAATAGGATTAGCAGCAAGATATGTAGCACCAATGTTGTCACACCAGAGAGAAGGTGTTGGAGTTGCAACACCTAACTCAACGAGCAAAGACTGAATCCATATGAGTTCATAGGTAGCAATTGCAACACCACGATATTCGGCTTCAGTGGATGATTTTGAAACAGTTTTCTGTTTCCGTGCATTCCAAGATACAAGATTGCCGCCAAAGTAGATACAGTATCCAGAAGTGGATCTCCTGTCATCTAAACTTCCTGCCCAGTCAGCATCACTATATGCATTTAGCGTATAATCTCCACCAGGTGTAAAAAACAACCCATAGTCTATGGAGTGCTTCAGATAGCGCAAGATTCGTTTAACTAGATCTCAAAGTTCTATATAAGGCTCATGCATATACTGACAAGCTTTATTGACATCTACAGAGATGTCCGGTCGTGTAATGTGAAGATACTGCAGTGCACCAACAACACTGCGATAGAGTGTAGGATCTGTAAACTTCTCAGAACCAAGCTTCTGAATTTTAACGTTGGCTGCTAGAGGAGTGCTCACAGGTTTGATGCCATCTAGCTTTGTGCGTCGCAGCAGATCAGAGACATACTTTCTTTGTGACAGGACTAAGGACTTCCCCTGGTGTAAAACCTCAACACCCAGAAAATAAGATAAATTACCCATATCCTTCACTGCAAACTCAGATCCCAAATATGAAATCAAATTATCCACCATGGTCGAGTCCGAGCCTGTGACAATGATATCATCCACATAGATCAGCACATAGGCAACAGAAGCTCCAGATTTTTTAATAAACAGAGAGGAGTCAGCAATGGATGCAGTAAACCCCATTTTGAGAAGATGATTGCTGAGACGTGAAAACCACGCACGTGGATCCTGCTTAAGTCCATACAAGGACTTATGCAACTTACAGACGTGATTTGGATAGTTTGGATCAACATATCCAGAAGGCTGCTTCATATAAACCTCTTCTTCAAGAATCCCATGAAGAAATGCATTTTCAACATCTAACTGACGCAGTGGCCACTTGTTATTAACTGCAATAGAGAGGACTACCCTTATGGTGCAAGGTTTAATGACAGGTGAGAAAGTTTCCCCATAATCTAAACCCTCTTGCTGGTTGAAACCCTTAGCAACCAAACGAGCCTTATAACGCTGAACTGAGCCATCAGGATTACTTTTAATACGAAAAACCCACTTAGAGCCAACTATGTTCATACCTGCTTCATATGGTACCAGAGAGTATGTGCCATTCCTGAGTAATGCATTAATCTGAGTGTCCATGGCATCCCTTCATTCCGGAGTCCTGCAGGCCTTGGAGTAACAAGTTGGTTCCATGAAGTCAGCGTCACACAGCGGGTGTTTTGAAGCAGTGAGACATAGTCTTTGGATTGGTTTAGTGATTCCTGACTTGGCTCTAGTAACCATTTGATGGCCTTGCTGCTGCGTGATATCTTGGGACTGCATAACAGGTGATGCAGTGGACAGAGACGGTTGCATATTAGCTGAAAGATCTGAAGGCAGTGGAGACACATTGTTGTGACCATGAGAAGAAGCTTATGGAGAAGCAGATGCTTGTAAAATAGGCTCCAATGGCTGCGACTGCTGCACAGTAACAGCAGGGGATGACTGAAACACAGGAGAACTTAAAAACTCTGTGCTTGTAAATTGAGTTGGAGAACTAACCTCAGGAGATTGTTGTGGAGGAGGAGAGAATGGGAATGTCGATTCCTCAAACCTAACATGTCTAGAAATATACTCCCTATTTGTAGGAATGTGAAGGCACATATAACCCTTATGAGATGGGTTGTACCCCAAGAAAATGCATGGTGAAAACCTAGGATCTAGTTTGTGTGAATTGTATGGTCTGAGACATGGGTAGGCTAAGCAACAAAAGACTCGAAGGAAAGAATAATCTGGCTTTTTGTTGTAGAGAAGCTCAAGAGGAGTTTTTCCTTCTGCAGACGACTTTGGTGATCTATTAATTAAATAACAAGCAGTGGTGAAAGCGTCAGACCAAAATTCTGATGGAAGTTTAGCATGAAACAATAGGGCTAGACCACTTTCTGTAACATGTCTGATTCTACGCTCATCAAGACCATTTTGAGGAGAAGTATGAGGACAAGAAAATCGATGCTGTATACCTGAATTGTTTAGATATGAAGTGAGTTTTTTGTATTCAAGAGCATTATCAGACTGAAAAACTTTGATTTTATGACCAGTTAAATTCTCAACTTGCTTATGAAACTGAGTAAAAATAAGGAACACATCTGATCTTTTTATCATAGGAAAAACCCAGGTATAATGAGAGAAAGCATCCATAATTAATAAATAATAACGATATCCAGTTCTTGAATATTTTGGAGAGACCCATATGTCTGAAACAACAAGACTTAGTGGTGCATATTCAGCTGCACTACGAGAAAAAGGTAAACGCTTACTCTTGCTAATGTGACAGGAGTGGAAGAAACCAAAATTCTTATTCAAAAAGGGAAGGGAAAATTTATTAACTATCTTAGAAACTGTGCTCAGCATAGGATGACCAAGCCGCTGATGCCAGATAGGTATGCTTGCAGAGAAAAAGGAAGTTGCTTGTTTATTTAAGTCTCCCACTCCATCTAACACGTACAAACCATTCTCATTCCTCCCCTTTAGCAGCAAAGCTCCAGTGGTTTTGTCCTTCACAACAAAGAAATCTGTGTGAAACTCAAAACAAACATGATTATCCTTACAAAATTGATGAACAGATAAAAGATTTGTTTTTATTTTTGGCACATGGTAAACATTATTCAGGCAGATCTTCCTATTGTTAGAAGTAAGGACAGCATTGCCAATATGAGCTATCTGCAAAGTATTACCATTACCAACTTTAACTGTATCAATGCCATCATACTCATGTGGAATACATAAGTTCTTGACATCAGCAGTCAAGTGGTGAGTAGCACCAGAATCTGTGACCCATTGAGCACCTGAAGAGTCACCAGGAAAAGCAAGGTATGCTGTCGGAGGCTTATGCTGAGGAACTTTTTGTTGGTCATAACGAAACCAACAACGATCCGCTGTGTGATTGCGCTTTTTACAGATCTGACAAGATACTTCTCCATTAGCTGGACTTCTGTTGTGCGGCATTTGGCGACGATTGTTATTTGGAGGAGGTGGTCCACGATTTTGGTTGTTGAATCGTCGTGGTTCATTCTTAGTAGTCGTAGTGGAACTAGAGGCAACAAAGTTGGCAGCAGGAGCTTGTATTTGTGCAAGTTGTTGTTCAACTCGCATTTCAAATGAGAGCAGGTGTGAGGTGTAGGTATGGATATCCATCCCTTCAACAGTGCTAAGAGCAGTGACGGTTGGATCATAAGTTTGATTCAATCCATTGCTTATACACTGTTTCTTTGCTTCAGTTGAGACAATATAACCAGAAGCAGCTAGCTGGTCAAACAAACGTTTTGCATCATTGAGATAAGTTTTCAAGGATTTGTTACCTTTGGTCATGCAGTGGAGTTGCTTTTTGAGGCAACTCTGATGAGCAAATGTTTTTGGTGCATACTCAGCTTCGAGTTTATCCCAGATTTTCTTGGCAGTAGTTAGTTCTGAGACAGCACTAAGAACTTCAGGTGTAAGGGTTGAATTCAGCCAACCAACGATCAATGAATCTTGTGATTCATAAGCTGTGAATGCTGGATTTACATCTTCAGATTCAGGAAGAGTACGTGGTGGTTTTGGTTTTGTGCCATCAACAAAACCTGACAGATCATACCCTTTAAGTATGGGTCTAAACTGTGCTTTCCACAGATGGTGATTTGTCTCTGTGTGCTTCAAGGTGACAAGATGATGTATCTGAACATTTTTGAGAGTTGTTGTTGTATCTGCCATTAGTGATTTTGTGTTTTCAGATTTCTCTCTTTTTTTTTTGTTTTGGTAGGTGATTGATATGTGCGGAAGCGACTGGATCGAAGGCTGATACCAAGTCAGAATATTGTTTGGTGAATATCTTCCACAGAAAGGCTTGTGGAGATAGGACTCTTATTTATATTAAGAGATAAACCAAAAACAGTTACAGAATAACACAAAGGTTGTTTTACAGACCGAAAGACTTGAACTAGTTTATAGCTAACAAGAAGAACGGCTTAAAAGCTTATTAACTGGTGTTGTTACTTTTGGTTATTGACTGACTCAGTTGAGAGTCTTGAGGAAGACTCTCTGCAATATGCTTAACAGCTTTCATCTGACTTGGCATTTAGATCTGACTCGGATTCCGACTCAGTCTGAGTCAGTTGTCAGATTATTCGTTTTATAGGCTCAGAAATGTGACAGGGAAAGCTAATGAGAGCCTACATTGAGTGTGAAATCAAAACCTATATATTGAGAAGAAGGGTCAGCAAAATGACACAAACCCACTGGGGTCTAGATAACCTTATCTTCCAAACCCGGGTTGAGAAGCAGACACGTAAGCCAATGAGAGAGTTCCATGGTGTCTGGAAATCTAGATTATCAGCCTCTCGCAACATTTCTCTGCATCTAATCTACTCCTCTCCTCAACTTCTTCTGCAACAAAGAAAAAAAAACTCACATTTTGTTTGTCCAAGTGTAAAAGAGAGATCAGATGGCATCCACTTCAATGGCAGTTCAAATGGCAATGCCATTAACATCTGCAAGCCAGAAGAAAATACCAGCAACAAAAACATTCTTCAACCCATTACCATTGAAGTCGTCCAAGTCTATCGTTGTCGCACAGAAATCAAGCTCTGTGAGAGTTCAGGCATCACTTAAGGAGAAAGCTATTGCAGGATTGACTGCTGCAACTCTTACAGCTACAATGGTTATCCCTGAAGTTGCTGAAGCAGCTGGTTCTGATCTTTCTCCTTCTCTTCAGAATTTCTTGTACAGTATCATTGCTGGTGGAACCGTTCTTACTGCAATCCTTGGTGCTGTCATCGGTGTCTCCAACTTCGACCCTGTTAAACGTGCCTGAAAAACAAAATTCGCAATTTCGAAGTATATGATGCAGTTATTTAGCTACCATTTCTCTGTATTTCCATTCTCTCTTTAATGTTTTCTTACCTGTAATTTGATCTGAAGATATGAAATCAGAGATTCGGTTTCCACAATCCAATAACATATCATACATATAAAAACTGATCTCAGTTTATCGAAACGAAATGAAACAGATAGGGAGATAACAGCTTAAACAGATAGATTTCAACGACGATAATTAATTACAAATACATAATTCAAATGCAAAAAAGGTCTTCTGCAAATCTAAAATTCTCAATAGCTCTAAATTTTCTCTCAATAAAAACGAAAACTGAAACACAGATCAAAATGTTTAAAAACCTTCAAGGAATCTGTCACTGCACTTTGTAACTCCCTGCTAGGTTTTATCTTCACTGAAAAGTAGAGCTGATGATTAGTAACTGTTACCATTTATTTGTGTCTGTTGATGTTTAGTTTCACGCCTTTCTCCTGTCTTTACTTACAATCCTAAGCTACCCATTTTAACCAACGTGGGAAGCTTGCACCTTATGCAGAAACTCTTGAAAAAGAATCAAGTAGATATCTACTCTCAGCTGAGAAATTCACTTTCTCTGCCTTCATAACAGTTACCTTTACCTTCAGATCTTCCCCGTAACTTTCTTCTTTGATTTTAAGCCTGAGAATGAACTGATGGAAGAGACGCTGGCGAACTAGCTCCATAAACTTCATATCATCTTCTTGTTCGTTCTTCAGCTGATACAACTCCTTAGCTGATCAACCCAAGATCTCCTCCCCTGTTTCTTGGAAAGCTGTGACCCAAGTTAATCCTGTATTATCTTGTATTTGAGCTTGAAGAAGATATCGATAATCACACTCGTCAAACTCTTGATTGCATCTGTCACATTGCCATCTGTTGTTACTTGTACTGACTACTTTCTTAGAGCACTGCCTATCTCCAATCATCAATGGACAAGCTGTATAACAGAAACTATCTGTCTTAATAAAAGATATTGCAGCTTTCAAAGTAACCCAATCAGGCTTCTCTCCCCTTCCGAGACCATCGTTTTTAATCTGTGCAACTGTCTTACGTATCTCATTTTTTGGTCCTCCTTGACTCAGGTCTCTAGAGATGGACAGTGCAGCAGTATTCTTACCTCCTCTGTCAAACCAATTTCTCAATGTATGAGCTTCAGGGAAATCTGGATTGATGAAGAGTTGGCTAGATGAAATTGTCCCCACTGATTTCCCACTGAAGTCGCTTACTTTACCTGCTTTAACAGCTAAAACTGGAGATAACCCACAATCAAATATCTCTTGAAGCGCTCAACCTTCTTTGTTGCAAAATTCACCCCATAGAGTTATTTCGACAGTCCTGCTGGATCCATCTTTTAAGACCAGTGTTCTTCTCTGTGTTTCCATACCATTCTTTCTCGTAATAGGAACCGATGGATTGACAGTTATGACAATGCCAATGACATCCAGTATGGAATTGTTCACCACATTCTCAATCTCAGAGATTGGCGTGAAAGAAAATTGCAGTTGTGGTATTGCACTGTCCTCATCTTCACATCTTTCCAACGTGGAGGTTTGTTCCAAGAATATCTCCCATTCATTTTTGAGATGGTTGAAGTCTCTTCGAGCAGGTTTGAGGCTTCCTTTCGATACAACATAAACTTTTCCAACCTCAACAGAACCATAAAACCGATCAACAACAGCATTGAAGCAGGTCACACGAATTTCTCCTCCATCAGAATCAAGGAGATCAAACGAGAATACCTTGCCATCTCCCCTGGCGTTGTTGTAGCGGCGGAGATCACCTTTTGCAGTTACTCTGGCCTTTATTGCCCAACGACCCTGATAAGGATTCAAGGCAGCAATTGGGATTATTCGAGCAGGGGCTTCATTCTTCACAATGGAACCATGATTCCTGTAATTCGGTGCTGGAGGTTGGTATGCAGGTTGTACAGTAGGACGGAAGTTTGCAGTCGTATTGCTATTACCAGTTGGGGCTGACATATTACTATTAATCCTGGGCTGGTATCCACCATTATTATCAGATGGAGCACTTTGAGGTTCACTCATAACTTTTGGGTTCCCAATTATTGCACACTCAGGGATAATAGTCTCCATGTTCAGTATAAGAATAATCCTGTACAAAACAAGTAAATATCAAAACAGGAAAGCAAAAAGGAAAAGTCCCCAGCATTTCCAAATAAAACTAAGAAGCTCAATAGATATTAACTTTATAATTTCCAAGAATCGCTGTTGCAAACATGGTACAAGTATTCACACTAATTTTGTTTGCTTACACAAATTCCAATCTGATTTTCCCCAAGTACTTAATACATTAGCAACACACATGTGGCAGGCAGACAACCACCAAAACCTAATCCATGAGATTCTTAGCTGGTTAAGAGTCAATCACAAGATTCACAACCACTGGTGATAAAGACGATAACAACAAATCCTATAATCACATGTTCAGTTAGGTGAATCCTAGGTGCCTTCTACTGTAACCAACACAATCTCGGACAAACCGATAGTAAACTGAATAAAGCATCGTTTAACTCCATGTTTTCTCACTAACTTCGCTTCCTTAAGAAAATTCTACTTCATAGTTCACCAAACATTCAAAATATTATTCATAAATATACATGCTTCGTAATCTATATTCAAACAGGAGGCACACACTGACAAAATCTGTTAGATTCTTAGCTGATAAACACACAATAGTCTATAGCTAACCAGAACAATACCAGATAAACCCTACTAGTAAATTGAACTACACATCATTTCAAAAATTCACTACACATGTAGCTAATACACTACTAATACACATGTACATGCTTTGTAATCGCATATGGCCATATCAAAAGGCAGGCAGACAACCGGTAAAACCTAATCCCCGGATTTTCCAAACGTGGTAGAAAGCATGTTTTGACACTAATTTTGATTGCTTATACAAATTCCACTCTGAACAGACAAATTATGGCTCAACTACACCTTCCGGTTTTGTAGCCTGTACAGGATATCCCCAAGTAGCTAATACATTACTAATACACATGTACATGCTTAGTAATCGCATATGGCCATATCAAAAGGCAGGCACACAACCGGTAAAACCTAATTCATGAGATTCTTACCTGGTTAGACTCGATCACAACCACTGATGCTACACACAATAACAACAAATTATATAATCACACTGTGTCCTTCAGTCAGGGCTAACTCTGGGTATCCTCTAATCTAACCAACACAATCTAGGAAAAAACCGCCAGTAAACTGAATAAAGCATTGTTTAACTCCATATTTTCTCACTAACTTTATTTCCTTACACAAATTCTAGTTGATAGTTCACCAAGCATTCAAAAAATTACGCACAATTATACATGCTTAGTAATCAATATCAAACGGGACGCACACAACGACAATATCTGTTAGATTCTTAGCTGATACACACAACAATACAGTCTATATATGTACCCACAGAGTGAAACTTCAAGTCTTACCAACACAATATCAGATAATACCTCTTAGTAAATGGAACTAAGCATCATTTCAGAGATTGATAACACTAATCTCAAAATAATTGAAATCAGACAGAAAATTATATTGGAATTCAGGAAAATTTACTTCCAGTTTTTGAACAGTATTACACATATAATCAATCAATTGTACCAGATACCCTTCACGAATATCTCCACTGAACACTTTAACATTCAACTGAGATGCTAACACAGCATATTGAGTCGAAACCGAGTCAGAAACAACTATTCAAAGCCGAGCTTGTGTTTTTCCAGCAGGTCATTATGTGTTAACTCTATAGACATCTTTTACTGAATTTATGGATTTTGAAGAGGAAAAAATGATGAAAAATCTATGAATAGTCTCAGAACTATGAGACTAAGAAGATAAAATATAACTAAAATGGAAAAACCTCCAGCATTTTTGAACATGGTACAAAATATATCTTCACACAAATTTTTGTTGCTTACACAAATTCCACTCTGAACTGGACAAATTATGGCTCAACTACACTTTCAGTTTCTGTACAGGATCTTCCCCAGTACTTGATACATTATTAACACACATGTATATGCTTAGTAATCCATATCAAAAGGCAGGCAGACGACCACCAAAACATAATTCATGAAATTCTTACCTGATTAGAGTCAAGCACAAGATTCCAACCACTAATGATAAACTCAATATACAATGACAACAAACAAATTCGATAATCACATTATTTACTTCAGTTAGGGTTAAGTTTAGGTATCTTTTAATCCAACCAACACAATCTCCGACAAAACCTCTAGCAAACTGAATAAAGCATTGTTTAACTCCGTGTTCTCTAACTAACTTCGCTCCTTACATTGCTTAATAGTTCACCAAGCATTCAAAATACGATTCACAAAATATAGTAATCTATATCAAACGGCAGGCACACACCGACAATGATTCTTAGCTGATTAACACAATAATACAGTTGAAACTTCTAGTCTAACCAACAGAATATCAGATTAAACCTAGGAGTGAACATCATTACAAAAAAAATTGAAATCAAACAGAAAATTAGATCGGAATTCAGAAAAACTTACTTCCGATTCTAATAATATTACACATGTAATCAATCAATTGAAGAACAGATCCTTTATGAATATCACCATTGAACACTTTCTCATTCAACTGAGTTTTACTAACACAGCATATTGAGTCGAAACCGAGTCAGAAACAAGTAATCAAAGCCGATCTTGTGATTTACCAGCAGATTTCATATCTAATACTTGAACTAGAGGCTTTAAGTTCGTATCAGTTCCAGTAATAGCTAAAGTTGCATTATGTGTTAACTTTACAGAATATTATGGATTTTGAAGACACTAGAGCTAAACTGATGAGAAATCTGTGAACAATCTCAAAATGATGAGACTAAGAAAATAAAATATAACTAAAAGGGAAAAATCCCCAACATTTCCGAACACGTACAAAACAGTTACAAACTAAGTTTGCTTGCTTACACAAATTCCACCCTGAACTAGACAACTTACGGCTCAACTATACCTTCAGGTTCTGTACAGGATCTTCACCAGTACTTAACACATTTACTAACACACATGTATCTGCTTAGTAATCCATATCAAAAAGGCAGGCAGACAACCGCCAAAACCTAATCCATGAGATTCTTAGCTGGTTAGAGTCAATCACAACCACTGTCATGATAAAAACAATAACAACAAATTCTAAAATCACACCATTTACTTCAGTTAGGGTTAACTCCATGTATCTTCTAATGTAACCAACAAAATCTCGGACAAAACCCCTAGTTCACAAATCATTTAAAAAATCTAACAGATATACAGCTCGGTAACCAATATCAAACGGCAGGCACAAACAGACGCTAACAAAATCTGTTAGATTCTTAAGCTGATAAACACAATAATACAATAGAAACTTCTTTTCTAACCAACACAATATCCGATTAAACCTAGTAATAATCCGAAGTGAGAATAATTTCAAAGAATCGTAACACTAAAAGAATTGAAATCAAAAAGAAAATTAGATCGGAATTCAGAAAAACTTACTTCCGAGTCTGAATAGTATTACACATGTAATCAATCAATTGAACCACAGATCCTTTACGAATTTCACCATCGAACACTTTCTCATTCAACTGAGATGCTATCACGGCATATTGAGTCGAAACCGAGTCAGAAACAAGTAATCGAAGCCGATCTTGTGATTTCCCAGCAGATTTTATGTCTAATACTTGAACTCGAGGTTTTAAGTTTAAATCGCCTCCAAGAATAGCTGAAATCGAATTCTGAGTTAATTTCACAGACATTTTCACTGAATTTTTATGGGTTTTGGATTATGAAATGAACGAATCTGGATGAATCTGAGCTTAAAATGATGAGAATCGACGAATAATCTCGATTTATGAGATTACGAAGATGAAATTAATGAAAAAAATGAAGATCTGTGAAATTTGGAGACGATGAAGAAATTTTCTAGGGTTTTGGAAAAAAAATGGAGCGAAGTTGAATCGGATGTTTTGAAAGAAATGAGATAAATAGGGATAAATATACGGAGAGTTTGTGTATATGACTAGTTTGCCCTTAATATGTTGCGTTTTCTGGGGGACAAGATTGGTTCGCACGTGCATACGCACGTGCAATCTGGAAATGGAGCCCTCACTTTTGCGGGCAGAGCCTGATGTAGCACTGGTTGTAAGTGTATGTTTAAGTTTAATATAGAAAATTACTGATATAACCTCCCTTTCATTTTCTAACTAAATTTATGTGGGCGTGAAAAAAGGGCAGTTTTGAAAATCCAAATTTCGCAGCTACAAAACTTCATGAACAGTGCCCAAGGGGTCTTCCTTTATATAATAGAATTGATAGATAGATTTTTAGAGGGGTATTTTAAAGGTTTTAAGAAATTTATTAAGGCACTCGTATGTGAAGGGAGTTGGGTTTATGAGAAAGGGTGCTTTTATCAACAAAATGTGTGGGTTTAGCCTATTGATTGATTAAACACAAAATTGGTTAAAAAGACCAAAATCAACAATTTCTAGATGAAAAAGACATCTAGATTTTGATACTGTTTAAATATTTCAAATGTATACAGTTTCATCCTGCCCATTTTCAAATATTTTTTCTTATTTTTAATTTACACAGGATGCATCCAGTTTCATCCTCGCTATTTTTTAAGTTTAAGCCAGAATGAATCCAGTTTCATCCTTGCTTTTATTTTTGTGTCCATTTCACCTATACTAATTTTACTCGTCCATTGGAACCGTGTTTTAAAAATATTTGGACAAATGACCAGTTTTCCGTTGATTAAATCCGTTATCGGGTGTGCACGCATTTTGGTGTACTTCCACGTGAATATCTTATAATCACTTTCGAGCACAAAACTGATACTCCACCCGCCCCAAATTAGATGAGCTAGTTGGTTTTAAATTTTGTCCAATAAATAGCTTTTCAACGGTATGAAATTTACGAAAAACCGTAGTATAGTTTAAGAGATAAAATAATTTCTAAATTTTACTAGTTATTATCCATAAGGATATAATTGTAAAAAATACTTAAACATACTCCCTTTTCTCCTTGCCTTAAGAACTGTGAAAACTACAACTACCTCATCTAATTTGGGACACATGGAGTATAATTGATGATTTTATAGGATAAAATATTTTTTCAGTCACTTTGGTGCAACTATGATCAAGAAACGAACAAATTTCATAGAAAATAAATCATAAGTTTCTCTAATGGAATTCACTGCATCAAAATGAGCAAAGTAAGATTGTCTATCTTTTCAAAACAGTGATCGTTTTCAGAAAAATAATTTTATGTAAAAGTCAAGACTTTAGGTAATTTAGATATTTTAAGAGCCATGAAGAAATTAATAACAAAAAAAAGAGTTAAAAATGATTTTAATAAAATTTTAAAGATCCGGGGTTTCATTTGATTTCACATGAATATATAGTTTATAAGTTGGTCTTGAAAACGCGAAGATACAACACCCACACCCAATTATTTTTTCGGAAATCTGTATCGAATAAACTCCAATATAATTCAGAGAGCACTAACTTAATGAGACTTAATCAAGAAAGATATCAAAGAGCTTTATCTCTTTCTCAAAACAATTAGTAAATCAAACAGATAGAAATCTGTTTCCCACATATAAGTGTATTATATTTCAATTATATAAAGAAAATATAATGCGGAAAAAAATAACACAAACACCAGAAATTTTGTTAACGAGGAAAACGCAAATGCAGAAAAATCCCGGGACCTAGTCCAGACTTTAACACCACACTATATTAAGCCTCTACAGACACTAGCCTACTACAAGTTAACTTCAGACTGGAATATAGTTTAGCCTTAACCTAGTCTAACACCGATTAAGGTACAATCACGTTCCTTACGCCTCTTGAATCTCGTAAGACCCTGCGCACTTGATTCCCGAAGATGACGTCCTTTACAGCCTAGAAGTTGCTACGACCCAAAGTCGAAGACTTATAAACAAATCTGTTTCCCACAGATAAGTGTATTATATTTGTTGTTTCCGTCTTAAGATAAAGATCAAGGTGAACAGGAAACTCAACTAATAACCCGGTGTTATACTCCCGAAGAGCAGCCTATAAATATTAGTCACCTCACAATAACCTAACTAATTAATAGAAGAAGTTATTGCGGAATCACAAGAGTCTGAGACGAAGAAACTGTTGTGATTTCTTTTTATATCTTACCTATAGGAGATAAACCTAGAGAAAATTTTAGAGAAGATTACACTCAATAACATAGAAAAAAGAAAGATCAGATACACAACTACAGAGAAAATAGTTGGACCTGGCTTCACGAATCCCAAGCGAAGTCTTTAAGTCGTTAAACTAGTAATGGTTTTCAGAAGAACTAGAAATCTATGTTAAGAGAGAATCGACTCTAGTTTGCAACTAGGACACACGAGAGTGTCGGGATTAGGTTTCGTAGATGCTAGATATTCTCCTTATATAGTCTTTCAAATCAGGGTTGCTTACAATCAAAGCAAAGATAGCTTATTAACAAAGAAATTACCCTTAGATGAACACCTGATTTAAGATTCAAGCTAAGTTTTCTTAGAAATAAGAAATCAATCCCCGTCATTAGATATTTTAGCTTGATACACACAAATGAAATTTACTTATATTCAGATATGGATGAACCATACCTAAACGTGTACAACAAGTTGGATCAGTAACAGTTAACCGAAGTTATCCATATGAACACTTTAATTAGCTTAGGTATATTCATTTAACACTTTTGGACTCAATCTGATAATCAACCAAACATGATAGATAATAAAATGTATCTAAATGTATTTAAGAGAGTTGTTCAAATATTCACTATCTCATAGAAATATTCATGAAGCATTTGAAACATATTCGGCTTGGTTTGTAAGTGTACAAAGTATATACAAGAACCAATTCATGAACATAATGCCACAGTTTGAAAACTGAGTTCGCATACCTTAAAGCATTAAGAATCCAAGGGATTCAGTTCGCAAACGAACCTGAGTTTTCATGAGTATAGACAATAGTTAGCATACAGAGTATATGAACAAGTTTTCATACTTACCGATTTTAGAACCTAACCACTGAGTTCGCAAACTATCGTTTCGGATCTTTCCTAGTTTTTCCGTTCTCAAACACTGTTGGTAAACCAAAGTTCCGGACCCATCACAGATAAACTCGTTCGCAAACAAGAGTTCTGAACCCAAACTAGTACTTCACGATTCGCATACTAAATACGCATATTGTGTTGTATCCAGACATTGGTAGTAGTTCTCAAACTGTCGTTAATCGGTTTGAAACATCCTTAGAGGACAACCATGGTAATCTTACACGTACCACTAGCTTCAAGTAATTTTCAAGTGATTATTTGATCAATATGAAATATCCCGAGTTAACATCAAATGAATGTCTCACACAGATCATGTAAGATGTTCAAGGTAATTTTCACATGATATTGTTGACTTAATATTTAGTTTCCAACAAATGAATTGTTTACAAATAAAGTTGTCAAGTAGATGATGAAGCATTCTAATATTTAAACTCGTATTTCGTGAATTATATAAACGAGATAAACTCGACTTGAAATTTCAAATGTGTATAACACAAAGTCTATATAGTTATACGACTTAGTCTTATTAGAAGATAGAATTGAATAGACTTCTGAGTGATAGATAAGTTTTAGTCTCCACATACCTTTTGTTTTCTAAGTTCCCCCCAAGCTCTTCAGTAGATCTTCTTCTTCAATTGGTGATCAACGCCGTGAAGTGAAATGCTCAACTACACACTTCTATCCTAATCCGAGACATAGCTATAAGTAGACTAGAAATCAAGATATAGTTTTGATCAACTAAACTTGACAAAAAAGCTTGAGATAGCAACGCTTGCGAGTTCGACCGAGCAGTGCTCTAACACACAGAGTTTTACTTTCCTACAAAAATAAGCACATTCCGAAACGTATAATTAAATCAGTCATTATTTTCATCCTTTGAATTAACTTAGGTAGATAGTAATATTTTGCGTTTGGGGATGCACTCATTTATATTTTTGATGTATGTAAAACACCGTAAGAAGAACATATTCCAGAATATTATCTTTTAATTCATTACGGTTTGGTCTTTATGAAGGAAAAAAATGGTGGTCAAAGTGCTAGATAGTGTGAGATAAAAAGTATGAGAAGATCCTCTTAAAATCTATGTATTTAGTTTGCAACTCCCTTCGTCCCCTACGGATAATCAATTTCAAGTTTGCAAAATTCTTAAGACATTGGCCAAGAAGGAGGGGATGAATATTTTAAGGTATTTTTCTAATTGTAACCTTATGTATAATAAAAACTAAAATTTATAAATGGAAAATCTCTTATCAAGGATTTTTGTAAATTTGATATTGCTGGAAAGCATTTTAAAACATCTATGTAAAGAATTTAAATATGGGTACCAAATTATACATATTTTTTTATTTTAAGATCTAATAACATTAGTTAATTAAAAGGGTAATTTTAGAATATGACCTTGTTTATTTATGAAGTTTAACTAAAAGGATAATTTTAGAATATGACCTTGCTTATTTATGAAGTTTAACTTTGGAAGGACAAAAACCTAAAATGAAAAGGTCAACAATGGTGCGACAGAGGAATACTAGAAAAGTAGAAGCTACGGCTGTGTTGGATAATGTGAAAAAAAATAATTCTATGGAAATAATATTCCATGGAATCAATATCCTGTGAAAGATAAGGAAAGGCTTTTCATGTAATTAAGTTTAAAACATATTTTAATGACCCTATAATTTCATGGAAATCAGTTTGTAATCAAACGACGGATACATACTACTTCAGTGGAAAGATATCTAATTACATGGAATTAAATCATATCTAACAGTCTTATATGCTTAAAGAAAACCAGGAAAAAAGAAATAAACAAATAAAATTAAAAACTAAACTAAAGGCCAGATGAAGTTATAACACCGGAGAAGTATGTATATATAACTTTTCTATATTTATTTTTAAGGTTAACATGAAAGTCTTCTACATATATCCACCCCCACAATAAAGATCATTTTTTTTTCCAGGTTTTTTCTCCTACGGTGTTCTTTTTTTCTTTAGGTAGATTGACGGTAGCATTCTAAGAACATCGATCGAATGATTTCATTCGTTGACATGGTAACCCTTCTCTTAAGTTCACTTTTGACAGCTCTATTTATAGTTCGATTTGACAAGCATTCCCTAAGGATGCCTTTTTACATATCCCTAATACACAAAATACTGCATCTTGAATTTTCTCGTAAATTCTTTCGATGTCTGTTTTCGTACCACCGTCCCGTTTTGTTATACCATCTCTATTTCTCATTAATCGTTTACCTCTCCTAATGATACGTGTATCAGTTCCAATGAGTATAAATTTCTTTATAATCATGGCAGTTGAAATTGTTCCAGTGTCATCTCTAGTGTCATTTTCTTATTAACAATTCTCCAAAAGCCTTTCAAATGTTTGTTTTGTAAAATTTCTGAAAACTCTATTTGCTGAATCAATATCTTCCTTGCTAGTTCTGAATTCAATTTATATTTTCCATCTAGTTCTGGAATTCCCTATAACTTCTCTGTCTTCAGTGGTTGGTGCTGGAGCTTGATACTCTCGTTTTCATTACCGGCACCACCAACCAGCACCGCGCAGCACCGCCACCACCTCCTCCTCCGCCTCCAACCAACACACAAAAATTGGTTTCATTGACAAAAACTAGAAAAATAAATGAAACCAAAGCTGGTTTCAACAAAAACTAAAGAAAAAAAAATGAAACCAAAATTGGTTTCAACATAAAATATCACGAAAAAAATTCAATTTCGCTGATGAAAACTCAAGAAATAAAAGAAAAAACTCTTATGAAACCAAAAACTTATTTCGATACAAAATTATATATTGTATCACCAACAGTATTGCTTCCGTCGATAAAAATTCAAAACAAAATCATCAAAAAGGAAGAAAAACAGTAAGAAAGAACTGAACTATAAAAAGAAAAAACATGTGAATTTACTATATTAAAACATTGTACTCGTGCTGGTATAGAAATGAACTATAGATGAAACTGAAATAAACAAATAAATGAAACTGAAACTCATTTCAACAAAAAATTATCGTATCTCCAACAAGATTGGTTTCATTGACAAACTAAAAAGGAAAAGTGAAACAAAATTAGATGAAACCGATACTCGTTTCAACATAAAATTATCGTATCACCAACAAGATTGGTTTCGTCGATAAACACTCGAAAAAAATGAAACAATATTAGATGGAACCAAAACTGGTTGCACCAAAAATTACGGAGATTGGTTGCGTCAATAAAAACTAACAAAAATTAGATGAAACTAAAATTGGTTTCACAAAAATGAAAAAAAAAACAGATGAAACCAAAATTGGTTTCACCAGTGAAAAAAGAAAAAAGAAAAAACCAAAACTGGTTTTGTACAAATGCCTCTTCAGCATCTCCACTAAAGAGATGTGGACTTGTGAAGTACCTGCAAAAGAAATTATAAGAGTTATTATAAGTGCATTGAACATATGAAGCAGATAAAGGGTATATGAACATCTAGTATTCTAGTTTACCAGATGAGGAAATAATTGTTTGGTCCTTTTTTAGGTGGTCCCAAGTCTGTTTGGTCCTTTGGGAAAACGCATTTCCTGTTTGGTCCACAATTATTTGAAAATATAAACTGGACAAAACTATTCTTCTGTACTATTTTAGCATTAATTTTCGTAATTTTTCTATTTCCATAATTATTTGAGTTCATTCTCTCTGATGAACCCTAAACTTCCTATTTTTTTTCTCGTAGGAGTTCATTCTGTTTGATGAACTATGAAATGTCTGGTAATGCTTTTTGTAGATTCAAATTCATTCTTAAAAATGAACACACAACAAAAAATTCATTAATATGAACAAACATATTTCATTCTTAAAAAACAGAGTTCATTCGTAAAAATGAACACCCAATCAAAGTTTCTCATCATGAACAAAAATCAGAATTCATTCTTTCAAATGAACACCAGTCAAAGTTCATTATTAATTATGAACAAAAGCCAGAGTTCATTCGTCAAAATGAACACCCAATCAAGTTCAATATTATGAACAAAAATCAGAGTTCATTCTTTCAAATGTACACCCAATCAAAGCTCATTATTAAATCAGAATTCATTTTTTCAAATAAACACCCAATAAAAGTTCATGATTATAAACAAAAATCAGAGTTCATTCATCAAAATGAAGACCCAATAAAAGTTCATTATTATTAACAAATATCAGAGTTCATTCTCCAAAATGAACCCTATCAAAAACAACCTAATTGAAACCTAGAACAGAGTTCATTCTATAACATAAAAAAATAATAAAAATAAAAAAACAGAGTTCATTCTTTAACATGGACACACAACAAGAATTCATAAAAATTGAAAGTTCATTTGAAATAGAAGAACAAATATCAACAAAACGTAAATCTTCAGCATCTTCAACAAAAGAAAAGAAAACAGAAAATCTTCATCATCTTCAACCACAACAACAACAATAGCAACAACAAAAACGTAAAAATCTTAATTCTCTTCATCATCATTAGCGTCTTCATCATCATCTTCTTTAAAAAAAGAAAAAGAAAAAAGAAAGTAGATATGGAAAAAGAAAAAAAGAAAAAAAAAAGAGAAAAAAAATTCTAAAATGATTCCCTTATCTCTTAATAATTGAGTATATATATGATCCACCAAATGGGTAATTCTGCCACTACCAAATGACAATTACATCATCCATGACGT
Source organism: Papaver somniferum (assembly GCF_003573695.1). Lineage (NCBI taxonomy): Eukaryota > Viridiplantae > Streptophyta > Magnoliopsida > Ranunculales > Papaveraceae > Papaver > Papaver somniferum. Next base: position 48,238,082 of record NC_039359.1, on the reverse strand, counting down.
CACCCAGCGTGGGTATTGTCCACCCTTTGACCAAAAAATAATTTCTAAGACCAAACAACAATGTATATTTTAGAAAAAGACCAAACAGACATTTGACTGAGTCAACTGGACCATATATGTGTTAAAGCACTTCTCGGTGGAACTCGCAAGCGTTTCTATCTCAATCTTGTTTGTCAATGTTAGTAATCAAAACTATAAGTCTTGATTTCTAGTCTACTTATAACGATGTCTCGGACTAGGATATATTGTGTGGATGAGCATTAGACTTCACGACGTTCATCATTTGAAGACGAAGAACTACTAAGGAGAGCTTGTGGAACTTCATCAACAAAAGGTATGTGGAGACTGAAACTCATCTATCATTTGGAAAGTCTATTTCTATTCTATCTCCTATATTGAGACAAAAATCATATTGCTATATAGTATTCGATTATACACATTTGAGATTTCGAGCCGAGTTTAACTCGCTTACATATTTCTCGAAATATGTGTTGGTAAGTTTTCGCTTCAACCAAGTTCATCTTATATTCTTGACGAAAGTCAAAATATAATCATGTGAAAATCGCCGAGTAACATCGTACATGGTTTATGTGATACAATCATTTGGTGTAGACTTGGAATGTTTTGTAATGATTATTTCAATAACTTGAAAATTTCTTTGATACTAATAGTTCGTGAAAACAGCTAATGTCATCCTCTAAGAATGTTTCAATGATTGAAATAGAGTTTAGAACAATTGGATATAAGCATAGTATGTGTACTTGCATACATATGATCCATGTCCGGTAACCATAGTATGCATACCCGTATGTGTACCTGTTGGTTTATGAAAGTCCGGGTACCTAATTAAGTACACATATCGGTATGCGTACTGGCGTAAAGTTTGGGTCCGGAAATTTCTTATGTGTTTGGAGGTATGCGTACCCGTTTGCATACTTGAGTAGTTAATTTCTAGAATCGGTTTGTTCATGAACTAATACATTTATATAATAAGGAATATAATCTTTGCAAACCGTGGCTATAATGTTCATGAATTGATTCGAGTGAATCAAACAGATTTTGCTTCAATTGTGTTCTTGTATACTTCTATGATAATATAACAATTGAACAACTCTATAACTAGTTTCATTTGAGTCATTTGAACCTGTTGTGGTCAAGATGAATAAGGTTGATATGAAAGTGTTCATATAGCTAACTTCGGTTAACTACTATTGATCCAACCTAGTGTACATGTTTAGGTACGGTTACTCAAACCTAAATGAAGGTACATTTCATTTGTGTATAACAATCTAAGTTCGATCTAACGGTTGAAAGATATTAGCTTGAGTTTAATCAGGTTTTCATCTAACGGTGAATATTGAATGCTTTGTTACCAAGGTAACTTAGATTGCAAACCCTGATTTGAAAACTATATAAGGGAGAACTCTAGCAACTGGGAAACCTAATCCACACACCTTCTGTGTGATACTAGTTGCGACTAGAGTCGATTCTCCTTTAACCTTAGGTTTTCACGAAACCTCGTAGGTTACCGACTTGAAAACATCATTCGAATTCTAAAGCCATACCCAACTATTTTCTCTGTAGTTGTGTGTTCGGATCTTACTTCTACTATCGTGATTGAGTATTATCTTTTCTAAGATTTGCTTAAGATTTATCTCCGATAGGTAAGATTAAAATAAGTCACAAACATCTTCGTCTCATCGTTTGTGATTCCACAATATATTGTTTCGCTTCCATACGATTAAGATTATTATGAGGTGATTGATAATATACTAGGATGTTCTTCGGGAATATAAGTCTGGTTTATCAATTGGTTACTGTGCACCTTGATTTATTAAAAGACAGAATAAAACTCATAAGTATTTCTGTGGGAGACAAATTTATCTATTTCAATAGACTTTTCTGTGTGAGACAGATTTATTTATCAAGTCTTCGACTTTGGGTTTTAGCAAATCTTGGTTGTAGGTGAGATTATCTAAGGGAATCAAGTGCGTAGAATCCTGCGACGTAAGGAGCTCAACTGTACCTTGATCAGTGTGATATTGATTAGGGCTCAACTACATTCCAGTCCGAAGTTCATTGGTAGTAGGCTATCGTGTCTGTAGCGGCTTAATACACTGTGGTGTTCAAAGATGGACTAGGTCTCTGGGTTTTTCTGCATTTGCGGTTTCCTTGTTAACAAAATTTCTAGTGTCTGTGTTATTTCTTTTCCGCATTATATTTTGTTATATAATAGAAACATCACAGATTGTGTGTTAAGTTCAATCAGTTCTTGAATCCGACCTTTGGGTTGTTGATTGAATTGATTGACACTTTGGATATTTGTTTGTGATACCATCCAAGTTATTTCTCTTATTCAATCGGGCTAAAAAATTCCTACTTATTTGATTGCGGATTGAATTGAGAAATTGAGATGTAAACTCTTTGATATACTTTTCTATAGATTGAGTCTGACTGTCTAGTTGATTCTCTTGAAAGTATATTGGAGTTTGTCTATTCAGATTGCCGAACAAAATATTGGGTGAGGTTGTTAGACCCCTGCTTTTTCAATTGGTATCATAGCAGGCAAACACGTTTAAGACCTCATAAGTCTATGTTCGTAGCGATCTAAATATGGACAGAATTGATATCTCTATAAGTGTACCACTAGTCTTCGATGGCTCAAATTACTTATGGTGGAAAACTGCTATGCGTGCTTTTCTTCAAGCGCGTGATTTTTAATCATGGGTTTATGTTGTTAATGGCTATGATCCTCCGTAAGTTACAGAAGGCGATGTAACAAGTTCAAAGGATATTGGTGAATATGATGCTGCCGAGATTCTTGCTGCAAAGCAAAATTCTAATGGACTAAATGTTATCTGATAGACACATTTTTGTGTCTAATTTGTCTCGATTCTATATATTGATAGTTCTCATTCTTGTATTTATTTTGGTATTTTATCTCTTTGTAGGTGTTTTTGGAGAAATAAGCTTTTGCGGAGAAATTGGCTCAAAACGTGGCATTTGAACCTCCGTAGCAGACGTACCAGTTACATCCCAGAAATACCCCGGAGGAACCCCGAGAAAAGTGTGGAAAAAATCCCAAAAAAATTACTAAACGCACCAAAGGGACAAGTGTTATACGGACTCCAGAAGCGGATAAGGGGCGACCACTGGATAAGGGGTAACCTTTCCCCTTCACGTTCAAAAACTGAAATTGGCGGGAAATTTTGTGCATGCAACTGGCAGAGTTGGGGATTGATTTTGAAGGTGTTTTAGTGAGATTTAATCGCCAGAATTGATTGGGATGGACGTGATTCAACTAAACAAGCCTCGTATAGTCGTTTGTTTGGATCGAATTGGGCTAGAAACCGAGTTGGAGCTAAACAGGGAAAGTGTTTTTACACGGACCCTATTGAGATTATTTTTAAAAGTTCTAGAGAGACTAAAGACCTAAAAATCTTTCCAAAGATACATATCTATCTAAGGAAGAGTTTGAGACAATCGGGAAAGCTCAGAAACGCGTGGAACAATTTAGAGAAAAGATTATTGCCGTAACTGCCAAGAAAAGAAAAGAAGAGATTTCGAGAAGTTTTGGGGAGATTAAATCGCTCTGTTGGCTATATATAAGTTGCTGGGAGTTCGTAGAAGGGGGTCGAGAGTTTGGGAACCTGAGTAGGGCCAGAGAAGAAGAAATCAGAGTTCGATCAAACTCTGTTTCTGCTGCTGAAGAACACGAAGAACGGATGTCCGAAGACAGTCGTTCTTCAACAGTGTTTATGACAAAGTTGTGGGGGTCGCAGCTGTAGTCTCAACAACACTTCATATGTATCGTTCTTCTTGTAACAGTGAACAACGCCTTTGCAACAGTTATTTCTTTTGCGATTTTTCTGTTCAATTGTTTTACTCCCTTTTAATCAACTTTTGAGCTTTATACATGTATTTTGAGATCATGATTAATATGAGGAGATAAACCCCAACACTGGGATGACGGAGGAAACCCTATTTCACGCATGTGGTAATTTTAATAATTCTTTATGACTTTTTGCACTTATTTTAATTGATTCATGATTTTCACTAATTAGTTGTGATTTCGTTTGATGGTGTATGCTTAGACGTAAGAGCTTTTGATACACCATGCTTGTGATTTACATCTAAAGTTTTAAAAATCTATTTTTGGCAAAGAATAAGAGTCCATATTTTTAATATTTGAGCTATAATTGATTGGAGTTATTAATTGAGTCACATGAATGGAATTTGGTGGAATCCTGAATCTCAGTACCTCTCGATACTGTGACAGCTTTCCTTGTACATATTATATTAAGTCTAGAATCGAGTCTTTACAAGTCCGAATTGAACGAATCATTACTACCACTTTCAAAACTACATCAATTTTTGGCGCCGCCGACGCGGATTTGTATTAGGTTTTAGGTTTTAGGTTTTAGATTTATTTTTATTTTTGTTCTTTTTTACGCCTTTGGTATTTTTTGATTCTTTTCAGATTTCGAGCGAAGCTACAAGGAAAGAAAAAAGTACTATGAAATGAAAGCATCGCCAAAGAAGGAAAGAAGAGAGGAATCCGAAAGGAGTGAAGAAGAATATTTTGTATATAGTTATTTTGTTTTATTTTTAGAAACTGTAAATAGGGTTTTAGTTTTTGTAATTTTTCTTTTTATTTTTGGACACTTTTTGGACTTTATTTTTGGACTGGACATTATTTTTTAAAACCCTACGGAAGGGTTAAGATTAAATATAAACTGTTTGCAGGGAAGGACGACAGTTACAATACTGTCTCGGCCCCTCGGGTTCGTACACTGACATCGGAGTCGGTGGCTTGAGTCGACTTCAACGGTTCATCGCCCGTCTGGTACGGGAGGTAAGACTCTATCCACCCACGAATCCCCTGTCAATGGGTTTTATTTTGTGTGACAACTCACACCCCTGCGATAGAATGTCGAACTGGTATTACAAGAGCCAATACAACAAATATCCGACTGAGTTTCAAAATGGACGTTACTACTTTGACCATAATGTGAATAGTGGTTGGGAACATCATCCTTTTCAAGGTTATGGCTCATACCTTGATGAGCCCAATTACTATCCACACACGCACCGGTCATACGAGCAAAATTATTATATTTCTCCTTTAGAAGAGTCCCTCAGGAAATTAGAGGAGTCGACACGTAAGTTAGCTGAGATGAACAACTTAGTTTATGACGAAAGAGAACTTTCTATAGAGGAATCCTTCAAGGTGATAGCTGAGACGAACGAAAGAATTGCTCGAAATAATCTTAATTTCCAATACAGTGTTTCCAATAGTACCCTTGAAAATGAGGATAGTTATTTGCATGATCAAGATGACGAGGATAGGATTGGTAACACTACTTTAGATGAGGTTCAACCATTTTCATTCTATTATAATGATGATTATGACGAGGATAGTGTTGATGAAGAATTTGAAATATGTAGGCATAGTGATCAGGAATTTGTTACTCCAAATGAACTTTATGATGATGGTGTTATTTCTGGTTCAGATCCCGATAATTTTAATGATTATTCACCTATTCAAAAGGACGAGGATTTGATTAGAGATACCACTTCTTTAGATGATGTAGTATTTCCTTTTGATTACTAAGTCGATAATGGTTTAGAGGAACGAGTTTATTCTAAGAATATCGTTTTAGAGTCTAGCGATTTAGAAACAATGGTCTTAGACGAAGAAAATGAACTCGTACAGCTATTAAATATGAGTGAGGATGCGTCACTTGAGTATAACCTATAAGAAGCAATTGACTATTTTCAGGATTCCAACATCTAGAAATTAAGGAAATTGTAGATAGTCTATCTAGAGATACCCAAAACTCTAAGTTTGGGGGTGATTATCATTCTCCATGTGCCTTAACTCTTAGAAAGGTCCCTCACTTCGGACTTGACATATGTGCCTCAACCATTTTGCAAAATTATCTTCATACACGTTTTCCTGAACCTAGTGATGTTCATAAGGAAGTTCAGTTGTTAGAAACCCATCCTCTCGTTGATGAGGTTAGACCAGGCTATGATACCAAGATCGACTTTGTTAAAACAGACATTTGACTGAGTCAACTGGACCATATATGTGTTAAAGCACTTCTCGGTGGAACTCGCAAGCGTTTCTATCTCAATCTTGTTTGTCAATGTTAGTAATCAAAACTATAAGTCTTGATTTCTAGTCTACTTATAACGATGTCTCGGACTAGGATATATTGTGTGGATGAGCATTAGACTTCACGACGTTCATCATTTGAAGACGAAGAACTACTAAGGAGAGATTGTGGAACTTCATCAACAAAAGGTATGTGGAGACTGAAACTCATCTATCATTTGGAAAGTCTATTTCTATTCTATCTCCTATATTGAGACAAAAATCATATTGCTATATAGTATTCGATTATACACATTTGAGATTTCGAGCCGAGTTTAACTCGCTTACATATTTCTCGAAATATGTGTTGGTAAGCTTTCGCTTCAACCAAGTTCATCTTATATTCTTGACGAAAGTCAAAATATAATCATGTGAAAATCTCCGAGTAACATCGTACATGGTTTATGTGATACAATCATTTGGTGTAGACTTGGAATGTTTTGTAATGATTATTTCAATAACTTGAAAATTTCTTTGATACTAATAGTTCGTGAAAACAGCTAATGTCATCCTCTAAGAATGTTTCAATGATTGAAATAGAGTTTAGAACAATTGGATATAAGCATAGTATGTGTACTTGCATACATATGATCCATGTCCGGTAACCATAGTATGCATACCCGTATGTGTACCTGTTGGTTTATGAAAGTCCGGGTACCTAATTAAGTACACATATCGGTATGCGTACTGGCGTAAAGTTTGGGTCCGGAAATTTCTTATGTGTTTGGAGGTATGCGTACCCGTTTGCATACTTGAGTAGTTAATTTCTAGAATCGGTTTGTTCATGAACTAATACATTTATATAATAAGGAATATAATCTTTGCAAACCGTGGCTATAATGTTCATGAATTGATTCGAGTGAATCAAACAGATTTTGCTTCAATTGTGTTCTTGTATACTTCTATGATAATATAACAATTGAACAACTCTATAACTAGTTTCATTTGAGTCATTTGAACCTGTTGTGGTCAAGATGAATAAGGTTGATATGAAAGTGTTCATATAGCTAACTTCGGTTAACTACTATTGATCCAACCTAGTGTACATGTTTAGGTACGGTTACTCAAACCTAAATGAAGGTACATTTCATTTGTGTATAACAATCTAAGTTCGATCTAACGGTTGAAAGATATTAGCTTGAGTTTAATCAGGTTTTCATCTAACGGTGAATATTGAATGCTTTGTTACCAAGGTAACTTAGATTGCAAACCCTGATTTGAAAACTATATAAGGGAGAACTCTAGCAACTGGGAAACCTAATCCACACACCTTCTGTGTGATACTAGTTGCGACTAGAGTCGATTCTCCTTTAACCTTAGGTTTTCACGAAACCTCGTAGGTTACCGACTTGAAAACATCATTCGAATTCTAAAGCCATACCCAACTATTTTCTCTGTAGTTGTGTGTTCGGATCTTACTTCTACTATCGTGATTGAGTATTATCTTTTCTAAGATTTGCTTAAGATTTATCTCCGATAGGTAAGATTAAAATAAGTCACAAACATCTTCGTCTCATCGTTTGTGATTCCACAATATATTGTTTCGCTTCCATACGATTAAGATTATTATGAGGTGATTGATAATATACTAGGATGTTCTTCGGGAATATAAGTCTGGTTTATCAATTGGTTACTGTGCACCTTGATTTATTAAAAGACAGAATAAAACTCATAAGTATTTCTGTGGGAGACAAATTTATCTATTTCAATAGACTTTTCTGTGTGAGACAGATTTATTTATCAAGTCTTCGACTTTGGGTTTTAGCAAATCTTGGTTGTAGGTGAGATTATCTAAGGGAATCAAGTGCGTAGAATCCTGCGACGTAAGGAGCTCAACTGTACCTTGATCAGTGTGATATTGATTAGGGCTCAACTACATTCCAGTCCGAAGTTCATTGGTAGTAGGCTATCGTGTCTGTAGCGGCTTAATACACTGTGGTGTTCAAAGATGGACTAGGTCTCTGGGTTTTTCTGCATTTGCGGTTTCCTTGTTAACAAAATTTCTAGTGTCTGTGTTATTTCTTTTCCGCATTATATTTTGTTATATAATAGAAACATCACATATTGTGTGTTAAGTTCAATCAGTTCTTGAATCCGACCTTTGGGTTGTTGATTGAATTGATTGACACTTTGGATATTTGTTTGTGATACCATCCAAGTTATTTCTCTTATTCAATCAGGCTAAAAAATTCCTACTTATTTGATTGCGGATTGAATTGAGAAATTGAGATGTAAACTCTTTGATATACTTTTCTATAGATTGAGTCTGACTGTCTAGTTGATTCTCTTGAAAGTATATTGGAGTTTGTCTATTCAGATTGCCGAACAAAATATTGGGTGAGGTTGTTAGACCCCTGCTTTTTCAATTGGTATCATATCAGGCAAACACGTTTAAGACCTCATAAGTCTATGTTCGTAGCGATCTAAATATGGACAGAATTGATATCTCTATAAGTGTACCACTAGTCTTCGATGGCTCAAATTACTTATGGTGGAAAACTGCTATGCGTGCTTTTCTTCAAGCGCGTGATTTTCAATCATGGGTTTATGTTTTTAATGGCTATGATCCTCCGTAAGTTACAGAAGGCGATGTAACAAGTTCAAAGGATATTGGTGAATATGATGCTTCCGAGATTCTTGCTGCAAAGCAAAATTCTAATGGACTAAATGTTATCTGATAGACACATTTTTGTGTCTAATTTGTCTCGATTCTATATATTGATAGTTCTCATTCTTGTATTTATTTTGGTATTTTATCTCTTTGTAGGTGTTTTTGGAGAAATAAGCTTTTGCGGAGAAATTGGCTCAAAACGTGGCATTTGAACCTCCGTAGCAGACGTACCAGTTACATCCCAGAAATACCCCGGAGGAACCCCGAGAAAAGTGTGGAAAAAATCCCAAAAAATTACTAAACGCACCAAAGGGACAAGTGTTATACGGACTCCAGAAGCGGATAAGGGGCGACCACTGGATAAGGGGTAACCTTTCCCCTTCACGTTCAAAAACTGAAATTGGCGGGAAATTTTGTGCATGCAACTGGCAGAGTTGGGGATTGATTTTGAAGGTGTTTTAGTGAGATTTAATCGCCAGAATTGATTGGGATGGACGTGATTCAACTAAACAAGCCTCGTATAGTCGTTTGTTTGGATCGAATTGGGCTAGAAACCGAGTTGGAGCTAAACAGGGAAAGTGTTTTTACACGGACCCTATTGAGATTATTTTTAAAGTTCTAGAGAGACTAAAGACCTAAAAATCTTTCCAAAGATACATATCTATCTAAGGAAGAGTTTGAGACAATCGGGAAAGCTCAGAAACGCGTGGAACAATTTAGAGAAAAGATTATTGCCGTAACTGCCAAGAAAAGAAAAGAAGAGATTTCGAGAAGTTTTGGGGAGATTAAATCGCTCTGTTGGCTATATATAAGTTGCTGGGAGTTCGTAGAAGGGGGTCGAGAGTTTGGGAACCTGAGTAGGGCCAGAGAAGAAGAAATCAGAGTTCGATCAAACTCTGTTTCTGCTCTGCTGAAGAACACGAAGAACGGATGTCCGAAGACAGTCGTTCTTCAACAGTGTTTATGACAAAGTTGTGGGGGTCGCAGCTGTAGTCTCAACAACACTTCATATGTCGTTCTTCTTGTAACAGTGAACAACGCCTTTGCAACAGTTATTTCTTTGTGCGATTTTTTGTTCAATTGTTTACTCCCTTTTAATCAACTTTTGAGCTTTATACATGTATTTTGAGATCATGATTAATATGAGGAGCTAAACCCCAACACTGGGATGACGGAGGAAACCCTATTTCACGCATGTGGTAATTTTAATAATTCTTTATGACTTTTTGCACTTATTTTAATTGATTCATGATTTTCACTAATTAGTTGTGATTTCGTTTGATGGTGTATGCTTAGACGTAAGAGCTTTTGATACACCATGCTTGTGATTTACATCTAAAGTTTTAAAAATCTATTTTTGGCAAAGAATAAGAGTCCATATTTTTAATATTTGAGCTATAATTGATTGGAGTTATTAATTGAGTCACATGAATGGAATTTGGTGGAATCCTGAATCTCAGTACCTCTCGATACTGTGACAGCTTTCCTTGTACATATTATATTAAGTCTAAAGAATCTCAACAAGTCCGAAGAACGAACATTTACTTACCACTACAAAACTACATCAATTTTTGGCGCCGCCGACGCGGATTTGTATTAGGTTTTAGGTTTTAGGTTTTATTTTATTTTTATTTTTGTTCTTTTTTACGCCTTTGGTATTTTTTGATTCTTTTCAGATTTCGAGCGAAGCTACAAGGAAAGAAAAAGTACTATAAAAGAAAGCATCGCCAAAGAAGGAAAGAGAGGAATCCGAAAGGAGTGAAGAAGAATATTTTGTATATAGTTATTTTGTTTTATTTTTAGAAACTGTAAATAGGGTTTTAGTTTTTGTAATTTTTCTTTTTATTTTTGGACACTTTTTGGACTGGACATTATTTTTTAAAACCCTACGGAAGGGTTAAGATTAAATATAAACTGTTTGCAGGGAAGGACGACAGTTACGATACTGTCTCGGCCCCTCGGGTTCGTACACTGACATCGGAGTCGGTGGCCTGAGTCGACTTCAACGGTTCATCGCCCGTCTGGTACGGGAGGTAAGACTCTATCCACCCACGAATCCCCTGTCAGTGGGTTTTATTTTGTGTGACAACTCACACCCCTGCATAGAATGTCGAACTGGTATTACAAGAGCCATACAACGAATATCCGACTGAGTTTCAAAATGGACGTTACTACTTTGACCATAATGTGAATAGTGGTTGGGAACATCATCCTTTTCAAGGTTATGGCTCATACCTTGATGAGCCCAATTACTATCCACACACGCACCGGTCATACGAGCAAAATTATATTTCTCCTTTAGAAGAGTCCCTCAGGAAATTAGAGGAGTCGACACGTAAGTTAGCTGAGATGAATAACTTAGTTTATGACGAAAGAGAACTTTCTATAGAGGAATCCTTCAAGTGATAGCTGAGACGAACGAAAGAATTGCTCGAAATAATCTTAATTTCCAATACAGTGTTTCCAATAGTACCCTTGAAAATGAGGATAGTTATTTGCATAATCAAGATGACGAGGATAATTGGTAACACTACTTGTTTAGATGAGGTTCAACCATTTTCATTTATTATGATGATTATGAGAGGATAGTTGATGAAGAATTTGAAATATGTAGGCATAGTGATCAGGAATTTGTTACTCCAAATGAACTTTATGATGATGTGTTATTTCTGGTTCAGATCCCGATAATTTTAATGATTATTCACCTATTCAAAAGGACGAGGATTTGATTAGAGATACCACTTCTTTAGATGATGTAGTATTTCCTTTTGATTACGAAGTCGATAATGGTTTAGAGGAACGAGTTTATTCTAGAATACCGTTTTAGAGTCTAGCGATTTAGAAACAATGGTCTTAGACGAAGAAAATGAACTCGTACAGCTATTAAATATGAGTGAGGATGCGTCACTTGAGTATAACCTAGAAGAAGCAATTGACTATTTTCAGGATTCCAACGATCTAGAAATTAGGAAATTGTAGATAGTCTATCTAGAGATACCCAAAACTCTAAGTTTGGGGGTGATTATCATTCTCCATGTGCCTTAACTCTTAGAAAGGTCCCTCACTTCGGACTTGACATATGTGCCTCAACCATTTTGCAAAATTATCTTCATACACGTTTTCCTGAACCTAGTGATGTTCATAAGGAAGTTCAGTTGTTAGAAACCCATCCTCTCGTTGATGAGGTTAGACCAGGCTATGATACCAAGATCGACTTTGTTTTCCCACCAAATATTTTTCAACCAATTGTGGGAACGTATAAATTTCAGATGTGTCAATTATTTAGTTTTGAGACTAAACCTAATTACTTTAAGAGATTAGGGTTGATACATTTGCTTAAGATTGACTACCAGTTTCATCGTGGTCGATTGTGTGAGTCAAAACTGATTGATTTTAAGGATCCGCAATTATTCAGGTTATTATTACGTGCTTTTAAATTTTTACTTGAGTTTCTTCAGACTCTAATACCTGAACCGGATCTTAGCTTTGAGGAATTCCAACCCATGAAAATATTTTATTTGGACCCAGTTATAGAACCTGAACCTGAACCACATCTAGATGTAGTTGTCTTAAACAGGAAACTAGACAAGGATGTGCTTTATTTGCTTATTTCTTGACAGGTTGCAGATTCCTTTTATTTGTGATAGCTCTATTTGGTTTTGATGACCCACATAAATTTCGGCTATTAGTTTATGATTCCATGAGGTGACTAATCATCTATTAGTCTAGCTGAAGACGTTAAACTTAGCACTTCTTGGGAGGTAACCCAATATTCATGCGACACGGTAATATCTTTCCTTATCTCTTTTGCTTCAAATGGTAACAGTTTCTCCTTGTTCATTGCTTTTAATTTCATCTTTAGAACATTGAGGACAATGTTAGATTTAAGTTTGGGGGTATGGGAGAAACTTTTTAGTTGCAATATGAATAACTAAACTCCAGAGCCTAGAAATTTATGCATATTGAGTATTGCACTAATTAATATAAGTGGATGGAAGCATTTTGATCGTAGGAGTTGAGGAATCAATCTGATTAGATGAAAACATCTAGACGAGTCTATTCATAAAAGCACAGAGCTCAGGTGTTAGTAATAACATGATAGTTTCACCATATCTCGTTGAGTCCTTTTCACTTCTATTTTTATTTTGTTTTGTTTTTAAACTATGTTTCTCTAAGTGATTAGGTGGGGCTCACGATTCAAGTTGTTACCAATGCTAGGGTGAATTAGAGTGATTGAGATAAAAAAAAAAGTTGAAAAAAAAAAGAAAAAAAAAATTGAGGCCGGACCATTTGACCCAAAAGGAAAATTCAATAAAGTCGACCACTGGTACCCTTGTATATGCCAGTTGTGTTGACCTAGAGTTAGGTTATCGACCACTGGTACCCTTGTATATGCCAGTGTGTTGATATTAGTCAGACTAGTATCTCAATCCATTAGGATAGGTTCATTTTGGCGAAGGCCTTCAGACAGATAAGGGAAACACCATTCACTTAGTAAACATCAAAACCATCTATGTTTTTCTATATCCATCTTCTTGGTCTATCCATGTGATTAGTTTTGACTCCGGATATTGATGTCCATAGTGCGACTATCTGAGTAGAGCTCTGTCACTTTATACGAATTTTAGTATGCTTGAGTGCAAACTCGTGTACATCAATTGGAATTTCGCATCAGGGTACTTCCTCTTATAGTCAATAAGTATGCCAACCAAGGAGATTCTTTAGTGCCTTCCAAGGTTCTGCGTAGATAGCTAGGGTCTGAAGTAAAGGTTTTGTGGGTATATCTCTTGTAAGCCTTCCCGAGACTATAACTCGGCCACTAGGGACACCTAGGCGTTTAAAGGCTTATTGCATACGCTAAATGCAATCGACGATGCCTGCGACAGTGATTTAGGATTTTGTTTTCTATTTTAGTTTTGCTCGAGGACTAGCAAATAATAAGTTTGAGGGTATTTGATAGACACATTTTTGTGTCTAATTTGTCTCGATTCTATATATTGATAGTTCTCATTCTTGTATTTATTTTGGTATTTTATCTTTTTGTAGGTGTTTTTGGAGAAATAAACTTTTGCGGCGAAATTGGCTCAAAACGTGGCATTTGAACCTCCGTAGCAGACGTACCGGTGACATCCCAGAAATACCCCGGAGGAACCCCGAGAAAAGTGTGGAAAACATCCCAGAAAAATTACTAAACACACCCAAGGGACAAGTGTTATACGGACTCCAGAAGCGGATTAGGGGCGACCACTAGACAAGGGGTACCCTTTCCCCTTCACGTTCAAAATCTGAAATTGGCGGGAAATTTTGTGCATGCAACTGGCAGAGTTGGGGATTGATTTCGAAGGTGTTTTAGTGAGATTCAATCGCCAGAATTGATTGGGATGGACGTGATTCAACTAAACAAGCCTCGTATAGTCGTTTGTTTGGATCGAATTGGGATAGAAACCGAGTTGGAGCTAAACATGGAAAGTGTTTTTACACGGGCCCTATTGAGATTATTTTTAGAAGTTCTAGAGAGACTAAAGACCTAAAAATCTTTCCAAAGATACATATCTATCTAAGGAAGAGTTTGAGACAATCGGGAAAGCTCAGAAACGCGTGGAACAATTTAGAGAAAAGATTATTGTCGTAACTGCCAAGAAAAGAAAAGAAGAGATTTCGAGAAGTTTTGGGGAGATTAAATCGCTCTGTTGGCTATATATAAGTTGCTGGGAGTTCGTAGAAGGGGGTCGAGAGTTTGGGAACCTGAGTAGGGCCAGAGAAGAAGAAATCAGAGTTCGATCAAACTCTGTTTCTGCTGCTGCTGCTGCTGAAGAACACGAAGAACGGACGTCCGAAGACAGTCGTTCTTCAACAGTGTTTACGACAAAGTTGTGGGGGTCGCAGCTGCAGTCTTAACAACACTTCATATGTATCGTTCTTCTTGTAACAGTGAACAACGCCTTTGCAACAGTTATTTCTGTTGCGATTTTTCTGTTCAATTGTTTTACTCCCTTTTAATCAACTTTTGAGCTTTATACATGTATTTTGAGATCATGATTAATATGAGGAGCTAAACCCCAACACTGGGATGACGGAGGAAACCCTCACGCATGTGGTAATTTTAATAATTCTTTATGAATTTTTGCACTTATTTTAATTGATTCATGATTTTCACTAATTAATTGTGATTTCGTTTGATGGTGTATGCTTAGGCGTAAGAGCTTCTGATACACCATGCTTGTGATTTACATCTAAAGTTTTAAAAATCTATTTTTGACAAAGAATAAGAGTCCATATTTTTAATATTTGAGCTATAATTTATTGGAGTTATTAATTGAGTCACATGAATGGAATTTGGTGGAATCCTGAATCTCAGTACCTCTCGATACTGTGACAGCTTTCCTTGTACACATTACATTAAGTCTAGAATCGAGTCTTTACAAGTCCGAGTTGAACGAATCTTTACTACCACTTTCAAAACTACATCACTATCATCCATGCCATTACCCCAGAGCTACAGCATCATGTGACTACTTGCACAAAGTCTAAAGATGCTTGGGATATCTTAGAAACCGTATTTGAAGGGAATACTTGTGAAAACAAAGCTAGGCTTAAAAACCTAAATTCTGATTTGGAAAACCTTCGTAATGCAGATGAAGATTCATTTGATGAGTTTAATTACAACGTGTCTGAAATTGTTAATTCATCTTTTGCATTGAGTAAGACTATTCCTGAAAAGGACATTGTGATAAAAAATTCTCAGATCGCTGCCATCTAGATACGATTTTAAGAAGCATTCCATCGTTGAGGGAAATAACCATGCAACTCTTTCCAGAAATACTCTGTTTGGGAAGTTAAATATCTTTGATCATGAGCATACATCCAAATCCGGAAAGGATGTTGCTCTCGAAGCACAATAGAACACTAAATTACTTGACAAAAGTAAAAGTGTTTGCGTCTCTGAAGATGATCTTTTTGAGGATGATTCATCAGATGAAGATCTTGACAAGTCAGTCTCTTTGATCACAAGACAGTTTAGAGATCTTCTTTTGAAGAGACGTAAAAGGTTCACCAGAGATAAACTGAGGTCATCAGTTAAACCCCATAATCGTGTTCCTCCTAAAAACATGGATACTGACGATACTGATGATGAGGATATGCCACAGTGCTTTAAGTGTAAAGGTATTGGTCATTTTGCAAATGAGTGTGTGAACCGCAAAAAATACACTGGGAACAAAGGTCTTGCTGCAATTCTTGATGAAATGTTTGATCACTATGATTCTAATGAGGACGAAAAGTCAAGAGTTGCACTTCTTTGCGAAAATATTGATTTTGATAATTATAAGAATACATACATCAATCTTGATATTCTTTCGGAAGAAAACTCAACCGTTCTGGAAGAAAAATTTGATTTATTTGTTTCTGCTGGAAACTCTCTGTCTGATTTTTCAGGTTCTACTATATGTATGGCAGGTTACACATCTATGGCGTCTGAACCATCTTTCATGTTGACATGTTCTTACTGTTCTCTCAAATATCATGAACTATCAAAGTGTTTCAAGAAAAAACACAAAATAAGATACGTCAACAAACTTCAACGAAAAAGCAAATCGATTAGCAAACAAGCTCAAACTTGTTCAAAAATCACTTGAGGTATGTAAACTCATCTCATTTTCGAAGATGTTAGTTTCCAAAGAAAAGACTAGACCACTAGAGAGAAGGGTACGGTCTAAAGTGTCTAAGAAACAGGCTTCCATGAATTCCTTTCAAATAGGTTATGGTGGACAGATTATTATTCACCCCAGCACAACTTGATTGTGTTGTTTGGTATATCTTGTCTCATGTGCCTGATCAAAAGAGACAAGATTGTGCACACCTCAAGCTTTAGGAAAAGAGAAATGTTTTAGTTTGTTTTTTTTTCCCTTTTTGGTTATGCTGTGTTTTGAAAGTTTGGAATTCTTCAAAATTGATATTGGAAGGGACTTCCCTGTTTAATCAATAAAAGAGGGTTATTCTCGACAATTTTACCCTCTTTAGGGTTGTGAATTGTGCGTTCGCGAACTTGTGTGTTTAAGGGTTCTGTAACCCTACATTCCTTTTCCTTCTCTTGTAACTCTTTTTATCATAAGACTGCTTGTTGAGATTATCTTGTGATTTCCTCTCACAATCCCGTACGTATATGGATACTCCAAGAATTATGTATGCAGATGGAAAAGATGTTAATATGATTGTTAAGCCATCAATCATGAAGGAAAAAGATAAATCTCGTGTACCTCCAACTCTGAAAAGAAAAAGAAGGAATGTGAGGAATCCAAGAGTTGTTCCTTCAAACTCTCAGAAGTTTTCTGGTGTTCTTGAGGAGTTGAAGGAAACAAGAAAGGATATTCAGCAAATAAAGGCTATTATTATGAGGACTCTCAAAATTCAGAATGACCTGGTTCAGCATCAGTCTAGAAAGTTTGTTGGAATTGACTCCTTTCTTCATGAACCTTATGTTCCCATGGCTGTTGACGACAAGGAGTTCGGGGACGAATTTTTTTTCCAGAGGTCTCAATATCTAGGAAACTTCTTATGAGAATTTATTCTTGTGTTTTTAAGAAGTATAAATAGGGTTTGGAATAACAATTATTGTGAATACACATAGCTATCGATAACGTTTTTCATCTTGCAATGTTTTTAAATTTATTTATTTAAAAGTCTAAGTTATTTGGAAGATGATTTTTGCAGTATTAGTATTTATGATTTTATATATTTCAAATTGTTATGGAATATGTTGTTTACGTCCGTGAACCTTGATTGTCCCATATTTGTTCAAAAGTTAACTCTATTATATGTCGGTATGCAAATATTGATAAAAGATAGAATGAACTTTTGACAACAAAAGTTAAGCCAATTATGTCATTACGAAAATATTGATGGAAGATAGGATGAACTTTTGTTTACAAAGATTAAGCCTATTATCATTGTGCAAATAGTGATGAAAAATAGAATTAATCATTGATTATTCCGCAGTATTGGTCTTTCCCTGATCCACATCTTTGTGTATATACTATGTTTCCCTGTAAGTTTTCTTATGTTGAGCATGGCAAATTGAATTTATCATTTTCTTTGTGGTTAATTCAATTGATATTTTTGGATACAAATTCATGTTTCATGTGATTTGTTAATGTCCAAGAAATCCTTTTTTTTTTGTAAAAGTAAGGTCGCTCTTGTTGTTCTTTCGGGAATGAGATTTTATGGGGGGGGGGGGGGGGGGGTTCTTATTTGAACTCCTTGATGAATGCATTTAGCTTCAGCTATATGATTGTATCTAAATAAGTTGATATGTTGTTCTCTTTTGGTCATGAAGTATCTCTGAAAAAGCGGGGGAACAACAACCACACCCAATATTTCGATTAGCAATCTGTATGGACTAACTCCAATATACTTTCAAGAGAATCAATTAGACTCAATATTAATAAAGTATATCAAAGAGTTATATCTCTCTTTCTTGATTCAATTCTTACTCAAGCAAATAAAAATCTGCGAACCTAATTGAATACAAGAGAAATCACTTGAACGGTACCAAAGACCAATGTTCAAGGATCAATCAATTTCAATCAACAACCAAAGGTAGGATTTCCAATTGATTGACTCAAACACACAACCTGTGATATTTGAAAAGGAGGGGGTCTAACAACACCACCCAATATTTCACTTAGCAATCTGTATGGACTAACTCCGAAATATTTTCTAGAGAATCAACTAGACAGTCAGACTCAATCCAAGTAAAAGTATCTCAAGGATTTAATATCTCTCTCTTGTTTTGATTTACTCAAGCTAATAGAAATCAACGAGTCTTTAATCAAACAGAAGGAATAACTTGGATGGTACCAAAGACCAATATCCAAGGATCAATCAATGACAATCAACAACCAAAGGTTGGATTACTCTAATTGATGATCTAACGCACAACCTATATTATTTCAATTATAAAGATAAAACAATATAATGTGGAAATTGAAATAACACAGACACCAGAAATTTTGTTAACGAGGAAACCAAAAATACAGAAAAACCCCGGACCTAGTCCAGATTGAACACACACTATATTCGGCCACTACAGACACTAGCCTACTCCAAGCTAACTTCGGACTGGAATGTAGTTGAACCCAAATCAATCTCCCACTGATCCAAGGTACAATTGTACTCCATACGCCTCTGATCCCAGTAGGATACTGCGCACTTGATTCCCTTAGCTGATCCCACCCACAACTAAGAGTTGCTACGACCCAGGCTTTGACAATAAATAAACCTGTCTCACACAGACAAGTCTATCAAAGGATCAATCTGTCTCCCACAAATAAACCCTAGAGGTTTTGTTCCGTCTTTTGATAATAATCAAGGTGAACATGAACCAATTGATAATCCGGTCTTATATTCCCGAAGAACATCCTAGAGTTATCAATCACCTCACAAAAATCTTAATCGTATAGTAGCGAAACAAGATGTTGCGGAATCACAAACAATGAGACGAAGATTTTGTGATTACTTTTTATATCTTGCCTATTGGAGATATCAATTTTTATCCAATCAATCTGATTGTGCTCGTACGATAGAAGATGCAAGATCAGATCACACAACTACGATAAAAGTAGTATCGGTCTGGCTTCACAATCCCAATGAAGTCTTTAAGTCGAAAACCTGGTTTTAGAAGAAGAAAACCAAAGGTTAAAGGAGAATCGACTCTGGCACGCAAACTAGTATCACACGTAAAGTGTGGGGATTAGTTTTGCACAATACTAGATGTATCCTTTATATATTCTTTCAAATCAGGGTTTGCAATAAATGTTAGCTTAGTAACAAAGCATTCAATATTCACCGTTAGATGAAAACCTGATTTAGATTCAAGCTAATATTTCTCAACCGTTCGATCGAAAACTTAGATTGTTACACACACTTGACAATGCACACTTCTAGGTTTGTTAACCGTACCCAAACGTATGCACTTGTTGGTTCAACAATAGTTAACCAAAAGGTTAGCCATATGAGCATTTCATATCAACCATGTTCTTCTTCACCATAACTAGTTCAAATGATTTCAAATGAACTAGTTAGAGAGTTGTTCAATTGCAAGGAAATCTTATGTACTATTGTTGATGGTGGTTTGTAGCTTATTGTTAAAATCGTAAAACCTTAGTCAGACAATGACATCACACTTGAGTAATAATGTCGCCACTAGCACATTTATTGAACCATTCAACATGTCTGCGTAAAATTACCGGGGTACCTTTTTTATATGCCATGCTCCACGGTAGATCCCTCGGTACTGACTGGCATCATCTTTGCACATTCCAGCCGCGCATGCTATCCAAATGTGCCAATCACGCGTGCCACATATTGTAAACTAGGGTTTCGACACGCTAAATCCTAATATCCATATCTCCGCGCCAAAGGCATTCCAACCGTGCCAACCGCACCACCGTGCCAATGGCATGCCATGCCAGCCACATCTCCGTGCCAAAAGGCATGGCAACCATGCCAGCTGCACCGCCGTGCCAATGGCATGCCATGCCAGCCACATCTCCGCGCCAAAGGCATGCCAACCATGCCAGCCGCACCACCGTGCCAATGGCATGGCATGCCAGCCACATCTCCGCGCCAAAGGCATGCCAACCATGCCACCGCACCACCGTGTCAATGGCATGACATGCCAGCCACATCTCTGCGCCAAAGGCATGCCAACCATGCCAGCCGCATCACCGCGCCAAAGGCATGCCAACCATGCCAGCCGCACCAGCGTGCCAACGGCCTGCCAACCATGCCAGCCACACCTCCGCGCCAAAGGCATGCCAACCATGCTAGCCGCACCACTGTGCCAACGGCATGCCATCCACATCTCCGCGGCAAAGGCATGCCAACCATGTCATCCGCACACCGTGCCAACGACATGCCATGCCAACCATACCTCCGCGCCAAAGGAATGCCAACCATGCCAGCCGTACCACCGTGCCAACGGAATGCCAGCCACACCTCCGCGCCAAAGGCATGCCAACCATGCCAGCCGCACACCGTGCCAACGGCATGCCATGTCAGCCATACCTCCGCACCAAAGGAATGCCAACCATGCCAGCCGTACCACCGTGCCAACGGCATGCCAGCCACACCTCCGCGCCAAAGGCATGCCAACTATGCCAGCCGCACCACCGTGCCAACGGAATGCCAGCCACACCTCACGCTCCAAAGGCCCAACCATGCCAGCCGCACCGTCGTGCCATGCCTCCATGCCGCTGGCTACCAAAATGGAGGGTTGCAACAATCAACGTCTACCCTTCCCTCTGAGATGCAATTCTCAGCCGTACAAGATCGCTACCAAACGCGTTGAAACTTCTGTCCCAATGCGAAATTCCACGGTTTATGCCAAAACCCTAATTTGGCCGCGACTAAAACATGCCAAAGCCATGCCGGCCACTCCTCCATGTCGCTGGCTGCCAAACGGAAGGTAGCTACAATCAACGACTACCCTTCCTCCTGAGACGCAAATCTCAGCCGTCCAAGTACGCCACAAAACTAAAAGACTTGTGACGAATTTTTTGGCCACAACGCCAAATTCTTTGGTTTGTGCTACCAAAACCTAACATTGGCCATGCCGCCATCTCTCTTGAATTCTTCCTGAGTTTTACTGTCGGGCTGTTTTCACCCTCTAAACGAGCCCAAAATCTAAATATGCCCTCGTAAGGAGATAGAGAATTCTTTTTCGATTGGAATGGAGGGGCGGACCGTCAACATCCGAGTCCGTACGGGAATTCTACAACGATTCTAGTAAAGGGCGCTAATTATGGTTTCGACATGTTGATAGACGCATTTATGTGTCTATTTTGTTCTCAATGTTCTGTATTGTTAGACTCGATTAAGTACTTATTGTGTTATTTTGTGTTCTTGTAGGAAATTTTAGAGAAATAAGCCCTTGCGGCGAAATGGGCTCAAAAAGCAGTGTTTTACACCCCGGAGAAATGTACCGTAGGCACCCCAAAAATACACCGGAAGCGTCCCAGAAATGTCCCGGAGGAACCCAGAAAAATTACTACTTCCACCCCAATTGATATTCGCACCCCAGCACTCTGGATAAGGGGCACCTTCTTCAACAATTTGAATTTGTGTTTTTGGCGGGAAATGAAGTTTTCAACTGGCAGAATTTTGATTGTCAAAATGAATGGGTTAGAGTGCGATTCAATCGCTGAAAATTGGAAGAAAGATGTGATTTGGCATAGGAACAAAGTTTGGGTGGTGGTTTCGATCAAATTTGGTTGGAATACGTGTTTTGATTCTCGAGTTCAAAACAGGACAAGCATGCACTGGAGGATGATAATCACGCGTCATGGAGAGTTATGGACGTGTTCTGATGATATGGAATGGCTCGAGCATCACTTTGGGTCATGAAGAATCGATTTGAAGCGTGGAGGGAGGAAGTTTACGCAAGAAATTCCAAGTTTGGTAAGAAAATATTCGGAAAATATTGTTATTCACTACCCGCATAATGAAGAATTATATTGGAGTTATTAGCGAGATTTGGAGTTGTTATTGGGTATAAATAGGCTCTTTGGGTCTACTAGAGAGGGTATCGAGAGTTTGGGGTCGAGAGGAGGTCCAGAGAAGCAGAAATCAAGAGTTGATGAAACTCTGTTGCTGCTGCTGCTGATGAAGAACACCAAGAACACGAAGAACGGACTCGCGAGGACAGTGGTTTATAAACAGTGTCTAAGACGCATAACCGTGGGTCGCAGTGCAGTCTAAAAATCAGCAGCACTTGTGTTTTATCGTTCATTCTGTGACGCTTTTTGTGCGTCGCAGATTACAGTTTTACACCATTTTCTCCTTTTCTCTTCATTGTAAACACCATTTGAGAAATAAATAAATATTTTGAGCGTGTTTTTATCATGATGAGCTAAACCCAACACTGGGACGACGGAGGAGGGTGAATTTCATACACGGGTAAATTTTTTTATTCTTTTTGATGACTTTTGCATTAATTTAAAATTGAAATATGATTTGAATTAATTGGTTGTTATTTAATTTGATGATGCATGCTTAGCTTATTTGTTTTGATACATCATGCTTAGGACTTACAATCGATGTTTTAAGAATCTATCTTGGCAAAATCAGAGTCCATGTTAATTTTATTGAGTTTTATTTGTCAAAGAATATATGAATGAACCCTGTGTAGTGAATTCGGCCAATTCCTTAGTCCCAGTACCTCTCGCCCATTGTTAATATTTTTGTATATATTTATTTTCTATTAAGTCTAAAAATTATCCTTCACAAGTCCGAGAGTTTGAACCTCATTACTACAAACCACAATAAAAAATAATCATTTTGGCGCGGCCGATGCGGATTTGTGTTTAGGTAGAATTTTTAGGTTTTTATTATTTTATTTTTTTTATTATTCCATTTGTTCTTTTTACGTCTCTTTGGTATGTCTTTGTATTACAGGTTTGAACTTGGATACTAAAGACCTTGGAATCAAAGCTTAAAGCTAAAAGATAAGGAAAAAAAAAAAAAAAAAAAAAAAAAAAAAAAAAGAGAGAAAAAGAAAAAAAAGAGAGAATTATTATTTTATTTTTTTTAAGAGACTTTCCATTTTTTTTGTAATTATTATTATTATTATTATTTTTTTTTTCTTTTCTTTGGACTGGACAATCGAGACATTATTTTTATTTATTTTTGTAAACCCTACGGAAGGGTACCCTTAAATACAAACTGTTTGCAGGGAAGGACTACGATTACTATATCGTCTCGGCCCCTTGGGTTCGTAAATGACCTACGAGTCGTGGCCCGAGTCGACTTCAACGGTTCATCCCCCGTCTGGTACGGGAGGTAAGTCCATCGAAACACTCGCGAATCTCCTGTAAGCGAGTTACTGTATTCCTTAAGGTGATTCATTGATTGAGGACGAATTTGGACTGTTTTTAAATTCCTAGTAAAGGGAAAGGCCTGGCCAATACAAGATGAGGGTTCGGATTTCATCACCGCTCCCTTCTTGCCCGCCTTAGGAAAACGAAACCTAACGCGAACCCAAGCTTAAATTTGATTAGAACGAGACCGATAGGGTAACACGCTCATTAGGAAAAATTTTCGAAGGATATTGGTTACTTTCTTAAGCACACCTCGAAGTTCATGATGGTTTCTGTGAGTTGAATGCGTGACTGCGCCGCCTTGTGATAGCGGTGAGGCCTTGGGTATCAAAGCTCCACTAAGATTCCCTCGCCTCTATTCAACTTACTTTGACTCGGATTGATTCCAGAGGGGTTTGCTCAAATTTCAACGAATTACCTTTCGAAAGATAGAAGCTGGTCTAGAAACAATCTAAGTGGAGCCATCATGCTTTTTGTTTGCTAGAATTTATAGGTTTGATTTGGTCGAGTCAGCCTTGTTTGTGATTGTGTAGAATTCCCTTGCAATTAAGAATGTCAAACTGGTATGATAGAAGCCAATACAATGATTATCGACCTGAATTTGAATATGGACATCATCCTTTTTATGACCATGTTGGGAATAGTGGTTGGGAACGCCATCCTTTGGAAGGATATGAGTCATCCTTTGGGAGCCCAATTACTACCCGCACATGCATCAGTCTTACGAGCAAGAAGATTATAGTACTAGTTCTTCGTCTCTGGAGGATACAATCAAACTATTGAAAAGTAGTCCTTTTTATGATCCATCTGTTCCTATTCCTCCTTTAGAAGAGTCCCTCAGGAAGTTAGCTGAGTCGACGCGTAAGTTAGCTGAGATGAATAGTATAATTATAGACGAAAGAACTACAATAATGAGTGAACCTTCTTTAGAAGACCACCTCAAGCGGATAGCTGAGACGAACGAAAGAATTGCTCGAAATTACTTGAATTGCCAATATAGTGTATCCAATAATACCCTTGAGAATGAAGATAGTTATTTACATAATCAAGATAACAAGGTTAGAATTGGTAGCACTACTTGTTTTGATGAGGTTCGATCTTTTTCATGTTATTATGATGAGGATAGTGTTGATGGAGAATCATACTTATGTAGGAATAGTGATCAGGAAATGGATACTCCAATTGAGCTTTACAATGATAATATTATTTCTATTTCAAATCCAAATAATTTTAATAATTATTCACCCGTTCAAAAGGACGAGGATTTGACTAGAGATACCCTCGTTTTAGACGATGTAGTATTTCCTGTTTACAAAGCCGATAATGATTTAGAGGAACGAGTTTATTATGAGAATAATGTTTTAGAGTCTAGCGATTTAGAAACAATAGTCTTAGACGAAGAAGATGAACTCGTAGAGATTTTAAATATGAGTGAGGATGCATCACCTGAGTATAACCTAACAGAAGCAATTGACTATTTTCAGGATTCCAATGATCTAGAAATTAAGGAAATTGTACCTATTCTATCTAGAGATACCCAAAAATCTAAGTTTGGGGGTGATTATCATTCTCCTTGTGCCATACCTTTAGCTCTTACAGAGATCCCTCATTTTGGACTTGATATCTCTGCCTCGACAATTTTACAAGATTACCTTCATACTCGTTTTCCCGAACCTAATGATGTCCAGGAAGAAGTTCAGTCGTTAGAAACCCATCCTATGGTTGATGTGGTTTTCCCAGGCTATGATCCCCAAATTGACTTTGTTTTCCCACCAAATAGTTTTCTTCCAACTGCGGGAACGTTTATATTCCAAATGTGTCGAATATTAAGTTGTGAGACTAAACCTAAATGCTTTAGGAAATTAGAATCGACACATTTGCTTAAGAATGACCACTACTCTCATTGTGGTCAATTATGTAAGTTAAATCATATTGACTTAGAGGATCCTCGGTTATTTAGGTTATTATTGTGCGCTTCTAAGATTATATTTGAGTTTTTCCAGACTCTAGGACCTAATGATTCGGATCCCACCTATGAAGAAACGCAACCAATGAAAATTTTCTATTTAGACCCTTTCGTAGAACCTGAACCACAATTAGATATAAATTTCTTAATCAGGAAACTAAGTAAGGGCATGCTAGTCTTGTTCACTTTCTTGGTTCATTGCAGTTTCCTTTGGTCAGCTCTATTTAGTTTTGAAGACCCACAGTTATTTCGACTGTTACTTTATGGTTCGAGTTGACTAATCCTTTCCTAAGTCTGGCTGAAGACTTTAAACTTAGCACTTCTTGGGAGGTAACCCAATCTCATGCAACACGGTAATATCCTTCCTTAACTCTTTTTCTTCAAATGTTAACAGTTTCTCATTGTTCATGCTTTTAATTTCATCTTTAGAACATTGAGGACAATGTTAGATTTAAGTTTGGGGGTATGGGAGAAACTTTTTAGTTGCAATTAATAAACTCCTGAGCCTAGAAATTTTTGCCTATTAAGGTTTGCACTAACCAATATAAGTGGATGGCAACATCTTGGTTATAGGAGTTGAGGCACCAATCTGATTAGATGGAAACATCTAGAAGAGTCTATTCATAAAAGCACAGATCTCAGGTGTTAGAAATAACATGATAATTTCACCATATCTCGTTGAGTCCTTTTCGCTTTCTATTTTTAGTTTTATTTTATTTTAAGTGATTTGGTGGGGCACATGATTCAAGTTGTTACCATTGCTAGGATGAAATAGAGTGATAAGAGATACCTCAAAAAAAAATGAAAAAGAAAGAAAAAGAAAAATTGAGACCTGACCATTAGACCAAACGGAATAAAATTCAATAAAGTCGACCACTGGTACCCTTGTATTTGCCAGTTGTGTTGACCTAGAGTTAGGATTATTGACCACTGGTTCCCTTGTATATGCCAGTGCGTTGATATTAGTCAGACCGGTATCTCAGTCATTTAGGTTAGGCTCATCTTGGCAGAGGCCTTCAGACAGATATGGTAAACACCTTTCACTTTTCAACCATCTACATTTTTCTTTTTCCATCTTCTTGATCTTTTCATGTGATTAGTTTGACTCCGAGTATGATGTCCATAGTGAAACTATCTTAGTAGAGCTCTGTCACTTATATGAATTTTAGTATGCTTGAGTGAAAACTCGTGTACAACAATTGGAATTTCGCATCAGGGTTCTTCCTCCCATAAGCAATAAGTATGCCAACCAATGAGGTTCTTTAGTGCCTTCCAAGGTTCTGCGTAGATAGCTAGGGTATGGAGTAAAGGTTTTGTGGGTAAACCTCTGGTAAACCTTCCCGAGATTAACTCGGTCACTATTTTATTTTGTAGTTTTGATTTGCTCGGGACTAGAAAATAATAAGTTTGGGGGTATTTGATAGACGCATTTATGTGTCTATTTTGTTCTCAATGTTCTGTATTGTTAGACTCGATTAAGTACTTATTGTGTTATTTTGTGTTCTTGTAGGAAATTTTAGAGAAATAAGCCCTTGCGGCGAAATGGGCTCAAAAAGCAGTGTTTTACACCCCGGAGAAATGTACCGTAGGCACCCCAGAAATGCACCGGAAGCGTCCCAGAAATGTCCCGGAGGAACCCAGAAAAATTACTATTTCCACCCCAATTGATATTCGCACCCCAACACTCTGGATAAGGGGCACCTTCTTCAACAATTTGAATTTGTGTTTTTGGCGGGAAATGAAGTTTTGAACTGGCAGAATTTTGATTGTCAAAATGAATGGGTTAGAGTGCGATTCAATCGCTGAAAATTGGCAGAAAGATGTGATTTGGCATAGGAACAAAGTTTGGGTGGTGGTTTCGATCAAATTTGGTTGGAATACGTGTTTTGATTCTCGAGTTAAAAACAGGGCAAGCATGCACTGGAGGATGATAATCACGCGTCATGGAGAGTTATGGACGTGTTCTGATGATGTGGAATGGCTCGAGCATCACTTTGGGTCGTGAAGAATCGATTTGGAGCGTGGAGGGAGGAAGTTTACGCAAGAAATTCCAAGTTTGGTAAGAAAATATTCGGCAAATATTGTTATTCACTGCCCGCATAATGAAGAATTATATTGGAGTTATTGGCGAGATTTGGAGCTGTTGTTGGGTATAAATAGGCTATTTGGGTCTACTAGAGAGGGTGTCGAGAGTTTGGGGTCGAGAGGAGGTCCAGAGAAGCAGAAATCAAGAGTTGATGAAACTCTGTTGCTGCTGCTGCTGCTGATGAAGAACACCAAGAACACGAAGAATGGACTCGCGAGGACAGTGGTTTATAAACAGTGTCTAAGACGCATAACCGTGGGTCGCAGTGCAGTCTAAAAATCAGCAGCACTTGTGTTTTATCGTTCATTCTGTGACGCTTTTTGTGCGTCGCAGATTACAGTTTTACACCATTTTCTCCTTTTCTCTTCATTGTAAACACCATTTGAGAAATAAATAAATATTTTGAGCGTGTTTCTATCATGATGAGCTAAACCCAACACTGGGACGACGGAGGAGGGTGAATTTCATACACTGGTAATTTTTTTTATTCTTTTTGATGACTTTTGCATTAATTTAAAATTGAAATATGATTTGAATTAATTGGTTGTTATTTAATTTGATGATGTATGCTTAGCTTAGTTGTTTTGATACATCATGCTTAAGACTTATAATCGATGTTTTAAGAATCTATCTTGGCAAAATCAGAGTCCATGTTAATTTTATTGAGTTTTATTTGTCAAAGAATATATGAATGAACCCTGTGTAGTGAATTCAGACAATTCCTTAGTCCCAGTACCTCTCTCCCGTTGTTAATATTTTTGTATATATATTTTTATTAAATCTAAAAATTTCATTTTCTTCACAAGTCTGAAACGAATCATATTTACTACAACCCCATCAAAAATCTTAATCACATGTCAAACCCTAATTTAGATAAAGCCGCACGCTGCCAGCGGCTCCCTTCCAATCCTAAAGCGACTCCCTTCCAAGATGCACGCTGCCAGTGCCTCTCATCCAAGCCGTAAGAGACTCTCTTCCAACCTGCAAGCGACTCCCTTCCAAGCCGCACACTGCCAGAGGCTCCACTTCACGCTAAAGCCATGCCGTACATGCAACCATGCCGCTGGCTGCCAAACGGAAGGTGGATACAATCAAAGGCTATCCTTCCTCCTGAGATGCAAATATCAGCCGTACAAACTTTCCACCAAACAACTTGTGGAAAAAAAATCTCTTGGCTACGGTGCCAACTCTTGGCCACAGTGCCAAAACCCTAATTTGTCCACGGTGCCAAAGCCCTAATTTGGCCATGCCAAAGCCATGCCAGCCATGCCTCCATGCCGTTGGCTGCCAAACAGAAGGTTGCAACAATCAACGGCTATTCTTCCTCCTGAGATGCAGTTCTCAGTCGTACAAACTTGCTACCAAACGACTTGTGGCAATCTCTTGGCTAAGGTGCCAACTCTTGGCAACGGTGCGAAAACCCTAATTTGGCCACACCAAATCCATGCATGCCATGCCAAACACAAGGTTGCAACAATTAACGGCGATCCTTCCTTATGAGATGCAAATCTCAGCCGTACAAGCTCGCCACTAAACCAAAAGACTTGTGGAAACCTTTGGCTACGCTGCCAACTCTTTGGCCATGACACACACTTAGGTATGCCAATTCTTTGGTCACGACACCAAACCCTAATTAGCCACGCCAAGAGCATGCGCAAGCCATGCCAGCATCGTGGCCACGCCACTGGCTACCAACGGAAGGTAACCACAATCAATGGCTAACCTTCCTCTCAAGATGCAAAATCTCGGCCGTCGAAGGTCACCACCGAACCGGCAAGCCTCTCAATCTTAATTTTCCAAACAATAGCAACATGCTACACGTTTTCCACGAAAACACTCGAGACATCATGTCACAAACTGGGGATGCTTATCAAGGTATTGGTCTGGCGGTTTACAACGTACGACGTACACTACGCCCGCTACAAGAAAGTGTCATAAGAGTGAGGCGGTTAGTAAATACAAGGAGTAATGGTGAAACGTTTCCTTCATTATGGAAATATCAATTCCAGGCGTTACCGGTTACCACTTTCTTCCATTTACTCAACCGTTTCCACTTCTTACGAGACCAGGGTACGTTCCGTTGCGACTTCTATAAATAGGCCTCACATATTTCCGCCAAAGACAAGTTTTGGTCAGGAGCATACAACACTCAGAAATCACTTGTTAGCTTTACCATCTGTTAGCTTTCCACTTTCTGATACAAGTTGTCGAACAACCACTCTTCTATAATCAACTATTATGGTTTCAACACTCTCTTCGCTTCCCTCCCTAAGACCAACCCCTTCTCCTTCACTTTGTGATCGAAGCAAGTCTGGAACGTCCATTTCTTGGTTTAGGCCGGATTTGTACAGATTGATCTCTCGAATAAAAGTACTCCCTAGGAGTACATTATTTAGGGTTTAGACTCGTTTCTAACCCACACACACAAAATTACCGAAATCAGCATAAACCGTTTTCACCCTCAAACAATTGGCGACCACAGTGGGAGATTAATCTCTCGGTTACAATATCAATTTCCAATTCCCGATCTCATTCTTCAACCCAGATTCTAAGATGGTGAAAGAAAACAATCCACTCGGGAATCAATGGCTCAGTCACCAAACGGCTCAGTTACCAGTAATCACACGAAAAGGGGTGACTGGGGACCTCTAAGATGGTGAACTCAAACGATCCTCTCGGGGATCAATGGCTCAGTCACCAAACGGCTCAGTTACCAGTTATCACACGACAAGGGGTGCCTGGGGGCTTCTAAGATGGTGAAAGTAAACGATCCGCTCGGGGATCAATGGCTCAGTCACCAAACGGCTCAGTTACCAGTTATCACATGACAAAGAGTGACTGGGGAATTATCGCGGTCAGGATGGCGTCTCCCATAAAACTATGGCAGACATGCCTATGGCTAGGGTTTGCACCAACAACAGAAGATCAAACAGAAAGAAGAAACACGGAGATACGTACCTGGTATATGTCCGTCTTCTTTATTGCTACCACTCTGTCACTAGCACCAAGACATAGAAACGAAGCCAATAATACGAGTGCTAATAGCTTGCGTCCTTCCAGCGCCAGCAGCTTGCATCTTTTCCAGCACTAACAGCTTGCGTCCTTCCAGCGCCAGCAGCTTGCATCTTTTCCAGCGCTAACAACTTGTGTCCTTCTAGCGCCGGAAGCTTTCATCTTTTCCAACGCTAACAGCTTGCTTCCTTTCAGCGCCAGCAGCTTGCATCTTTTCCAGCGCTAACAGCTAGCGTCCTTCCAGCGCCGGCAGCTTGCATCTTTTCCAGCGCTAACAGCTTGCGTCATACCATCACTGGCAGCTTGCATCTTTTCCAGTGCTAATAGCTTGCGTCCTTCCAAGGCCGGCAACTTGCATCTTTTCCAGCGCTAACATCTTGCATCCTTCCAGTGCTGGCAGCTTGCATCTTTTCCAGGGCTAATAGTTTACATCTTTCCAGTGCCAGCAGCTTGCACCCTTCCAGCGCAACTTCTCCGCCCATAGCCGATTGCACCAACAACTCCGCATCCCAAGCCGAGCCAACGACGTTGAAGGCTCACCAAGCCAAGATGGGGCACGCCGAGCCAATGCTAGCGTTTCCACTTCAAAACCAACACCGGCGGCTCCATGTCAAGCCGACGCCGATAACTCGCTTCCTAGCCAGCAGCGCCATGTGCCATTCCTTAGCCGGACGGGGCAGCGCCATCCCCCTTTCAATAGCCATCTAGAGTACCGTCTCACGGAACAAGTTGCAGTGCCACCGCTACCGATCAGTATCCAAAGTTGCAGCGCTGACGCCAACACTCAATAGCCAAACCAAATTTATGAAAAACCGCGAATGCAAGAATCATAGATTCTTCATGCCTCCTAACAAAGTGATATTAATACGCCACCTGTCAATACCAGTGATGCAGAAAATGTCCCTTCAGGCGTTACACCTCCGATCACCAGAGCCGCTTCCGCCATCCCCAACGTTTCTTCAAGTGTGATAGCTCCAACCGTCACCAGAGTCGCTGCTACTCCGCCATCAGGACGAGAGATTGGAGAAGCCATATGAAGCCGACCTCATTTTACCTCTCTTGATTTTATGGAAAGATGAAAGGATCTCGTAAGGCTCAGACATACATGGCTACAACTCAGAAAGAGATACCTATTTTCCTCAAGACACTAACGGAGCGTCCACCACAAGAGTCACGTCAACCCCAGATGGAGATGGCAAGGAATACTGTTAACAACCGGTGCAGGCACTTCAGCAGGACGTGCTTTTGTAGACGAAGAAGCTCGCGCTGCTCTTGAACACCAAGTATAAGGGAGTCAGCAATCCAATTTCATCACACGTGAATATCAGGAACGACTTCTCCAAAATCGAGGCAAAAAAAATCAGCAACTCTCCTGAGTTCATAAAGACTCTCTTCCTGTCAGGAGCTGCATGATTTCCGGGGATTTCTCCCACAACATCATCTTGTCTATGATGAAACACTTATATGAGATTCTATATTTCCCCAAGGCGCAGCGTAAAGACATATTTACATCCCTCAACTGCACTGCATCAGGAAAGCAGTTGTTTCCATCCAGAGAAGCCGTTCCCAAATACCAACCTCTCTTGGAAAGCACGATTGATAGATGAAACTGGGGACTCCTAACCAATGTTCGCTTGAAGGGTGTCCAGTTTGACAGCACGCTGATTGACGCAACCGCTCCTCTTCAACGTCCTCCAGCAGCGTCTCCGCTTCAACGTTCGCTCCAGCAGCCGCTCCGCTTCAACGATCTCTCCATAAGCTGCTCCAAGATTCGAATCCGAAGCTTCAGCGTTTGGCTCCTTAAGTTTCAACGTCCTCTCCAAGAGCCGAAGCCGCTTCAACGCCGCTCCCTCCTGCCAAGGATCGTACCGTGGCCGCCACTTCTTCCTGCAAAGGGTCGTGCCACCACAGTCCCCATGTCAAGGATCATGATCGCACCCAGCCAATCTTCGTATTCATGGAAACCTTTTGATCCATTCCGCCAAAACTTGTGATCATGGACAGTTTGCTCGCTTATACATCCAGCCAATCCTTTTACTTCCATGGATGCCCATACAATTCCAGCCAACCTACTTTGTTCCCATGATAATGTGGTCTCTTCTGATTACATCTGCTACCAAGAACTATTGCCGCTCATTTGTTGATACCATCCAGAGCTTCACTGCAACAGCAATCACTACAAAGGTAACCCGTACTCCTCCATATTTTAGTTTCATGTGAAAGAAGTAACAAAATCACCAGTACGAACGCCGATGGTGATGTCTTTATCATGGTCAACCCACTGACCATACAAGATTGAAACATGTAAACCATACTTGTCTACTGAGGATCTACACAGAATCCCTTCACTATCAAATCTCAGAAGACACAGTCAACCAAAGGCCATAGCCATAACAAGGTCATCTACTCTTCAAGGGTGTAGCGCAAGAATATCATCACCTCTCTGTCTAGAAGACGCCTTCAACACTTTACGAGTCCGCGGTGGATCCCAAGCCTGCTCAGAGGAAAACAACTTCAGAAACTAAAGAAAAATGCGACTGGGAACTGCTCATCACAGCCCATCCCGACGACCATCAAAGACTCATGAGATAACTCCAGAGACGCGGCTGAAACATTTTCTTGAAGAAACAGAGGGAGCCACGATAAACAACATAACTCTCTCAATTGCTATCTCTTTGATATCCATAATATTTCGTCCATGTGATATCCTGGGCATTCCAGCTTCACATCCATAAGAGTACAATAAGCTTGTATCAAATCCCGTGGACATGGATTCAAGGCGATGCAATGAAAGCAGCCTACACATGGGGACTACCAGCATGGGACGCTTTCACTCCCCTCAACCTGGTTATTTCTGATTTCAACATCATCACTGCCAAAGTTTTATGAGCCGTAATAATTTCTCAACATGAAGCCATACATGTGCATTGAAGACTCCAAAAGCGCGCCACAAAGATACATTCACATATTCGGCCATGCCATCGGATCTAACAGAAATATAACTGGGGAATGCTCACCGCATCCCATTCCATGCGATAGTCCAAGATTCAGAAGCTGGTTTGAATGATGTCTCTTGGAACAAAGTCCTTGAAGACTTGATAACAACACATCGGCAACACAATGTGTCCCAACTCATCTATTTGATATTATGGCTTCGGAAGATTTCTACCATACAAACATCCACAACATATCATCATCACGGTCAGAAAGCCCAGACACTGAACAACCTAAAGTCAAGGATGGACTGACAACGCAACCACAATCTCCAAGATTAGCCCTGAAATGATCGTTCCCGAGCATATATTTCATCCATCCATCCCAAGAATGCAATGGAGTTCGGAAAATTTTGGAATCCACTAGAGAGACACTGCAGGCAAAAGCACGGATCCAGACGAGCAACAGAAAACAGAAGAGGGTCGATACCTCTTTTCATGCCGAACGGAGTTTCTAAAGTTTGAACATAATAAAGATTCCTTCTTTCTCCATGAACGGGAATAGATGACTGGGCACGACTATGCCACCTCGGGACCGCAACATCCCTCCTGAATTCTTCCTGAGTTTTGCTTTCGGACTGTTTTCACCTTCTAAACGAGTTCAAAACCTAAATATTCCCTCGCAAGGAGATAGGAAATTCTTTTCCGTTCAAAATGAAGGGCGGACCGTCAAAATCCGAGTTCGTACGAGAATTTTATAACAATTTTAGTAAGGAGCGCTAATTAGGGTTTCGACATGCCAAACCCTAATTTAGACAAAGTTGCCAGGAGCCATCACCACCATTTGGTAGCCGAAGTTCCAAAATCATTTCCCATCCTTCCACGGATCTGAAGCCAGTTATCATCCTTCCACGGAACTGAAGCTAGTTGTCATCCTTCCACGGAACTGAAGCCAGTCGTCATCCTTCCACGAGACTGAAGCCATATGCCACCATTTCGCGGACTGAAGCCAATTTCTACCTAGACCGAAGACAATTTCCACCTCTACCACTCCGCTTCCTAGATAGCAGCTCCACGAGCAGAATCTACGCAAAGCCACCAACACAAGTATCAGGAATTCTCCTTACCTCTCGAAAAAGGTTAGCCGGATCTTCCTGACCATTTTTTCATGACTTGCCATTTCAATTTTGTCATTTTCTTTCACCATCTTATGCTTACCTCGCAACAATTCCTCTATTCCGAGCTAAGCAGGGGACTTAATGTTTATGGTGGTTTTTAGCTTAGAGTTAAAATCGTAAAACCTTAGTCAGACAGAAACGTCACACTTGAGTAATAATGTCGCCACTAGCACATTTATTGAACCATTCAACATGTCTGCGTAAAATTATCGGGGTACTTTTTTTATATGCCATGCTCCATGGCAGAGCCCTCGGTACTGATTGGCATCATCTCTGCACATGCCAGCCGCGCATGCTAGCCAAACGTGCCAATCACACGTGCCACATATTTTAAACTAGGGTTTCGACACGCTAAAACCTAATAGCCATATATCCGCTCCAAAGGCATGCCAACCATCCAGCCGCACCACCGTGCCAATGGCATTCCATGCCAGCCACGTCTCCACGCCAAAGGCATGCCAACCATGCCAGCCACACCGCCGTGCTAATGGCCTGCCATGCCAACCGCACCGCCGTGCTAATGGCCTGCCATGCCAGCCACACCACCGTGCAAACAGCCTTCCAGCCATGCCAGCCACACCTCCGCACCAAAGGCATGCCAACCATGCCAGCCGCACCACCGTGCCAATGGCATGCCAACTATGCCAGCCACATCTCCGCGCCAAAGGCATTCCAACCATGCCAGCCGCACCACCGTGCCAACGGCATGCAATCCACAGCTCCGCGCCAAAGGAATGCCAACCATGTCAGCCGCACCACCGTGCCAACGGCATGCCAGCCACAGCTCCGTGCCAAAGGCATGCCAACTATGCCAGTCGCACCACCGTGCCAACGGCATGCCAACCATGCCCGCCACACCTCACGCTCCAAAGGCCCAACCATGCCAGCCGCACCTCCGTGCCAACGGCATACCAAAGCTATGATGGCCATGCCTCCATGCCGCTGGCTGCCAAAATGGAGGGTTGCAACAATCAACGACTACCCTTCCCTCTGAGATGCAATTCTCAGCCGTACAAGTTCGCCACCAAACACGTGGAAACTTCTCTCCCAATGCCAAATTCCACAGTTTATGCCAAAACCCTAATTTGGCCGCGCCTAAAACATGCCAAAGCCATGCCGGCCACGCCTCCATGCCGCTGACTGCCAAATGGAAGGTAGCCACAATCAACGACTACCCTTCCTCCTGATATGCAAATATCATCCGTCCAAGTCCGCCACCGAACTAAAAGACTTGTGACGACTTTTTTGGCCACAACGCCAAATTCTTTGGCTTGTGTCACCAAAACTTAACTTTGGCCATGCCACCATCCCTCTTGAATTCTTCCCGAGTTTTACTGTCCGGCTGTTTTCGCCCCCTAAACGAGACCAAAACCTAAATATTCCCGCACGGGGAGATAGAGATTTCTTTTTCGATCGGAATGGAGTGGAGGACCGTCAAAATCCGAGTCCGTACGGGAATTCTACAGTGATTCTAGTAAAGGGCGCTAATAAGGGTTTTGGCATGTCAAACCCTAATTTAGACAAAGCCGCATGCTGCCAGCGGAACCCTTCCAAGCCGCAAGTGATTCCCTTCCAAGCCGCAAGCGACTCCCTTCCAAGATGACCGCTGAAAGCGACTCCCTTCCAAGCCGCACACTGCCAGCGGATCCACTTCACACCAAATCCATGCCAGCCATGCAACCATGCCGCTAGCTGCCAAACGGAAGGTTGCAACAATCAACGGCTATCCTTCCTCCTG
Source organism: Papaver somniferum (assembly GCF_003573695.1). NCBI lineage: Eukaryota > Viridiplantae > Streptophyta > Magnoliopsida > Ranunculales > Papaveraceae > Papaver > Papaver somniferum. The sequence goes on along the minus strand of NC_039359.1, from coordinate 48,201,525 downwards.
AGATGCAGACCTCAGCCGTACAAACTTGCCACCAAACTACTTGTGGCAATCTGTTGGCTACGGTGCCAACTCTTGGACACGGTGCCAAAGCGCTAATTTGGACATGCCAAAGCGGTGCCAGCCATGCCGCTGGCTGCCAAACGGAAGGTTGCAACAATCAACGGCTATCCTTCCTTCTGATATGCAAATCTCAGCCGTACAAGCTCGCAACTAAACCAAACGACTTCTGGAAACCTTTGGATACGCTGACAACTCTTTGCCCACGACACACACTTAGTTATGCCAATTCTTTAGTCACGGCACCAAACCCTAATTAGCCACGCCAAGAGCATGCGCAAGCCATGCCAGCACCGTGGCCACGCCAATTACTCAACCGTTTCCACTTCTTACGAGACCAGGGTACGTTTCGTTGCGACTTGTATAAATAGGCCTCTTAATTTCCACCAAAGACAAGTTTTGGTTAGGAGCATACAACACTCACAAATCACTTGTTAGATTCCCCATCTGTTAGCTTTCCACTTTCTGATACAAGTCGTCGAACAACCACTTTTCCAGAATCAACTATTCTGGTCTCAACAATCTTTTCGCTTCCCTCCCAAAGACCAACCCCTTCTCCTTCACTTTGTGACCGAAGCAAGTCTGGAACGACAATTTCTTGGTTTAGGCCGGATTTGTACAGATTGATCTCTCGGATCAAAGTACTCCCTTTTAGTACATTGTTTAGGATTTAGACTCGTTTCTGACCGACACACACGAAATTACCGAAATCAGCAGAAACCGTTTTCACCCTCAAACAACTACACAAGACACAATTGAATCAAAGATGATTTGATTCACTTGAATCGGTTCATGAACTTTTATATCCACGGTTTGCAAACTTCATTCCTTAGTCTTTTTAATTTTAAGTTCAGAAATCATCTTCAGATATCTAACCTTCTCAAGTTCCCAGACTAGGTTCGCGGACTTAAGTTACCGGGAAGAGTTTACAAACTCCGGCAGAAATTCTCGGGTATGAGAACTTCGCCGGTTCGCGGACTTAGCTTCACGCAAGTAGTTTGTCAACTCCAGCAGAAATTCTCCGGTTTGAGAACTTCGGCAGTTCGCGGACTTGGCTCACGCTATTCTTCCGGTTCTCTTGATCAACAAAGTTCGCAAACTTTGGTTCAAGGAATAGGATTTATACATAAATGTGTTTCCAAAACAATGCTTATGTCCATCATTTTTTATGTAATCTAAATTCTCATTTCAATCATTGAAACATTCTTAGAGGACGTTATATAGTTGTTACACCATTTCTCGTCAAAGAAATTTTCAAGATGATTGAAACATATCATGACTTTCGTCACATGGTAAAGATAAACTTGATCGAAGCGAAAAGCTTACCAACACATATTTCGATATATAGATAGGCGAGGTATACTCAGCTAGAAATACCAAATGTGTATAATCCAAGTCTATATATATAGCATACGACTTCTTGTCTCAAAGAGTAGGAGATAGGGTAGATAGACTTTTGAGTGATAGATAAGTTCAAGTCTTCACATACCTTTTTGTCGAGAAGTTCCACCGGTTCCTTGAGTAGTTCTTCTACTTGTATGATGAATCGCCATGAAGTCCTTGAGCTCAACTACACTTTCTATCAAAGTCCGAGACTTAGCTATAATAGACTAGAAATCAAGACTTATAGTTTTGATCACTAACATTGACAAACATGCTTGAGATAGTAATGCATGCGAGTTCGACCGAGCAATGCTCTAATAATCTCCCTCTTTGTCAATTTTGGTCACAAAACTATCCATACATATGGAATACAAAAAAGATAAAGAAACTTTAGTAGCTCCTATTCCACATGTCTAATCTTCAACATTCCCCGAAATCTTCGTCACTTCCAAGTACTCCAATGATCCCAAAGGTTGTAAGTTTAGCATCACCGTTGTTGAAGATCGTAGCTATAATAATGAGAAAACATAGTTCTCGATCATTGTTATACAATGTCATAGTATTATTACACAACGTCAAAGTTCAATTGTATCACAACGTCAACAATAATACTATGGTGATATGTATCACTCTCCCTTAGTCAATAATCCATCTCACATGGAAACCACTCCCCCTTACACAATGATCCAAAAACCATATGTATTTGTAGTATGAACTACATATTAATTCTCCCCCTTTTTGTCAATAAAATTGGCAAAGGTACAAGAACGGGATCATAATGAAATTTCCGAGAGAGACATTTCATGACAAAAGGAAAAAAAAATACATACCAACTAATTTAGATGCAATCATAAAGCCGAAGCTAAATGCATCCATCAAGGAGTTTAAAGATACAAGATAACCCCTCTAAAATTCCAAAGCCGCACACCCCTCGAGATATGGCCATTAAGCACAAGTTCAAAAGAACTCTCCCCCATATGATGTTATTCCCGAAAGAACAACAAGAGTGACCTTAATTTCAAACGAAAGAAAGGATTTTATTGGACACCAAAAACCATGAGAATGATTTTCTATATCCAAAAAACTCAATCAAATTAATCACAAGTAAACCCATGATTAATTTAATCGGAATACACAATCAAATTAAACACAGGAGGTGATCAATTCAATTGATTATGCTCAACATAAGAGAACTTATGGAGACACGAAAGAACTCAACTAGATTAATTACAAGAGAACCCATAATTAATCTAATTGGAATACACAACCAAACTAATCACAAAAGTAATCAATTTAATTGTCATTTTTTTTGCTCTACATAAGAAAACTTACGGAGCAATAACTAAATAACCAAACAAGATGATTAATTTAGTTCAATATGCTCGAGATAACATATCTCACGGAACACCAACTAAGCTAATAAATCAACTTGGTTGTATAGTGCTCAACATAAGATGCATTACGGAGCCTCACAGTAATACATAAAATATGGATCAAGGATGATCAATACTGCGGAATATACAAGGATTCATTCTATCTTCAATCACTATTTGCGTAACGACAATTGATAGACATAATCCTTGAAAACAAAAGATTTTTAACCTATCTTCCATCAAAGATTGGAAATATAGTCTTAACTTTTGTATTTGTCAGTAGTCCATTCATTCTTTTACCAGTACGTGAATACCAAACACGAACGACTTTACTTTTGACAAAGTATGGGACAAACATAGTTTACGGACGTAAACACCAATATCCCATAACAAATTGCAATATAACAAATCATAAATATTAAATACTACAAAATATCATCCTCCAAATATTTTTAGAATTTAAGCCAATAAACCTAAAAAAGAACAAGAAGATGAAAAATAATAGCTATGTGTAGTCACAAACATTACTATCCAAAGCACTAGTTATTCTTCCAACTAAATCAAAAGGAACACATACTAGGAAACAAAACCTCTATGAAGTATTTCACCTACTTTAAACATTCTTCTCATATTCCATGTATTCATCAAGCTCATCTTCGATTAGATCAATCCTAGATTCAAGACTATCCATCTTTTCTTCAAATCTTTTGGAAGAGGCTTCGAGTTCACTTTTCGGGGCACGTACTTGTTCCAAGACAAGATTCATGGTTAACGAGAGCTTATCAAACTGTGAGACAGAGGAATTATCATCAGAAGAGGAGATACATTTGTCATAACACATCTCATTGTCAGAGGAATCAAAACGAATCTTCTTAGAAGGAAACAGAACAGTCCATACATCACTTTCTTTGCTTGAAAAACTAGAGGAGGACGTGATAAAGAAGATAAATGAAATGATCATCCATAAGAGGAGAAACTTCACTTTAAAGGAATGAAGATGAAGAATTTTCCAAAAATGACCTTTTACCAAACCCTAACAGAATTTGGTTATCTCCATAAAAAGACTTTTAAAGAGTCAGAAACCGTACATGAACAATAACGGTACAAGAGGAGAATAAACAAAAATCGAATTCCAACACAACCCTCTCGAAAATCATGATTCTTGCCTAAGAGGGATAGCCGAAATAATCATGAACAACAAGATTAAAGATCATAATCATTCCAATCCATAACCAGGTGACATTTACTGACACCACTTAAGAGACACAGTCGAAGTTATTCGACATGTCGTATAAGAATCACGATTGTGATTTTCAGCAAAGAAATTAAGATAACAATCACAGATTTCATCCTCAGAACAATAATCAAGAATATTCATCCATGCTTTAGTTATCTTATTCATCTCATTATCTGGACCTTTGGAAGTATGAATGCTTTTACAGCACATGAGACCAGTTTCACTAGTACAGTTTTTCTTATCTTTCTTTTTGATTGATCGAACTTGTTTTTGAGACTTTCTTTTACTTTGTCTAAGAATTTTCTTAAGCTGTTGTATAAACTGAGACAACGTAGAAATAAATTAATTCTCATTTTTCTTATCAATCAATTTAGAACAGTGAGATTTTTCATCAGGAATAGTAACATGATTACTAGACAAGTGATGTTTATCTCTTGATTTAAGTTCGCGATCGAAAATTTTATCCGGACAAGCGTATTTCGCGAAAGAGTATCAAGGTTATTTCCCTCAACGATGGCGTGGTTTTTATATTCGTATTTAGATGGCAGCGATATGAGAATCTTCATCACAATTTCCCTTTCAGGAATAGTCCTACCCAATGCACATGATGCATTAACAATTTCTGAAATTTTGTGATAAAATTCATCAAATGAATCTTCTTATGCCATATGAAGGTTTTCCCGGAGTTAAGGTTTTGAAGCCTAGCTTCCTTTTCGCTGGAGTGACCTTCAAATATAGTTTCTAAAGTATCCCAAGCATCTTCAGACGTGGAGCATGCCTCCACATAGTGTCGAAGATCTAGGGTAATGGCATGCATGATGGCATTCAAACCGTCGGAGTTCTGATTTGCAGCAAGTGACTCAACAGCAGTATATGTACCGATGTTTTTAGGCATGGTAGCATTTTCAACTATAACGACGGGAACCTCATGGCCATTAACAACATAAACCCATGATTGGAAATCACGCGATTGAAGAAAAGTACGCATATAAATTTTCCACCATAGGTAGTTTGAGCCATCGAAGACTGGTGGTACGTTAATAGAGATAACACCTCTGTCCATAGAGTCAGATCGCTACAAACACAGACTTGTAAGGTCTTGAACGTGTTTGCCCGCTCTGATACCAATTGAAAAAGCGGGGGTCTAACAACACCACCCAATATTTATCTTAGCAATCTATATGGACTAACTCCGAAATACTTTCTAGAGAATCAACTAGACAGTCAGACTCAATCCAAGTAAAAGTATCTCAAGGAGTTAATATCTCTCTCTTGTTTTGATTTACTCAAGCTAATAGAAATCAGCGAGTCTTTAATCAAACAGAAGGAATAACTTGGATGGTACCAAAGACCAATATCCAAGTATCAATCAATGACAATCAACAACCAAAGGTTGGATTACTCTAATTGATGATCTAACACACAACCTGTATTATTTCAATTATAAAGATAAAACAATATAATGCGGAAATTGAAATAACACAGACACCAGAAATTTTGTTAACGAGGAAACCGCAAATGCAGAAAAACCCCGGGACCTAGTCCAGATTGAACACACACTGTATTAAGCCGCTACAGACACTAGCCTACTCCAAGCTAACTTCAGACTGGAATGTAGTTGAACCCAATCAATCTCCCACTGATCCAAGGTACAGTTATGCTCCTACGCCTATGATCTCAGCAAGATACTGCGCACTTGATTCCCTTAATTGATCTCACCCACAACTAAGAGTTGCTACGACCCAAAATCGCAGGCTTTGACAATAAACAAATCTGTCTCACACAGACAAGTCTATCAAAGGATCAATCTGTCTCCCACATATAAACCCTAAAGGTTTTGTTCCGTCTTTTGATAATAATCAAGGTGAATAGGAACCAATTGATAATCTGGTCTTATATTCCCGAAGAACAGCCTAGAATTGTCAATCACCTCACAACAATCTTAATCGTATGGTAGCGAAACAAGATGTTGCGGAATCACAAACAATGAGACGAAGATTTTTGTGATTACTTTTTATATCTTTCCTATCGGAGATATCAATCTCAAGCCAATCAATCTATTGTACTCATACGATAGAAGATGCAAGATCAGATCACACAACTACGATAAAAGTAGTATCGGTCTGGCTTCACAATCCCAATGGAGTCTTTAAGTCGTTAACCTGGTTTTAGAAGAAGAAAACCAAAGGTTAAAGGAGAATCGACTCTAGCACGCGAACTAGTATCACACATAAGATGTGGAGATTAGTTTTGCACAATACTAGATGTCTTCTTTATATAGTCTTTAAAATCAGGGTTTTCAATCAATGTTAGCTTAGTAACAAAGCATTCAATATTCACCGTTAGATGAAAACCTGATTCAGATTCAAGCTAATATTTCTCAACCGTTAGATCGAAAACTTAGCTTGTTACACACACTTGACAATGCACGCTTCTAGGTTTGTTAATCGTACCCAAACGTATGCACTTGTTGGTTCAACAACAGTTAACCAAAAGGTTAGCCTTATGAGCATTTCATATCAACCATGTTCTTCTTCACCATAACTAGTTCAAATGACTTCAAATGAACTAGTTAGAGAGTTGTTCAATTGCAAGGAAATCTTATGTACTACACAAGACACAATTGAAGCAAAGATGATTTGATTCACTTGACTCGGTTCATGAACTTTTATAGCCACGGTTTGCAAACTGCATTCCCTAGTCTTTTTAAGTTTAAGTTGAGAAATCATCTTCAGATATATAACCTTCTCAGTTTCGCAGACTAGGTTCGCGGACTTAAGTTACCGGGCAGAGTTTACAAACTCCAACAGAAATTCTCGGGTATGAGAAATTCGCTGGTTAGCGGACTGGGTTTGCGGACTGAGTTCGCGGACTTAGCTTCAAGCAAGTATCTTGTCAACTCCAACAGAAATTCTCGGGTTTGAGAACTTCAGTAGTTCGTGGACTGAGTTCGCGGACTTGGCTCACGCCATTCTTCCGGTTCTCTTGATCAACAAAGTTCGCAAACTTTGTTTCAAGGAATAGGACTTATACATAAATGTGTTTCCACAACAATACTTATGTCCACCATTTGTTATGTAATCTAAACTCTCATTTCAATCATTGAAACATTCTTAGTTGTTACCCCATTTCTCGTCAAAGAAATTTTCAAGATGATTGAAACATATCATGACTTTCGTCACATGGTAAAGATAAACTTGATCGAAGCAAAAATCTTACCAACACATATTTCGAGATATACATAGGCGAGGTATACTCGGGTCGAAATACCAAATATGTATAATCCAAGTATATATATATAGCATACGACTTCTTGTCTCAAAGAGTAGGAGATAGAGTAGATAGAATTTTGAGTGATAGATAAGTTCAAGTCTTCACATATCTTTTTGTCGAGAAGTTTCACCGGTTCCTTGAGTAGTTCTTCTACTTGTATGATGAATCTCCATGAAGTCCTTGAGCTCAACTATTCTTTCTATCCTAGTCCGAGACTTAGCTATAATAGACTAGAAATCAAGACTTATAGTTTTGATCACTAACATTGACAAACATGCTTGAGATAGCAACGCATGCGAGTTCGACCGAGAAATTCTCTATCAAGTTGCCACAAGTTTGGTGGCGAACTTGTACGGCTGAGATCTGTATCTCAGGAGGAAGGGTAGCCGTTAATCGTGGCTACCTTTCGTTTGGCGGCCAGCGGCATGGTGGCATGGCCTGCATGTGGTAGGCTTTGGGATATGTATATAATAAGAGCAAAGACAGCCTACAGTGATACCTGCAAGTGCACAGGGTCAGTTGTAGCAATGTATGTGCAAGAACAGGGTCATTCCACAGGGACAAGGTGAGTGAGTTGAAGCTTTCCTACTTTCCTAAGCTAAGATTATCCTAAGCAGTAAACTAAGGCAGTGAATTAAAGTGATGAAGCAAGTGACAGTTAACAAGAAAAATCAGTGGCAGTTAGCCAAAGGCAGTGAGATAAGGCAAAGAAGCTAAGCAGTAAATCACTAAGGCTTTTGATTCCACCTCTAACCTATGCTAAGTCAATTTGCAATGCTAACTCATGTTCTTGCCCCTTGTTTAGATATTAGTGAGATTCTAGCCTCAGCTAACTATCTAGATAGCAGTGGAGGTTCGAGCCTGCTGCTTATCAAAGAGGTGGTTTTAAGAGAAGGATTTAGGGTCACTAAGTCAAGTCTAGTCCTTGTAGTAATTGGGGATCTCACACTGCAACTACCCGCAGATAAGCCACTTAGATGATTAAACCTTCCTAAAGGATAATCTAATTACAGCTAAAATGTTCTTCCATAGCACTAACTGTCTGATTAGAGCACAACTAGTCTAAGGTTTGAACAATAAACATTAATCATGAGCTGCATCACCATCAATCACAGGGTTATCCTAACTACAATGTATGCTTGACATACAATGTGAGAGCAATGTGATGAAATGCTTAAATTATAACTTTCCTACACAGTTTCAGAACACAAGAACATTGTCTACACATTAACCAACTAGCATTAGCATGTAAGCTTCATCTCAACCTTAGCAAGTGATAAAATAAAACATGATGAATATGTGAAAATAAAACTGAATTTGAAAGTGAACCAAAAACAGAACATGAACAATTGAGGAACTGGCTAGTCCAGTCCTCTTGGTGGTGCACTGGCTAATCCAAGATTAGCCCATTACAACACCCAAAGACCCCTATTTATACATACAATGGAAATCCCAAAAAATCCCCAATTAACAGCAAAATTAGGGTTTGTAAAAAAATACAATTAAACCCAAAATTGGTTCACCTAACCTACTGATAACAACCCAATCAACCAACCCATGCTTCAATTAGACGTACAATCATGTTCCCCCAATTATCCCCAAATTATGAAATTAGGGTTTATAAGAAATAGAAATTAGGTTTACCTAATCACTGCAAACTCTTGATAGCTCTCACCCATGCTTCCTTACGGTCTTCTGATGCTTCCCACGCCTCCAATTGATCTATATCATCAACTAATTTCACCAACTCACTCCTAGGGTTCAGAGGTGAGAGAATAGGCGAAATTAGTTGTTTGAGAGAGATTAGAACTTGATATAGGTGATGGGTCGAGTGTGTATGATTATTTGAGAAGAGATGGTGGTGGTTGTGGTGGTTGAGAAGGAGTTGGTGGCGGAGCAGGTGGTGGTCGTGGAGTTGCAGAGGAGAAGAAAGGGGGAGAAGAAGGAGAAGCCGATAGTTTTAGGGTTAGGGTGTGTTTGGGTTAGGGTATAGGTATTGGGTACTCGGGTGTTGAGCGGGTGTAGCAAATGTTGATGCGCAGCAAGGATGAGACGTTGGATGCGAAGATGATGGATCGATCTAACGGCGAGATGGAGGCAGATCTTGAGCGACCGTTGGATTCTAGATGTAACAATTCTGACGGCTACAGGAGAAGTGGTTGTGAATTTGGGTTTTGGTGTGGGAGATAAGTTGGGCTTGGGGTAATTCCGATCCCATTTCTTCTTTAAGATCAATTTCCTCCTTGTTGAGCCCATTTCTAGCCTTTTGGTCTTGCGCACAACATTCTTCACAGCTTCCTTGCGTAATTCTTCTCGGCTTCCACCACTTTTCTGCTCTTTTCGCTCCGTAATTCCATCCAAACTTTATTTAGTACCTAAAAATGCAAAATTAATTAATAAAAATATTTATTCTTGAAAACAAAGAAAATACAGAATATGGGATAAAATGTAGAATTAATGCACAAAAGATGAGTTAAATGCCAAGAAAAATATATAGAAATATGCACTTTTTAGCACTCATCAAATACCCCCAAACCTGAATTTTACTTGTCCTCAAGTAAAACAAAACTAAGGAAATCCTACCTATTCCACTGTCGCTGGTCTCTCGAATGCATTTAGCGTATGCACTAAGCCTTTTAAACCACTAAGTGTCCCTAGTGGACGAGTGAAGTCTCGTGAAGGTTTGATTAGAACGTACCTACAAAGTTCTAGGCCAAAATATAAGCTCAGATTCCATGAAATGTGACATGTGCAAGACAGTTTTAGCTCACAGCAAAATGGAGATGTCAATCTAGCTATCAAAGGCACAATCCTAGCACTGATAACAAATAAAGACACGTGATAAGAGTGTAAAGTGTATCTACACATGTTTCTATAATGACCTGAAGTTATGACTACTAATCACCAAGAGATAGTTTTTAGGATAAGAACCGAATTCTAAGCCAAGCTAGCTGTCCGGCTTTACGAGAATTGTGAATGTTCACCCAATGAGTTGGTGATATTTCAGTTTACCCGCGTTATACATCGATGGCTGCACCCTCCTTGCTTATTACAAGACTATTTACAACAAAAAGATAACTCTTTACATGACTCTTATTTACATTGATTACTCTCTTTTATTTTTGGAACAAGAGAGAATATTGTATTTAACATGACAAAACATGGAATAAATAAATACTTGATTTTTTTTTTTTTTTTTTTGAAGAAATAACTTTGATCTTTTCAACATAGTGACACTTTTGATACATGAACAAAAAAGAAAAACATAATTACATGACTCTTAGCAAGAGGTGGCCCTTATCGAATGCATCCGGTCAAATTCTATGGTTGCTTTTCTTAACGTATCCTCCAACTTCTATCCCAGCTAACCAAAGAACAAGCTAGTCAAGTCTCATTCAGTATTCTAAAGTGATTGGAAATCTAACTTCCTATCAAACACCTTGAAGATCGAGGCTATACATGTATTGGTAGATCGTGCGCGTGCAAGTTTCTTATCACTATGTGAATTGTGCTAGAATCACGGTGCCTAAATATCTAGACTAAGAATCCTTATGTTTACATACATGCACAAGAGTCAACATTTCAAGGTAAATGAGCTCCATTTTTATGATTTTTTATTTTTTTATTTTTTTTTCAATTTTTCAATTTTTTCAAAAAGAATTCAAAAAGAAGGAGTTCTTGTTTTCAATTATGGCATATTATCGTGGTATCTACTCTATACCCCCAAACCTAAACTAAACATTGTCCTCAATGTTTCAAAAGATGTAAAGAATTATAATACAACATATGAATAGGACCATGCTGAGCAGGGAAAAAGGAAAGAGAATACCCGGATGTCGGCGAAAGCAAGATTAGAACTCCGTTATTCAAGGAAAAAATCCAACATATTTCAGTTAAGAGTCACATTGGATTAGCAAAATATGTACAAAAGAAACAAAAGATTTAACTAAGAAACTATCTACTAAACTCTATACAAGAAAATTTGGTTTTTAATGGGATTGGATTTTTTGGGAAAATTTTGGTTTTTAAGGGAATGAACAACATTTGGTTTTTATGGGAAAAAGCCTTTTGGTTTTAATGGGAAAAAACTTTTTGGTTTTTAGGGAAAAAGAAAATTTTGGTTTTTAATGGGATAAGGAGACCAAGCCCACTGTTGGGTTTTGCGAAGCCCAGCTACGTTTTTGAAACACAGGCCCACTGCTGGTGAGTAAAGCTCACTGTTGGTTTTTGGAATTTTGAAATTTTGGCCCACTCGAACTTTGGTTCAGGCCCATAGTTCAGAAACAAGCCCAGGTAACAATTTGAAATTTGGGCTCTTAAATAGCCAAAGGTCGAGGCCCAACTGGGCTTTGAAAACGTTTTCTGTTTTTGGGTTAAGCCCACAGTGTAAATGTTTAGTTTTCAAATGGATGTTAAGCCCACAGTCCCAGAAATTTAGTTGGGCTTTGGCTAGCTACTAACTAAAATATGAGGCCCAACTGGGCTTTCAAAAGTTCAGTTTTCTTTAATTAAAACAACATGCCCAAATCAATCTAAAACCACAAGCCCACAAGAAATTAAACAAACAAGCCCACAAGAAATTAATTACAAACCCAACAGAAAATATAAGCCCAAATGTTGGGTTTAATATTACAAGCCCACAAGAAAAATGGAAGCCCACAGATGGTTACCAGTTCAGCTGGGTTTAAGCCCAGATTTCAAAAACACAAACTTATTACAAACCCAACAAAATGGATAAGCCCAGTGTCTAAAAACAAAAACACACAGTTGTTGGGTTTAGGCTTACACTCTTAGCACAGCCCAGCTGCTCAGAAATTTCAGTTGCACAGCCCAGTTGGGCTTGGTTCTCAGCAGCAACAAGCTTGGCCTGGCTCACAGTAGCGGCAACAGGACAGCAAGGGAAGGAAAGACAGCAGCAGCAGCAGGGGACCAGCAACACAGGCTCAGCTCAACAACAGCAGCTGTAGCAGCTCAAGGCAAGTTGCACAGCACAGCAGCCTTTGAACAGCAGCACAGCAAGGTACCTGGACAGCTCAAGGAGAAGATTAGTTTCTTGCTAGAAGCTAAGAAGTTCAGCTGCACTACACAGCAGCTACTAAAACAGCAAGTTACACTAAAATGCAAGAATGCAATGCATGATGAGTATGCAAGAATGAAACAATATGCAAAATAGTATGCAATGATGCAAATGAACTAACATGCAAAAACAACCAAGAAAAATTCAACACAACACAACCAAGTCCCCGGCAATGGCGCCAAAAACTTGGTAGGCTTTGGGATATGTATAAAATAAGAGCAAAGACAGCCTACAGTGATACCTGCAAGTGCACAGGGTCAGTTGTAGCAATGTATGTGCAAGAACAGGGTCATTCCACAGGGACAAGGTGAGTGAGTTGAAGCTTTCCTACTTTCCTAAGCTAAGATTATCCTAAGCAGTAAACTAAGGCAGTGAATTAAAGTGATGAAGCAAGTGACAGTTAACAAGAAAAACCAGTGGCAGTGAGCCAAAGGCAGTGACATAAGGCAAAGAAGCTAAGCAGTAAATCACTAAGGCTTTTGATTCCACCTCTAACCTATGCTAAGTCAATTTTCAATGCTAACTCATGTTCTTGCCCCTTGTTTAGATATTAGTGAGATTCTAGCCTCAGCTAACTATCTAGATAGCAGTGGAGGTTCGAGCCTGCTGCTTATCAAAGAGGTGGTTTTAAGAGAAGGATTTAGGGTCACTAAGTCAAGTCTAGTCCTTGTAGTAATTGGGGCTCTCACACTGCAACTACCCGCAGATAAGCCACTTAGATGATTAAACCTTCCTAAAGGATAATCTAATTACAGCTAAAATGTTCTTCCATAGCACTAACTGTCTGATTAGAGCACAACTAGTCTAAGGTTTGAACAATAAACATTAATCATGAGCTGCAGCACCATCAATCACAGGGTTATCCTAACTACAATGTATGCTTGACATACAATGTGATGAAATGCATAAATTATAACTGTCCTACACAGTTTCAGAACACAAGAACATTGTCTACACATTAACCAACTAGCATTAGCATGGAAGCTTCATCTCAACCTTAGCAAGTGATAAATTAAAACATGATGAATATTGGAAAATAAAACTGAATTTGAAAGTGAACCAAAAACAGAACATGAACAATTGAGGAACTGGCTAGTCCAGTCCTCTTGGTGGTGCACTGGCTAATCCAGGCTTAGCCCATTACAACACCCAAAGACCCCTATTTATACATACAATGGAAATCCCAAAAAATCCCCAATTAACAGCAAAATTAGGGTTTGTAAAAAAATACAATTAAACCCAAAATTGGTTCACCTAACCTACTGATAACAACCCAATCAACCAACCCATGCTTCAATTAGACGTACAATCATGTTCCCCCAATTATCCCCAAATTATGAAATTAGGGTTTATAAGAAATAGAAATTAGGTTTACCTAATCACTGCAAACTCTTGATAGCTCTCACCCATGCTTCCTTACGGTCTTCTGATGCTTCCCACGCCTCCAATTGAACTATATCATCAACTAATTTCACCAACTCACTCCTAGGGTTCAGAGGTGACAGAATAGGCGAAATTAGTTGTTTAAGAGAGATTAGAACGTGATATAGGTGATGGGTCGAGTGTGTATGATGATTTGAGAAGAGATGGTGGTGGTTGTGGTGGTTGAGAAGGAGTTGGTGGTGGAGCAGGTGGTGGTCGTGGAGTTGCAGAGGAGAAGAAAGGGGGAGAAGAAGGAGAAGCCGATAGTTTTAGGGTTAGGGTGTGTTTGGGTTAGGGTATAGGTATTGGGTACTCGGGTGTTGAGCGGGTGTAGCAAATGTTGATGTGCAGCAAGGATGAGACATTGGATGCGAAGATGATGGATCGATCTAACGGCGAGACGGAGGCAGATCTTGAGCGACCGTTGGATTCTAGATGCAACAATTCTGACGGCTACAGGAGAAGTGGTTGTGAATTTGGGTTTTGGTGTGGGAGATAAGTTGGGCTTGGGGTAATTCCGATCCCATTTCTTCTTTAAGATCAATTTCCTCCTTGTTGAGCCCATTTCTATCCTTTTGGTCTTGCGCACAACATTCTTCACAGCTTCCTTGCGTAATTCTTCTCGGCTTCCACCACTTTTCTGCTCTTTTCGCTCCGTAATTCCATCCAAACTTTATTTAGTACCTAAAAATGCAAAATTAATTAATAAAAATATTTATTCTTGAAAACAAAGAAAATACAGAATATGGGATAAAATGTAGAATTAATGCACAAAAGATGAGTTAAATGCCAAGAAAAATATATAGAAATATTCAATTTTTAGCACTCATCAGCATGCTCGTGCATACTTTGGGCGCGGCCAAATTAGGGTTTTGGCATAAACCGTGGAAGTAGGAATTGTGACCAAAAGTTGCCACAAGTTTGGTGGCGAACTTGTACGGCTGAGATCTGCATCTCAGGAGAAAGGGTAGACGTTCATCGTGGATACCTTTCGTTTGGCGGCCAGCGGCATGGTGGCATGGCCGGCATGGCTCGCATACTTTAAGTGCGGCCAAATTATTTTTTTGGCATAAACCGTGGAATTTGGAATTGCGGCCAAAAGTTGCCACAAGTTTGGTGTCGAACTTATACGGCTGAGATCTGCATCTCAAGAATAAGGGTAGCCGTTGATCGTGGATACCTTTCGTTTGGCGGCCAGCAGCATGGTGGCATGGCCGACATGGCTCGCATACTTTAGGCGCGGCCAAATTAGGGTTTTGGCATAAACCGTGGAATTTGGCATTGCGGACACAAGTTTGGTGGCGAACTTGTACGGCTGAGATCTACATATCAAGAGGAAGGGTAGCCGTTGATCGTGGCTACCTTTCATTTGGAGGCCACCGACATGGTGGCATGGCCGGCATGGCTCACATACTTTAGGCGTGGCCAAATTAGGGTTTTGGCATAAATCGTGGAATTTTGCATGCTTGGCATGAAATGGAGCCGCAAGTATCGTGCGGAGTTGTTGGCTCGGCCTGGAGCCGCTGGAAGTGTGCGGCTTGGAAGGGGCCGCTGGCATGGTGCGGTTTGGAGCCGCTGGCATGGTGCGTCTTGGATGGAGCCGCTGGCATGGTGCGTCTTGAAGCCGCTGGCATGGTGCGTATTGAAGCCGCTGGCAGTGTGCGGCTTGGACGGAGCCGCTGTCGTGGTGCGGCTTGGACGGAGCCGCTGGAATGTCTTTGGCACAGTGGTGTGGCTAGCATGGTTGGCATGTCTTTGGCACAGTGGCGTGGCTGGCATGATTGGCATGCCTTCAGCACGGTGGCGTGGATGGCATGGATGGCATGCCTTTGGCACGGTGGCGTGGATGACATGGCTGGCATGCCTTTGGCACGGGTGGCGTGGATGGCATGCGTTTAGAACGGTGGTGTGGCTGGCATGGCCGGTGCGTACCTTTGGCACGGTGGCATGGTTGGCATGCCTTTGGAACAGAGGCGTGGATGGCATGGCTAGTGCATACCTTTGGCACAGTGGCGTGGCTGGCATGGTTGGCATGCCTTTGGCATGGTGGCGTGGCTGGCATGGCTGGTGCATACCTTTGGCACAGTGGCGTGGATGGCATGGTTGGCATGCCTTTGGCACAGTGGCGTGGATGGCATGGCCGGTGCATACCTTTGGCATGGTGGCGTGGCTGGTGCATACCTTTGGCACAGTGGCGTGGCTGGCATGGCCGGTGCATACCTTTGGCACGGTGGCGTGGCTGGCATGGCTGGTGCATACCTTTGGCACGGTGGCGTGGCTGGCATGGATGGTGCATACCTTTGGCACGGTAGCTGGCATGAGCGAAGATGATGCCAACCAATACTAAGAGTTCTGTCGCGGAACGTAGTATATATATAAAAGGTACCCAGTAAGTCTTGTACTGGAAAGGTGCCGAAATTTATAACGTATTTGGGACGGTTTTCGCATCCGTGAGTCTGGGTAGATTTCACGTAGACATATTGAATGGCTCAATAAATGTACTAGCGGAGATATTGGTGTTTAAAGATATGTTTTTCTTACAGGGTGACGTCACGTCAGACCAAGGTTTTACGATTTTAACCCTAAGCTAAAAACCACCATCAACAAAGGTGATTGATAACTCTAGGCTGTTCTTCGGGAATATAAGTCCGGGTTATCGATTAGTTCCTATTCACCTTGATTTTATCATAAGACGGAACAAAACTGTTAGGTTTATCTGTGGGAGGCAGATTTATCTACTATCATATACTTTTCTGTGTGATACATATTTGTTTATTAAAGTCTTCGACTTTGGCTCGTAACAACTCTTGGTTGTGGGTGAGATCATATAAAGGAATCAGGTGCGTAGCATCCTGCTGGGATCAGAGACGTAAGGAGTGCAACTTTACCTTAAATGAATGTGAGATTGATTGGGGTTCTACTACGGTCATGACCAAAGTTAGTTTGTAGTAGGCTAGTGTATGTAGCGGCTTAATACAGTATGGTGTTCAATCTGGACTATGTCCCGGGGTTTTTCTGCATTTGCGGTTTCCTCGTTAACAAAATTTCTGGTGTCTGTGTTATTTCTATCCCGCATTATATTTTGTTATATAATTGAAATATCACAGGTTGTGCGTTAAGATAAATCAATTAGAATATTCAACCTTTGGTTGTTGATTTAAATTAATTGACATTTGTGTTAGAGCATTGCTCAGTCGAACTCGCATGCGTTGCTATCACAAGTATGTTTGTCAATATTAGTGATCAAAACTATATGTCTTGATTTCTAGTTTACTTATGACTAAGTCTCAGTCTAGGATAGTTAAGTGTAATTGAACTTCAAACTCCATTACGATCATCTTATGAAGGCGAAGAATTACTCGAGGAACAAGTGGAACTTCATCCGACTAAAAGGTATGTGGAGACTTGAACTTATCTATCACTCAAAAGTCTATTCTATCTCCTACTCTTGAGACAAAGTCTTATAAGTAAGATAGTTTTCATACATACACATTTTCTATTTCGAGCCGAGTTTACTCGCCTATCTTTTTCTCGAAATATGTGTTGGTAAGCTTTCACTTTAACCATTTTCATCTTTACCCATGACGAAAGTCATGATGACGTTTCAATCTTGAAAATGGTTTTGATGACGATAGTCGTGAATAACGATTGTTATAACATTATAGAAGAATGTTTCAATGATTGAAATGTAGAGTTGAGATTACCATCTATGGATATAAGCATATATAATGTGTTCGCACATTAGTGTATAAATCCATGTGCCGGAAACCAAGTGCGTGAATATGTGTGCATGCGGTATTGGTGAAGGATACAGGTTGAGTACGCGTACCAGTGGAAGTTTTCGTGCCGAAATTTTTTACTAAGTTTGTAGTTTGCAAACTAGTAAACCAGTCACCTTAGGTACGCATACTTGTACGCGTACCCATGGAAGTTTTCATACCCGAAAATTTCTGCCGAGTTTGGAAACCAAAGCAAACTCAAATCCGGTAGCTAAGGTACGCGTACCCAAGCTGGTTATTTCTCGAATCGGTAGTTCATGAACTTAAAACAATAAATTATAAGGAATGCACTCTTTGGAAACTGTGGGTATATTGTTCATGAATTGATTCAAGTGGATCAAACCGATTTGGTTTCAATTGTGTCCATGAATAAAGACCTAATAAATTTAACAACTCTATCAACTAGTTATTATGAGTCATTTGAAATAGTAATGAGAAAGATGAATACGGTTAATATGAAAGAGCTCATATGGCTAACCATTGGTTAACTATTTGTGAACCAACTAAGTGTACAGGTTTAGGTACGGTTACTCAAACCTAAATGAAATACATTTCATTTATGTGTGACAACCTAAGTTTCAATCTAACGGTTGAAAGATATTATCTTGGTTGAATCAGGTTATCATCTAACTGTGAATATTGAATGCTTTGTTACCAAGAAAACTTAGATTGCAAACCCTTATTTGAAAACTATATAAAGGAGACATCTAGAAATTTGAAAAACTAATACCAACACCTCATGTGTGATGCTAGTTAGTTTTCTAGAGTCGATTCTCCTTTAACCTTAGGTTTCTTCTCGAGACCCTGTAGGTTAACGACTGAAAGACTTCATTGGGATTGTGAAGCCGGACGAAACTACTTCTCTTGTAGTTGAGTGATCTGATCTTGCCATTTTCTATCGTACGAGTTCAATTGAATAATTGACTTGAGATTATATCTCCGATAGGGCTAGATAAAAAGAAATCACAAACATCTTCGTCTCATCGTTTGTGATTCCACAATATCTAGTTTCGCTACCATACGATTTAGATTATTGTGAGGTGATTGATAATACTAGGATGTTCTTCGGGAATATAAGTCCGGTTTATCAATTAGTTCCTGTTCACCTTGATTTATCAAAAGACGGAACAAAAATCTCTTGGGTATTTCTATGGGGACATATTTATTCAATCATATAGACTTTTCTGTGTGAGACAGATTTGTCTATCAAGTCTTCGACTTTGGGTCGTAGAAACTCTTAGTTGTGGGTGAGATCAACTCTTAGCAAATCATATATCCTGCTGGGATCAGAGACGTAAGAAGGGCGACTGTACCTTGAATCAGTTTGAGATTGATTAGGGTTCAACTACAGTCCAGACCGAAGTTAGTTTGTAGTAAGCTAGTGTCTGTAGCGGCTTAATACAATGTGGTGTTCAATCTGGACTAGGTCTCGGGGTTTTTATGTATTTGCGGGTTCCTCGTTAACAAAATTTTTGGTGTCTGTGTTATTTCTATTCCGCATTATATTTTGTTATATAATTGAAATATCACAGGTTGTGCGTTCGGATCAATCAATTAGAATATCCAACCTTTGGTTGTTGATTTAAATTGATTGACACTTGGATATTGGTATTTGGTACCATCCAAGTTATCTCTCTAGTATTTGATAAAGACTCGCACATCTCTATTTTCTTGAGTATAAATCAATTCGAGAGAACGAGATATTAACTCTTTGATATACTTTTATCTAGATTGAGTCTGACTGTCTAGTTGATTCTCTAGAAAGTATATTGGAGTTAGTCAATACAGATTTCTAATCAAAATATTGGGTGTGGTTGTTGTACCCCCGCATTATCAATTGGTATCAGAGTAGGCAAACACGTTTAAAGACCTTACAAGTATGTGTTTGTGGCGATCTGACTCTATGGACAGAGGTGCTATCTCTATTAACGTACCACCAGTCTTCGATGACTCTAATTATTTATGGTGTAAAATTGCTATGCGATCTTTTCTTCAAGCGCGTGATTTTCAATCATATGTATATGTTGTTAATAGCTGTGATGATCCCGTTGTGGAATTAGGTAACACTACTATTCCAAATAATATTGGCGAATACGATGCTGCAGAGATACTTGTTGCAAAGAAAAACTCCGACGGTTTGAATGCCATCATACATGCCATTACCCCAAACCTTCAGCACCATGTGTCAAATTTCACTAGGTCTAAAGATGCGTGGGATATCTTAGAAACCGTATTCGAAGGTAATACTAGTGAAAAGGAAGCTAGGCTTCAAAACCTTAATTCCGATTTGGAAAACCTTCGTATGGTAGATGAAGATTCATTTGATGAGTTTAATCACAAAGTGTCTGAAATTGTTAATGCATCTTTTGCATTGGGTATGACTATTCCTGAAAAGGACATTGTGATGAAAATTATCAGATCGCTGTCATCTAGGTACGACTTTAAGAAGCATGCCATCGTTGAGGGAAATAACCTTGATAATCTCTCCAGAAATACGCTGGTTGGGAATCTTAAGATCTTTGATCACGAGCATTCATCCAAATCTAAGGATGCTGCGTTCAAAGCACTGAAAGACACAAAATTACTTGATAAAAGTAAAAATGTGTAGATCTCTGAAGATGATCACTCTGAGACGGATTCATCAGATGAAGATCTTGAAAAATCAGTCTCGATGATCACAAGACAGTTTAGAGATCTTCTGTTGAAGAGAAGTAAACGGTTCTCCAGAGATAAGCCAAAAGCATCAGTCAAACCTCATAATCATATTCCGGTGAAGACAAAAAATAAAGTGTTACTCTTATATGTGAAAATATTGATTTTGATAATTGTAGAAATACATACATGATTCTTGATAATCTTTTTGAAGAGAGCCCAATCAAGATGGAAGAATCATTTGACCCATCTGTTGGAAACTATATGTTTAATATTTCAGGATCTACCTTGTGCCTAGTAGCTTGCGTTTCAAAGGCGCCTGAACATATTTTGCGTTGACATGCTCCTATTGTTCTCTCAAGGGACATGAGTTTTCAAAGTGTTTCAAATACAAAAATAAGATGAGATATGTCAACAATCTTCAACGAGGAGCATATCGTCTAGCCACCAAGCTTAAACTCGCGGAGAAAATAACTAAGGTATGTAAGATCTTATCTTCATCGAAGAGATTAGTTTCCAAAGGTAGATATAGGCCATTAGAGAAGAAAACATGGTCTAAACATACGGAAAGGCAGGATTCCATGAATCCCAACCAAAAGGGTCATGGTGGACAAATTGTTGTTCACCGCATCACAACTTGATTGTGTTGTCATGTGCATCTTTTCTCACGTGCCTGTTCAAAAGAGACAAGATCTTGCACACCTCAGGCTTTAAAAATAAAAAAGATTAATTCTGTTTTTAGCTTTGTGTTGATTGGTTTTTGGAATTCCTCCATATCACTGTTGATATTGGAAGAGACTCTTTTGCCAAAAGAAAAGGGTTATTATCGATAATTCCACTCTTTATGGGGTTGTGAATTTAACGTGTACGAACCTGTTTAAAGGTTTCGAAACCCTACATTCCTTTTTCCTTCTTTGATATTCTCTATATCTTAAGACTGCTTGTTGAGATTAGATTGTGAACTCCTCTCACAAAACCGTGGTTTCATGGATACTCCAAGCACCATGTCTTCTGATGGGAAAGATATCAATATGATTGTTAAGCCATCAATCACTAAGTAAAAAGCGAAATCTCAATTGCCTCCAACTTTAAAAAGAAAAAGAAGGAATGTGAGGAAGCCAAGAGTTGTTCCTTCAAACTCTCAGAAGTTTTCTGATGTTCTTGAAGAGTTGAAGCTGGCAAGAAAAGAGATTCAGCAAATAAAGGCTTGCTTCTTAAGATCATTGGAAATTCAGAAGGCCCTGGTTCGACATCATCATCCAAGAAGGTTTATTGGTAATGACTCCTTACTCCATGAACTATATGTTCCAATGGTTGTTGACGACAAGGAGTTCGGGGATGCCAAGGAATTTTTCAAAGATCTTAATGTCTAGTAAAACTTCTTAAGATAATTTTTATTCTTGTTTTTGTTTAAGATGGACAACTAGGGTTTGGAATAACCATTATTGTGAGTACCCGTAGCTATGTCCAACGTTTTCATCTCCTTGTTTTTAGATTTATTTGTTTAAATTCTAAAGTTGGTTTGGAAGATGATTTTTGCAGTATTAATCTTTATGGTTTAATATATTGCAATATGTTATGGGATATGTGTGTTTGCGTCCGTGAACTATTATTGTCCCATACGGTGCCAAAAGTTATCTCGTTTATATGTCGATATGCATGTATTGATAAAGATCGATGAACTTTTAACAAACAAAAGTTAAGCCTATTATGTCATTTATTGATGGAAGATAGGTAAAATCTTTTGTTTACGAGGATTATCTCTATTATATGTCATTGTACAAATAGTGATGGGAAATAGAATGAATCCTTGTATATTCCGCAGTATTGATCTTCCCTGATCCATATTTTATGTATATATTGTGCGGCTCCATAAGTATTCTTGTGTGAGCATTTCCAACTAAACTAACTATAGATTCGTTTGTGGTTATTTTGGTTGTGTATTCCGATTAAATTAATCATGGGTTCTCTTGTGGTTAGTTTAATTGAGAATTTTTGGATAACAAAATCATTTTGTGGTTTTTGGTGTCCAAAGAAATCCTTTTTTTTCACGTAAAAGTAAGGTCGCTTTCGTTGTTCTTTCGGGAATGACATCAAATGGGGGAGATTTCTTTTGAACTTGCGCTTAATTTCCATATCTTTGTGGGGAGTGCGGATGTGGAATATTTGAGGAGTTATCTTGTATCTTTATAAACTCCGTGATGAATGCATTTAGCTTCGGCTTTATGATTGCATCTAAACAAAGTTGATATGTACTTTTCTTTGGTCTTGAAGTGTCTCCATGAAAATTTCATTAGGATCCCGTTTTCGTACCTTTCCCAATTTTATTGACAAAAAGGGGGAGAGTTAATATGTAGTTCACATTAAAAATACATATGGTTTTCGGATCATTATGTAAGGGGGAGCGGTTTTCGTGTTGAAACGAAGTATTGACTAAGGGGGAGTGATACTTATCACCATAGTATTGTTGTCGAAGTTGTGATATGAGACTTTGATGCTGTGTAATAATACTATGACATTGTATAATAATGATTGAGAGCTTTTGTTTTCTCATTGTTATGGCTACGGATCTTCAACAACTATGATGATGAATTGAACATCTATGGAATCATGGGAGTACTTGGAAAAGACGAAGTTTTCGAGTAATGTTGAAGCACCAAGGATATCAAGCATGTGGACGAGAAGCTATAAAGTTTTATCTATTTTGTAATCCCTATTTATTGATAGTTTTTCACTAAAATTGACAAAGGGGGAGATTGTTAGAGCATTGCTCGGTCGAACTCGCATGCGTTGTTATCTCAAGCATGTTTGTCAATATTAGTGATCAAAACTATATGTCTTCATTTCTAGTTTACTTATGACTAAGTCTCAGTCTAGGATAATTAAGTGTAGTTGAACTTCAGACTCCATGGCGATCATCTTACGAAGACGAAGAACTACTCGAGCAACAAGTGGAACTTCATCTTACTAAAAGGTATGTGGATACTTGAACTTATCTATCACTCAAAAGTCTATTCTATCTCCTACTCTTGAGACAAAGTCGTATAAGTATGATAGTTTTCATACACACACATTTGCTATTTCGAGCCGAGTTTACTCGCCTATCTTTTTATCGAAATATGTGTTGGTAAGCTTTCGCTTTAACCATTTTCATCTTTGCCCGTGATGAAAGTCATGATGACGTTTCAATCTTGAAAATAGCTTTGATGATAATATTCGTGAATAATGATTGTTATAACATTATAGAAGAATGTTTCAATGATTGAAATGTAGAGTTGAGATTACCATCTATGGATATAAGCATATATAGTATGTTCGCACATTAGTGTATAAATCCATGTGTCGGAAACCAAGTGCGTGCATATGTGTGCATGCGGTATTGGTGAAGGAGACAGGTTGAGTATGCGTACCCGTACGCGTACCAGTGGAAGTTTTCATACCAAAAATTTCTGCTGAGTTTGTAGTTTGCAAACTAGTAAACCAGTCACCATAGGTACGCGTACCTGTACGCGTACCCACGGAAGTTTTCATACCCGCAAATTTCTTCTGAGTTTGGAAACCAAAGCCAACTCAAATCCGGTAGCTAAGGTAAGCATACCCGTACGCGTACCCAAGATGGTTATTTCTCGAATCGGTAGTTCATGAACTTAAAACAATAAATTATAAGGACTCCAATATTTGCAAACCGTGGGTATATTGTTCATGAATTGATTCAAGCGGATCAATCCGATTTTTTTCCAATTGTGTCTATGAATAAAGACCTAAGCAATTAAACAACTCTATCAACTAGTTCTTATGAGTCATTTGAACTAGTTATGATAAAGATGAATACGGTTAATATGAAAGAGCTCATATGGAAAACCATTGGTTAAGTATTTGTGAACCAACTAAGTGTACATGTTTAGGTACGGTTACTCAAACCTAAATGAAATACATTTCATTTATGTGTGACAACCAGTTTCGATCTAACGGTTGAAAGATATTAGCTTGGTTGAATCAGGTTTTTCATCTGACGGTGAATATTGAATACTTTGTTACCAAGGTAACTTAGATTGCAAACCCTGATTTGAAAACCATATAAAGGAGACATCTAGCAATTGGAAAAACTAATACCAACGCCTCCTGTGTGATACTAGTTAGTTTGCTAGAGTCGATTCTCCTTTAACCTTAGGTTTCTTCTCGAGACCCTGTAGGTTAACGACTGAAAGACTTCATTGGGATTGTGTAGCCATATGAAACTATTTTTAATTTAGTTGAGCGATCTGATCTTGCCATTTTCTATCGTACGAGTTCAATTGAATAATTGACTTGAGATTATATATCCGATAGGGCAAGATAAAAATAAATCACAAACATCTTCGTCTCATCGTTTGTGATTCCACAATATCTAATTTCGCTACCATACGATTTAGATTATTCTGAGGTGATTGATAATACTAGGATTTTCTTCGGGAATATAAGTCCGGTTTATCAATTAGTTCCCGTTCACCTTGATTTATCAAAAGACGGAACAAAAAACTCTTGGGTATTTCTATAGGAGAAAGATTTATTTAATCATATAGACTTTTCTGTGTGAGACAGATTTGTCTATCAAGTCTTCGACTTTGGGTCGTAGCAACTCTTAGTTGTGGCTGAGATCAACTCTTAGAAAATCATATATCCTGCTGGGATCAGAGACGTAAGGAGGGCGACTGTACCTTGAATCAGTGTGAGATTGATTAGGGTTCAACTACAGTCCAGACCGAAGTTAGTTTGTAGTAAGCTAGTGTCTGTAGCGGCTTAATACAATGTGGTGTTCAATCTGGACTAGGTCTCGGGGTTTTTATGCATTTGCGGTTTCCTCGTTAACAAAATTTCTGGTGTCTGTGTTATTTCTATTCCGCATTATATTTTGTTATATAATTGAAATATCACAGGTTGTGCGTTCGGATCAATCAATTAGAATATCCAACCTTTGGTTGTTGATTTAAATTGATTGACACTTGGATATTGTTCTTTGGTACCATCCAAGTTATCTCTCTAGTATTTGATAAAGACTCGCACATCTCTATTTTCTTGAGTATAAATCAAATCGAGAGAACGAGATATTAACTCTTTGATATACTTTTATCTAGATTGAGTCTGACTGTCTAGTTGATTCTCTAGAAAGTATATTGGAGTTAGTCCATACAAATTACTAACCGAAATATTGGGTATGGTTGTTGTACCTCCACATTTTTAACTTGGATATTGGTCTTTGGTACCATCCAAGTCTATCTCTCTAGTATTTGATAAAGACTCGCAGATTTCCATTTGCTTGAGTAAAGATCAAATCGAGAGATTGAGATATTAACTCCTCGATATACTTTTTATTAAGATTGAGTCTGACTGTCTAGTTGATTCACTTAAAATTATATTAGAGTTAGTTCATACAAATTGCTAATCGAAATATTGGGTGAGGTTGTTAGACCCCCGCTTTTTCAAGTGGTATCAGAGAAGGCAAACACATTTAAGACCTCAAAAGTCTGTGTTTGTAGTGATCTGACTCTATGGAAAAAGGTGCTATCTCTGATAAACGCGTCACCAGAAATAAAGACTCTGTTTATAATAGGTCTATCAAAGAAAAAGATCCGTCAATCTCGGTTATAGACGAACCTAGTGTTCAAATGAAACAGACCAGTACTGGCATGTGTTATCCTGATGGATCTGACACTATTGCTCAAGAGGAAATATCTAGAGAGAATAAACTAATTCCAAATCTTGTTAGAATTCAAGCTGATAAATTCGAACAGTTGAAAAAACATGTCAATGTTCTTCTTAGTGTAGTAAAAGACTATGGGTCCCGTGAAAAGGCTTCTTATTCGATCAACTCGTATCTTACTTGAGGCAAAACTTAAAAAAATGCTTTAGAAATTGAACATCTCTTGAGTAAACTCTCCATTCAAGGATGTTCAAAAATGTCTTCTATACCATCTACACAAACTGAAAGAGCTCCAGTTTCAGAAGTAACTTCAGGTTCTCTTCCCACTCAAACTGATGCACATGGGATTCACACATCAGTTAGAAGAGAGAAATCTCAAACGATAATGTTAGGTATGCAATGTATAATCACTTATGTGATCAGAAAGTATGCCTCTTTTGTGAATCAAAAGGGCATATAGTGCAAAATAGGAAACCCAAGTTCAAAAACAAATCGTTGATTCAACTTCAACACACCTTAGATTTGATTCTTAAAGGTGTAACTGACATTCGTATGTCTAAGCCAATTGGTTTTAATACACGTCCTGTGTTTCCTACCAGGAAAGTCAGTTCAATGAGTACCTCAAATGCACAAAAACATAATAGACCTGTTGACAAATATCGTCCAAGAAGAACTCATGTTCTCTCTCCTGTCAGAAATGGAGATAATGATAACCTTGATGTGAAACATGCATCAAGTAAAGAATGCAAATATGAGAAGATGGATGACAACCTTAAATTTATTATTAAAGGATATAAGGAAACCATTAACAGGATGACTGCTCCATCTAGACAACACTCATCAGGTAAGAATCCTTACTATGTGTCGTATTATGATGATAGTAAGTTTTATGATAATTTTTCACATCATGACATCTTTCCTCTAAAGTACAGAAGGAAGAGATTTAACCAAAAACAATATTCATTTGATGAGCTAAGAGCTCATACTTGTGCTACTTAATCACAAGGTTGAAATCTCTCACACAAAAATCCTGGTTGAGAGATATGCTCAGGTATATATACTTGTTGGCAATGGTATTTTCGGTTTCTCAAGCTATTTTCTTATCGTATTTAGCATGAGTATCTTTGCGAAAATGCTTGCACAAGTATTTTTTTTTACTGTGATCAGTTTTTTCTTTTTGGTTAAACTTGGTGTTACTCTTGTACTCTAAAATTGCTTCTCTTATGAGACATGTTTTTTTTTGGGAGTCTTTTTGATTTCCTCATATGCAAATAGTTTTATGCAAGGTCGTGTGCAAACGACTCTTGTCCTTCGTTTTGGTCAAGATTGATCTCGTACGGGCTACCCGTGTGTCTGGCAAGAATCAATTAAGGAAACCCTAAAAACTTCTTCCCTAAGAAAACTTTAAGTACTCGACCTATTGAATTATGTAAGTCACGTACGCATACTCTAGGTTTTGGGTTGTCAAGAATGTCTTCTTCTTCATCTCACTATGGTGATTTTGCAAAGGTATTTCTTGAGAAAGGTTTCGGTTTCGAATCAAAAGGGAGGAAGAAAAGAACTCTGGTAGAAGATGGTACACCCAATGCCTCATTCTACCATGCATACTCACATCAAGATGTTGAGAATGAGGATATGGTTTCTGCTGAAGTGGTTCATGACTTTCTTAAAGATTTCAAGAAAGCAAAGAGGCAGCTTGTTGATACTATGAAGGATCTTGATGTGATTAGAACTGAGTTGAAAAAGGTTACTACTGACCTTGGTTTCATAAAGTCACATGTTAAAGGACTTCTCAATGAGTATATCTTCTCTGAAGATGAAGTTGGTGATATGAATCACAAGCTCAAAGGTTTCGAAACCCGTGAGGCCGTCGAATGTGAATTTTGATGCATCTTTTGATCAATTTTCTGGAAGACATTGTGTTTGTTTTTATTTTTCTAGGAAACTTCTTAAGAGAATTTTTATTCTTGTTTAAGAAGGATAACTAGGGTTTGGAATAGCAATTATTGTGAGTACACATAGATATGTCCAACGTTTTCATCTTGCAATGTTTTTAGATTTATTTATTTAAATTCTAAAGTGATTTGGAAGATGATGTTTGCAGTATTAATATTTATGATTTTATATATTGCAAAATGTTATGGGATATGTGTGTTTGCATCCGTGAACTATTATTGTCCCATACGACGTCAAAATTTATCTCTTTCGTATGTCGATATGCATGTATTGATACAAGATCGATGAACTTTTGACAAACAAAAGGTAAGCCTATTATGTCAATTCTTTGATGGAAGATAGGTTAAAATCTTTTGTTTACAAAGATTATGTCTATTATATGTCGTTATGCAAATAGTGACGAAGATAGAATGAATCTTTGTATATTCCGCAGTGTTGATCTTACCTGATCCATATTTTATGTATATACTGTGCGGCTTCATAAGTCTTCTTATGTGAGAATTTCCAATTAGACTAATCATATATTCGTTTGTGATTAATTTGGTTGTGTATTCTGATTAAATTAATCATGGGTTCTCTTGTGATTAGTTTAATTGAGAATTTTGGATACAAAATCATTTGTTTTGTGGTCTTTGGTGTCCAAAGAAATCCTTCTTCTTTTTTTTTTGTAAAAAGTAAGTCGCTCATGTTGTTCTTTTGGGAATGACATCAAATGGGGGAGAGTTCTTTTGAACTTGCGCTTAATTTCCAAATCTTTGTGGGGAGTGCGGCTGTGGAATATTTTAGGAGTTATCTTGTATCTTTATAAACTCCTTGATGAATGCATTTATCTTCGGCTATATGATTGCATCTAAACAAAGTTGATATGTACTTTTCTTTGGTCTTGAAGCATATCCGTGGAAATTTCATTAGGATCCCGTTTTTGTACCTTTGCCAATTTTATTGACAAAAAGGGGGAGAATTAATATGTAGTTCACACTACAAATACATATGGTTTACGTGGTTTACGGATCATTATGTAAGGGGGAGTGGTTTTCATGTTGAGATGAAAGTATTGACTAAGGGGGAGTGATACATATCACCATATATAGTATTGTTTTCGAAATTGTGATATAAGAACTTTGATACTGTGTAATAATACTATTACACTGTATAAGAATGGTCGAGAGCTTTTGCTTTCTCATTGTTATGGCTATGGATCTTCAACAACTATGATGCTGATTTGAACATCTATGGAATCATGGGAGTACTTGGAAAAGACGAAGTTTTCGAGTAATGTTGAAGCACCAAAGAGATCAAGCATGTGGACGAGAAGATATAAAGTTTTATTTATTTTGTAATTCATATGTATTGATAGTTTTGCCATGAAAATTGACAAAGGGGGAGATTATTAGAGCATTGCTCGGTCGAACTCCCATGCCTTTCTATATCAAGCATGTTTGTCAAGTTTAGGGGTCAAAACTATATTTCTTGATTTCTAGACTACTTATAGCTAAGTCTCAGACTATGACAGTTAAGTGTAGTTGAGCTCCAGACTCCACGGCGATCATCTTACGAAGACGAAGAACTACTCAAGGAACCGGTGGAACTTCATCCGACTAAAAGGTATGTGGAGACTTGAACTTATCTATCACTCAAAATTCTACCTCTCTATCTCCTATTCTTGAGACAAAGTCGTATAAGTATGATAGTTTTCATACATACACATTTACTATTTCGAGCCGAGTTTACTCGCCTATCTTTTTCTCGAAATATGTGTTGGTAATCTTTCTCTTTAACCAATTTTCATCTTAACCCGTGACGAAAGTCATGATGACGTTTCAATCTTGAAAATAGCTTTGATGACGATAGTTGTGAATAACGACTCTTATAACATTATAGAAGAATATTTCAATGATTGAAATGTAGAGTTGAGATTACGTAACCAACTATGGATATAAGCATATATAGTATGTTTGCAAATTAGTGTATAAATCCATGTGCCGGAAACCAAGTGTGTGCATACGGTATTGGTGAAGGAGACAGGTTGGGTACGCGTACGCGTACCAGCGGAAGATTTCGAACCGAAAATTTCTGTTGAGTTTGTAGTTTGCAAACTGTTAAACCAGTCAACTTAGGTACGCGTACCGTACGTGTACCCATGGAAGTTTTCGACCGAAAATTTCTGCTGAGTTTGTAAACTCAAATCCGGTAGCTACGGTACAGTACCCGTACATGTACCCAAGATAATTATATTTCTCAAATCGTAATTTCATGAACTTAAACAATAAATCAATAAGGAATTCATCTTTGCAAACCGTGGCTATATTGTTCATGAATTGATTCAAGTGAATAAAACCAATTTTGTTTCAATTGTGTCTATTCATAAAGACCTAAGCAATTGAAAAACTCTTCAACTAGTTCTTTTGAAGTCGTTTGAACTAGTTGTGAAGAAGATGAATACGGTTAATATGAAAGTGCTCATATGGCTAACCATTGGTTAACTATTTGTGAACCAACCAAGTGTACACGTTAAGGTACGGTTACTCAAACCTAATGAAATACATTTCATTTATGTGTGACAACCTAAGTTTAACGGTTGAAAGATATTAGCTTGGTTGAATCAGGTTTTTCATCTAATGGTGAATATTGGATGCTTTGTTACCAAGGTAACTTAGATTGCAAACCCTGATTTGAAAACTATATAAAGGAGACATCTAGCAATTGGAAAAACTAATCCCCCCGCCTCCTATGTGATACTAGTTAGTTTGCTAGAGTCGATTCTCCTTTAACCTTAGGTTTCTTCTCGAGACCCTGTAACGACCGAAAGACTTCATTGGGATTGTGTAGCCAGACGAAACTACTTTTCTTTTAGTTGAGCGATCTGATCTTGCCATTTTATATCGTACGAGTTCAATTGAATAATTGACTTGAGATTATATCTCCGATAGGGAAAGATAAAAGAAATCACAAACATCTTCGTCTCATCGTTTGTGATTCCGAAATATCTAGTTTCGCTACCATATGATTTAGATTATTGTGAGGTGATTGATAACTCTAGGCTGTTGTTCGGAAATATAAGTCCGGGTTATCGATTAGTTCCTATTCACCTTGATTTTTTCATAAGACGGAAAAAAACTTTTAGGTGTATCTGTGGGAAACAAATTTATCTACTATCATATACTTTTCTGTGTGATGCAAATTTGTTTATTAAAGTCTTCGACTTTGGGTCGTAGCAACTCTTGGTTGTGGGTGAGATCAGCTAAGGGAATCAAGTGCGTAACATCCTGCTGGGATCAGAGACGTAAGGAGCGCAACTGTGCCTGGAATCAATGTGAGATAGATTGTGGTTCAACTACAGTCCAGATCGAAGTTAGTTTGTAGTAGGCTAGTGTCTGTAGCGGCTTAATACAGTGTGGTGTTCAATCTGGACTAGGTCCCGGAGTTTTTCTGCATTTTCGGTTTCCTCGTTAACAAAATTTCCGGTGTCTGTGTTTTAATTCTATTACGCATTATATTTTGTTATATACTTAAAATATCACAGGTTGTGCGTTAAGATCAGTCAATTAGAATATCCAACCTTTGGGTTGTTGATTGAATTGATTGACACTTGGATATTGGTTTGTGATAGCATCCAAGTTATTTCTTTTATTCAATCGGGCTCGCAAATTCCAATTTTTTTCATTGCAGATTGAATTGAGAAATTGAGATATAAACTCTTTGATATACTTTTCTATACATTGAGTATGACTGTCTAGTTGATTCTCTTGAAAGTATATTGGAGTTTGTCTATTCAGATTGCGAACGAAATATTGGGTGTGGTTGTTAGACTCCGATTTTTCAATATGATCTCTAATATATTATTCTTAGGACTAAATAGTATACCCTACTTACCAGATTTGTATATAAAAAAAAAAGCCTAATGGATTAGTTAGTTGAATAGTGTGCATCTGCAGCATAATTATATACGCAAAATGCATGGTATGCATGTTAGCATCAATATGAATGAGAACCAATTACACCAAAAAAAGCTCTCTCATTCTCTCTCAAGAATTTTTGTAGTAGGGAAAAAAATTTAATAAAAAATGAAACAACATTAAATGAAAAAAAGAAAGAAAAATAGACGAAACCAAAATTGGTTTCATTGGACAAACAAAATGAAAACTAAATAACATAATTCTGATTTCGACAACACCAAAATTATACATTCTTTACTGGTTTCAGTCCACATATCATTCAATAATCGATGGCAGTAGTTCATCTTCAGGACCTAGAATTTTATCCAAAAAATTTGAAATTGCATGTTCACAAATAAAATTATCTTTCATCATTTTTGTCCTACATATCACCAGAAATGTAATTCAAAACCATAGATATCCAAAAATGAATGAAAACCCATATCCAACGAATCATAAATCAATTTTCGCAAAGAAAAAAATTTAATGGAAATATCACAAAAAATCATAAATATGTCTAATGATCTAGCATTAGGAGATTGTCATTCAAGCAGATTCTTCAACGTTGCTAGAATCATCAAAGCGAAAGTTGGAAACCCTAATAAAATCGGGGTTTTCGAGCAAAATGGTGGATGATAGTATTTCCAACGAAGGAGAATTTATCAAATTGAAGAATTGATGTAGGAATTCGTAACCACGGGCATCGTGATTTATAAATTTTTCAATTGTTGTTGTTGTTTCACTATCGGTTATCAGATGATCATCCAATATCCTTTTTTTATTATAATGTTTCAAGCGATTTAACACCCTAGGTTCTGCGCAACAACTAAAATGAAAAGAGGAGGAGGTGCTGCTGATGGTGCTAAAAGAAAAAAAGAAGTGGACCTTGATGGTGAAGGATAGGGAGATGACAACGGTTTTGGTGGTGGTGGTGGTGCTGGAAATGTTGTTCTGGTGTGAGAGAATAGAGAAAAAAGTAATTCTTTGGTCTCGTATGGAAAAAAATGAAAAAAAGAAGAATGAGAGGGTAGATCGGGAATTTTCTAAAAATGAAAGTTTACTTGCTTTAAGATATTTGGAGATTTTGTGTCGATATTTATTGTTCAATATGGAGCTTTACGAATCTCAATTTATGGGTGGAATTTTGTATATCAAATTTGGTCAACTTGTTGTTTTACTTCTTATTATAATAATCATTATCTATAAGAAAAAGTAAAATTTAGAAATCATAAAAAATTTATCACAGAATTTAGAAATCATAAGAAAAAGTAAAATTTATCACAGAATTTTATATCGTTTGAAAGCTTTTTAAACATGGGTATTAATTTTATAATTACGGAAGTTAATTTTGAAAGGACAAAAATTTTAAATGAAAAAGGCCATCTAGAGTGTGGGGCGGATGAAGTACTATGCTTAAACAAAAAACAAGAGAAAAACGAAAAAAGCAAGAGAATTAAACTGTGAAACTAAACACCAGATGAAGTTGTAACACTAAAGAAGTATATAACTTTTCTAAATTTATTTTTAATGTTAACATGAAAGTCTTCTACATATATCCACCCCCACAATAAAAGTAAGAACAAGAATTTGTAGTTTCCATTCCCACAATTCCACCCACATTTCAAACGCTAGTCTCCATATTAAAAAAACACTAGCAGTACACTCCTCTTTATATGACCTTGATCAAGCTTTAAAAGTACCCATCCCATGTCCATGAATGAATCTTGCACTTTCCTCAGTATAAACATGAGTTTCATTCATCAACCTGCAGTCGACATTTTAAACACCTTCATTAGCAACTTTCTTATGGATTGCAAATCAAAATTTTATTTGATTGTGTTCTCATAAGGCCAAGGATGTGAGAACTCACGAAAGGTGAACGCTCTTGTTCATGGTGGTACAAGAGATAAGGGAAGCCCCATTGAGATATTCCAATTCACCATTGATTCTCTCCTCAATTCTGCTGTCGATTTGCTTGGCATCGAGCACAAATGGTTCATCGGAGGCCTGAAAAACATAAAAAGTTCGTAAGTCAGTACCAAATATGAACCATGTATCAAGGAAGGCACAAGTTAATGCACATTTCTTACCATAACCCAACCCCAAGTATCAGCAAAAGAAGGCACATGGGCCGTGTATGCCACCACATCTACAAAACCATACGTACCAAGATTAATATTCATTTTCTCCGTAAACTAACAATTAGATTGTTGCATTAATATTCAGTTTGAGTAATAACTTACGCTTAAAAACATGTCTCAAGGTGTTGTATATGGAAGCAAAAACCTCCTTGTGGGTCAGAACACCAGCCGGTCCGGCCTACATTCGAGCAAATAAAAGAAACAACTGAGAATTGGACAGTAGATTGCACCATGCAACTCTTTTAAATCCTGACTTATGTTAGAAATCAACGTATCAAGCTAGTATAGAGATAGAATTACCTGAGTAACAAAGATGCCATTGGGGTTGAGCTTAGGCTTAAGAATTTGCTCATAGAAAGATTTTGTGTAGAGTTGATAGCAAGGCCCTCCTTCAACTGGATCAGCTAAATCACCCACAATCAAATCAAACTTCTCTTGTCTCCTCTCCAATTCATCCCTATATATATAATTTCATCAACAAACAATTTAGTATTTCAAACCATTTTTGTTGCTCTTAATTGCATTCATATCCATAAAACTCAGTACTTACTTGGCATCGTCAATAACAAGGTGAAGCTTTGGATTGCAAAATGCATCCCAGTTCATAGTCAGATGCTTGCGGCAAAAATCAACCACCTCCTGCAATTCTCGCACATGTCATGCACCAACAGTTACAACAAAACTGCAAGCAAACTGGGTGTATTCATTGTCATCCAGCAAAACTGTATCCACTTTGTGAATCAGACTGGCAAAACCTAGTGGCACACGTGGGTCCCACATATCTTGGGAAGTGGGTCCTACATTCCTTCCACATCTCTACTTTTCAGGAAGATTCATTCATTCGGCATCAAAGGAATACAAAATCTAGATAGAGTGTGTTGGTCCATTAAGAGAATCCGCATGCGGCTAATGTTTTTCTAGTGGGACCAAGTGAAAAATTCTTACTTGGTCAATATCACACATGACAACTTTGTCAATGCTTTTGTGCTTCAAGATTTCTCTGGCAGCTGAACCTTCTCCTCCACCCATGATGAATACTGTTTTTGGACTGCAAATGTTTTGCCATTTTAGCATATTAATTCACGCACTATCAACAAAGGAAACGAAATACACACTTTCAACAAAGGAAACGAAATATGGTATTACTCTTTAAATGAATTGTACGGTTTTAGAATATGGGCATCCAACTCACAATTAATTGACAATGAGTGGAGAGGCCTTAAAAGATAGATTATAAACCGCAGGATCTTAGATATTCAGATAATGTGGGACTAATAATCTCAACACATGGTGTTGTTCATATTAGAAGGTTAGATTTATATTTGTTCATATATTTAAAATTACATCTTTACATGAGCATCGTATCGTGCAATTATCGTATAATCAGTGATGAAAAGTATATCAATGGAGAAGAGAATTACTTGGGGTGGTGAAGGAGAGGAGGGTGAATCAAGCACTCATGGTAGATAAATTCATCATTCTCAGCACTTTGCATCTTCCCATCAATCACCAAAATCTAACAAGTATTTACAAAATTATTAATAAGATAAAATTTGATTTTTAAGGATTTGAAATATTTGAAAGAGTAACAAAGAATGAATATCAAAATTACCTTTCCAAAATGTTTAGTATCCAAGAGTGCTATGTCTTGATACTTACTGGTTCCTTTGTGCAAAGTACTGATCATAAAAATAACAAATTGAATTAATTAAAAAAAATTAGTAAAATGAAAATCTTGATTGAAAATAAACAATAAAATTAATCTTAACAAGACTGAGATATTGATAGTATACCTGTTAAGAGCAAAAGACCATTTAAGATAATCATCAATCTCTTCTTCATACCAGCTACATTCCTTATCATCAGCATCATCAATATCACAATCTCCATTACTATTCACCTCAATCTTAGTATTAATAATATTATTATTTTTCAAAATAATCTCTTGATTATTATTATTCATCTTACTCATCAAATTTTGATTAATATCATTTCTAATGACACACTGAGGATATGGAACAGCATTAACAACATGAACATGATCATTATTTGAACTCAAAATCTCTACTGCTCCTCCACTACCCATTCTTGACAAACAAATCTTAACACTAGAGAGTGATTGATGAAAACAAGAACACCACACAAAAACAAGAAACAGTAGCCAAGTATGATGTAAAAACTAAGAGGGTACAAATGTGAGGTGGTGGTAATGGAGAGGGGTGAATGGGGGTTTATATAGAATAGAGATAGATGGGGTTTAAGTCTTTAGTGATGGAATCAAGAGAAAAAGAGATAAACTCAATCAATGCAAGATATTATCATAAATGCATTGTAAGAATGACAAAAGGCAGTAACTCTCATTAGTTGGATGGAATAACAAAACGCATGCTAAAGCCCCCCTATCCATGAAAAGTTAAGTTGGTACCAACAATGTCCACTTTATCTGATCAGTGTGTCCTCTTTGTAATCCGGGCCTTGAGGGAGAGAGCCTGAGGGGAATTAGGATTTAAAAGCAAGTAACAAAATGAGTACTTTTGATTTATACAGAAGGGCATTATTATGGTCCTGCTATTCTTCAGTACCTTATTACTCATAACCACTGCATATTACCCAAATGCTAAAATTTGAACTAGTTAAATTAGTTAAAGGATTGATTCTCATATTTGAAGTTAGAAATTCGATATTTTATGTTATAAATATCTATATTGTATTCTATTCGATTATTGTTATATCTAATTTATAATAATTATGATTCTAAATATAACTAATTGTAACTAGATATTATTATAACAGTATTCGAAACAACTATTTTGTCTGCATAGAAGCTAGCAGAGTTCTCACATGTTTGTGCCTTTGGAACAATTGTGTTCATGTTTTTCTCGTAGAATGATAAAGTCTCCGAGTATTGATTTCTATGATCTGAGTCCATAACTATGTTACACTCCAACTTTAGAAGAAGAAAAAAAAATGGAGAAAAAACCGGGCTTCAGCATGCTTGGCATTACTTCCAAAAGTTTGCAATCAATATTCCTAGTTAGTATCCCAAATTTATTATCAAGTATCTTTGAACATGTTAATATTCAGTGTCGTAAACTATCTCAAACTAATTTACCGTTTCTTTTTTAAACAGGCAAAAGTGTTTATTAAGTAAATTAGAAAGCTTAAAAATGATCGATAATTGAGACGCGCAAGTTCTTTTATTTTTGATGAAAAATATGGAGTAAGTTAAAATCTGCATTTGTTTTAATGGTTAAACATTTGAAATTGATGTGTGACTTGAGTTCAAAATTCAAATACACCTCAGTTTTGATTAGAAAAATAAGAAAATAATGGGTGTATGATTTGTCAGAAAAAAGATGAAACAAATAAGAAAAATGGAGAATAGACAAGCAGATCTGCTATTCCATTTCAAAAAGTATAATTAATGCTCCTAGTATCTCAAGTTAAATTTCAAATATTTGTGAACCACTTTTTACTCCCTCCGTCCCCAGTATATAGGCGGAGAAGATTACACCTCTTAGATTAAGAGATTGCATGTATTTTATAAAATTTAATAGTATATTTTTCCTATCTATACCCTTCGTCTTATTCTCAATTTAATTTCTCGTACAACATAAATAAGGATATGCAAGCCAAAAAACATCTTAAGACTAGATTTTCTCCTATATAGTGGGACTAAAAAAAATCCAATATTCCGCATTTATAATAGAGACGGAGAAAGTATGTTTTCTATTATATCTATTTTAATTTTTTTCGTTGATATTAAACATTTATTAAGTAAATTAGAAATTTAAAAATGGTTCACACCAAAAAAGAGTAAGTTAGAATTCTGAGTTATTATCTTGTGGAATCATATAGCCCTCAGATCAGGGCCGAAACCAAATAAAGACATGTAGAATATGTTGTCTATTGACTTCGAAAAATCAAGCACATAACTTTAAAATTTTATGTGAAATATCCACAGTGAAGCGACAACTTTCCAAGATTTAGTTTTGGACGTTAGAAAAGCTCCAACAAAAAAAAATACCCGCAAGAAAATGTGTAGGGATTTTTCTAGGGACACATTGGCTGACCATTTTGATCTAACAACGGGATTAGACTGGACAGTGACCATGGCTTAACTTCTCCTGGCTCCATCCACTCCCAAAAGTGCTAAATACCACCCTTTTTTTTTTTGTTGATGTATATATATGTATGTATTATATTGGATGTTTGTAAAGAAATTCAAGTTCAAGCCTAGTGTAATTTTTTATTTTAGGCCCAATCCCTTCTAGCATAAAACTTGGTTTTGTCACCCGCTGGCATACAAAAAATTTTCTTTTAAAGCATTGCCAGTATATAGTTGGTTGTGAATTGTGACACTACTTACAAAAACATTTCTCAAAAATATCTTCCACAAAAGAATGCATAGAGCAATAAGAACCGGCATGGCTCACTAAAGTACAATTTCAAGCTATGGTGGTAGGTCGTAGTACTGCATTGGAGTATGTGGGTCCCACCGTAAGAGTGGTTTTGAAACAATGAGAGGGGAAGACGAAAACATGTCGAGCTGCTGCGCGTGGTGTCGATCCACTAAATGCATCAACCAAGAGAAGAGAAGAGAAGAGATCGATTTATTTTGGTTGTGGACATCCCACTCGATGATTTTCATCCGAATCAAACCAAACCAATAAACAGGAGTATTTATTAAATATATTGCACACTC
Organism: Papaver somniferum; assembly: GCF_003573695.1. Lineage (NCBI taxonomy): Eukaryota > Viridiplantae > Streptophyta > Magnoliopsida > Ranunculales > Papaveraceae > Papaver > Papaver somniferum. The sequence goes on along the minus strand of NC_039359.1, from coordinate 48,162,855 downwards.
CATAATCATCATATCAACTCTTTGCGTGCTCGTGCTGCATGTCTACTTCATTACTAGTCTGCTTCTTAACTCAATTACTCCCCACAACCACTTGCCAACAGGTGTGTTGATTGCCACTTATATCTGCCCTACCGCCTACCGCATCTCCCCTGGACCAATTTGGTTTGTCTTCAGAACCATTTCTAATCGAGTGTACTAGCCTCTATCTTCTTGTAAAAGTTTACCTATTGTTTATCTTATTCACTGAAAAAAACTGCTAATGAATGCGTTTTTTGTGTATAGGTTAACCCCCTTTTTGCTTTTTTGTGTTTTGTTATGGCTAGTGATGTTATGGGGAAAACCTTCCCTCGTTCTGTAAGGCTCAGCTAGTTTCTCTACAACATCCATATTACGAGGAAAAAAAAAGACTAAATAGAACAAAGTTATTGGCAAAAACTGTCTCTTGGAGTGTAAATTGGTAAATTATAATAATGTAAGAAACAAAACTTTAGAAATAAGTAGTGTAATTATCAGGGTTTTAGGCGGCTTTCAAAAGTCATAATCATTTCATTCATTTGTAGGCTCACAGTCACTACTACAACATATTGAGATGGAAATATGCATGAAAGAGACACTTCATGTTTTGTGTAGTTGTTGTCTTCACAAGTCAATGACTTGATAGCCAGGAAGATCTGTATGAATTTGCACGCTTTCAGTAGTGGTCAAACCTTTTTCTTTGATGTTTGCACCTACATTAACTAAGTCAAAGTTATATAATTTTTGAGATAAACTTGCAGCAAAGTCAAGTGTTACTCAAAGCTTAAACAATATGATTACTGCTAATTATGACTACTAATACTTGTTTTTGCTCATTTGTTTATCTTGGCAGTTCACATATGCTTGTCACACTCATGGACTACAGCACGCACCAAAGTTGCAAGAGAAATCGATCTTCGATGTTTCAAATAAAACTTAGGGAAAATGATTTCAAACCAAAATCGAACGTGAAAACTGTGTTGTCATGCTTATGAATACACAGGGAACATGCACTTTTAAACAATCAAATCTGCTATCACAGAGAAGCACGTAAATGTGGATGTAGAATTTTATGCCTTGGGAGTTCATGCTCATTGTGTTGTTATATACTCATATGTATGTGATAGTATGCCTCATCTAACTAAACCATTTGAAGTACTTTTTTTTTAAAGATTTTTTTTTTAATTTAAATGATAAAACATTCTCAAAAGAACTGATTACTACCACCACCACCATTACCGCATTTGGTGAACACTAGTAATCTAGTATGTACTACTACTATGTTTGTGGATAATCAACTTAAAAGCTCCCGTAACCAATAGAAAGGTAAGACAGCAGCATTCCATTTAAGAAAAAAGTGGAGCAAAAAGAAGGTTAACTTTGCATGCGTGGTGGGTTGATAGGTTTGTTTTTCGTGCCTTAAGATTTTCCAACAAACCACAATTATGTTAACCATACGGTGAAAAATAATAATGACTCAAAAGTTATCATGTTTAATGGTCTGGAGTTGGTTTTCCACATGTTTATATAATGTTGGGGTGTGATGAAAGATTTCATCAGCATGATGCGTCGTAAAACTTGAACTAGCCCATATCTGCAATGCCATTTAACTTAAACAGTTGCACTTGTTTTGCTGCATAAACAGCTGGTTATGCAGTTTCTGCTGGTGAGGAGAAACAAAATCAAAATCAATGTCGGTACTAAAATGTGGGCCGGAATCAATTCTGGCTTTGCTACAGAAAGAGCCCATATTCTTGAACTAGCCCATTTCTTAAAGATTAGAAACCTATTATAAGGGCTCTCAAGATTCGGTTTTGAAAAAATTGTTGAGAGGTAAAGATGATGTTGGTCCTACACGTCTCGGTCACAACAATAACTACACCTTTTTCTAGAATAGTAAGAGAAAGAACTTGCTTTCCGTTGTACTATATTCCTCCTTTAAAAGGCTTTTCCCAAAACTTCTTATTTACTATTAGTACCATTCATCATAACATAACCCTTAACTTCTCACTAATCTCTGCCTTGTCCTTTCTATTCCGTCGACATACCCTATTGGACATGGGCCTTAGTCCCCCAAGTTCCCATTTCCTAGTGGGTTTGTCTCCTCTTTTCTATCGAAGGGTACATAATTATTTTCATGTATCAACATTAGTCTCCTGATTATTGGGTTCATTGTCAAATAACCCAATAATCACTCGATTCTTTACCCAGGCTCCCAGGGGAGTGAGAGAAAATGTTACCTTTATCCACCCATGTTTCCTCTACCAGTTGTCCCTCTTGCGGCGTGTCAAGAGTCCTTTCAGTTTCCTTCAGTTATTTTACCTTTTTGTAACTATCACACCCCTCTCCGGAGGTTGCCTATATATACATTATTTCTCCCTTTTACTTTCCATTTATTCCATTATTTTTACTCTGTTTTGGACTTACCTCACTCGCGCCATGTCGAATGATTCTTTTATGACTGACTCGTCTGAAGAGGAAGAGATGTAGAATGAAGTAAGTGCAGAAATTGAAGGGGATAAGCTTGGTGATCAGGAGGCGCCACTGCTACCAAGGCTCGCAGATGGTGTCTCTTACACAATGATCACTGCCGATCTGAAACGCGTCTTGAAGCCGAGGGTTCTTCGTACTAGCTAAAATGTGCCCCCCACAGAAGACATCCTCATCCCTCGCATTCTCAACCCTTCCGTATCCATACCCTCATATACCCGGATGGCTTATGCACCCCGAGCCGGAGGAACTAACTCTTTTTTCATTCAACAAGGTACCGTGCATGGCTGTTCACCGCGGTGATTATTCTCTTCCCATTATCAAGTTCCGCTCTACTGCAGTAACATAATCTATATGGACACATCCGGTGTCGTACATCTTGTCCAACCCCGACTACGTAGCCGCTATCAGATCAGCAGGTAGAAAGGATGCAATAAAAGCGTCCCTTTACTGGGAGGTAGTTAGGTATAGGCATGACGTCATGCGACTTTGCTGCCGCTGGGTGACTCCTGTTCACACTTTTTTTTTGCATGGCGGGAAGCTACTATTGTTCAGTTTACGTGGTTTCTATTACGGGGTTTCCCGTCCATGGCACTCATTCTTATGACGAGGCGTTTGTTTTCGAGGTTATGATTGATGAAGATAAATAGTTATGGGCCTATCTGATAAATTGGAAAGATGCATCACGTAAGAAGCGGGTGAGAAAGGATCATATGTCGACAAATGGGGGTGGGCCTAAAGCCAGTGGTCGAAAGGAAAAGTTAACCCCTGCAACTAAAGGGAAATCCATCGCATTGGGGGCAGGAAGAACCCTAATTTTGGGCATACCAAAATCTTTGAAGGCATACCGCATGAAGACAAAAAAGGCTGTGAAATAGCAAAATCAGATTACCCGTTAACCCAACTTTTTTTAATGGCAAATCTGCCCTTTACGATTAGTGTTAGTAATATTGATTAGTGATTAAATATTTTGTTTAGTGATTAAGATAATTTTCAGAATTATAAAAGGTTGTTTAGATGATTTTTTTGATCATGGTTCGGCGAAACATGTTGAGGTTCGGCTCACATCTATGAGCCGAACAACATCCTGAATAGCCCAGAAAAATAATAATTACTGGTTCGACTTATATTTCGAAAATCGTATGAGCCGAACATCAATTTGTTATTTTTTGGGTTAAAATATTGTTATTGGTTCGGCACATATTGAGAATATCGTAATAGCCGAACCTCATAAATCTGCTAGGTTCGGCACAAATTATGATTATCGAATATGACGAACCCCTATGCATCTCTATCTGTGACTAGGTTCGGCTTAAAATTTCATGAAATTTTAAGCCGAATTGTTCATATACACTTACAGGAAGCTTTTGTGATGAACAATTCGGCTAAAAATGCAACTCAATTTTGAGCCGAACCCAACACTTTTGATGGATTAGAAGACGATTTGGTTTGCCTAGTCCCTAGTTTTCTTTGTACGAGTCATTATGTGGTTGAGTTTAATCGACAATCAAATTTTTACGAATCGACAATTAATCACGATGATGAATTTTTTTTCGCAGGAGGGGGAAGAGTTCGGCTAGAGGAGGAAGAAGAAGAAGAGATGTTAAGGGAAACTGATTTTGATTAGAAAACTGATTTTAAATTTTTATATTAAGGGTATATAGGTAATTGAACTACCCATAGGGTACCCCTTATAAGGTCATCCAAGATGGGACTATTGTTTTGTATGCCTTGAAAGATTTTGGTATGCCCAAAATCAGGGTTCGGCAGGAAACCACCTTCGTCGCGTCCGACAGGAGAGCGCTTACTTGCCAGCTCCACGCAGCCTTTGAGGCCATCCATGGTTCGACGGCTTCACCCGCGCAGGATGTCGATTCTTATGATTTTATTATTAAACTGAACAGACACGTCCCTCCTTTTCTCCCTGGATCAAATATTGGGCCTCAAGATTAGTTGATCAGAAGGTCATGCCTCCTCTTCATAAGAAAAAGAAACTTCATGCAGAGTTGGTGGCCTTTATTTTATTTTGGATTTGTCACGATGTTTTTGAGTACAGTCCTCGGGACACCATTAAGAGAGAGCTCATGCCGATGGCTGTATTGATGTCACGCGATGTTTCTTTCCCTCTGGATTCGATGTTTTTGGGGAGTTTGTATCGTCAGTTGGAGTTGTTGTGTCATGATATCCGCCGGGTAGACGTAGTTCATGAAGTTGAAACCTTTGTTCCTACTTCTTTTATTCATGTGTGGACTTGGGAGCGCCTTTCCGGGTACGCCTATGGGTCTCGTTCATTGGCAGTTCATCGTGAAGAGGAAGTTAAGATAGAAGATTGTACTGTTACCACGGTTCCTGCTACTTATAGTTATTCGCGCATTGCTCTTTGGCGCGCCAAGGACGCCATAGTGGATTTTATGGATATATCTAAGGATTTCAAGCCTTTCCCCTTCCATGATTATCATTCTAGCCCTGCGTATTATGACTTTGCATCCCAGCTAGAGGGTTTGATGCTGGATTCATTGCAGGTTATGTCAATATAGGATCTTGACTCAGTAATGGCGGTATTTCCCGGTTCTTCCTGGTTTTTGCATTGGGAAATATATGGAGATGTGTTATAATCTTAATCGTGCGTATCAGAAATTGGGGTTTCATCAAGGGGTTCCTTTTCCTTACTCCCCTTGGTTTGTATCCAATGTCTCGGCGGTTCGTGCTAGTTTAGATAGTTTTGTCTTTAAATATGCAACTCGTCTAAGTGATCATGGGATTAATGTTTTTTTTCCAACATCCTATCACAGATCGTCCCTTAGCCATTTCTGAGGTGACACATGATTATCATGATCAGATTCGTCGGCGCGCGTTGAATTTTGTTTTGCATGAGGAGTCCCCTCCTCCTCAGCTGGTTTATGATGATCTTAAATTGATGCATGCGTCTGGTCGTATTAAGTTAAGTAACGAAGTAGCGAGAGAGCATGACTTTAGGTCTGGCACCAAAGGTCGCCCCTTGAAGCCGCTGGTGACTTCTTGGGACCCACCGGAGGGGCATGAGACTATAAGGAAAGAATTGAAGAAGAAAGGAGATAAGCCCCCCTTTTCTAGTAGGATACCTACTGGGATTTATATCCCGAGACTCGCTGCTAGCTTTCCAGTGACGCAGGTGCATTTTGAACTTGTCTTGTGTTCTCCTTTTTTCTTTTTTCGGAAAAAATAGCGGGTTCATGCATTCACAGAGGCCCTTACCATCCAATCATGTGGGTTGCAAACTGCCCTCATATTTGATAGAGGAGTACCTGAATATACCTGAACGCAAGTGGTCTCAGAAGAGTCTTTCCAAAAAGGCCAAACGGGACGCGGCTATGTCATCAGTTGCTCGTGCTTGTTCCTCCGCTAATACTTTACGTATGTCTCTTGTGCAGACTCAACGGGGTACTGGCGGTAGTCCGACCCTTTCTTTCACGGATCGTACGCAAAGACTTGGTATTGAATTTCAGAGGGATCTTGATGGGTTTCTCCATGTTTGCATGTCTCATCGGTTAATCCTTGAATGGAGAAAAGATTTCGTACTAGAGGCCAAGTTTTAGATTTCCCTAGTAAGTTGCTGGATTCTCTTAGTCCTACCGGATCAACTCATTCGGTTTTGGGCGGGTCTTCTGTCCAGGTGGTTCCTCAACTAGATTCTCTTGAAGGTAACTGCTCATTCTTTGCCTTACACGTAGCACGATGTTTAATCTGTGGCGTCCATTGTTTTCATTATAGTTATATACGTTGAGTTTTCTTTCTTAAGAAGTTTTGTTAACGAGGAAACGACAAATGTAGAAAAGGGACCTAGTCCAGATTAAATTCCAAACTGTATTAAGCCGCTACAGACACTATCTTACTATTAATTAACTTCGGACTAGAATGTAGTTGATCCATAAGAGGTATCCTACCTATTAAGGTACAGTCGCGCTCCTTACGCCTCTTGAATCCCAGCAGGACTCCGCGCAATGATTCCCTTAGATGACATCACACCACCTAAGAGTTGCTTCAACTCAATTGAAGACTTTGAACCAATGTGCCTCCCACAAATTAATCATATATATATGATTTCCTTTATGATCAAAAATATTGTGATCAAAGTGAAATGGAAATCAATAGCAATAGACAAATTCTAGCTAACCTCAAAATCCATACTTATGCAACCCGAAGTGCATCCTATATTATTATTCACCTCACAAGTATAAAGCCAGTGGAATCAAAAAAGTTTGTGAATAAGAGTATTTTGATGATTTCTATATATCTTGATCGATGGAGCAAGCTCAACAATCAATTAGATCAGGATGCACGAGTTATCAAGGAAAGATATCTGGACCTGGACCTAAAAGGGTTAGGAAGAGGATGACTCTAGTGTATGGATTCATAGATCCAAGTTGCTTGAAGTTCCCCTTTTATAGACATTCAAAGCATAGGTTGCTTTAGGTTGCTTGAAGTTCCCCTTTTTAGATGAATCTTTGAATCTGATTTACGTAAGAAAGATATACACTCTGGTTAGGTGAAACCGTAACCGAATTGTGTACAAAGACTATGTTCAACATGGTTAGCCAAAGCTAGGCGATTTGAACTTAAAATCTTAATACTTATTTTCATAACACTTAAGACATTAATCTTGAGTTCAATCATGTAACCAAATAAGTCTAGTGTTTCTAGAGAATTAATCAAATGCTAATTATTTCGTAGAAATAATTTAATCGTACTTGAAGATAATCGACATGGTTAGTAAATGCACAAAGTACAAATACATGGCCGTTGGTAACTCATGTCGGTCAGAGTACGTGTACCCGTTTGCAAACACTCAATTAATCAAACCAAGTTTCAGAGTTAACAGAACTATTTAGGTATGCGTACCGGTTTGGAAACCTTAATATTATGACCGGTTTCGGAGTCCACATAACTATTTTGGTTTGCGTACCGGTTTGGGTACTTAAACTGAGTTCAGGAACAAAGAATTATTTTGGTTTGTGTACCGATTTGTCAACCAACTAGGTTTTGTAACCAAAGTTCCTAAATGATTTGCATACGAATATGCATACCAATCGGGTTCACGAGTTGAACATATTTTCATATGATATACATAAGAATATGCATACCACAAATATGTAAGTCGATATATAGCTAATCCTCTACGTGTATGAATATATGTAATACGGGTTCATACTTACAACAGTTTTCCTAGTTTGTAAGACTGATAACACTGTCTTGTATCCGAATCTATAGTAATTCTATATTTCTCTTTAAATCGATTCAAAACATTCCTGAATAACATCAATGACACATATCACTGTTTCAGGCTATTTTTGAACGGTAAAACTTGAATCATGATTTTGATTCCTTAACCAAAATTCATCAAGTATGAACAAATGTTCATTAAGCTTAGTCATTATATTTCGAGAACTAATTAACAGATAAACTTGTCTCGAAATTCTTTTCTATACATAATAGTCTAATTAGTTAGGGTTATTTATTTTTTGGTACTCAGGCTTTCACCAAAAACTGGTTTCGGTCTAACATTTGTCCATCCTTTGCATTTGGTACTTGGAGAAACGTTGAGTTGAGTTGACCATTAAAAGACCTGGACAAATAACACTAGATTTAATTGGGTAGCGGGTTGACTGTTTCTCCAAGTACCAAATGCAAAGGTTGGACAAATGTTAGACCAAATCCAGTTTTTGGTCAAAATTTGGGTACCAAAAAACCAAAAAACCCAATTAATTATGCGACATTGTCTCAAAATAGAAAAATGAATATAACTTGAGATATAGGTGGTTCATTCTTCACTTACCTTTTGTTGATGAAGTTCTCCAAAAGCTTCAGTTGATCTTCACCTTCAAATGGTAGAATGCAATGATGACTGTCGTGATCCACTGTTACCCAACTACATTTTTATCCTAGTCCGAGACTTAACTAATTGTAAACTAAAAATCAAGATATAGTTGATGGGTCGGAAAACCGACTTTGTTTTACCGCAATTGCACGGTGTCCAAATTATAGACAATAGGAAATGTGGTTCGTTCCCACGAAAAGTGTAAACTACTTCCAACTAATACAACTAACTTTCTAATCAATATCAATCAATTCAAAAGGATGATTTCTGGAATTTATACTAACAAAAATAAAATGCAAACTAAGTTAGTAAAGTGTCGAGCGAGATAAGAAAGGGTTAAGGATCCAGGAATCTGTCATAGGCTAGATTTACTTGTGATTTATCATGAGAGTCTTTATTTTACTCAAGTAAAGAGGCAACGCCTGGTTACTTAAACATGGAAGATATATCGTTAAGAACTATTGAAAATAATCGAACGAAAGATTGTTTGATCTCGACCTAAAGATAGAACCCCTAATCACTATGTATACTTGGCATACAAAGTAGAAGAATGTTCATAAATCTAATGTGAATCAGGTCTTAATGAGATTGTCTACAGCTTACCTATCTAGTATACTTGGCATAAAACATGAAAATATCTATAAGAACAATCAACCAATATGAGATACTCAAACATAAATTAAGTTTTTGATTTAGAGAAACTCTTGTTCATAAACACAAACAATCTATCCTACAAGTCCATCCTTTCACCCTAACAATGGTTTAGCAAATCATAGTGAAATGAAAACAATAACAACAAACCCTAGTTTTCTCCTCTACATACCGCCTCCTCTTCTTTGAGCTATCTCTTCCTACTTATAGGTAGCTGAAATCTCTCTTTGACAGCTGCCAGCATCTCCAAAGCCCGGTCCAATCACAACCACCAGTTTCCAAATACAGGCCTTGTCCAAGGTCCGGCCACAACACCCAACTTGACTTATAACCAACTGAGCAACACCTCCACTGCATTGTCCCTCTATCCACTACATCAATTGTTTCTACCCATAGACAACAACCACACCATTTTAGTTGAACACCAAACTTCCACTACACCATTTTTTCCGATTCGAAACGGTTATTGAGCGTTACGAATCGGGGTTGTAACAGCTCTGGACCGTTACGAAAAGGGGTGCTACAATTTTTTTGTAACGGCCCAGCAGCCGTTACGATTTTTTTTTGTAACGGCTCTTGTAACAGCGAAGAGCCGTTACTACGTGGCACTGTCGTAACATGCGAGAGCCGTTACGAATTTATTTAGTAACAGAACGTTGTAACAAGCTAAGGCCGTTACGAATTTTTTGCAACAGTAAAAAAATTACTGCCGGTCAACCTTGACCTGGTCAAAATCAGTCAGCAATGACCAATTTTGACCAGGTCAAGGTTGACCGGCAGCTCATTCTCGGCCGGAATACGCCGGAATTCAAAATAACCACCTGCATACACCTTTCGTTTATCCTTCACAATCAACAATATTTTTCAATCAATTCATACTATACCTAATCAATTCATATCTACACATTCATTTAAAAAAAACACAAATTTTTCTAAGTATCAATTTTTTTTTGTTAAGTATCAAATTTTGAGGGAATACATAGACAGAAATTTACTAAGTTTCAAAGTTCAGTTCATAGAAACTTAAAAAACTTTCTAAGTTCCTAACTTATATCTAAGTTTTCCCATGTCACAGGCTAACAGAAACACAAACACGACTCACATAAAATCATTCTCATGTCGCAGACTGCTGCATCTGAAGCAGGATAGACAAAGATGATGGAATCCAACGCGACAACAGCTATGTATCTTCAATCCAATGGACATTGCTCTTATAGGATTTCTCTACCAATAAAGAAGCAGCTACGCAGTACTTCACCTGCAGACACAAAACACTGTTAACAACGGTTTAACAGCGGCAATACCCTGCATACACCTTTCAATACATTCATAACCACACTCAACAACAATTTCTTCAATCTAAGCAAAAGAACATTCATTCAATTCATCTCAGGTTTATATAACAAAAGAACTGAAATTTCTCTAAGTACCAAACTTTTTTTTTTTTTGTTAAGTACCGAATTTCTAAAGGAATACATGGAAGGTTCCAAATTTCTAAGGGAACACATACAAACTTACTAACTTCCTACAAAACTTGAATACATGGAACTTACAAATCTTGAAGCTCCTTTGTTCTCCACCCTTTCTGATGAAATAGAGCATCATTCATAACCGCAACTAGTTCATTATATCCTTTGCAGGCTTGCTTTATTGAAAGCTTGGGCATCAGAAAACTCGATGTAGGCAATCCTGCAAAATACAACAGGCAACATTATTACGACAAGTAAACTGGAATAAATAATACTCAAAATACGCAGCAAGTAAATGCAAACAAGCAATAAAAAACAACTCAAAATACGCAGCAAGTAAACCCTCCTCAGACAACCAATCAGAAGTGATTACACTGGTAAGATAATGTTGATTAACTTCTTTTGCTATCAAGCAGATGTTGAATGAGAGGTCAGACAAATCCATGGAGAAAAGTAACTGTGAAACCATATTAGCATTTGTGAATACCTCTAAGAAGATTGGAGTTAGAAATCTTGATAAGAATCGGCAAACGTTGATTTTCCTTTCCCCCCGTCCAACTTCTCTTCTACCTGTATAATGATAAAAGGAAACTCATACAGATGAGGATCAAAAGTGGAAGTGACAGTATATGTGTGGAGTAAGTATAAATTAAGCATTAACAAACTTTGCCTAATTAATACGCATCTAAACAAAAGTTGCAGAGTTTCTTTGTAAGCAAACTTAAGCAATTTGTACAACTTCCACAAATACAAGAATGCAATCAGAAGTTTAAGAATCAGAAACATACTTCTTTTATTTCCTTTTTCTGATTTTCCTTTTCTGATCTCCAAGCAATGTAAAGCAGACGTAACCCGAAAAGCATAAATACTGGATATATAACAGCATAAAACAACCATTAGACCAAGAGTTATGACTTCCATTTTGCAGATAAGAATAAAAACAGTGCAGTTATTGGAAAAACACTAAACTGGGCAAGCATCCAAACATAAATGACCAACAACCAACCATCCTCAAACAGTTAAAGGTAAATACCTGTAGCTTCACTATTTGTGTGCTTCCTTGATATCAAATTTGGCACTATCCGACCAAGTCCAGTAGAAAGCACCTACAAATACAGGAATTTGACATTCAGAATACAGAACATTGACATGAAATGAAATCCTATTAACAAGCAACTAGGAGAAGGTACCAGATGTTAATTCTCTAATCTTTCTCACCTGCACAGATCCAAAATCCAACCAACCAACAAACCAAATCCTTAATTTCATATTTATACCAAAATATACAAACAAAAGTTGATAAGAGTTGCCAGAGTATTGACTTCATACCAAGAACATTTTGATTTCTAGTAGCTCTGATGATGATTTCAGTTCTCATAGGAGTAACCCTAACTTCAACACCAGAGTAACCATTTTCAGCAAGCTCTCTATCAAAGAATACTCCTCGGCAACAAACTGTAAATCAGAATCGAAACGATTGATTTCAGCCTCAAAAAATCATCAAAAAATCAGAATAAATGAAACAGGAAGATGGATTGAAGGAGGATTTACCTTTCTTTTCTAACGAAAAAACCAAAAACATCATTCAACAACAACTACAAATCGAAACCAAAATAGGAATAAAACCCTAATTTAAACATTTTTCCACGAAAATATCAAAACCCTAGTTTTAAAACATGAAATGAAGAAAACATATTAGGGGTTTTGATGTAAAATTAATGGTAAAGATGATACTAATATAGATCTAATGAGAAATTAGGGATTTTTTATTCTTCTATTTCTTCTGAAAAAATCACATCGGTGTAGTGATTTGGAGATAACAGCGGCGGAGTGATTTGGATTTGGTTGTTTCTGATGGTGTTGCTGATGGTGGTGGTAGTACAAAGGCGACGAACTTGCAGAGAGGTGGTTTTTCTTCCATGAACTGAAGAAGAATGAAGAATGAAAAAGATGGAGGTCGAGTGATAGAAATTTGGGAAGAAAATGAAAAATATTACCAAGGCATGGGAGGAAAATACATAGCAGGCATGTGAATCGCATATGGATGGGAGGAAATATCCTCTGGTATAACTCATTGTGGGTGGAAACATAATGCCACGCATGTGAATGGCACACGCACATTTTGAAGGTGTTACCACCCTGGTGTGACCAAGCGTGTGACTGGCACGCCTAAAAATATTTCGTAACGGCTTAACACTGTTACAGATTTTTTTAAAAATTAGTAACGGCTCTCGCCTGTTACGAATGTTTTGTAACGGGCGTTTGTAACGGGGAATTCGTAACGGCCCATAAACCGTTACGAATTGCTGTTGCGATTCAGGGAATTTGGTGTAGTGTTCATTGTTGTAAAAACTGTAGATCCACTCCATCCATTGACTTGCACCATATCTCTCTCCATGTACACACGACCATGGCAGCAACAACAGTTGCCCTACTTCCATCGACTGCAATCGATACTTAACCTCAGGCCACAACAAAACCCAACATTCACTTTTTCTTCTCGCTGGTTGTACCATCCATCTCATTCATGGATAGCAACACTAACTTCAGTTCAAACCAAGGACTTGTAGTAATCACCAATTGGTAGGCTCGGAAACCTAAAATAATAAACTGCAAGTGCACAGTGTCTAACTAGTACACAATGGCAAGTACAGGTCGTTCCCACGAGGAGTGTGAAATACTTTACCAACTAATACCAAAAAAACTAAGTAATCAAATATGATGCTTTTGAGAGTTTCCAGAAATTCAGACAAAATGATAGCAAAATAATAAAAATGTAACGAAAGATGTGAAAGTGTTAAGGTTTCGGGAATCCGTTGTAGGAAAGTTATTTGTATTCAATCACAAAAATCTCTAATTTAATCATGTAAAATAGCAAACCTAGCTACTAGTACACGGAAGATATTTCATTAAGAATCGTTGACAAGAATTATCATTTTCAAAATGGTAGTTTGTTGTCACCTTAATGTAGAATTCTTAAGCACTAGCTATACATGGCACAAATAGTCAAATGAAATTCATAATTCAATTATTCCAAAGGTTCAATGAGTTCTTCTACTAATCTAAATATGGACTATACATGGCATAGAACATGAAAAATATAGCTAGAAGGTGAAACATTGAAAGAGAATCACAAACATTATAATTAAGTTCAATTGGTAGAAACTTTATTCAAGAACATAAAATAAATCACCTAAAACTTCATCCGCTCACCCTAACATGGATTAGCTACACATGGTTTTCTAAAAAAACCATAAATCAATATAAATATATCAAACTCTAGCTAATAAAAACTAAGAATACAAAACAAAACTTAAAAACCCTTCTCTAGTTGCGGCACTATGGCCGAGCCAAACCCCACCCCACCCCCACCCCTTTTTCATTTTGAAACAACACATAAATATAACCCACAGATGAATTCACGTCGTCGCCACATCACTTCCCAATAGAAGTCTGCCACATGTCATGAAATACAATCCGCCTAATAATATTGTGCCGCGTGTCGTAATATGACGAAACATTGTAAAGTATCGGCGAATATCCACTTTCCATAGTATATGAAACCACCAAGGAAATGAATTAATTTCATTTAAAAAGCATGATATTTTCTTGCATGTGCTGGGCCCACCTTAATTGTATTTGCACAAATGACGTCATTTGGTCTCAAACATTCCTTCATATTCTTTATATATATATAGCAAGAGAACTTATGTAAGGACAAGATATGTTAATCTTTACCTTTTCTTCATTTGCACTTCATTTGCACGTGGACATGGAGGTGATATTCTTCCATTATTATGCTAACAATAATAAAGTCACTCTTGACCAATCTTAGGTGGCATTAGTGTGCTAACGTTGACTCGCTTCACCATGCATTAATTGAAGAGCAAATTAAAAATTGTCTGCCCATTGTGACCTCGACTGTGAAATAATTCTATGTTGCTGATATATATGGAGATACCAGGTCAGCATAATAAGTGATGTTGATATATAGAAATACCAGGCCAGCATAATAAGTGCTGCTGATATATAGAAATACCAGGCCAGCATAATAAGTGCTGCTGATATATAGAAATACCAGGCCAACATATTTGATCATTGTGGTTGCTGATACATGGAAATACCAGGCCAACCACGTTTCATCATTTTGATTGTTGATATATGGAAATACCATGCCAACCACATTTCATCATTGTGGTTGCTGATATATGAAAATACCAGGACAACCACATTTTGCAATTTTCGTCGCAAACACCATTAAGTCTCACATTTTGCTGTTTAATCGCTGGATGATCGAATTCACTTGTACTTTCTACAAAAGCACTAAAATAGTATTAGTAACTAAAATATTGTATCGTAGATAATATAAATATGGGTATAAAATGTAGCATATACATGCTTATCACCAATCACTAATTTAAGTCTTCCTAGTCTCAACAGCTTCGATCTAAACCCAATTCAGTTCACCACCAGCTCCATTCTCGTCTACAAATCAACATACTCCCTGGCGACAAATATCAGCAGCAGTACAACACCCTTCTCCACTGCCTACAACCATCAACTATCCATTTCAAGATCCGTGCAATCATCAAATCCATCACTGCCATCAAAACCAACTTGGAATCAGACCCAAATTCAGAGCACAACAAAACCCTTTCAGCCCGCAGCTGAAACGAAGGTTCACTCCATCTCTACTCACGACTGAACTCCACCATCCGGTTGTTGTAGTTCATTCCCATTCCAGAGCAATAACCCACTGTGTCAGCAACTCTCAAACACATACAACAATACCAGGTTGATTCAGAACTCTACACCCTAACTTGGGTGTTGTTATAATTTTCATTAAAATTCCGGTAACTGCACGTACAACCAACACACTAGAACCCCTAAACATCACCAACCGAGATCATGCAACTATTCGATCTCAACCCAATCTCAGATAGCTTCAATAAACCCCAGTTTCATCTCTCAATTACGCAGAATCGGCATCAATCGATCCCCCAAACATCATCAGTTGTTGCTGAGAGAAATTCAGTCTGTAAACGTCGACAAAACGAACACTAATTTCAGTCCTTGGAGTCTCCATCTCGTTGGCAGCATCTTGAAGAAGAAATTAAGCTCTCAGATCCCCTTCTCCTCTTGTTATGAAATGAATGAGACGGGAAATGAAATCTTCTTTTCCATGTTTTGATCGAGAAAGAATAAGTGGTGGAGAACTGGCCATGTCTCACTTCTCATGCCCCTCGTGCATCTCACATGCTTAAGCAAAGAGAATTACTTCTTTTTTCTGTTTAATCAACCTCTCTAGCCAATGGACGGCCTAAGTGGTGCTGCAATTGAGCAGGTGAATTTCCTTGGCAGCCGACTGACTCTTTGCTTTTGGTACTTTGAGCCGCCAACTCCAGTATAGCTTTTAATTAAGCTACTTATCTTACTAGTGATCAGAATTTCTTATATCTCCTGTAAAAACTCTAAAATACAATTATTAGCGAACTATCAGGATATAGCTAGTATAAATGTGGGTATAAAAGTGTCGCACTTGCGTGCGTATCAATAGTCTTGACAACTAAATTTGACAACAATCTTGAGATATAAACACTTGTGAGTTCGACCGAGCAATTCTCTTACACATGGTATTTGGGTTCCTTCCGCCTTAGCCGTTATTTATAGGAGCATTATTGAGAGATGCGGTCATTTGGTGCAAGAGTGCATTCTTGATATGAGGACCTTGTGTTATATAAACAAGAATCTTCTAGAAGTCGCCAAAAATACTTCACAAGCGTGGAGTGATCGGCCCTTGGGGTTGGCTTTCCCGTGAAACAGATGGAGGATTTGCTTATCAAGGTGAAGAATCGAGGACCAACACTCCAAAGATAAATGTATCTCTTATGGATAGCATCAACATACATAGAATTGAAGTTATCAGGAGTAAAATCCTTCTTCTTTCATCTTTGTGGAGCGAAGGGGTCATCAGACATTATACTTGTCTGACCCTGACTGCGGCGCCAACACTCACGAAGGATACGCCAGAAGTTGCCATTTGCATAATGCCTCGCATCTGAGTCTTATTCACAGGAGCATCCCTCGAGGACAGGACATCTTAGTAGAAGGGATCTTTTCTACTATACAGCGGAAGAAGCAAACCAGCGGCTAACTAACCGAGGCTAATCAACAAGTTGTTTTCATCATAGGGAAAATCTCTGATAAGGTACTCTGTGAGAACATCAGGACCGTTGACGAAGGATATATCGAATTTCTCATTACGAAAATACTTTGAGATTTGACAAAGCTAGCAGCTACGATAACTATCTTGGTTATCCAATTGCAACCTTCATAACTCATAATGGGGAACAGAGGGGGGAGATTTTCAACAGCAACCTCCACTACCTCGGTAACCTTAGATTGCTTAGGATCCCTCGTTTCCTCGGTCGCTTCGAAAGCCTCCATGACATCAATATCCTCCGAAGGAGGAGATGGTGTAGCATCAGGAAGGCGAATATGCGGAGGAGGCTCCGGAACATATTTGGACCTAGACTCCTTACACGTAGGCTTCTTAGGAAGTCTCATCGTTACTAACACCACTAGGAAAAGTAGTTCATCAAAAAATACTTGAGAACACCAGTAGCAATAAGAATCGAATCAAGTTCAAAAATTTGTTCGAATCAAACACAAGCATACTCGGGGCATGGGTCAATTTACCTACCACAGAAGATGAAATAAAATTAGCTAATCGATTCTAGAAAATCAATGGAGATAAATTTGATCATCATGATCAAAATCATACAGGAGATTGATCATGGTAATGTTTATGGGAATAACACAAATAGAGAACAACCCAGTCTCTTAAACAACTTAAATAAGTTAATCAAAGCCAAAGTTGGAACATGCAAACACTAATCGTCGTCAACATAAATCGAAAAATGAAAAACCAAACGAAAGCATGGAAGAGAAAAAAACCAAAACAGGGGAGCCAAAAATGGTGAAGATAATTAACCTATTACTACTGCAGCAGAGCAGAGACTCCACGAAACCAATGAAGAAGACTAACAATTGGAGAAGACGAAAAACATTCTCTGTGAAAGAGACAGAAGCCGAGAGCGATAATGGGAGAAGAAAAAGAAAGTTAATGTTCATTCTTCCTTAAAGGTTTCTTCTTATAGGCGGCTGGGAAATCCAAAATATGGTTGTCCCTAAATCCAGGAGCAGTTATTGCATGGGAGTACAAGTTGGACCAACAAATTCGTGCGTGCAAAAGTCGCGGCATGAAGATATGTTTTTCCCATCCTACCCATGGTAGAATATAAAAGAAAAGAGGTAAACTGTGAGAACCAATAGTTTTATGAGCACGTGTCACGATGTTAGTGGTCTTATGAAAAATAACAATGTAGCCACAACGCTAAACGGGAACCTGAGGAGCAGCAGATCCCTTGTCAATCTGCTTTTTCTCATCTAGAGGAAGCATACCTCAACGGTGAGGACGATGAAGCTATAACCTATCCTAAAGAGGTGGCGGTTGTCGAAGAGACAAAGACAACTGACATATCCAACCAGCATTAAGATAAAGCAAAGTTGGTATGTATTCTCAAGAGATGTGGATAAGCACGAGATGGAAGTGTCTGACTGGCGGAGGCTCGCGGTGAACGAAGATACAACTTTACCAAAGGTTGGATAATCACTGAGGGAACTGGGCGAGCTGAGGTGGCAAAGTTTGATTTGAGAAGCCATGCAGCCAACAAAGGTGCAACCTATACGGAAGGCACATCAGATCTCGATGGGCCTTACAGCCGCGAATATGTCCTGATGCGGAAGGTGCTATGATTAAATATAGAGCCTCAACACCAAAGAAGGGACATGCAATTACTAAGGAAGATCTAGTCTTAAGCTTATACTTCTTTAATATCTAGAACTTAAGTATTTACTTCAACTTGAGTTCTTTTTATTATTTTGGGAGGCATTTAAGATCTTGTAACCACCACAACTTAATAAAATCTCATCACTTATTATCCTGTGGACGTAAACGAAAGTCGAACCACGTAAATCTCATATGTCTCTTGATAACTTAGTAGAATTTACATTATCATTGTGTTTATCTTTCTTAATGTTCTTATCTTGAGCACCTTTTACAACTTAGCCTAATCCGTTCGACTGAGATATCATTACTACTTAGTATTGGATTCTCTAAGTTTTTCATATCACGTAGACTATCGGAAAATTAGTAGTCACACTTAAAATATGAACCGTTTTTTGGGCACCACCCTTTTTTGTTGGGGGATCATTATGTGATAAAAATATATATTTACCCTATAGTTATAAGGGGTTTCCTAAAGTGTGGAAATGACTAACCTACCCTTAACCTAATTTAATTTAAAACCAACGTAATAACCACCTATATATATAACCACCTCCTCCCACCATCACCGACCACCAACTACCACTACCACCACCTCTATAACTTAATTTAAATCAACAACCACCACCACAAACACCATGACCTCTATAAGTTCGGCTAGGAATTTTGGGAAAAACTTTGTCGAACTAGCCGAACCTGATGGAAACGAAGAACATGAAGAACAGTTCGGCTATTTCGCAAAAAAAAAAAAGATTCTAGGTGCAGGTTGCAAAACTTAGTTTTAATGGAGTTTTGGCTTTCATTAAAAAAATGCAGTTACGTCGCAGTTTTTTTTTCCTAGACGAACTTTTAGTTCGGTTACGTCGCAAAAGATTTTTCCTGGCCGAACTTCTAGTTCGGTTATGTCGCAATTTTTTTCCCTAACCGAACTTTTCTATGAAAGAAAAACTCCATTAAAGCTGAGTTCGGCTACCTGTGTCTTCAGAACCATTAGCCGAACTACACTAACAGAAGAGTTCAGCTACCTTTTTTTCAGATTTCGTAGCCGAACTCTATTGTCATAGCTGAAATCAGTTTATAAAATTTTCATTTTTTTTAAAGTTCTGGTCAATTCAAATAACATTAACTAAATTTGAAGTATACCGAAGTATCCAAAACCCTCATTTCGAATCAACCATCTTAAAAAAAAAAAAACTAAAAAAAAAAAAACTAAACCAAAACCCTCTTCTTCTCAAAAATTATTCTTCTAATCTAACCTCACTAATACTTATTAATTTAATTTATTTAACTAATCATTACACTAACTAATTTAACTAAGAAGGGTAAATTTGATATTAACATAAATATCTAGATAAAGGGCGACCTAAAGTTACTTCTAATATCTATCCAAAAATGAAATCATGGTCCCCACTCCCCACAAAAACAGGGTGGTGTCCAAAAATCCGGTCTAAAATATATGTTTAAGCCCGGTATAGAATTTTTTGACAGGCTTAAGCTTGTCAGGCCCATCCCTTATCCATTTCATAGTTCCACCGCATCACAGGTAAGGCTAACTCCACCGGAAGCTCACTTGTTATCTCCTTTTACTCCACCTTTACCAGTTTGTCATCATCATCAGTAATATTTCCTACACTTTTACCGTTCTCTTTGCCGGAAAAAGGGAATTGTTAATTGTTATCGGTGTACAACCTCCTCCGGAAAAGGGAATTGTTAATTGTCGACCTCCTCCTACCTACGTATAGATAAATTTATTTTCGATTTTCAAAGAATGCTGCTTAATTGCAACTTGATCACGTAAATATAAATTGCCAGTAACCGCAGTTGTTAAGGTTCCAACTGCAAGCCTCTCGCAAGCGCGGTGAAAGGTGTAAATCAACTGATTTATGGCGGGCCGAGAATCATTTGTCCCCCAATAAACAAGTAAATTTGCATGTCTTAACTGAGAAACGTCGTTAGTAGAATGGCATTCATATTATGATGGGGAGCTTTATTTGTATAGTCCGCTAGTTACAACATCAAATGTGTTACCACCATTCACAATAACTCTAACAAAACAAACTGTTCACAAAAACCCCATTTAGCATAAACTGTCTATATTACCCTCCTATTTTAAATCACCCCAACAAAAATGAAAAACAACCCTATTTTTATTTTTTATTATAACCCACCACCAACAACTAGCAACACCCCCGACCACCATCCGCTGCCAACCACCACCACCGCCACCCACCATCGCGCCACCGCCGTCGTCGTCCACCGCCATCGCCAACCACCGCCACCGTCGTCGCCCACCACTACCACCGCCGCTGTCAACCACCACCACCGTGCCACCACCGCCGAGCAACACCACCATTATCGCCGGCCACCACCAACCAGTCGGCACCGCCACAGAAAATGAGTTTCATTGATCAATATCCAACAAAATGAGAAATAAATAATGAAGCCAAACAGAAAAAATGATGAAACCAAAATTGGTTTCACCAAAAATTAGATGAAACCAAAATTTGGTTTCATCATAAAAGAAATGAGAAGGAAGAAAGAAGAAAAAATGAAACACAATAAGATGAAAGCCTACTACCACCGTCTGCACCACCTTTATCGCCGCCACAACCACCATCACCACAACCACAACTACCATTACCTCCTCAACTAAAACTAGCTTCAACAAAAAAACAATCCTCTTGTGTCTCACCATCAAAAATTGGTTTCATAGAGAACAATATTCAACAAAAATGAAAAAAATACGATGAAACCTAATTAGGTTTCATCAATTTTCCACATATTGTCATTTCACCAACACAACTTCAATGATGAAACCAAACACGCCGACTTCCAAGTCAGGCTGAATAAACTAGGAAAAAATCAGGTGAAACCAAAATTTGGTTTCATCATAAAAGAAAGGAGAAGGAAGAAAAAACAAAAAATGAAACACAATAGATGAAACCTACCACCACCGTCAACTGTACCACCCATATCGCTGCCACAACCACCACTACCATTACCTCCTCTACTAAAACTACTTTCAACAATAAACAATCCACCTATGTCTCACCATCAAAAATTGGTTTTATAGAGATCAATATTCAACAAAATGAAAAAAATACGATGAAACCTAATTGGGTTTTATCATTTTCCCACATATTATCATTTCACCAACATAACTTCAATGATGAAGCCAAAAACGTCGTCTTCCAAGTCATGCCGAATAAAATATGCAACAATTAGGTGAAACCAAAATTTGGTTTCATCATAAACTTAATTTTCATCATTAAAATCTTTGGTTTCACCAACCAAAACTGTCAGAATTTGATGAAACCAATTTTGGTTTCAACATAAATCTGTCATTTCCCCAATACAATATTGATTTCGAGGATGAAGATTTATCATCACAATTTTCTGAAGAAACCTGCTAATTTACAACCACCAAATTAAAAAACAACAAATTCCAAAATTCCAGCCCAATTTAAAACAAATCGGAAACAAGAAATTCAACCTAATTTCCACTCAATGTCTCAATTAGAAACAAGAAATCCCCCAAAAATTTCAATGCAATTCAAAACAAATTAAATACGAGAAATCTCCAATTTCGACCTAATTCTTACTCAATCAAAAATCAAAACCAATTAAAAACAGAATATCCCCCCAAATTTCAACCTAATCTCGAAAAAAACACCTATATTTCATTTCCAAATCTCATAAATTACCAAATTCCACCTAGATCGACTTTCATATAACACGATCCCCTAACAAAATTACCTTTCCTCTCATAATTTTCGCTCATATACAACCAAGATCCAGATACTAAAAGGCATTAAATAGACAAACTAAAAGAGACGGGAAAAAGAGAAGGAGATCCTGAGTGCGAAACTTCAAACGCTAGATTGTGAGAAAAAAGACGAGAAAAAGATAAGGAGATGGAGGTGTTGTTGGCGGAGCTATTGTTGTTGCTGGTGGTGATGGTTGTGAGGAGAAGGAGGCGGAAGAAACAAGAAAAAAAAAGGAGAGAAGAAGAAGAAGAGGAAAAAATCATGATAAAAAGGGTATGTTTGGCTTTTTTAAAGTAATAAAAACTAAATTTAAACATTTTAAATAGAAATGGGATTTTTGTGCCATTTTTTAACCAAACGGTTTTTATTTATTAAAAACAACATGGCTGGAGTTTTTGTAATTCAAAGAGCATCACTTTGGTTTTTTAGAGCTTAATATGCTTGTAAATACCACATAATTTAACTTTCTTTTTTCGTAAGAAAAATCCTTGAGAGACCTATTTTAGCTTTCGCTTTTAGATTTTATTGAAATTTAATTAAAAATTTTATAAAGCATGAAATCGAATTAGTACGTTTCTCACGCAAAAAACATCAGCTCAACTCAACCTCTTAGGGAGATTGGATGACTTATTGTAATGTTGTGTTGTGAAACCAAAAACTAGAATCTCAAGCTTAAAAATAATTAAAAAAGAATTGATTGTGAGGGATCCTGCAAAGATATAGTATCTTGTTTTTAAGTTTCCTCATTCTCGTTATTAAAATTTGGTGGCACATGCTAAAAATATTATGATGAGTTATTATAGTCTTATAGAGAATCTCTAAAGATCTTGTGCGATGTTTGAATTATGTGAGGCAAGCTGACTAGCTGCCAATGTATCAATCACACAGCTCATGCTAATCAGCTTATTGGGGTGTAATATAGACGACAAACAATCTTCTCACATATATGATTAGGCATGCACACGGTTGGTTAGGTGCGGTTAGTTGTAAAACCGCTCAACTAACTGTTTATAGTGCGGTTAGCACATTTAAAACCGTAACCGAACTCAATAGTGTTCGGTTCGGTTAAATGTTCGGTTCCGTTCGGTTTTAACCATAAATTAATCTATCAGAAATTCTGACAGATTTTGTACCTGCACCTGTACAGTGTACTTCCATTCCATACTTAAGAAATAACAGCTTACCATATTTAATAGATTGAACAGATCCATTCCATAAGAGTCTAAACTCTAAAGATCAAACACACAGTCACACACATAATGAAGTCCAAAAGCAAGGAGTCTAAACTTTATAGATCACACACAAACACAATAGTCTTAAAGTTTAACATTAAAAAGTAGCACGAAGAGTCGAAGACAGGTAAAAGACTCCAGAGTCCAGTCCATCCATCCAATTCTTAAGACAACAATCCCCTTAATCCTCATCCTTGCCCAAAATGTCTTCAAAGAGAAAAAATCAAAAGTCATATCAAATTCTTCACATCATGGCTAATGTACTTCAAGTGTCTACAACTAGTACACCACACAACTTGAAACTCCAAGTTCAAAAAGTACAGGGAATGAGGGAATGCAAGAAGTAACATAAAAAGGACAGGGATTACAAAAGTAACATAAAAAGGACCAGCACCACACAACTTGAAGAATCAAGGATCAACCACTTTGTCTTTAATCTCCATATGCAAGCCCTAAGCAATTACATAATCATAGATAATGAAACTGAGTGCAACTGACTGCAAGTTTGCAACTCCACTAACCATAAATCATGATATGCAAAAGAATGACAACTATAGAAATTTTAAGTTAAATAAGAAGTCAATTATGATATGTAAAAGGTGACTGCATCCATTCAAGTGAAACTCTAACTGGATTCATTCAAGTGACAAACAGTTCTAACTGGATTCATTCAACTATATAAATTTTAAGTCAAATAAGAAGAGAAGAGATTTCATTACCTTCTTCAATGTTGGCATTGTCATCTGGTACATAGTCACATATGAAATCAAGAGAGATAGGTTTCTGCAACCAGCTTTGCATACAGAGAAGTGCTTCAACTGTCCTGGCAGATAGCGAGATTCTCCATGGAGTAAGAATGAGCTTCCCGGTACTGAATGCAGACTATGAAGCAACTGAGGACACTGGTATTGCCAAAATATCCTTCGCCGTAAGTGATAGTACCTTATACTTGGTACTATTAGCCTGCCACCATGCCAGAATATCAAAATCCCTGGTTGATGTTTCACAGTCATCAAGCAAATACCTTTACTGTTCAGACTTTGGATGAGTAGAGTGAACATTCATTCTTCGCCTTTTCTTCCTCGACTCAAGCATATCCTCAATGTTCTCTTCTTGCACACAAACTACCATGTCATCCACACCTGCAGCAGTTGTTGACCCAGTACCAAATACTTCAGCAGAAATGCACAATCAATATTAGTAAATGATGATGATAACAACATTTATAATATCTAAGTATGTAACAGTAGAACAAAAGCATATAACTAAAGTTCAAAAGATGATGTCACCTTCATCTGCATTAGCATTTGAATACATGGTGTTGTACTCTTCATAAAGTCTACCCATGTCTTGTTTCACAACTTTCAAAACAGTCCCAACCCTGAAATCTTCTTGCTCATACAAACATTCAAGATCAAACTTCAAACCATACTCTTTCTCTCGAGGATCAAGCAACTTAGCAAAAAAAAGGAACAGAGTTCATGTCTTCGTAATCCCCCCAATATGAGTTGTACTTTTTAAACATTACTTCTGCCATCTTAGAAATATGAGCATCTCGGTTTCCTATCTCTCTAAGACGAACCAACTATTCATGAATCAAAGCTAACTACCATAAAAACTCATGTGTAGTAACCTGTGTTGAAGCAGAGAATTTAACAGTAGCATCAAAGAAAATTTTTAAACATTTTACAAGACTCCTAGCATATGACCAGTCTGCAGCATATGGAGCATGATGACGGGGCTTGTTCATTTTCTTCGTATTCCTCTTTTTAGTTACATCACATTCACTTTTGGATTCACTAGAACTAAGAAAATAAGATTCATCATCAATTACAACAGTGTCATCATCAGGATTAGGTAAAGCTTCACATTCAGATTCTTTAAAAATATACTTATCTCGAAAGCTCTTGTCTTCTCTTTCTAACCTCTTAAAGACCTTCTCTTTTAGAATGGCAGCTTCCAGCATTAGATATGTAGCATTTCACCGGGTCTTCACATCCAAGAAAACCATCTTCTTACAATCAATCTTCTCAAGAGCAGCACATTCTTTGAATTTGGTCAACCTAGAGGGAGATCCAGTGACATACTTGACAACTGATATGATCCTGCTAATTGACTTGTGATACAACAACACAACATCTCTAACAACTAGCGCAAGAACATGCGCAGCACACCTTACCTGATAAAAGAATGAAACAAGGAAATATAAACATGTTGCATATACATAAAGCATGAAACAAGGAAATACAAAGTGTACAAGAAATGCTACTGATAATTTGTAACAGTAATATAATCATGTTGCATACTGATTATCTAAGTACTCATGCTTTCTAAAGCTACATTTAGGATAAAATAACACTACAACTTAAGTATAACTGCAAACATATTCTCCATTCCATACAACATGACTAAGAAAAATAGCATCAAAAGATTCAAAAATACTCTACAACTTTACATAATTAATACATTTCATGGTTGAAATGAGCAGTACTCAAATGGCTAAATGAAACAATTAAACTAACAGCAAGAAGAAAAGCAATCTAACCTGCATGTATTCAGCTCTAACTGTTGCTCCAGCCCAATTAATGACACTGGTTTGAAGATACTCGATCATCACATTATTTACACTGACATTGTCCAAAGTCACACCAAAAAGATCTTCTAGCCTCCAATCCAGCAAACATTCTCAAGTGTTTTCCCAATATTCATTCCAGTATGACCCTTGTTCTGGCAGAACATGATGATTCTATTTTGGAGCTTCCAATGAGTATCAATTAAGTGCACAGTCACACACATGTAGTTGAACTTGTTTGGAGAGGTCCATGTATCAGTTGTGAGAGAGACTTTTTGTTTACTTTCCTTTAAATATTTCTTCAACTTATCTTTCTCATCTTTGTAGATTGTTAAGAGATCTCGGTATATGGTCATCCTGCTTGGCACCTTGAATCTAGGCTCCAATTGTTCACTGTATCTTTTAAACCCTTCTCCTTCTACAATTCTAAAGGGCAGTTCATCTATTATGACAAACTCAGCCAATCTCCTTCTACACATATCCTTGTCATAGCTAACAGCAGCCAATTGGCATGACTGTCGTGGTCTTGGTGGTGGAAAAAATAAACTTTGTTGACCCTTCAGCTTCTTGTTTGGATTCTCAGGACATGTGCCTAAATGTGTATTCATGATGGAGGTGCCATTTCCTCGACTATCTTCTTGCAACTTCTTCTTGCAGTTCTTACATTGGGCTTGTTTGTCATTGATCCTTGTAAAATCATTTCATACTTTCGACCTCACTTTTCCCTTCTTCTTTGGTTCAGTTTCAGCTGCAGGGTCATGTGTAGCCTGCTGAGTTTCTTGTGTAGCATCAACTTGAGGTGTTGGTGTTGCAGAAGTTGTCACTTGAGTAGACTCAGCTGCGGGGGATTGAGAGGATGGAGATGCACTTACCATCTTGCAGCTCGATAATGAAATTGAACTTGATCCAAGTATTACCACCTGCAACAAATATCATTTCCAACATTTAGTTCAAGAGGCAACAATACAAGCACACATATCACTACTCAAGAAGATAAGGAAGAACAAAGGATTCTACTTAAGCTCAGGCAACAATTTGGGAACCAATCAGCATTACAATCATGGATTTCATCATCAAACCCTAGCCACTAAACTAATCAGCATTATAATTTATAACTCTAACAACTCAGTTACCAAAATCTCACTTCACAGTATTACACAAATAGTTCCAATAACAATTTCTCAAAGAGTAATTCATATAACAACAATACCTCATAGATTTAAACACCCATTAAAACCCTTTTGCTCATAGATTCATACTCACAGACTCACAGATCATAAATCACTTCAAGGGTTTTACATCAAAAAAACCTTTTTCATAATCAACACTGAAGATTGAACTCAAATCAAACAGAACAAGTCAAGTGAAGGGTTTACCTGTTTGATCTGACAATACTCTTTTAATGAAGAACTCCAGCTGTTGGTAATTCAATACTCTTCAAGTTCTGAGAACATAAAACCAAAAAAACAAAAAAAAAATTATAACACTAAATTGATTGATAAACAATAATCGATTGACTTAACAAATCGATTGATTAAACATATTTCAAACCATCTCGAGTATCAAAAGAAACCCTAAAATAAAAACCCTAGAAATTGATAAAAAAAATCAATCAAAGAGAAAACAACTTACTAGATCATAGAGGTGGTGGTGCTCTTAAGTCTTCAATCTTGATGGAGGTGGAGGAGGCGAATCAGGAGACTATATACAGGAAGAGGAGATTCTGGTAATGGAGGCGACTGGAGAGAGACGGAGTCGGACAGGAAGAGAAGAAGAAATGAAATGGCTGCAGAAATAGTTTAGGTTTTCCAGTTTTTACATACCCGATTTTAGACGGCTAGGATTAATCCTAATAGAAATAAATCAACGACCTATAATAATCGGTTATCGGTTCGGTTAGGGTGTGGTTACTAGTGGAACCGATAGTCGAACCGAATATCCAACGGTTACCAAAATTAAAACCGACACCGACCGTTGGATTATCGGTTCGGTGCATTTACGGTTCGGTTAGTGCGGTTATCGGTTCGGTTCTGTGCAGACCTGTATGATCCAATTTTCGGGCAAACATGATATGTTATCCAAACCGATCACCAAACACCAATATCAATCTCCGTCTGATCTTGAAAGTCAGAGGTGATGGTTAAAAGTCAAACAACCCCACCCACCACCAAACACCAATATCAATAATATTAACAGAATCCTTAGTAGGCTTAGTTGGTTAGGAACCTGATTCTCATCTTCAAGATCAACAGAGGGTGTTTATCTCCACTCTAGAACATCACGAGGAGCATATCCAGCAGTAAAGAATGTCTCAGTATTATTTGGCAGACTAAAACTTTACACCAAATGAGATGCTGCTATAGTGATAACGGTAAAATGTGCAGCCTATCAATTATCTCCTCGGCTTGCACACCAAACTAATGCAAATGCAGTTTTGATTGAACATTAAATCGAGCGTGATCTCAAAAACATGGAGCGCGTCAAGCGGCGAACATTATCTGTTTGACCTACCAATAATACTATATTTGTTTAGCATATGAAACTAGAAATCTTGCTCTATCATGGATAACCATGACTACATGGAACAAATTCAACATCCTTAGAATATTATTAAACCCTTCAAAATGCAGATTACGTGGTGGTGAATATTATTATTTCTCGTTATACAAATTTGATTTCTTCTTTGAGTCTCTCTTCTCTTCCGTATCAGCTTAGAGAATTAGAGAAGAGACTACAGAGAGAATTATAACACCTAAAGATGTCAAGGTGCTTAGAGGTTTCTAGCTGCAGGTTTAGTTTTGCATTAGCAACATGTCATCTGTTTCTACTAATTGGTATCATCAATTGTACCCCTCCAGAAAATCCCATAAAATGTTCATCACAAGGTAATAGTAAATGCACCATTACAAATTCACTAGGTGATTTTCCAGACAGATCAATATGCAAATCATCAAAAGCTATTTACCCTAAAACCGAACAAGAAGTCATTTCAGCGGTGGCCATGGCTTCAATGAAAAAATACAAGGTGAAAGCTCAACTCGGTATTCTCACAGTCAACCGAAGTTGGTTTGTCCCGGCGAGAGTCAGAATGGCAATTTACTTATAAGCACTAAAAATCTCAACCGTATATTGAGTTACGATAAATCTGCGATGACCATGACAGTTGAATCTGGTGTATTACTTCGAGATTTAATCAGTGAGGCTTCCAAAGTTGGATTGGCACTTCCTTCTAGCCCTTACTGGTGGGGTTTAACTATTGGCGGTATGATTTCTACTGGTGCACATGGAAGTACTATGTGGGGTGGAAGTTATGTCCATGACTATGTTATAGGGCTTCGAATTGTCACACCAGCTAATTCAGATGACGGTCATGCCAAAGTGAGGATTCTTGACAACAATCACCCGGACCTTAAAGCAGCTAAGTTATCCCTTGGAGTTCTTGGTATTATTTCACGGGTACGTAATGATTCAGACCTTTTAAATTTTGCACAATTTTGTTGCCCGTTTGTTTAATTGCACTTCATTTTCATCCAAACTCAAGCATTTGTGCTAAACTTTTGTAGGTTACATTAAAACTTCAACCGCTATTCAAACGATCCATAACAATTGTCGAGGAAGGGGACTCAGATTTAGCGACTAGAGCGACCACCTTTAGCAAAGAACATGAGTTTGGAGACATAACTTGGTATCCGTTCCAACGTAAGGCACTTTATCGACTTGATGATAGAGTCTCATCAAATGTATCCGGGAATGGTCTCAACGATAATATAGGTTTACGTTCTTTCTTGATACCAGCGTCAGAGTTGACAAGAGCTTCAGGTACAATTTGAGTTGATTCAAATTACATTAATCTTTTCTATCAACGATATATATAATAACTCGTAAACTTTGCTGTTGTCTAAAAGAGGATATTCAAGAAGCAACAGGTGATGCGTCCGGAAGATGCATCAGCGCGAAGGTACTGACATCAACATTAAGGATTGCTGGATTTGGTTTCACAAATGACGGTAATTTGTTTACAGGTTACCCGGTAGTAGGATATCAAAACCTTTTACAGTCCTCGGGCAGCTGCCTAGATAGCTCTTTGGCTGATCCACTCACAACATGTCTATGGGATTCAAGAATTAAGGGCCACTTTTTTTATAGCACTGGCATCAATCTACCGTTATCAAAAGTTAAGAACTTCATCAAAGATGTACAAAAGCTTAGAAACCTAGTACCTCAAGGTTTTTGCGGTTTAGAAAATGATAATGGGATCCTAATGAGATACATAAAAGGTTCAGATGCTTACCTAGGTACACAAGAAGACTCCCTCGATTTCGACTTGACATATTATAGAAGTAGAAGTGCTTCAACGCCTAGGCTTTTCGAGGATATATTAGAAGAAGTAGAACAAATGGCAGTTTTCAAGTACGGAGGAATACCACATTGGGGTAAAAACCGCAACGTTGGATTTATTGCTGCAATCAATAAGTTTAAACATGCAAATGAGTTCTTGAAAGTGAAAGAGAGCTATGATCCTTTTGGAGTGTTTTCGAGTAAATGGACTGACCAAATTCTTGGTTTAGATCATAGTGGAGTGACCATTGTTAAGGATGGTTGTGCCCTGGATGGACTTTGTATCTGCTCAAATGATACTCATTGTGCACCGGAAAAGGGGTATGTCTGTCGACCGGGTCGAGTTTATACAGATGCTAGAGTTTGTACTCATATATCAAGAGCGTTTTTACACATATGATTCCCTTTCAAGAAACCTTGGATTACCAAACATAATTATATTTTCTACTTCCATATTTCTGATTGTTTCTTCTTTTGAGGTCAGGTCTAGTCCTCCTCATCCTCATGTTCTGTTTCTTACATCTTTATTAATAAAATCTCCTAGTGAGCGATGGTTAGTTATTAAAACAAAAAAACTAGTTTATTTATAAGAAGGTAGTTAGTTTCCAGGAAACTCTTTTGGAGCTTGCCCTTAATAAGTATTCGAATTCTTTCTTTCTTTTTTCTTTCGTTAAATTTACCATGACTAAACCTTACAATGAGGATCGCCAAGGTCTTCCCCCACAGCATGATTTATCAGCTGTAGAATTCATCCAACCTTCGCTAGAATCAGCTCGAAAGTATCCAGACTCTAATAGGTTCGATCCAAATCAACAACCCTATGTCATCGATAAAACAGAATCTGAACAGCAGGAAGAAGAGGAAGTGCGAGAAGGTGAGAATTCCAAAGATGAGGTTGATCAAATTCGTAAACGTTTAGAAGATATTAAATTAGCATCCCAAGAACACATATTGTCACAAGAACAACTTAAAGTTAATGATAGGTTGCAGGAAGAGGAGGTAAATATATACTTATTAACTCCCAATATTTAGTTTTTTTCATGTCATATTATCATGACATGCCAATGTAGAGCCAGAATTTAGCAGTGCATGGCGAATTAACTAAGGATTATGACTTCCTATGCTATAAAGCAAGTTTGCTCTTTTCATGTCAAGGCTGTTCTTTGCGTACAGATTCTAGCATTGGAGGCTATATATGGTGAAAACGTCGTTGTCCTTGACAGAGAAGATGGCTTACGGTCTTTACAGGTTCTGCAAGTACCCAGCTTAATCAGCATTGCAGAGAAACCCATTAAAGAATCTTATTTTCTAATTTTTTTATTTTTTTTTTATTATTATTTATTTATTTATTGTGCAGATAAATATACATCTTGAAGTTTCTGATAAATTTGTAATGTCTACAAAAATTAACTCAAATTGTGGAGAAGTCGAATTTGGCGGAATAGGCAGTAAAGCAATGACAATAGCTGATGATAACTCGAACGGATTCCTTCACTCCTTTAAAGTTCAGTATCTTCCCCCAATCGTGTTAACATGTTTACTACCCAAGGCATATCCTGGCCATTCTGCTCCGTTTTTTACCATCTCTGTTCAGTGGTTAGATTCAATCAGGATATCTAGCTTGTGCCAAATGTTGGATACGATTTGGGCGGGTCAATCAGGGCAGGAAGCTGTATATTCATGGGTGAATTGGCTACATAGTTCATCTCTCTCCTACTTAGAGTTTGATAATGGAATACTGCTTGATTCATTGGAAAAGGCTGATAATGCTGGAGATAGACGTGCAATTTCAACAAGTATCTCTCCAGATGTGGATATACCTTCAATACTAAACTATGATAACGACAAATGCAATGAGAAATTCTGTCAAAACCTACATGAATGCAGCATTTGTCTAAGTGAATATGCAGGTATCGCAAATTTGTTATCCGTATTCTGGTTTTTCAGCACAACTTTACTCCTTTACTATTTGAGTGTATCATAATCCGCTCCTTTTAACAGGCACCAAGTTCGTAAAGTTGCCGTGTAAGCATTTCTTCTGTCGCAATTGCATGGAGACATATTCAACCATGCGCGCAAAGGAAATCACGACAATAATGTGTCCGCAAATTAAATGCCGGGAACTAGTTCCACCTGGTCTGGTTAAAAGCTTGCTTGGGGATGAAAAATTTGAACAATGGGAGTCTCTATTGTTTCATAAGACACTTGATATAATGTCTGATTTAGTCTATTGCCCTAGATGTGAAATGGCTTGTTTTGAGGACGAGGACCACTTTGCCCAATGTCCCAAGTGCTTATTTACCTTATGTAGTCTCTGTAGAGATCGACTTCATGTTGGGGTGAAGTGTAAGACATCAGAAGAGAAGCTTAAGGTCTTGCAGGTAACATATATGACATATCTTATCCAGAAAATGTCTACTTATTCTAAGTTCGGTTGATTTTTCGAAGTTATGGAAAGATCTGATATGTTTAGTTATTACTTGCGCAGAATCGTCTGCCCGTAATCAAAACTTATTAGGAGATATGCATATTGGTACATATATTTTGTATATGGTTAGGAGATATGTTAGTTAGGAAAGATAATATTTTTTGGCGTAAATTCATTTTTGTGTTTTCTCCCTATTTAGTCTTAGAGAAACAGATTGTAATCTCACGCTTTTGATAATACAAAATCTTCATCTTCTCTACCTTGTCGTTTCCTGGTATCAGAGCCAAAAAAGACTTTATCTATTTAAATTCAAATCAGAAAATTTTGCTTCAGATTAGCACCATGACTGTTGTAGCTAATGTAGCGATCACAACCATTAATCTGGTGGAGGATCTCTATCGTCGCAAGATCGACTAGGTCTTACCAATGTTCTTACTGATACCCAATGGAAAACTATTGTGCAAATGCTTAAAACTTCGAATAATGATTCGGATAAATGGATACTTGATACAGGGGCTTCACGACATATGACAGGAAGTAAACAATTTTTATTCAAGACTCACAAAATAGGTTTTTCTTCCGTGAAGCTTCCGAACGGCACATACTCTCATGCTCGATGCGAAGGCACTGTGGTGTTTGGAAACAATATGAAATTATTTCGTGTTTTATTTGTTCCTGATCTCCACTGCAACTTGATTTCTTTAGCATGTTTAATTAAAGATTTGAGATGTATTGTCACTTTGACTGATAAATTATGTGTGATACAGGACCGCACTACGAGAACAGTGATTGTGTGGGTGAGGAACGAGACGGGGTCTATATCTTCCATAGTGGAACGCTCATTACTGCAAATCGAGTATCTGCTGGAGAAGATTATTGTTTATGGAATAAACGCTTAGGTCATGCATCTAATAAGGTTGTTTCCTTACTTCCGAGTATGAATAAAGTTGGTTGTCAGAAATTTCTTAATGAACCATGTGATATTTGTTTTAAAGCTAAACAAACTCGGACTACTTTTCCGGTTAGTGAGAATAAAGCTGATGACATCTTCGATTTAGTTCATTGTGATGTGTGGGGACCTTACCGTACTCCATCTTCTTGTGGTGCACATTACTTTCTTACCATTGTCGACGATTATTCTCGTTGTGTTTGGGTTTATTTAATGGCACATAAAACTGAGGTGGTGGAAATTTTTCAGAATTTTTATGCTATGGCTAAGACACAATTTGATAGACAGCTGAAGAAGGTGCGCTGTGATAATGGTATGGAATTTCTTCCATTAATTTCTTTCTTTGTTAAACAAGGTATCGAATTTCAAACTTCATGTGTAGATACACCACAAAAAAATGGACGAGTTGAACGCAAACATCGTCATATATTAAATGTGGGGCGTGCTTTACGATTTCAAGCCAAGTTACCTCTTCGGTTTTGGGATGAATGTATATTAAGTGCTGCTTGTATTATTAACCGCACGCCTACTCCCTTGCTCAATGTGGTAAACATTATCTCGTATGGGTGAAGATGCTACTTTGGATCTTATAGGGTTTTTGTGAGAGTTCTTATGTTCGGTCACGTTGTGGTGAGTCGATAGATTGATTTAGTCAATCAGTTATGTAATTCTCAGTGGTGATTCTATAATGAAGAAAGAGGACGTAGTTGTTTGGTGAATGTAGACAATATTACACACATTGTGTATATTGTTGAACCACGTTAAATCCGTGAGTACTTTACTTCTTGTTTCTTTGTTTATTGCATCTATCTGGTTCTCTTTGTCTTCTTTTTATCCTAGATCATAGTAAGGTTCATGGAGAAATCCGAGAGATCAAGTATTTCTTGTTAGCTAATATGTTTCCGCAAGATTAGCACGTAGATGGCTCTGAACCCAAACAATTAATATCAGAGCGATCCAATTGTCCCAACAATTGGTATCAGAGCATTAGGTTAGATACCGATTGCCCCAATAATTGGTATCAGAGCTATAGGTTGGGTAGAACATTTGAAGAGAAAGTTTTGGATTTCCTGGTTGGAAGAAAATTTTGAAGACGAAGGATTTGGTTTCATAAAGTATGTAAGGATTTGATGCTACAGCTTCCGAAGATGCAGGGTTTGATATTTTCAAGTTAATATGAGATTTGATTTCATCAGTTTTGGGAACAAAGCAAAGTAAAGTGTACTTCGAAAGGAATGGGATTATATCAGGTGATCTACATTCGATATGGTCAAGAATTGTTGTCTTGATGTTTATGGTGCTCTACATTGGAGATTGGACATTGATACTTATTGGAGCGTAAACCCTATGCATGGCTTCAAGTAAGTTTATTTATTCTGTATACTTCGTACTATTCTTGGAACTGTTTGAAAGACCTGCGTAGATTGGTTTTCAATTAATCGGTGTTTGCTTGGCAAGACACAAGAAGGCAAGAATATTGTAGTTGGGATACAAATATTGATTTGTATGTTTGTAGAAGTAAAGACGAAATATAAGCATGTCAAAGTCTCATTATTGTTCCAAACCAAGGAAACAATAATTTGGTTATCAATCGTCATCAATTGGATTATGTTGCTGCTTGTATTTAACCTGAAGATGAAGAATGTGAACATGGATTCGTACTCGTTATGCCTCAGTTGTTTGTTGCAATAAGGATTTGGGGAAATCTCGTAGTAGGTTTCGTTTTGGAAATATTGTTCGTTGGACAGGGTTTGATATGTTCCAGAAGTGAAGAATTTGATTTTCAGTCTTAGTATTTGAAGCATGTGGCTACAAGTAAGTTGCAGGACATGGATCATTGGATGAGATGTGATATTGTGTGTGGTGGAGCTATGGATTTGTATTATTGTATAAGAAGCAGTTTTTCGACACAGTTTGTTAGGGTTCGTTTATCTGTTTTGAAGTTTGACATTATGTCGGGTTGAACAATGTTTTATGGAGTTTCTCTCATACTGTTTCCGATGGAGAAGCTAGATAGTTTGTGATCTTTTGATTCTTATCAATGACGTTCAATCGAAGAGTTGTTTTTGGTATACACCATTTGAAGTCGATCGGAGCTAGTTGAAGTGCAAGACCGTTGTGAGAAACAGGTTGGTCTATTTGTGTTGCGGATACGTTCCTACTTTGGTGAAGACCTGTTATGAGGAATTAAAAAGGTATCGCTTGGACACTTCAAGATTTTAAAGAATAAAGATACAATACTAAAATGTGTATGGTGGTGTGGCTACGGGAGCTAGCGCATACTACTTGGAGAAAACACGGTGCATGAATTCGAGTGGGCTACAATTTCAGCGTGTTTTTCCATCAACCTTTTATTATGCATTAGCTATTTGATTTCCCAATGATCAGTGTGAGACTTTCTATTGGAGAGAGCAACATTATAGCAATGATAATATTTGGGGGTTTGCTCGTCTTCTACAGTTATTGAAATTAATTTCAATAGGGACAGAGCCTGTAGAGATGAAGGTAGAAATTTCTATTGAGAAATTTTGTTCAGCAACGATATAGTTTCCGTCAAGTTATAAAAACAACAGCGTCTTGAATTTTTTGGAGCTTGAGGAAGTTACCGAAGGTTTCAGATTATGGTTGGGTGTGATTGGGTCTTTGTGTGAGGACGGATTATCAGATTTCGAACATTGGTGTACATTTGGAGCAAGATTGGAAAATGGATATGCACAAGAGAGAATGTGTGACATTATGTATTCTTACAAGGGTAATAGTAAATTCTTCGACGATGGTCACAGTTCTATCCGAGTCCTATTGTGTTGTGGTTTGACTGTCATGAAGTCGAAACTACATGCTTGCTTAAGAAATTGATAAAAGACTATATTGATAATTATGTTAAAGCTCGTAAAATGGACATTGTTGTCAAAGCCCGTTGAGGTTGCTGAAGTGGTGCAGAAGAAGATTGGTGAGTCATCTGTCGAAGTCTCTGTGAAGCTGGACACGTGTTTGGTATGTATGCAATGGTTGAATATATGATGACTTTTTTAAAGGAGTAAAACTCAATTTGGGAAATATGGTCGTAGAATCATGATCCAATCGAAGATAGACTTGTAAAGCAAGATTCATATAGATAAGCTCGAGATTGGCACACAGTGGCAATGATCCGTGGATTGGTTGTATTTGGTGCGCAGTTAGGGTCATGCTCAATATGCTTTGGTACATACAAGATGGTTAGTTTCTTGGAAGCTAACATAAAGGTTGGTTTGTTACAAACTAACACAAAGTATCTCGTTAACTCGCTTTGGTGGACATGCTCGTGGAAAGGAGCAAGTATGTGATCAGTTGTTTAAATAAGCAATTGACTCGGCTGGAGTTTAGATACGAAAATGAAGACTATAGTTTTGCTAAGGTAATGCTTAGGCAGACGCATGGAGGCTACTGTGGTAGTTTCATTTGCTTATCGAGTAGTTATGGATGTCATCCCTAACGGATGTGGTGCGCAACTTGGAGTTAGTGGCTCAGAATAGTGGAACATTAACCTAGGTGGAGCAAGGCAGGCCGAGATGGAGCTGCGCTCATGGTGGAGAAAGTTTCAAGAGGTAGCGAAGGCTCAAAGGCGCATAATAATTGTAACTAAGTTCAATTGGTAGCATATGTACAACGATTGTGGTATGCAATACACCTAGAATGGTTCCAATCAATGTGGTGTTTTGAACATAAAGGAGTAAGGTGTTTCTCAAGATGTTGAATAACGGATGATCATATGATGATAGTTGTTGAGGTGGTCAGATTTTTCACCGTGGTGGAGATTTGTACAATCACCGGTAGGTTGGATTGTTAAGTCTGAGTTGGTGACGTTCAAGTTTGGTTTGCTCTCTTCTGGTGGAGGTTCTGTGGAACAATTTGGATGAACTACATTTCAGTTTGATTCCTACTGAGGATATGTAGGCAACCAGTGATGGTGCAATCGATGTTCAGAAGATAGAGGGATAACAGTTGATCGTCTCATGCATGAATGCATGATCCGAGGTGGAGAATTGTAAGGAAACAGTGGGTTTTCTAAATTGGGTCAACTTCCATATATAATATGGGTTGCCTAATGGAGAATGGTTTCCTAGTATGAGTTGGTTTCCTAAACCAAGGAGGCTAATACTTGGGAACCAAGTTTGTGACTCCTATATAAGGAGGTCTAGGCTAAGTGTTTTAGTTATGCAATCCTCAATGAAAATCTCGTAGAGATGTGAGGGATTCATCCCACCTATTGAGATGGTTATGTGAGAGACCTAATGGTGGAAGGAGTACATCATTATGGTGTTTATGAGATACTTATCGATGTTGGAAGATATGTCGTTATGGAGTATTCATATGGAGATGTTAGTAAGACATCTTGTTAAGGAGAAGATCATCTTGGTGGTACTGGATTAGATTATTGGTGTTGAGCTGAAGGCGTCCATGATAATCTATATCAGAGTGTGCATAGAAGATCGTCTCGTTGTGGTAGATAATGTGGTAAACATTATCTCGTATGGGTGAAGATGCTACTTTGGATCTTATAGGGTGCTTGTGAGAGTTCTTATGTTCGGTCACGTTGTGGTGAGTCGATGGATTGATTTAGTCAATCAGTTGTGTAATTCTCTGTGGTAATTCTATAATGAATAAAGAGGTCGTAGCCGTTTAGTGGATGTAGACAATATTACACACATTGTGTATATTGTTGAACCACGTTAAATCCGTGAGTACTTTACTTCTTGTTGCTTTGTTTATGGCTTGCATCTATGTGGTTTTCTTTGTCTTCTTTTTATCCTAGATCATAGTAAGGTTCATGGAGCAATCCGAGAGATCAAGTGTTTCTTGTTAGCTAATATGTTTCCGCAAGATTAGCACGTAGATGGCTCTGAACCCCAACAAATAGTTGATGACGGTTCGAATGGATTCCTTCACTCCTTCAAAGTTCAGCATCTTCCCCCAATCGTATTAACATGTTTACTACCCAAGGCATATCCTAGCCATTGTGCTCCGTTTTTTACCATCTCTGTTCAATGGTGGATGCCATGAGGATATCTAGCTTGTGTCAAATGCTGGATACGATTTGGACGGGTCAATCAGGGCAGGAAATTGTATATTCATGGGTGGATTGGCTACAAAATTCATGTCTCTCCTACTTAGAGTTCGATGACGGAATACAGCTCGCTTCGCTTCGCTT
The DNA here is from genome assembly GCF_003573695.1 of Papaver somniferum. Lineage (NCBI taxonomy): Eukaryota > Viridiplantae > Streptophyta > Magnoliopsida > Ranunculales > Papaveraceae > Papaver > Papaver somniferum. Next base: position 48,124,053 of record NC_039359.1, on the reverse strand, counting down.
CACTTAAGAAGGCTAATAAGTGATAATGCAGGAGATAGACGTGCTATTTCAACAAGTGTATCTCCAGATGTGGATCTACGTTCCATATTAAACTATAATGACGACAAGTCCAATGAGAAATTCTGTCAAAACCTACATGAATGCAGCATTTGTCTAAGTGAATACGCAGGTATCTCAAATTTGTAATTCATATTCTAGATTGTTAAGCACAACTATAGTATTTGAGTGTATGATATAGTCCGCTCTTTTTAACAGGCACCAAGTTTGTAAGATTGCCGTGTAAGCATTTCTTCTGCCTCAATTGCATGGAGACATATTGAACCATGCGCGCAAAGGAAATTGTGGCAATAGTATGTCCAAGAATCGAATGCAAGGAACTAGTTCCACCTGGTTTGATCAAAAGCTTACTTGGGGATGAAAAATTTGAGCAATGGGAGTCGTTCTTGTTTAATAAGACACTTGATTCAATGTCTGATTTAGTCTATTGCCCTAGATGTGAAATTGCTTGTTTTGAGGACAAGGATCACCTTCCCCAATGTCCCAAGTGCTTCTTTGCTTTCTGTAGTCTCTGTAGAGGTCCATGTCATGTTGGAGCTCCATGTAAGGCATTAGAAGAGAAGCTTATGTTCTTGCAGGTAACATATATGATTATTTCTAAGTTTGCTTGATTTTCCAGAGTTATGTAAAGATCTGATATGTTTTATTATTACCTGAGCAGAATCCTCAGCTCCTACTCAAAATGACTAAGCAACAGCGTAAAGAGCTGGACCAGATAAATCAGTTTTTTAATGAGGAGGAAATAAAGCGCACTACTAAGCAATGCCCCAACCCTCAGTGTTCGGTGGCAATCTTCCGAACCGAAGGTTGCAACCACATGCATTGCTCGAAATGTGGGCAGGAGTTTTGTTACAAATGTGGCAAGGCATATGACAAAGGTAAACATCACTGCAATAACTGTAGCTTTTTCAGCCATAAAGCTATTCGTGTGGAGCGGGAAGCCATGATGAAACAACGACAGGAAGCACAATTGCATCTGGAGCGTCAGAGGCAGATACTAAATCAGATACGAGCTGAAAATCTAGCAAACCTTCCTCACTCATGTCCAATGTGCTGTCATATGAATAGAAAGGTGAGCAAAACGAACTTTTTCCCAAGTTGCAAATAGTTCGACTGATATATATTAGATTACACTAATATAATTGTTTTGTTGTAAATGAAACAGGTTGGGAATAACAACTACATATTCTGCTGGTTTTGCCAGAAGCATTATTGCTACTTGTGCCAAAAGATTGTTGGACGAAGCTCCCAACACTACGGACCCAAGGGTTGCAAACAACACTCAGCTGGATGAAATTCCTAAGTAGCTAAAGCTAAAACTAATTTATATTGCTTGGCTGCCCTCGTTTAAATAGGCAAGATCGTAGGATGACACAAATTTCAATCTAATGACAGATTTCAATCTAAATCAAGTTCTATTACTTTGAAATTTTGTATATGTATCTAATAAAGAATTAAGAGGACATAAACTCCTATCAAAAAAGAAAAAGAAGGGGGCATAACGAGCGAAAAATTAAAAAAAATCACTGACTCTTTATCTTGCGTCTCCTTCCGAATCTCATCAGGGCAACATAAGCTATAATTCTGTAGCCTACAATCATTACTGCCAAAGCACCAATAGGGATGCCTATGTTTCCCAGTCCCATTTCCTGTATCATATGAAAATCCCCAACCTTACATCTTAAATTATTTGGACCACATAGATACATTTCATCGCTTTCATATTGTGACGCCAACAACAGTCTGAATGTATAATAGTTGTGGGAGATGTACTTAAACCATGATAAGAATGCAGGCACGTTCTGATTATAATACCCACCAACTAAACTGAACATCTGTACCAAAATCGCTGCCAATGTTATTGCAGATTGCAAATGCATAATTGCGGCACCAATGGCAAGCCCCATACCTTGAGAAACCAACACGCTGTATAGTAATGAAAATAGTGTTTTGAAGAAGTTGGAAGCTGTTGGCTTTAACCCTCCCATCCAATAGGTTATGATGGTAAAAAATGTTGGTAAGGCCAACTCCATCGGAAGCTCACTTGTTGTTCTCGCAACAAAGTAGGCTGAAAGCCTGTACATGCTTGACGAACGTTCTTTTGTAAGCATCAGTCTTTCTCGAGGAAATGTAGTTATTGAACTAAAGATTGGCATCATGCTCCAAAACACGGAGAAATAGTATATGAGACTAATCTGGTCTTGTAAGTCAGACGTAGGCGTTCGCCACCAAACAAGTCCAATAAACAAAGAACCAACCAAAACTTGAACGATTTTAAGAGGGTTAAAGGTTTCGTGCCTCCTTTCTTTAAGATCTCTTTTAACCAACACCTTATACTGTTGAACCCAAGTTGTGTCCAAGAAAAAAAGAAAACTGGGCTACAAAAGAATTCTACTTTTTGTTTGGATCTGGGTACACACTGCAATACGGCCCATATTGGCAATGCTGGAGAAAAAGGTGCAAATCGGCCAACCTAGGATTTAAATCCGACCGAATCTTGTGGCAAAGCTGAAGAACACCAATTTTGGGCATGCCTAAAACTTTCAAGGCATAAAAAGGACTAGTCCTAACTTGGGTGACCTTATAAGGGGTATCCTATGGGGTGGTTTAATTGCCTATATGCCCTTAAATCCATTAAATTACTACTAATCTATCCCTAACCCTAATACAAAACCTATAATCAACTACACCTAAAATCAGTTTCATTCACCTTCTTCTTCTTCCTCTCCACATCCGAACTCCACCCTTCTCTTTCTTTTTTTTTCATCGCGGAAATTTAATTGTCGATTTGTGAAACTATATAATGGATCATCGTAAGGCAGTATCTCGTTCGAATCGATCGATTGAACAACCTATTCATGAAGAAGAAGATTTAGAGAGTGAAGAACAAACTCAAAATCAACCACAAAATCAATCGGAAGAAGAGATTGAAAAAGAACCAACGCCGGAAATGAAAATAAGAAGGTTAGTTCTACAAACCCATCTCATATTTGATGTTTTTGATTGTTTTGGTCGATTTAATTCGTCAAAATCATGTGTTCTGCGGCGGTTACAGGGTATGGTTCGGCGTAAAACAAATGTTTGATGTGCGCCGAGCTGTTCTTGAAACTGAACTCTGAAAGTGCATATGAACGGCTCGGCATATATCTGAAATCTGTTTTGAGCCGAACTTAGTAAAACAGAGACTTATATTTAGGATCGGCATATTCGATGGTGTTAGTTTTGTGCCGAATATGTTTTGTGAATTTCAGAAATTTTGCATGTGCGTAGGATCGGCTTGTATGGTAGTATTAGCTTTGTGCCGAATAAATGTTGTTTGAAATTCAGAAATTTTGCATGTGCTTAGGATCGGCTTGTATGGTAGTATTACTTTTGTGCCGAATAAATGTTGTTTGAAATTCAGAAATTTTGCATGTGCTTAGGATCGGCTTGTATGGTAGTATTAGTTTTGTGCCGAATAAATGTTGTTTGAATTTCAGAATTTTTGCATGTGCTTAGGATCGGCTTGTATGGTAGTATTAGTTTTGCGCCGAATAAATGTTTCAATTCATAAGTCTAGATTCGGCTTATTTGATAGTATTAGGGCTACGCCGAATATCATTGTTAAAATTTCATAAATTTTACAAGTGTGTAGGATCGGCTTATTTATATGATATCATGTTGCGCCGAATACATGTTTGAGTTCATAATCATAGATTCGGCTTATTCGACAATATCGGTTGTGAGCCGAATACAGGTTTCGGCTTACTCGACAATATAGGTTTTGAGCCGAATATTAAGGATCGGCGTATAATTATTTTGTGGTATGATCCGATCCACTCTCTGTGTAATCTAATAAAAATTTCAAGACATGATTCATACTTGCGCCGAATTAGTCTTATAACTTTCATACTTGTGTCAGGACCAATGCCGCGGGTAGGGAGATGTTGAAAAAAATGAAGGACAAAATTGATTCCAAAACACCAATGACCGTGGAAGAACAAAACTACTTCTACAAAAAGTGGGATGCAATCATCAACAAAGGAGAAGGACCCGAGGAACCCGGAAAAAAGCCTACCACTAAGAAGAGGGGTCGTGGTTAAATGTCCTTTTATGTTTCCAACTTCCTTTTAATGTTTTTCTTAAGTTTTAAGTACACTTTTATGGTGTTGCAAACACCTTTGCTTTTAGGTGCTCAACTTTGTTTTTAATTGTGCTGGGTTTGGTTATGGACACCTTCAATTTCATGTTTTAATGAATAGCTTAACGGTTATGCGCCGAATTTATAGAGTTCGGCTTATCCTCTAATGTTAGTTACGCGCCGAATCATTTGTCCTTCAGGTTCGGCTTTTTCTATAATTTGAGTTATAAGCCGAGCCTTAAAAATCATTATTGGTGTAATCCTGTACATAGTTCGGCTTAAATCTCACCAATATGGTGAGCCGAATCTGTAAAAATTTTCAAAATTTTTTAAAAAATAGCCGTTACTTATATAGGTTCGGCTTATGTTCTAAAATTTCTATAAGCCGAACCTTTACTTTTTTTCACGAAAATCTAGGAACGACTCTTTTTTTGAAAGATATAGCCGTTGTAAAACTATATTTTATATATACCTACATGTTTTTTCATATTCTTAACCACATATGCTCAACAAATGGCACCCCCAACTCCTAAGTTTACTCTAGAAGAAGATTTATCTCTTTGTACTAATTATGTAGCATACTATCCAAAGAAGGGTGAAGAACGACGAGTAACTGGTCTGATGAGTATGTACTACTTGGTTAGAATTCATGAAGCCTTCAGCACGGAAAAAGGTAATCCTCACAACCGGGATAGTGCGTCCTTGTTTTGCCGAATTATAAGTATTAAGAAAAAAGTCTCAGACTTCATAGCTTTAGTTCGGATTGTGAGTCGATATCGACTCAAAGGTGAAACAAACTCTGAGATTGAAGTTCGAGCTCTAGAGGAATGGCGACGATGGAAGGGAAATAATTTCAAATACAAAGATCACTACCACATTCTTAGAAGGTTTCTCATTACCCGTTTAGGATATTAGAAATTAATTGCAAGCCTACTATGTAGCAGGGATGTAATCCATAATTTCTATGAATTTGAAAAGTCTATTTGGAATGATATGATAATTCTTGTTTTCATGAATCATGAAAGGTTCGGCTTTCTTCAGAAATATACTACAAGCCGAACCTAGCAAAGTAATTCTGGTTTTTTAAAGTTTCAAGATTCGGCTTGCAGTGAAATAATAATATGAGCCGAATCTGACAAAAAAACTCTGGTATATTTTTGTTGTCAGGTTCGGCTTGCAGTGAAATAATAATATGAGCCGAATCTGACAAAAAAACTCTGGTATATTTTTGTTGTCAGGTTCGGCTTTCAGTGAATTCTTCTTATAAGCCGAATCTGACACAAAATAAGAAGATAAATCAATGAAACATTTTTTATGGAGATCCTAAACGAATCTCATCCTCTCCTCTTCACTGACCTCTTTCTCATCATCTTCACTGACCTCATTCTTAACATCTTCATCCTCATCACTTGAAAACGTAATTACTTGTCCACTTGGAGGCTGCACATGCAAAGATTTCCAAAGATCCATTTCCGTCGCATAATTTGCACACCAATCCATCGCAAAATTATTTTCAAATCTAGGCCAAAAGGCTGCACTCATCAAGGGTGGTAATGGGCAACCGGGTCTAAGTTTGAGGCCGATAAAATGACAATTTTGAACAAATCCAAGAACAAGTCTTCTATCCTTTACACCATCATTGTAAGGTTTTGTTGGAGGCGCGTAAGTAAAGCTACTACCCGTCCATGCGAAACAATGTACGACGCAATTGAATGTCTCCGCTATTAAAAACCCACAAATGGGCATTGACATCCAATGTTCTTCGGTAATGATAAAATCCCCATGCAAACGACGTTCGAATGCAACGTACTCCGCTGCCACCCCTGCATCTTTTCTTGGACCTGTTCTCATCATTGTCTTATAGAATTTTGTTTTTACGTAGGGTTTGTAACAATCGTTGCCGAATATAGTTCACTTCATTTTCAGGGGGCACCGGATTATTCCCTTCCATAAAAGGACCAAGTTGTTCCGCCGTGACGTAATAACCACAATTTCCATCGCCTTGCACGTCGTCCATTGCTATAATATGCTCATGAATTATTGGCGATAGATCTTCCAAGTAGTTATCGTATATAAAATTGATAGGCCTCATATACCTACCGGACTTATCTCTTTTGGGTCCTCTCATCCTACCAATTTCATGTACGGTTCTTTTCTCCTTTATCTTAGTTTGTGAAGGATACATCTTAGCCTTCCCCTTGACATCCTCTTTACTATCCTTAGCTTGTGACGGACAATCATTATCATTCACCTCTTTGTTACTTGTTTCCGATTTTTGAATACTCGGGCGACCTCGTTTTTTTGGAACTTTGACTTCTTCCTCCTTCATCAACTTCTCAATTTCTTTCTTTGCCTTTTCAAACCTTGCATCATGGTACTCAACGCCGGATGGATTCCTTTTAGTAGCCAATAGTTCCTTGTTGGCTTGTCTAGTTTGAAAATTATTCATTTTCTTACTCTTCCTACCTTTCGGGTCACTCTTCTCCGGTTCCAAAATATTTTCTTGGGTGAAAGGATACATGACCGGCATCATGTTGTCCCATAGGAATTTCTTTTGAGGTCGGGACATATTCCTATACATCTCCGCCAATTTTTTCCCATTTGTCGTGTCCCATATCTCTAGATCATCCTCATCGTCTTCGGTTGGGAGAGGATCGAAGCTTAATTGTTTCCAAAAATGATCAATATCCTCAAATGGTATGATACCATCCTTGTACCGAAGTAGGTCATGGCGGCATGGAAGTCCCATAGATGTCTTCATTGTACAAACACACTCTTCCTCCAAGGTGGCGCCTAATGTCTCAATCAAATCCACTTCTTTCATCAACAAGTCGATGCATAGATGGGAGACTTTATAAGTTAATTCCCGTAGCCAATTAGTACCATAATTCTTGTGTCTAAACATAAGGTCATGCTCGAACGCGGTTTTAATTCTCACAACATCACTTTTGAAATATTCATCAATTGCATCAAAAACCGTGACAAAAGTGTCAACACAACCAAAAAGGTTCTTCTTCAACCGATAATGAGCCGAATCTACCATACTTGTGGCTTGGTTGTCGAAGTGTTTGTGCCGATTTGTGAAACAACTCACGAACCTTTCTTTATTAGGTTCCAACACAGCTTTGACCAAGTAAGTAATGACATCGAGGTAGGCGGTCTTCCAATTCTTAATAAGCATTTTAAAATTTTCTTCATAGACATCCTCGGTGATTGACCATATCAAAGCTTCCCATTCGCCTTGGAAAGAAGCCCACAACATCTCATTATGTTCATATGCTTTCAAGAATTCCTTCTTTTTCTTTACTCGTGTCTCCAACGGTAGCTTAGCAATATTCTCTAATTCTTTCAACTTAAGTGGTTGAATTATCGGTTGACATTTTTTCCTCACATTGCACCATATGTGAAACGTACAAAGAAAATTGAATACATCCGGAAATACCTTCTTAATAGCATACATCAACGATGAATCTTGATCGGAAACGAACACTTTAGGAAGAGCACCCTCCCGGAAGATTAACTTCAATTGTTCTAACCCCCAAACATAACTCTCTTTCTTCTCGTTTTTCATGAAACAAAAAGCCACGGTGAACGGTGCCTTTGTCGAAGTATGCCCCACAATGTTCATCAACGGCATCTCATATTTATTAGTCTTGTACGTGCAATCCAATATAATAACTTGTGGGAAGCATAGAGCCAATTGGGCGCATTCCGGGTGGGCAAGGAAAAGGTGTGTGACTTGACCGAAGTCATCCAACTTCTTTTGGCAAGCGTAGTTATTATTCACCCCTAACCACATTACTTGTTGCATCACCATCCTACCTTGCAAATTGAGTATTCTAATCTTTTTTCTTGCATTGTATATAGTTTGCATAGTCGACTTGTTATTGTTGTTGTCCGCATTCAATTTGCTAAGAATCCTAGAAGGTGGCAAACGTGCTCGTGTCATTTTATCTACTTCTAGCATCTCGTCGGGTTTGAGTCGCGCTAATTTCACATGTCCATGAAGGTCTTTGGGACGTGGGTGGTTATGACGACAATCCATATCTTTATTCATTATCCAATATTGATCTTCTTTGTTCATGGACTTATTCTTGAGGTTGAAAACGATCTTGAAAGGGCAATTTCTTTTCTTCGTCTTCGTCCTATTCTTTCTCCCGGTCTTCCCAACGTATACAGTACCCTTTTTAACCTTGCTAGCGCCGGTTCCACTACGCTCACAAATCATTTCAAACCGATCCCATCGGCTTTGTTGTCCTTTAACTAGTACACAATTTATCTTCATCGCGTGTTCCTCAAGCCAATCCAGAACTTCTGGTTTAGTTTTCCATATTTACGTTCATTCCAAAACAAGTAATTAGTAAGCAAAACTTTGGAATATTCCGACAACATTAAGGTAAGCAAAAGGTTCTTACATACCAAATCATTTTGGAAGTGATCCTTGGTATCATCGTGAATTATGTCTACTGGATCAGGTTGATTTTCCATGGGTCCAAGCACGATCTACAAAGAATATCACAAGGTTAAACACTAGAAAGGGAATATAATAACAAGGTTCGGCGCATTCGATAATCACATTATGTGCCGAACTATAAACATTTAGAGGTTTCGGCTTGTACGATATCCTCAATATGTGCCGAACCACAAACAATATTTTAACCCAAAAATTAACAAATGCATGTTCGGCTCGGAAGATAATCATATTATGTGCCGAACCTTGGACATAAGAGGTTTCGGCTTGTACAATATCCTCAATATGTGCCGAACCTCGAACAATATTTTAACCCAAAAATTTACAAATTTATGTTCGGCTCAGAAGATAATCATATTATGTGCCGAACCTTGGACATAAGAGGTTTCGGCTTATACGACATCCTCAATATGTGCCGAACCTCGAACAATATTTTAACCCAAAAATTTATAAATTTATGTTCGGCTCATACTATAATCAAATTATGTGCCGAACCTTGAACATAAGAGGTTTCGGCTGATACGATATTCTCCATATGTGCCGAACCAGTAACAATATTTCAACCCAGAAATTAAAAAATTATGTTCGGCACATACGATTTTGGATATGTAAGCCGAATTAGTAATGATTCTATTCCGGGCTATTCAGGATGTTGTTCGGCTTACTATGAAACTTTCACATAAGCCGAACTAGTGTCTAGCAAAAGGGTTGGAATTGGAAATTATAGGTTCGGCGCATGCAGTAAACAGATTCAGTAAGCCGAACCGTTCATCAATGGTAGATTCGGCTCATAGATGTGAGCCGAACCTCAACCTGTTTCGCCGAACCATGATTCAAAAAACCTAACTTTTGATAATTGAGAGCTATAAAAGTTAGATTAAGTATAGGATATAAATGTACCTGTGTATTAGAAGAATTGGGTTCCTCATCAATGTATTCATTATCAGGATTTGGCTCATAAAAATCATCATCTTGAGTTTGTGTTTGAGCTTGAGTGGGTGTAAAATCATTCTCATAATCTAAGAAATCAGCCATTTCTGGATCATTGTTGTAGTTGATGTGTATTTTCCTAGGTTTTTTAGATGAATGATGACCCTCCTCATCCTCCATTGAATCAAGAATTAGAATTTTCTCACTTTCTCCTTCTCTTTCTTTCCTTAACTAAACCAAAACTTTGATTTTTTTTTTCCTCGGATTTTTCATCTAAACAACTATTATAATTCTGAAAATTATCTTAATCACTAAACAAAATATTTAATCACTAATCAAGATTATTAACACTAATACGGAAAGGGCAGATTTGCCATTAAAAAAAATTTGGATTAAGGGGTTATCTGATTTTGCTATTCAACAACCTTTTTTGTCTTCATTCAGTATGCCTTGAAAGATTTTGGTATGCCCAATATTATGGTTCAAACTGAAACCAACATGCATAAGCTGAAACCTAGGATTTTTTTGCGGAACTAGAGTTATCCTTCAGAAATAGATTTATCACCAAGGGAGAAAAAACGTGAAGAATAATCGAAGAATACCCTTTCTGGTGTTAAAAGTAGCCAAGGATCAAGTATTGAAAAGTTACAGTATCTAATAAAAAGATTAAGAAATAGCATAATTATCTCAATAAACTTGAAAAGGCTTCTCTGTAGTTTTCTACTACTTCACAAAATATCATTCAAACCCACATAAACTCAAAAAGTAATATCATTCAAAATCCTCTTTTGAGAAATTACAGAACTCACAAATCACTACAATCTAGAAACCACATCCAATTCAAGCAACCATCATTTGTGGTGGGACTACCATTTGAGGTGGTGGAATTTCAATTTCGGTAGGAGCCATCATTGAAGGCCTAACGAAGTCTTCTTCATCCTTAGGTTGGTGGATGGTAACAACATCAGGCAATGGAGTCATTGGACCATTCTTTCCTTTAGGATCCCAGTCCAACATGATCTTGACCTTGATACCAAGAACACCCTGCTCAACAAAAAACAGATGAACTTTTAAGTCAGAAGATGAAAAATATTCCCAGATATAAAGGTAATATCAAACTCTGCGTATAAAAAAAATGTAAAACTGAAAAATAGATGTTTTTAGAGACAACGGAGAGAATGAACAGATACAGCTGGTTATTACATTCATAGCATCATTTCGACAATCAAACCAATAGGCCACTATCAAACTCTTAACCAAAATGAAACCAACTATAGGAGAAAACGATAAAAAATAAACAAAGAAGAGATTTCAGGGCATCAGATCTCCAAGGTGTTAACATCAAAGAAACATTCAGACGCAAATTACCCATTTACATATAAATTTTCCTCATTTGCCCTTGAAAGTCAACCGCTAGACCAAACAGAACAAATCAAATGTTCGATTCCATTCCAATGAAAGACAACATAAAGAAAGTATGGAGAGAATGATCAGCTAGAGCTAATACATTTATGCCATCATTTCGACGATCAAACCAATAGGGAATTTACCTAATCATCACCTCATTCACTCCAATACTTGCAACCAAAATGAAAAAAAAAACAATAACAAATAAACAAAGAAGAGATTTATTCAGGGCATCAGATCTCCAAGGTGTTAACATCAATGAATATTCAGACGCAAATTACCCATTTACAAATATATTTTCCTCATCTGCCCGTGACATTCAATAGTTAAACCAAACCACAATTACCAGGAATAGTAAAGAGTTAAGAGAGTAGCAAAAGTAAAGAGTAAGAGAGTAACAGCAGAAAACAGCTGAGGTGTACAAACTGACCTGTCTAAGAAGGACGTGTCTAACGGCTGAGTCAATGTACTCGTTAACAGGCTGACCAGAAGAAATCATGTATCCATCCTTGAACTTCATTGACTTCGCACGAGCTGCCCTAAGCTTTCCACTCACAATAACCTGTATAACAATTACAAACTTGAAGTTTAATACGAAATCAAACAGAAAAGAGGGTAAAAGACTGGAATGCATGAAAGAATAGCAGCAGATTGTACCTCGCAACCCTTGGCACCACTTTCCATGACGAATCTCAAAACACCATAGCAGGCCCTAAAGCACAGAAATTCCAATAGCGATATAGAATGAGCTATATGATTCATAATCAAGCATCTTCAGAAAAAATATACTATTCAACAGCAAAGATACTTGTAAAAGCACTTTTCATTTAGTCATCTTCCGACACAAAGCGACACCAAACCTATTTGCATTACTGATAAGATCTAAGCATTTGAATATTGGAATTCTATGAACCATATAAAGCAGATGTTGGAAGGAATGTGGCTACCCGAGCTTACAAACATGAAATAAAGGCATCATGAACTAAATAGCTTGGAAAAGCATAATCCATATAGTCATCTTCCGACACAAAGTTGGTGCCATTTTTACCTATTTGCTGTATAGATGACATAAAGACGTGCATCGTATTATGGCATATACATCATGGAAACCCTATCATGTGTCTACAACAGTCATACAGATCAGGAATACAACTAATTCATAATCATAAATTCAGATAACAAAGAAGAAGATGTAGGTACATTTCCAGGCCCGCAAAATCAGAGCCAGAAGCATCAGAGCAAGCAGACATTAGTACCAATGTTCAATTTCCGTACACAGTACCATGCTTCCCTCATTATTTTCCGGAGCATCGGCTTAATTGTGCACAAATTACCAACACAGACACACCCATATTCCACAAAAACATACAACCACATTGCAATCACACAGACATGAGAAACCACAATCAAGTGAACTGAGACTTGAGACTTCACACAAAAACTCAAATTCATATTAACATGTAAATGGATGTAATTAGCAAACATTATGAACATGAGACTCAAATCAAAAGGATACCGATTTACCCACTTATTCACAACAAATCAAATTCATATATTATTGAGGTCATTTGTTTATTCTCAAAATTAATTCATGTCAATGGATGTAACTAGCAATTATTATAAAACATAAATCCAAAATTAAATCATACCAACACAGTAATTAAATCAAATTCATGTAAATAGATGTAATTAGCATAAACACACACCTACGAACAGCAAGCCCACCAAGAAGCTTGTATCTGAGAGACTCAGCTTGGGCAATAGCACATAAACCTCTGTTGTTAACCTTCTCAGCGTAAAGCTCAACACTGTTCTCAGGGAACTTAAACCTCTTCTGTACAACAGAGGTCAATTCTCTAATCCTCCTTCCCTTCTCACCTACACAAATCCAAAATCCAAAAATCCAACCAACAAATCAAATCCCTAAATCCATCAGATCTATACCAAAATAGACAAACAAAAGTTGATAAGAGTTGTAAGAGTATTGATTTCTTACCAAGAACATTTTGAGTTCTGGTAGCTCTGATGATGATTTCAGTCCTCATAGGTGTAACCCTAACTTCAACACCAGAGTAACCATCTTCAGCTAGTTCTCTTGTCAATACTTCGTTCAACTCAGCGAAGAACACTCCATCAGCAACGAACTGTAAATCAAAATCGAAACAACCGATTCAAACCTCTAACAAATCCCCAAAAATCAGAAAAAAAAATCAGAAGAAAAAAATGATGGAGGAACAGAGATTGAAGAAGGAGGATTTACCTTTCGTTTCTTACTCATTTGAGTCGCCATGATTGAAGATCTGTGAGTGGAAAGAAGACGAGAGCGACTTAGCTGCTCGTCTTTGAAAACCCTAAAAACTGCTGCTGCTGCTGTTGAGAAAGAGAGGAGAGATGATTAAGAAGTGGGATTTGGCTGAAAGAGATACATTTATACCTACGATAAAACCCATACCTCACAAAATCAGCCCGAATTTGTAATAGGGCCTGGATATAGGCTTTCACTGCTCTACAAAAAATTACCTTTCTCATATAGGCCCATATGGGTGTTTGGAAATCGTATTGGCACACACCATATGGTAGGGTAGATCCTACCGGATTGGTGAATCAGATAGTTGTTAATTTCGCTCGGACAGTGGACTCAACAAACATGAAAAATGGATAGGAAAATTTTCAAATTTGAAGGTTTATCTATTGCGACAAAATAAGGTATGCATGTTTTTTATTAAGCCATTCAACCGCGATTGAAGTAAAGATGTCAGTGACATAGTACTGTGACAAGGCGTTGGGTAGTTTGCACAACAGCTGCATATTAACGACCTTAAATTTTTTTCTTTAAAACTAGTCATGTGACAAGGCGTTAGGTAGGATTACCTCGTGTTTCCTCAATGATCAAGTTATGAAGAACTATGCAAGTTAGCATAATTTCGTTCCGTTCTTGAAGATCGAAAAAGCGACACCTCCTACAAACGATGGCGGACTTCCATTTCAAAATTTTAAATGCGCATTCAACATCCTTTGACAAAGTTATTTGTTGTATGTTAATATACTTCGTATCCTTTAAAGTCGGTCTGACTGTCGGTCTAAACTAAAGCAAACTGTTGTGGATAGACTATCCCTGCCAGATAATACCTCTGAGTGTAGTTATGACCATTGATGTTGAATTACAGTGTCGCACGAGCCCATGCTTAAGATTTTTATATGATAGCGATTTATGCAAAACATTAATGTCATTTTATGAACCCAAGTCCCAGAAGTCTAAAAAAAGCATGCCAAGTTCGACAATCATAAGCAATCGAAGCTTCCAAAACCACCGTCGATCTTGGGTAATGACCCCTTCCTTATACCTAGCAAAGCTCAAAAATATTCCTTTGAGTGGAGTTTTAAAAATCTTGATCAGAATACACACACATCCATCATTAAAATAATCATGTATCATCTTGTCGTGGTAAAAATGCCGCTCTTACCACGTCTTTTTTCTAGTAAAAACTTGTTCTCGCTAAGGACACTTAAGTATCATCCCTAAATGTAATTGCATCATAAAGTTTTGCCGCCTTGTAGCTTTATCTGACTCTTCATCCAACTGATGAAAATTTTGTAACTACATTTCTTGCTCTCCTTCGTTCAAGGTTTCATCTATTTCCATACCCTCTTCGGAAGATTCGACATCAGGATTCAACGTTGAAAACAAATTAAATTAACGGAAATCGAAAGGAAAATGATATGTATAAAGAAATTTGTGGTCTTTTTTGAGAGAATTGTGGTTGATTTAATAAGGAGAAAAATACATAGTCGTTGGAGGTAACCGTTGGTTGGCAAACTAGCCGTTGGTGGCTGAACCGACACTGTTTGGCAAAAAAATTATAGTCGATGGGCTTAAGTTGTGCCGAGTGATCCAATTTACGTCGCGCATCTCTAGTATTGTTTCATCTTGAGTTTTCCCATACGTTTGTTCATCCACGTGGTTGAGCAAGTTTTGTTATTTACAAATTCCTATAAAAACTGCCCTTAACTCTCCTCTCATCTACGATAGACTAAATATCCCCTTTAATATAATTATTATAGAAAGATTAACCTGCCAAGTGTTATATGATCCAGAAGCAAAATCAAGTTTGCAAATTGTGCATATGAAATGGCCACTTCCCTTCTAGGTTTACCAATTATATCTTTATAGAGGAAATATATCAGTTTGATATACCAAAGTAAGTCATGGTGAAGCATCAGTTTCTCCATCGCATTCGTTTATAAATGCCTTATTTTTTTGTTTTGTGATAATCCCCTCTTCACTATTCAAGCGCCACAAGCAATTAAGTGTTTTCAGAAAACCTACAGATGTACTCCAGGATCTTCCAACTATCTTGACACTGAAACAACAAGCCATATATATATATATATATCCCTACCATGAAACAAGTTTTGTATGATTTTTACGTGCCACGCCTTTCTCACGTTTCACTTGATATTGATAGGTTAATTAACATACGTAGAGGACAACAAATAGAGAGGTTGCCTCAATGATTTCTTTCTTGTTTCACTAGTTACAAGAAACAACAACGTATATACCATTTTGATTTCTTTCTTCATGAGCCACTTGCCGCTATAAGTTCATGATGATCCTCACTTGTCATGTATCATTACTACAAATTGTGTCTGTGAAAGTGTTTAACTAACATTATTATCTTTGAAAAGGGATTAAAATTGATAATGTGATAAGCGAAGAAAAAAAAAATCATTTAAGAGGAATTAAAATTTCAATAAAGGAGCTGAAACCCATTAGAGGTTTCTAACAGATGTATTTTGAGATGAAAAAAATACCAGTTGTTTGTTTTTTTTAATATCCATTTAGGTTATTGGCGGATTTTTTTCAAATAAATAAATAAAACAACCTAATGGCCATAATTCAACAATTTCCTTATATTTATGGCTACGATTTGTAGTGTCGACCTAAATGTAGAGAGAAAAATATGAATTTTGTAATTTTAAAGTTACTTGCAGCGAGATCGATACCTGGATGCCCTAGGCGCAAAATTGACATATAATCAAGATTTCAATATTTGTTATTCATGTGGCTAGACGTGGAATAAAAAACCTAGTCATAAACCAGTTAACTACCAAAATCCCATCCTATAGCGATGGATGCATACAATTTTAATGAAACAAAAAAAAAAGTTAGAATTTTTATCACACACAAAGAGAGTTTGACAAAAAAAAATTGGTTTATGGTCAAAAAAAACAATATAAAAATGATAAAAGACATAGCCTTGATCAAGATAAAAACCATGTTGACATGGTCTTTCTAATTGGAATTAGATAGTTAGGGTAAAATCTATCAGATGTAATTGAAATAATCTAAAGCTTGTATTTAACTGTTTTAACCAAAAAAAAGATATAAAAAAATTGGTTTGGTGTGAGGGTGCACCAAAACCGAACTAATATCAACAGTTTCACAAAACAAAAACCTTCCTAAAACCATATGATAAATGGCTCGATTCGATTCCCACTGTTTAAGGTTTTACGCAGTTCTATGACTGTGATACCATAAAAGATTTGTTTAATTCTCGGATGATTGTGGAAATGTTTCTAGAATGAAAATTGTGATTCGTTTTGCTTATAATGGCAAGTGGCTCATGAAGCAAGAAGGCGGAAAGGAATATATGATGTTGTTTCTTATAACTAGTGAAACAAGAAAGAAATCTTTAAGGAAACCTCTCTATATATGTTGTCATCTACATGTTAATTAACTTATCAATATCAAGTGAAATGTGAGAAAGTTGAGGCACGTAAAAATCATATAAAACTTATTTCAAGGGAAACATAGTAGGGATATGGCTTCTTATTTCAGTCTAAAGACAGACACAATCTTAAGTACATCTGTAGGTTTTATTGTGGTGCTTGAATAATGAAAAGGGCATTAGTATAAAGCTGGACAATAAGGCATTTAGACGCGACTATGATGGAGAAATTGATGGTTCACCATGACTTACTCTGGTATAGTAAACTGATGGATTTCCTCTATAAAGATATAATTGGTAAACCTGGAAGGGAAGTGGCCATTTCATATGCACAACTACAAAGTTAATGTTGTTGTTGGATTATATAGCACTTGGCATGTTATTCATTCAATTAGAAATAATTTATTATATGGGTGTATCTGGTCTACTGTAGACAATAGGGATTTAATGGAAGTTCTTATGGGAATTTATAAATAACAACATTTTCCCATCCAAGTGGATGAACAAATGCATGTTTTCTCTTTGGGAAAACTCAATCTGCGACAACACAATGTACGCGTAGCGTAAATTGGGTTACTCCACACAAGTTAATCCCGTCAGGGGAGTAAATTTCGTCGAGCAATGATGGTTCAACCACCAACGGTTACCCACCATTTTCTCCCATAAAATCACAACTCTCTTTATACATATAAAATTTTTATCAATTTCAGTTAATTTAGTTTGCTTTCAACCATGATCCTGATTTAGAATCTTTGGAAGAGAATATGGAAATGGATGAAACCTTGTACAAAGGATAGCAAAAAACATATTTAGAGTTTTTCATCAGTTAGATGAGGAGTCAAATGAAGCTAAAAGGCGGCGAAACGTTATGATGCAATTACGTTCAGTAATGATACTTAAGTCGTAATAGTGAAAAAAAAGTTCACTAGAGACGGAAGTAGTGAGAGGGACATTTTTACCACGACAAGATGATGCATGATTATTTTAATGACAAATATGTGTATATTCTGATTAGAATTTTCAAACTTAACTTCATTGAGTATTATTGAGCTTTGCCAGGTATAAGGGGTTATTACCCGAAACCGCCAGTTGTATAGGAAGCTTCGGTTGCTTATGATTGACGGACTTGGAATGCTTTTTTGGACTCCGGGTTTGAAAATCAATGTTTTGCATAAATCACCGTTGTTTGAAAATCTTAAGCATGGGCTCACGCCACACTGTAATTTCACTATCAATGGTCATGACTACACTCAGGCATGTTATCTGGCAAGGAAAATCTATCTGTAATGGTCTACTTTAGTTCAGACCTACAGTCAGATCGACTTTAAAGGGTAAGTAGTATATTAACATGAAACAAATGACTTTGATAAAGGATGTCAAACACACATTTGGAGTTTTGAAATGGAAGTTCGCCATCGTTTATGAGCCGTGTCGTTTCTCGATCTTCAAGAACTAAACGAAATTATGTGAACTTGCATAATTCTCCATAACATGGTTATTAAGGAAACACAACGTGATCCTACCTGGACTAGTTATGAAAAAGAAATTTTAAGGCCTAATGTTGGAGTTTTCATGGTCGTCCTGCAAGAAAATATAGTCTTGCAAATGATAATATTCAAAATCGGGGCCACTTTTGAACGACTTAGACAAGATCTGGATGTTCACCTTTGGGCTGGGAAAGGAAATATATGTGCTAGCCAAGACAATTGAATTTTTGTTATATTTTATATATTTAAATGAGTTAATGTAACTCGAAAGAAGACTTAATAAAGTGGGACTATTTAAATTAGGTGATCAGTTAAAAGTTAATACATTTAATTTTGCGTAAAAATCACATTAAAACTAGTACCTTAAATTATTGCATTTGAATTTAAACTAGCTAGTACGTTTAGTTTTCAAACTCAAATAAAACTTAGCTACTAGCTACATTGAAGTAGAATCATTTAATCAAGGTGATATTCCTTTTCTTGTGCTTCAACATAGGCATCGTCATCCTCATACTGGCAAGTTGTGGATTATGTTATTCACTCAATTTTTGTCCTACCTTATCCGCTTCCCTTTCCCATGACATACATTGTCGTGGGGTCCTTATTGAAGCGTTCATGAAATGATTTTTGTTCATGTTAAAATCCATGTAACGTTGTTCTCGTGAAAGATAACTTTTTCGAAATTTCCTTATCACCAAGTCTCGCTCTGCTGATCTAGCTAATCTGCTTGACGATATTCTCTATGTACTCAGCATAATTAAACTGAGTTATTAAACCAGATACAATTTTTTGAGCTTTTTCTCTTGTTGCTTTTGTATCTTTTTACCCCTTCCTTATCTTGTTTTAGTATTGCTATGAATATGGAGATTATAATTGCGATGATCCTGACTATAGTTGGACATTCATTATTAGGTGGGGCTGAAGTTGTTTTTTATGAGAGACCTGGTGTATTATTCTGAAATTCATGCGAAATAGGACCATATGGGGATCTTGTTGGCATTTTATTATCTTTCAACACGTATGATTTAAATATGTTAAGCACCTTCAAAATGTTGAAACAACTTTCGCATCGGAATCCAGTTTTATGGGTTCTTTGCTATTCTTTTAGACATTTTTCTTTCTTACAACTTTCGCACCGCTGACTCTCTAATGATGTATATACTCGTGTCGTGCATTGCTATAATGACATTTTTTTAGTGTTGCTTGTTGATTTATGAGCATTGACTAATAACCGAGGAGGGAACTGGGTGGAAGTAAAAGGAGACAAAAAAAACAATGATATTATAAAAACTTATATTTTTATTTAAAATATATTTTCTGTTTCCTTTTCATAAAGTGTCCCCTTTCTCTCAACCCTCATTATATTTTTTTTCTTCCACCGAATTGGTCAATGGTACGTTTCAAACAAGCAATTACTTTTGGGAGTCAAATCTCTTGCTTATTACTAATTGGTTAATTTTTTCTTTAGTAAATGAGTTTAATCAAGAACAGAAAAATAAGTAAGTTATGAACGTTAATTGAAATTAAATCAGGCATACTTGTATAAAAATCTATCGATCATATGCCTTATATACCATTTATAAAGAATCCTTCTCTTTTTTTTTTTAATTTTTTCTCAAGTAAAATGAAAGTGATGTTTCTTCTTTTATGATTGATCTTGTTCAATTTGGATCTTTCATCTTGGTTCAACTTTTGTGTTTGACCTTGATTCACTATGAATACTAGATCCTGATTTAATTTTGTGTTTATTTTGATCCAGTTTGGATTTGATCTTGATTTAATTTTTTGGTTTATTCTTTTTTTCTTTTTCTTAAGCCATGATAGGTTTCATTATTCAAATAAGAAAAGACAATCCTAGAGCGAAATAAAAACAAACATAATAGTTAGCACTAATTAGATAAGCCCAAAGCGAAAACTAAATAGACAGTCATATAAGAAGTTACTAATAATAATAGTAATTAAAATACTAAATCAACCTAAAACTTCCTAATAATGAATATATCAAAACAACTTGTGAACAAACAGGACTCTGTAACCATTGTCCACTAAATTTGTTTCCTCAAAAATATCTAATGCAACCATTTTTATTGAATTTCTTTACTCAAAACCTTGTAATTGGATCATTTAAATCAGGAGAATCAGTTTCTCTGGCTACATTTGTTTTTGATTTGAAGGTGGCTGGCAATAAAATTGCTTTCCCTTGTAGACTGACTTGATCTGATAGCATTGGATTGGTAAAATGATTATTATAGAAAGCTCATGATGTCTCTAGAAAGACCACAAAGCTGCGTTGAGCCATAGATGTTATCATAAGTAATGTTTGACGATTTACATTGTTCAAAATACTTACTGTGTTTTAACAATCTGGAATAATTCAGAAGCTTGGTATGGATTTGCTCTGAGCTTTAAAAAAGCATTTTTGAATTGCTTTCATTCCATGAAACATGAGATCTTCAACCCTTGATGAATCTTCAGAAGCAGTATCTACAACTCGTTTATCCTGACCACTTATAACAATATTCCAACAACTTTGATGCTGGGTTTATTCTTGATTCTAATTGGAGGAAAAAATTTCTGAGGATAAATAGGGAAACGTATTGCCATTTATTCGTCTAAAAACTATTTGAATATTGTGTCCTTAATTGTATAAATCTCCAAGTCGTGTCGTAATCCGAGGTGACCACAAAGATGAATTGAATATTAAATGACAATGTATGTTCACATAAGATGATATTACAAATTAAAAATAAAAAATTATTTAAATATATATAACAAGATCTCTAGATAAATAATATATAGTCAAACAAGATATGAGCTATTGTATTATCTCTTAGGTTTAACTCTATAAATAAGAGTTCAGTATAAATGTAATACCATCTTAGAAAGTTTTTAAGATCATAATACGAGATTTCGTCCTCATCCGTAGATGTAGACCATTAGTGCCAAACCGCATTAATATTTGTCTCTTCAATTATGATTTTGGTATATGTAGTTTATTTAATCTTATTTATCTCCGATTTGTTTTTATCATTTATAATTAACGTTATTGTTTTATGTTGTCAGTGGCCTATCTTAGTTTTGGTCTACATATCGAAATCTAAGAGAATTCTCTTCTCATTTAAATATTTGCAGTAGGTAATCTCCCCATTTTACTTAGTAGAAACCCTAGATATCGTCTCTCTTCATTTTACTACTTAGTGAAATCCTATGTAGCCATCAACCAATCTTAAATGTCTAAAACTCATGGAAAGAACATCTTTACATCCCCTCTAAAACACTACAAACACAATATATGGTAATACAAAAATATGATTTGTCTTTCAAAGCATAAGTTTTATTAACATGTTTCTTTTGGTGATGCGACTTATGTGAAACAATGTTTAATAAGTGGTTGAAGATATTCACAAGTTTTTTTTTTAGGTAAATGAATTACATGGTACATTGTCTAGCATCTTAGTTTCTTATAACTTATTCTTTTCTGGGTCTAAACTTCTGATTTTCAAAAAGAACATTGGGGCCAATCAAGTTCCTCTATTCTGAATTTCGAAAAACAATAACCAGATGGCATGATGAGGAATCAAGCTGCTTCTACAGAGACGAAACTATGTTGTAACTGTGGTAAAATTAAAAGGTTAGGAAAGAAAGCAGTGGAGGCGGTTACTAATTAAACTAAATGTTATAATAAGGTTTTAAGCTGGAAATTCAGGGGATGAACATGTTACTGTAACGACCCTCAAGCTCGTCAACGCTGTTTGACTGGTCTAGATGTGATCAAGAGACGATTAAGCCGTGAATGACTTGATTAGTTAACGTTGATTCTAATTAATATAAATTAATCTAGCAATAATTTAGGTACAAAACTAGTATCACTAGATAGATCTCAAAAATTTATGCGAAATAGAATACTCGAACGTGTCATTCTAATACCGGACACAGAAGATATCATCATATTAGTGTGAGGGGTAAAATAATAATTTTGTCTTAGACCAACTTGGCTGCCCTTATCCTTTCTGGGCGCCTTAATAATTTTCCGTGGTCTTATTCCTTCACCGATCGAAGAGAAAATCATTTTCTCTTTTCATCTTTTCTTTCCTTCTTCTTCCCTGTTCTTCTCTTCTCCTCTCTGTTAATCTTAATTTCGAAGATTTGAGCGAGTTTTCTGTCTGAGCGATTCATCTCAAGTTAGTATCATGTTGTATTGTGGGAGGAGGCGATGCTGTTGTTGTTGATTGGGTTATGGAAGAAGCAGAAAAGGGTAAGCTAATCTAGGGTTTCGAATTGACTAACGTTTCTTTATGGAATCGTTTTGTTTTGATTGTTTATAAATGGGTTTGATCTTAATTGTGGTGTAGATGGTTCTATAAGGTTTAATTTTAGTTTCTCTAGGAAATTAGTTTCACAGGTTAGGGTTTTCAGTGAATTAGGATGAAGATTAGGGTTCCTGAATTGGGTATTTCAGATGAGGATGATGAACTGGGAAGTGGTGATTGAAGTTGGGATATCAATTTATGGTTTTACAGAGAAGAAATAGAAATTAGCGTTTGGATTCTTGATTTGGGAATCAACTGAACTGTTTTAGTGGAAAGATAAATTGGTGAATTTAGGTTGATGTTTGTGATGATCTTAAGAAGATGATGAAGATTGAGTCATTGTCTTGGCTTGAAGCTGTGAAAGGGATATTTTGATTCAGCTGAATGGTGATGCTGGTTGTGTTAATTGGGAAGTGTTGTATCTAGAGATAGTGGTTGATATTGTATTGAGATTGCAGGTGTGGTGAACTGATGTTGGGCGTTTTGATGGTGTTGGTCTTAACTGGGGTTGTGTACTAGTTAAATAATAAAGAATTGAAGGATGTTCTTGAGCTACAAAATTGGTGCTGAACTGTGAGAGTTGCAGGTGAATCGTGTGGCCTGAATTAAAGGTTAGATGCATGATCTAGGAATGACATCATGGTGGTGGATATAGCTGGAGTTGTAATTGTAGATGTAAATGATTGTACTGAGTTACAAGTCAGTGGTGGTTAGCTGAAGAAATGAAGAACTGGTGATGATATATATTTGAATGGAAGTAGAAATTGGTGGATATGAATGGATGGTTTGGTTGAACAAGAATTGCAGATTAAGGATTTTGTTTGTAATGATGATAGTGAAGTTAGAGATGAATTGGGGTTGTTGCTGTGGCTATTGGAATTGATGCCATCTAGTGAATATTGCGGTTAGAGTTATCCAATGTTAAACGGGTGTTAATGGTGATGAAATTGAATGGTTTGTTGTACAGGAAGTGTAGAGACTGATGAGGTTTATTTATGTTGGTGGCCTTGGAATGTTGTAGTAAAATGCGATTGAATGAAGAGAAACGAACTGTTAGTGGTGGTATACTCAGGTTCAGGGGTTGTTGGAGCCGTAACTGTGATTATTGGGCTGAGTATGATCTCAACTGAAGTTGCAAGTGTTATGAATGAGGTTGGTGGTGTTATTGAACTGGCAGAAGACTCGGAAGAATATTTTTTGAACACTGATTTGTCGTCTTGAGCATATTTGAAGTTGAGTTGGGTGGTGTATAGGAATTAGAAATGGTGATTATAGTATTTGAACTGAATCAAGGAAGTGGTGTTTTGCTTTTGTATATTTGCTAAGAGAGTTAGATTTTCTCTTGATCTTGATGTGTTGTTTTGCATCATTTTAGTCTTGGCAGGTTAGGTGTTGCACCTTGTTTGTGCATTAGTGTTCTTTGGCCTGACCATTGGCTCTGGCCTGTGCAAAGGCTTTGGCCTTGAGCTTTTCAGCTCAGTATGAACCTGACTGACTTAGATTACCCTGACTCAGATATCTGAGTGAGTTGAATCGTTTTGACTCACCGAGTTCCCTATCTTGACCCGAGTTGAATCAGTTGACCGATTTGGACTCGACCAATTGACTTTGACCATTTGACCTGGACGTTGATTGTTAGTTGACCCTTTAACTGTTAGAGACCGTTAGTTGACCCGGGTGGACAGGGCCTTGTGTATTGGGCCGAGTTTAGTAGTCTTGAACTTAGAGTTAATTAGTTTTATTATCTTGTTGAATTGGACCCTCATGGTCCGAATTAGCTTTAGGTTCCTTCTACAAAGTTGTAGATATTTAGAAGACATGTCTAATAGACTATAGAACCAACCTAATTGAAATAATAAACCTTAGATGTGCTAAAGATAGATAATGAAAGGTGTAGAACCATAAATGGTCTTAGAACAATTAGATAGTTCACTTAGTCTATAACTAGAGAATTGTATGAGATTATGATATGAGCCTTGTATGAGCCTTTTGGGAAACCTTTAGAGTGATTGTGTACTTAACAGTTAATCTGTATTAACAACGATTGATTCAAAGGATGAATTAATGGATTATGGATCTCAAGGTATGCGAGGCTTGTCATCAAAAGAGGTGGGAATCGATAACGAACTCTCTTATATTCATTATTGTTTTAAAAATCTATATCTTATGAAATGCATGCATATCTTTGTTAGTATATGATATGTGTATGCATGTATATATGTGTGTAATACAAACTAGTTTTATTTTACATTTTGGGATTGGGCTTGGATCTTTAGAAACAACTGATATATGTGTTTTAGGAATATTTACTTATTTTTAAAAGTGATTCTTTCCATTGACTGGAAAGTGGTTACAATCTTTACTTATTGTTAGCATGAAAGGGAGAAAGTTTCCTTTTGATTGGTGTGTGATGTGGTTGACCAAAAGTTATATCTATATTTATGCGCTAAAGGAGTGAAAATTGTTGCCAACTAATAAACTAATAGGTGTGTACTCGTGTCACTGAATATTATTTTCCCTATTTCTGTACGGGAAACGCATGTCTCATACATGAATGTTTACTGTTTCTTTCAAAATCTATTATATTATGTTTTGGTGTTTAGAGAGAATGATGTTGAGAATCTTATATAAGATTATTGGATTTACGCGGGGACGATGAAGGGGGCTCTCCACTGTGTAAGCACTTCGATCGGATATAATGTTGTTACCATTAGATATCTTTA
The DNA here is from genome assembly GCF_003573695.1 of Papaver somniferum. Classification (NCBI taxonomy): domain Eukaryota; kingdom Viridiplantae; phylum Streptophyta; class Magnoliopsida; order Ranunculales; family Papaveraceae; genus Papaver; species Papaver somniferum. The sequence continues at coordinate 48,098,819 of NC_039359.1, read as the reverse complement.
GATACTTGATATGTAGAGTGCGCGTAGAATAAGGTACTGGTAAGGTACATATCGTTTATGACTTGAGGACGGAAACCTCATGGGCGCTTTAATGATCATTGAAGAATCCGCAACAGCCATGCCTTGCTACTCTGAAGGAAGATGTCGCTCAACTATTATTTATGTTGTGAATGTGTGCCGGCTTAATGGTTGGTAGAACTTTATATTTCAGTACAACTTATTATTTTAATAAGCTTTATCTGTTTTTCCGCGTTTTATCGTTTTTAGCAAAACATGCATTGTCTTTAAATCATTCTTGTGATTACTCGAAAGTTAGTTGTTATTTATACTGGGCACCCTTCGGGTTGATGTGCTCACCCATTCCTACTTTCAGTTTTAGAGACAGATCAAGATGTGAACGTGGCAAAGAAAGCTTCGAGGAGTTGGTTAGCTTCCGATATGTTTTATTTTGTGTTTATATTCTATTTGTAAACCAACTCACTATTAAATATGTGTCATTTGAGAGGAGTTCTTGTATTTATTTCAGAGAGGGTTTAGATTTGGGTTAATCTTTGTTTAGAACTTCTTTATTAGTGTTTAAATAGATGTATTAGATCGTTAGTGCCTCATTTTATAGTTAATCTTTTGGATTAGTCAGCTGTTAGCTTAGGGGGCACTACAGTTAATTCCAACGACAGAGATGAAACACTGAGACAGAGAATTAGGCGGAAGCATAGGCAGAAAAGACATAAGTATCAACCAACTCTGAGTTCCGTACTAGATCATAGTGTAGTCTAGATCCAATGAAGATAGAGTTGCAGAAAGACGCAATCCAAAGATCAGTAGGGCGCACATTAAAAAAAACATAACATGACCTGCGGATGATTCTGGTTGCGTGATCCAATTGCAAAGTCTTTCAAGAGAAAAACAATCTCAAGAAAAAATAATGGCACCTCTGGACTGCATCAAGCCAAGGAGATGTTTGGCATGCTTCTTTAACGGGACAATCAACACATTTCCTTACTATTTTTCCAGCAACATAACCAATCTGATGCTGATATGAAGCTGCACCTATGGGTCCAACCATATTTAACCTTGTTTCCATAGACATCACATCACTTATGCTGATATTCATAAGTGACTTTAATATGTTTATAATCTTCTAAATTTACTTTTCGCGAGATCACAAAACTTGTTAGTTTTCTCAACCATCACTTATGTTGATATTCATAAGTGATCTTTAATATATTTATAATATTCTATATGCACTTTTCGTGAGATCACAAATCTTGTTAGTTTTCTCAACTGACAGTCATTTAAGCACTTCTCTTTTCAAATAAATCAAATCTCTGGGAAAATTATTATTAATGAAATTACTTGACATTTCCGGCAATTCTCCAATCAATTTGTTATACTTCCCTAATCTTCCTCGTCCGGATGTAGTATTTTCTGTCATTTTCCAACTTCTTTATTTAATAATATATACATTTAAATCATATCTAAACAACCAGCTCACTGTTGAACCAACTTTTCTAGTAGTTAGGAAAGTAAATTTTGCTTCCTCGAGCACCAATAAGCAACATTAATGTGTTGAAATATATCACTCAATTCATTAGACTTATTATTCCACACATTGTCCAATAATGTTAAAATCGTTATATAAATCATACATACATGATAAAGTCCAATGAAAATATGTAATAAGTAAAAAAAAATGAATTAGTTATTAATAGTTTGGCCAACGACTTGACCTGGCAGTCAATTATGAATCCGTATACCATCCATTGATATTTTAAAAGTTGGGTATCAAACAAACTGAGTACCATCAATGAAATGTCTCATTATTTATATCTTTGTTCCATGTATACAAAACATAATATTTAAACCGCATAATATTGCTTTGAGAATGTGAAAGATAATATAAACTATCATTGTATTAAAAACACCATAAATGCCTTAATATATTATAAACATCAGTACCTCAGTTGAATGAAGTTAGAGTTCTGATTTTGGATTAAGAATAACTTAAACATGCTCTAAAAGATTGTTTGATTTTTCGAAATTCAACTTACAAATAATTATAGGAAATCAACACACTATTTACTAATAAATCTTGCTATAAGAAAATCTTTCCCTTGCATATAACATTAGAGAAAGATATTAAAGTATGACTTACAGATAAATCTATAAGAACAATGACATGTACGTTTTTCACCCATTTCTAAGAGGGATGAGGTGAGTTTTGATGGGGCTTTCGAAGAGTTGACCTATGGGGTTTCATTCTATCTAGTACCATGCTCCATTCAAGAATAACCTAATTAGATTGTTAAAAGTATGAGCTTTCTATAACTGTCTGATTCATTTATTCATGCAGGGAGACAATCACAAAGTAAATTAAGAGGAATTAAAACTTCAATGAAGGAACTCAAACCCATTACAATAACTCCCCCATTAGAGGTTTCTAACTGTTAGTATTTTCAGATGAAAAAAATAACGGTTGTACTTTTTTTTTTTGAAACTATGCATTTAGATTTCCAACAGATTTGTTTTCAAATAAATAAAATAACCTATAATGTCCATAATAATTAATGTTCCTATATTTATCGCTAGGATTTATATTGTCTACCTAGATGTAGGGAGAAAACTATGAAATTCGGAATTTTAAAGTTAGTTGTAGCGAGGTCGATACCCGGAGGACCTAGGCCCAAAATTTACATATAACCTAGATTTTGGTATTTGTTATTCACACGACTAGGTGTGAAATCAAAATCCTATCCATAAACCAGTTAACTACCAAATCCCAGACCTTCGGCCATGAGCCGTACCAATTCAACGAAACCGCTTGCCTCTAGGACCTTGATCCTAAAAAAAATCTATCTATGAATAGGACAAAGTGAAAACCATTTTTCATTAGCGGATACTATCAGAGAACAGTTCAAGGCGGACATAAATAAAGTTGATTGTACTTTATCGATTGACGAAATACAAAATTCATATTTGTCAATTGAACACTATGATATTAATTACATATCAGATTGACTCGCGGATGTTTTTTTTAGGTACGACCTAGCCGTGGAACAAAAAATCTGAATTTTTTGAATTTCAAAGTCAATTGTAGCTGGGTTATTTCGACCTATACGTAGAAAGAAAACTCTGAAATTTTAGGTTTTCAGAGTCACTTACTATAAGGGTTTGTTAGGTATCGACCTAGATATAACACGAAAATTCTGAAATTTCAAAATTTCATAGTCAATAACGGCTAGGTTTGGCTACTCCAAACTCAGTAGTAAGCTAAATATTCTGAAACATGTTTATTTTAATTTTTATCTAGAATAAATAGATAACTTAAATCACTCAAATACATTCCTTCACGCTTAACTAATAACTATAACTTAAAAAAATGAAATGTCAAAAAAATCCTTAACCGTGCTAAAAATCCATAACCAAATACTATGATAAAATCATAACTCAAAGATGTTAAAAATTCATAACCAACCACCACTAAAAAGTTATGAAAAATCATTCATGAGTACGGACATGACCTCATCCACGGGAATGTCCACCTCGAGCTCTTTTACTTTGTTCACGAGTACAACCACCACCTCGACTTCGAGCTTGTTAAAAAAATGTTTTACACAAATTGTTAACAAAACGTATAGATTGTATAAGGATTTTCCATAAGGTTCCCGAACGAAAATGTTGGTGGTCTACTAGTTATCCCCTTCTTTTCACACTGGCTTCGAATTTCGGTTTTTATGGAGCAACCACTAGACCAACGTTTGTTTCGACATTATCTTCTTATTTCTATTTTTTTTATTTCTCTAGTTCTTCGTTCTCTTGATTTTGTGGTTTAAAAATCACATCTGCATCTTCACTCTCTTTTTCTTTTGGTCCACCAATGACAAGTGCACACTTATTCCTTTGTTGTTCACCTTATGAAATATTGTTACGAGGGGTTAAAGTCTAATGATGTGATGTTGTGGTGTTACATCTTAGGAATTTTTATTCTTTTCCTTTGGTGGATTCCTAATTATGTTAAGAAACGTGTTCAATATATATAACAAAGCTAAAAAATTTACACATCAAAACCACCTACCGCTGGGTATCAATAATACAACCTAGCCATAAAAATATAAGTAAACTTTTGAACTTCCAGATCACATACAACTAGGTTTTCAACATAAATACCTAGCAGTAAATTAAACATCGCTACCATGTATTTTGACGGTTAAGAAAAACTATTTACGACTAGAAGTTTTGTGAAAAAAATTAGCCACATATATTTACGGCTAGAAAATACCACTTACGACTAGGATTTTTGTGTCAAAAATAAGTTTTTGGAAAACCCAAAACCGCTAGGAGATCATCATTTTTTACCCGTAAAATTCAGCAATCACTCACGACTTGGAATTCATCATTTTCTAGGCGTGAAATTCGACAATTACTAACTTATAACTAGGAGTTTATCAACACCTATCCCTGGAAGGGTTTTACATCTAGGAAATTCAGACTTAACCTAGTCGTTGAAGCAACTGAACCTGAAATTGAATTTGAAATTGAACAAACTTAACCTTTTTAAGAAATCGACATCAAAAAAAAATATTGGTTTTTTCGATTCTTACTTAAGAAAAGTCGTTGTTGGATGATTAACTTGTTATTGTGGTTTTCAATTAAGTTCTCGATTGATAAATTCTTCATTTTGTTGTTGTATATGATCGGTTGGTTCTTCATGATTTCTTCTTTACTTAAAGCATGTAATTCGACGTTGGGATTTTGAGTCCTACATCTTTTATAATTCTTCGTCCGCCTAATCTTCTCTTGCATAAATTATAATGGACAACGAATAATTCTTAGAATTAACGATGAATGGTCGACGATTTTATTTGAAAAAAAGAAAGAAAAAAAGAAGAATAAACGAACAAGTTTTAATAAGGGGAAGAATAAATGTTTAAGGTTTATGTTTTTAGATAATAATAGTTTAGGTTTATAATTAATGGAGAAGGATAATACTGTAACACAAACTTATCGAGTGGTAACTTAAATATTTTATGTGCATTAGGATACCCCTTATCCCTCGGCTTATATAATACAATCTTATAGGAGAACTTCTAGATTTTGAGGAGACCTTACAAAAATATATATTTCATATGGAGATGAGTTATCTTCCGCATGTCCCCTACTTACATGAAGAAGCAACCCCCAGATCTCATTATTCTTTAATTCATTTTAATATGTTTAAAGCTAAGGATAAGCATGATGATAGTGCATTTTACTTGGCTATGACCACATTACAGCATAGCCAACCTCTGCGTGCCATCTCTTTGCTATAATGTGGCTGTATGTCTTAGCTTGGCTTAAGAAGGTAATACATCTGTTCCCATTTTAAGCTAAGAAATTCCTGACTGAAACTTAGTTTCTGAATATTTATAGTAAAATATTTTTGTCAGAAAACTTAGTTTTTGAGTTTCTATATTAAAATATTTTTACGAATACTCAGATTTCGTATGTAAATATTTACAGATATTAAGTTTTTGTATGGTTTTTAATGAAAAAAATGAGAATTCATATTCAATTTTCGTTTTTTAATTTATTTATATTCCTAATTTATATTGGATTTAAATTCCTTCTCTTTTAACTCTTTTATTTACCATAATTTATTTTTCCCTGGTATCAATTTTTTTCTTAAAAAGTTTATTAAAATCTAACCAAACAAAATTTGGATTTTCTTTTTTAACCGAAATTGAGCTACCGTTAGCGCATAACGGTCCCAATAAGCTATGAATTATGATCTTCTCTAGTTTTCCTTCTGTTAGTGGTCCCAAGCAAAAGAAAGCGCAATTGGGGGATATCAAAACTAACTGGGGGATATGAATTACTTCCTCCAACCAATACTGTCTGCTAAGGGGTGTTTTTTGGGAGAGAAAATACTAAAACACCCTTTGGTTAATTAAAAATCATTCTGAAAAGACTGTTATACCCTTCCCACAAAAGAAAAATCTAAAACTAAAATCAAATAACCAAATTCATCTCCCCCCATTTCCTCTTCTGTTCCGACACTCGTTTAGGGTTAGTTTTTGAAGAAAAAAATATTCTTCCATCTTCTTCTTCATCGTTCTTCATCCACGATTAATCGTAGGTTCAAAAAAATTCGTCGATTAAACGTCCGAATCCATAACAATGCCTCCACGAAAGAAATCAGATGCCCAATCGAAATCAAAATCGATTACTCAACAAAAACAAGAAAAAAGGATTGCTTTGATTGCTCAAGAGAAAGAGCAAGAACAAGAACAAGAGGCTTCAGACAATCAACTTCTGGTAAACATGGCTTCTGTGAGAAGGTAAGTGATTTTGAACTGTTTTACTAGTGTTTCAATCGATTTATATCATTGGCTTTAGGTCAAAATCGCAAATCCTAACTCAAACAATTGAGTTTTACTAAGTTCCGGCATTGACGTTTGTATGAATACCATGTCGTTACTCTGTTACGACATTAAATTTTGGATGAAGACAATGCCGGTACCTAGTTACGGCATTTATTTTAGTATGAATACTATGCGGTATATAGTTAGTGAATCGCCTGAAACAGAATGTTTTGTACCAGCATTCAAATTAGGTTGAATAGTATGCTGGTAGTTTGTTACGGCATCGTTTTAAATTTATTCGAATATGCCGGAAGTGCACTTTTAATATGCATAAAACCCTAGGAATTTGTTATCAGTATCGACATTGGTTTTATGTTGAATGCCATGCCGGTGCTTAATTACGGCATGAATTTGATATATTACGAATGCGCCGACAGTGCTATTTTGTTATCCAGGAACTTCCCTAAGACTACCTGCATTTTCGACAATAATTTGACAATACCGACACTTGGTTCCGGTATGATTTGTTTGTTAAATTACTATGTCATTATTTAGAATATCTATGCCGGTATTAACAATGAAAGTGAGTTGTCTTATATTTATTTCGTGTTTCTTTTGATATAGGGCTAAAGCCAAGGAAGCTAAGAAAGTAAAAGCTAAAGATACTGGCATTAAGAAAAAAAATAAGAATGATCTTGGTACTCCTAAGTCTCTTCCTCCTCGAGGGAAAGAACTAGGTCGCAACAAGCCTTTGTAGGCAGGCTCTACAAGAGGGAAATTTTGGGAGAGTGGTGGTGACTGTAGTGGACTCGTAATCCGTGAACCTACTAATACAGTTGATCACGATGAGAAAGATGAGGAGGAAAGTGAGGAGGAAGATAATCAGGTTGATCCAACTCAATTAGCAACCCAAAGCCAAGTTTTAGAGGAAGATGGTAGGCCAAGTCAATAACTGACACAAGGCAAGGGCAAAGGCAAAGTAAAAGTTAAAGGTTCGCACCTTCCTCATATTGATGACATGTTACCTGACCTTGATCGTGGTAAAATTTGGGGTGAAGCTTCGGATCCGAGAATGCTATTTGGATAGAAGGACACGTGGGATCATACTATCTATCAAACCTATGTAAGAATTTATATCTCGTGCATATGTATTTTTTTGTATTTATGTAAAATCTCTTAATCGTATTATATCCTAATTGCAGGATCGTAAGAAGGCGTGTTTGCCGAAACCAAGCCGAGTCTCATTGGGATTTGTCTAAGGAATGTGAAGAGGTCCAAACATTAGTAAGGTATTATGGTCTATATGGTTTGGTTGAAAATTATGTGAAGTGTGATATTGTGACAATCAATTTCTTCGTCGAAAGGTATCATGGTGAAACAGATACCATGCACTTCTCTCTTGGAGAGATGACCTTGATCCCTGATGATGCTCAGAACATTCTAGGCTTGAATGTTACCGGAAAATCAATCGCAGAAGGAGATCATTCTCCGGACCTAGAATAGTCGAAGTTGCACGCTCTTACTAACAAGCTATTGGGTTGAGACTACAAAACTTCTGTGGAAAGATTCTATGTATCTAAGAATAGTAGGACAAAGACTATCAAGCTGAAGTTTCTTAAGGAGAAGCTTGAAAACACACAGAAAAGAAGTTTGAAGGAAGGATGGGACCCCGCACAGATTCGTTATACAACCGCTGTGTACTTGTTATTCATCTTGGGTACTAAGGTATTCCGTGACTCTAGTGGCAACAGGGTTAGTGCAAAGATGCTTCAATACTTGGATCCGTCGGAAGAGGTCTATAACTATTCTTGGGGCACCGTGGTAATGGCACATTTGATGGCAGAGATGAGAAGGTCCTCTAAGGCGGTTACAAACCAATTCGTCGGGAATTTCACTCTACTCCAGGTAATTTTGTTTTTAAACTTATGTTCTTATGTGTATTGTTCACATGTTCCACAATTCTTGTATGTATCATTCCACATTGGTATAGGTGTGGGCTTATGAACACTTTCCAACATTGTTCAAGAACTACCCCTTCTTGAAGATCATACGTAACTGCATTTTTTCTGATGGATACACCCAAGTAAATCTAAAGGCTATGAAGCTACTAACATTCAAGATTCATATATAAACAAGATGTAAATAGAATAAAGTAAAGATTCACACAAGCATATAACGTGGTTCGGCCATGAAGATCTACATCCACAGGAAAGAAGATGTTTTCTTATTTATGATTAAGTTCTTACCCTTGAAAGATCTACAAATTTCACTTAGATTTCTAACTCTCTCTATCTCTAGATATCTCTCAGGAATTTTCTGTAGAAAGACCATCTAATAATACATTTCTTGTCCATCTCCCTCTACATGGACTGGTATTTATAGGCAAATTAGACTCGTGGAGGTGTGGTCGCCGAGCTGGTGAAACTATCGTACATCTTCTTATTACTTCGAACGAGTCTTATACTATCCCTCGTGATGCTCCACTCGGTTCTCATTCCGAGTTTTCTCTCCATGTACGTCATCGTGTTGCTCTTCCTTAGGGGACCTCGTGCTGCATCATCCTTGGGTTATAGTATAGATCGCCCGAGTCTTTTAATACGATGTAGACTCGTCCGCGCCTCTTCTGATTCTTCATTAAACGTAGTCCTTATTTTTAGACTTGACCGTCTGAGAGGATTATACCACTCCTCACATGCGCCAGGCATGTAGTGTTGGTGGCAGGCGTCTCAATTCAGATTAAATCACCTCTATAGAGTATGATTCGGTACTCTACCTTATCATCTCGTTATGAAACCATCCCTTGAGATGTCGACACGTGGCTATCGGGTAATTTACTCTCAAAATTTGCTCCTTTTCGTGTAGCATTATAGACCTCGGGGAGTTGCACCTGCGTTTTTTAATCTGAATGGCATTTTAGTTTAGAAATATAGATCTCAGGGAGTGAAGAAGGCGGTATGCTCTTGGTCTTCCTAAGCGAGTGGGATTTGGTTATTAACCGAGTATCAGTCCATTAGGGACAATATCCCATATCCATACGTTGTTTTTACGAGTTGATCAATATTGGGGAGTGGAAAGATGTCTTTTGGACAGGATTTATTAAGATCATTAAAACCAATGCAGATTCGCACTCCTCCATTTTTCTTTGGCACTATTACTGGTGAGGTTTTAAAAGAACCTACAACTGCACCTGCAAGTATACAGGGTTGTTGTATATAGGTGGAGTAAGAAAGGGTTTGTCCTCAGGGACAAGGTGGGTGCAGCTTGGAAACTATGGTCTCACTACAACTGATTTCTGAACAAGAAGTAACACAAATAGGGGGTTTTGTTTGCCGATACGGCTAGATGTTGGTTATGTAACACAAAATAGAAAACAAGAATGCATATTAAAGGACACTAGGGAAGTCGAATCCACCACCTAATCTCAGCTAAGTCAGTTCAGTTTCAATAATGTTCTTGTCCCTTTTTATGGACACCGGACAAGATGCAAGTCTGCCGTTTATCAAGGGTCTCAATGGATGGATTAATATCAACTAAGCCAACTAACTAATCCCTAGTATTAGCTGTCTTCTCACAGTACAACTAATCACAGATCAATTTGATAACTTAGATAATTAAACTTTCCTAAGATGGATATTCTAATCGCAATTAGGGTATCTTTCCAAAGCACTAACTGTCTTTTCAGGGCACAATTAGTCAAGGGATCAATAACAGACAATGAAGCATGAATTGCAGCACATTCATCATAGAAGTATTCTAACTACAATGGATGCATGACATACACTGTGATAGTAAAATGATGAAGAGCTCAGATTATATTTATCCTAAAGAAGTAAAGCACAACAAGAACAATATCAGAAACATGAATCAAACTTAGCAGTAAATTAATGGTTTCATCTCAACCCTAGCAAAAGTAATTAGAACATGATGAACACAATATACTACTACAGCTTGGTGCACCGTCTAGCCCGAGCATATCCAATCTCACACCCAAGACGTCAATTTATACATATAACAACTTTCCCCCAAAAACCCCTAAAACATTGAAATTAGGGTTTACCAAATTAAGTTTTACCTAATCACTGAAAACACTTGAGATCTTTGACCCATGCTTCCTCCTCGTCTTCTCTTGCTTTTCCCATGCTGTGATTACAACTCTATTCCGACCTAATTTATCAATTTCACCTCTAGGGTTCCTGACATGGGTGAGGTGTGAAATTGAGAGATTAGGAGGCCATAGAGTTGGTGAAAGTGGTAATAATGATGGGGGTAGTGATGGGTTATTGATTTGAGAGCTCGAGTGGTGGTGGTTGAGGCGGCAGGAAGTTGGTGGCGGAGCAGGTGGTGGTTCTGCTGCAGAGACAGGGTATGGGATGAAGATGGAGAAATTTGGGAAGAAGAGGAGAAGTCGATGGTTTTGGGAGAAGATATTTGGTGCTAGGGTGTTGAGCGGGTGTAGAAAATTCGATGTCCAGCGAAGATGATACGTTGGATGATCACATCTGGATTGAATCGAACGGCTAAGATGGAACAAGCTTGCAGCGACCATTGGATGCGTGATACAACAATTCTGACGGCTTAGATTGGAGTTAGGTACTATGATGTTTGACAGGAGCTTCAAGATTTGATGCTCGGTGATGAGGCGAACGTTGGATGATGTGATGGATCCAATCTGACGGCTCTCATGGAAATGGGTATGGATATTGGAAATGGATTTGGGTAAGGGTTTTGGGCCTTGGGTATGCCAAGTCCATATCTTCTTTAAGGACAATTCTTCCTCTTCATGCCCACTTCTAGTTGATCCGGCTCTTGCAAACATCATTCTTCGCTGCCTTTCTGCGGGAGTCTTTGTCGTTTCTTTGCTCTTTTCGCTCCGTGAGTTAACCAGGCTTTATTTAGTACCTAAAAATGCAAAATTAATTGAGAAAAGTATTTATTCTTGAAAACAACGAAAACACTGAATATGGGATAAAATGGAGCGTTAGTGCACAAATGATGAGTTAAATGCCAATAAAAAGGTGCAAATATATACAATATTTGGCACTCATCAAATACCCCCAAACCTGAATTTTACTTGTCCTCAAGTAAAACAAAACTAAGGAAATCCTACCTATACCACTGTCGCTGGTTTCTCGATTGCATTTAGCGAATGCAATAAGCCTTTTAAACCACTAAGTGTCCTTAGTGGACGAGTTGAAGTCTCGTGAAGGTTTGCTTAGAACGTACCTACAAAGTTCTAGGACAAAATATAAGCTCAGATTCCATGAAATGTGACATGTGCAAGACAGTAGAAGCTCACAGCAAAATGGAGATGTCAATCTAGCTATCAAAGGCACAATCCTAGCACTTATAACAAATAAAGACATGTGATAAGAGTGTAAAGTGTATCTACACATGTGTAAAGAAAGATCGGATGTTATGACTACTAATCACCAAGATATAGTTTCTCAGGCTAAGAACCGAGGTCGAAATCTAGCTAGCTGTCCGGACTTTACGAGAATTGTGAATGAGTTGGAGGTATTTCACAATTACTCGCGTTGTACATCAATGGCATACACCCTTCCTTGCTTATAACACAAAAACACAAAAGATGACTCTTTACATGACTCTTATTTACATTGACTACTCTCTTTTATTTTTGGAACAAGAGAGGATGGAATTGATAAATACTTGATTTTTTTTTTTTGATTTTTTTTTGATATTTTTCTGAATGTATACATCGTTTTTTTTTTTTTTTTTTAATTGATTTTTTACAACATGGTATCTCTTTTGATATGTAAACAAAAAGAAACAAAAAATTACATGACACTTTGCAAGAGGTAGCCTTTTTGATGCACCCAGTTAAATTCGATGGTTGTCTTTCTTAATGTAACCTCCACCTTCTATCCCAACCAACCAAAGAACAAGCTAGTCAAGTTTCGTTCAGTATTCTAAAGTGATTGGCAATCGTGACTTCCGATAGAACACCTCAAGGGTGAGGCTATACATGTATTGGTAGATCGTGCGCGTGCAAGTTTCTTATCACTATGTGAATTGTGCTAGAATCAGGGTGCCTAAATATCTAGACTAAGAATCCTTATGTTTACATATATGCACAAGAGTCAACATTTCAAGGTAAATGAGCTCCATTTTTATGTTTTTTTTCTTTCAATTTTTCAATTTTTTTTATTTGATTTTTTCATTTTTTTCAAAAAGAAGGAGGAGTTTTGTTCTCAATTATAGCATGTTATCAAGGTATCTACTTTTCACCCCCAAACCTAAACTAAACATTGTCCTCAATGTTTGAGAAGATAAACATGATTATAACACATACCATGAGAACGATGCTAAGTGTAGAAAAAGGAAAGAGATTACCAGATATTGGCGAAAGCAAGTTCTGAAATCCATTATTCAAGGCAAAACCCAACAATAACTCAACTGAATTCACATTGGGTTAACACAATATATACAAGAAACATATGATTCCACTAAACATTACCTACCATATTATATACAAACAATTCACTATATACATACAGTCTAAAAGAGTTGAGGATCAACCCAAAAGACAAAGTGTTGAAACATAGACAGTTTCAAACAACTAAAATTGGACTGAAATGGGAGCGAGAGTGAAAAACCAAATGAGCTACCCCTAACCTGGATTTTACACTAGATATACTATTGGATACGAAATCTTGCGGTTTTGGGGGTTCATCATGCACAAGGTCTAACTCGAAATGGACTTTGCTAGGGACGGGCAAACATGTATATTCCAACTGTGGCTCCTTAAAGGTATTGTATTTAGATGCAAAATAGTCCAAGAGGACTTGGGAGGCACACAGTTCCAGGCCTATATTAGGTATTCTCAGAAAAGTTTGTTTTACAATATTGTTACAAACCAAATCTAGGTTGGGTGGAAGGCTATCAGATTGTGACTTAAGTAGGAAGGTGACATCTAAGTTTCTCACATGCATGAGATCAAGAGTACCAATATTATCAGTCACATCAGCATTTTCTAAGTCATAATCAAGTTGTGTAGCATGCTTATCATCACAAAACAATTGCACAAGTCCAAATTCAGAATCATGGTTATCCGAAATATCCAAATCAGCATCAAAAGAAGCAACATATTGTGGCTTAAGTATGGAATCAGACACATCAACTATATTTTCATGCATAGGATCATTAGTGTCAACAGAAGATTCAACATTACCTAAGTCATGCTCTTCACAGGATAACTGCACAATATCTAAATCAGTAGCCTCATCACATGTATATGGAATACTAGAAGAAACATCATTCATGAAGGTCGGGGCAGAAAAGCCTAATGTATTTGAACCCAAAGGTTCCATAACATTTTCAGCATAGACATGTTCTTCTAACATAACATCATCATCATCATCATCATCATCATCATCACAAATACATGAAAATCCTACTTTGTCAAAACCATTAGTGTTTTTCGTCCATACATCTGCCTCTAAAATAGGTGAATATGGATTGACATTTTCAGCAATAGGGTATGAAACACTATATCCAGAATTAATCTCATTGGGAAAATCAACATCTGATTCATGGTGATTACCCATATCATGTGGCATGGTCCTAGTTTCCCTATCGATTTCCCACTGATGGGTTTTCTCTGCAACTTCACCTAGAAATGACCATGTATCGTCCACAGTTTTATCAATGAACTCACCATTACACATAGATTCAACCAAGGCTCGAGACTTAAAGTCTAGTCCCTCATAGAGGATGACGACAAGTCCCCACTTCTCAAATACATGGTGTGGACATTCGCTCAACAAATCATTAAAACGTTCAAAATAGTGAAACACAGTTTTCTCATCCAATTGGACAAAACAATTGATACTTTGATGAATAGCGATGGTCCTATGATGTGGAAAGAATTTTCTGAAAAATAGATCTATGAGTTGGTCCCAAGTGTTGATTGATTGTGGTCTCAAACCGTAAAACCATGTTTTGGCCCTTTCCTTTAGAGAAAATGTAAACAAACGCAATTTCAGCATCTTCGGACATATGATCAGGTTGCATAGTCCGAAAAATTTGTTCAAACTCTCTTACATGAGTATAGGGGTTCTCAGAATCGAACCCTCGAAATATAGGAAGTATTTGTATCATGCTTGCATTTATTTTAAAAGGGTTATTGGCTTGAGGTAAGACAATACATGATAATGGAATTTTTATTGTGGGATACATGTATTCATGGAGAGCACGAGGTTGGCCCATATTGAAAAGTCACAAAGCCCACTATTTGGTTTTAATGGGTTTTCAAAAATTTGGTTTTGATGGGAATGAAAAACATTTGGTTTTTGATGGGAAACATTTGGTTTTTATGGGTTTTGAAAACTCCTTTTGGTTTTAATGGGATGAGGCCCATCTAACTGGTTCAAATTTTTTGTGGGACAAGCCCAGCGAGCGGCCTAGAGATTTGAGTACACGGCCCAACTAACGAGTTCAGTGAACCAAGCCCAGAAATGCACGAGGCCCAGCTGGGTATTTGATTTTTGGGCTCTCAGTTAGCCAAAATACGAGGCCCACTTGGGCTTAAAAACGTTTTACAAATTCTGAGTTGGGTTCAAGCCCAGAGTTCAGAAACAAAGTGCACTTGGGTTCAAGAGTTTCAGAATCAATTTACAAGGCCCAGAATTTCAGTTTTTAAAGCAAGCCCACACAGTTATTGGGTTTAGGCTTACTCTTTTTAGCACAGCCCAGCTGCTCTGTTGTTCTAGTTGCACATCCCAGTTGGGCTTTGGTTCACAGCAGCAACAACACCAGCAGCAGCACAGCACCAGCAGCAGCTTAGCAGCAGCACATCCAAGAGCAGCAGCAGCAACACCAGCTCCACAACACCACAGCAGCAGCAAAATTTGCAAGTTCAGTGAAATGCAATGAGATGCACAACAAGAAGGCAGAGATTATGTGAATACAGGAGGCAGTAAGATTAATTCAAAGATGCAAGTTATGATGCAGAACAGTATGCAAAGATAAATGCAAGAACAATATGCAGTGAAGATGCAAATGTATTTACAAGTTATGCTAAATGAAATGAAATGATTTTTTGTAAACAGAAAAGAATATGCTACCAGAATGCAATAGAAGCATGGGATGAATAGATGCAAGAAAATGATGCAGTGAAGACTGCAAGATGATATAATGCAAATAAGATGCAAGAAACAGCAAGACAAGGGAATGTACAACAAGAACAGGACAGTAAAGATCAAGATCAAGAGAAAACAGTGAGCAAAGAGTATGAGATGCAGGTGCAGCTACAGATGAGAAACTAAAATGCAGTTACAGGAAAAACATCAAATATGCTTACACTAAATGCACAGTAAGTTAGCTAAGATGTAAGTAAAGAAAACCTAAGATGAACAGCAAGGAAAACAGAAAACAGCAAAGAAAGATACACAAAGCTTCAACCACACAACAGCCAAGTCCCCGACAGCGGCGCCAAAAACATGGTGAGGTTTTAAAAGAACCTACAACTACACCTGCAAGTATACAGGGTTGTTGTAGATAGGTGGAGTAAGAAAGGGTTTGTCCTCAGGGACAAGGTGGGTGCATCTTGGAAACTATGGTCTCACTACAACTGATTTCAGAACAAGAAGTAACACAAATAGGGGGTTTTGTTTGCCGATACGGCTAGATGTTGGTTATGTAACACAAAATAGAAAACAAGAATGCATATTAAAGGACACTAGGGCAGTCGAATCCACCACCTAATCTCAGCTAAGTCAGTTCAGTTTCAATAATGTTCTTGTCCCTTTTTATGGACACCGGACAAGATGCAAGTCTGCCGTTTATCAAGGGTCTCAATGGATGGATTAATATCAACTAAGCCAACTAACTAATCCCTAGTATTAGCTGTCTTCTCACAGTACAACTAATCACAGATCAATTTGATAACTTAGATAATTAAACCTTTCATAAGATGGATATTCTAATCGTAATTAGGGTATCTTTCAAAAGCACTAACTGTCTTTTCAGGGCACAATTAGTCAAGGGATCAATAACAGACAATGAAGCATGAATTGCAGCACATTCATCACAGAAGTATTTTAACTACAATGGATGCATGACATACACTGTGATAGTAAAATGATGAAGATCTCAGATTATATTTATCCTAAACAAGTAAAGCACAACAAGAACAATGTCAGAAACATGAATCAAACTTAGCAGTAAATTAATGGTTTCATCTCAACCCTAGCAAAAGTAATTAGAACATGATGAACACAATATACTACTATAGCTTGGTGCACCGGCTAGCCCGGGCATATCCAATCTCACACCCAAGACGTCAATTTATACATATAACAACTTTCCCCCAAAAACCCCTAAAACAGTGAAATTAGGGTTTACCAAAAATTGAAATTAAGTTTTACCTAATCACTGAAAACACTTGAGAGATTTGACCCATGCTTCCTCCTCGTCTTCTCTTGCTTTTCCCATGCTGTTATTACAACTCTATTCCAACCTAATTTATCAATTTCACCTCTAGGGTTCCTGACATGGGTGAGGCGTGAAATTGAGAGATTAGGAGGCCATAGAGTTGGTGAAAGTGGTAATAATGATGGGGGTAGTGATGAGTTAGTGATTTGAGAGCTCGAGTGGTGGTGGTTGAGGCGGCAGGAAGTTGGTGGCGGAGCAGGTGGTGGTTCTGCTGCAGAGACAGGGTATGGGATGAAGATGGAGAAATTTGGGAAGAAGAGGAGAAGTCGATGGTTTTGGGAGAAGATATTTGGTGCTAGGGTGTTGAGCGGGTGTAGCAAATTCGATGTCCAGCGAAGATGATACGTTGGATGATCACATATGGATTGAATCGAACGGCTAAGATGGAACAAGCTTGCAGCGACCATTGGATGCGTGATACAACAATTCTGACGGCTTAGATTGGAGTTAGGTACTATGATGTTTGACAGGAGCTTCAAGATTTGATGCTCGGTGATGAGGTGAACGTTGGATGATGTGATGGATCCAATCTGATGGCTCTCGTGGAAATGGGTATGGATATTGGAAATGGATTTGGGTAAGGGTTTTGGGCCTTGGGTATGCCAAGTCCATATCTTCTTTAAGGACAATTCTTCCTCTTCAAGCCCACTTCTAGTTGATCCGGCTCTTCCAGACATCATTCTTCGCTGCCTTTCTGCGGGAGTCTTTGCCGTTTCTTTGCTCTTTTCGCTCCGTGAGTTAACCAGGCTTTATTTAGTACCTAAAAATGCAAAATTAATTGAGAAAAGTATTTATTGTTGAAAACACCGAAAACACAGAATATGGGATAAAATGGAGCGTTAGTGCACAAATGATGAGTTAAATGCCAATAAAAAGGTGCAAATATATACAATATTTGGCACTCATCAATTACCATGTTAGATATCCGTATCGGATATTGCACGTCTCGGATGACTCCTGATGCCTCCAACTTTTTTAGTTCTTTTTGAATTGCGTCGTGATACTCCGGTGCCACCTTTCGCATATTTTTCCCTACGGGTTTATGCTTAGGGTTAATTTTCAAATGATGGCAGCAGACTTCTAGGTCTATTCCAGGCATATCTTCCATACGCCATGCAAAGACATCAAAGTATTCTTTTAGTACTTGTACTAACTTTTCTTCTTCCCCTTCATCGAGGAGAGTTCCAATCCTAACCATACCTGGATTTTCGAGTGTCCTGATGTTGACTTACTTCATGGGTTCTCAGGCCTAGAAGTTAGACCTTATCTCTCCGATATCGGAGAGGTTCTGTATGGGATCCATGGGTGAGTCCGAGTTCGGAACATTGTCCGAGGCTGGTAAATAATCTAATCGCCCTGCTTCGTTTGTCACTGCGATGTATACATCGATTTCAGCCCGACTCTTAGAATTCTTGGCCTTTTTCTTCTTTGTTTTAGAGGAATTAACCCTCTTCTCGCCATTTTGTACTTCTATGCCGTAACAATATTTAGCCTCGCCCGAGTCTCCAATGATCTATGCGATCCCATCGGGTTTTGTAAACCTTAGTCTCTGGTGATAAGTTGACGCGACTCCTTTGATCCCATGGACCCAGGATCGCCCAACAATGGTTGCGTATGGTGAAAGCACGTCCACGAGACAGAATGTGATAAGGGTGAGTATTTTTACCACACGAATATTCAGGGTTACCTCTCCTCTCGGACGAGTGGACGAGCCGTTGAAAACAAATATGTTATAGGTAGATGGTATAAGGCATTCGTCTCTGAGGATCATTTGTTTGAACGTCTCGTAGAACAGGATTTCAATAGAGCTTCCTCCGTCAATTAATATTTTTGCCATTTCCCATGGCAATGTCTTTGGATTTTCTCCCTCATCTTCATGATCAGGCAGTGCGACATCCATCGTGACCACCAGTGGATCATTATGGTTTCTTCCGCCTTCGGGTGCCTCTATGGCTGGAAAGCTGATGGATTGTTTCATCCAATCCTGCATGGGGGGTTCTTTTGCCACACTGAAAACTTTGTCACCTTCAAAGTTTCGTTTGTGAATTCTCCCTTTGATACTTCCTTCAGGTGTAGGTGCAACGATAGCTGGATGCGATATCGTATTGCATCCCAAGTATTGTGGATCGCGTAGTATTTCCACGTGGTGTACGGGTGTTCCTGCCACCGGTGGGATCGCTGGTTGCGCGATGTACTCCTGGAGTTTTCCTTCGTCAATTATTTCTTGCACCATTTTCTTCAGATCCTACACGAGTCTGTCGTATGGCTATAGAACTGGTGGAACTCACAGAAAACTGTTCTATTTTTAGCGCGCTTTGGCTGTTGTCCTCTGTTCCATGGGTACATGATCTTTTATTTTCCATCGATCTTCTTGAAGATATCGGATATGGAGGTGTTTAGCTTTGTGAAGACTGGGTCTACAAATCTTCCCTTCTTTGGCTGGGCTTGGTCTCGCCCTTTCCATCCTCCACTTCGATATTTATCGAATGTGATATACCTGTTGTTGGGTCGTCCTGTTCTTCGGACTTGTAGTTTAGGGTCCTGTGGTTCTACCACATTTTCTCCTCTACTAGTTCCTTTTACCAATTTATCATAAGCCCCATCTTAGAGTTCTTCAAGGGATATGTAGTCCTCTTGAATCTCTCTCAACTTCCCTAGGAAAGGTGGCATGGTTTCGTACATGCGGACGAATATGAGGTATGTCTTCCTTAGACTGTTTTTGAAGCCTAAGATTGCGTAGGCTTCTGGGAATCTTCCGATCTCAGCACATAATTTTTTCCAGCGAGTTACCAAAGATCGAAGCGATTTGTTTGGTCCTCGCGCTAATTCGAACAACATGTCAATTTCTGGTTTGACTCGGCTGTTGTGTATGTATGTTTCTAGAAATAATTCTGATAAGTGGGCAAAGGACTTAACCGAATCCTTCGGCAAGTTATTGAACCACATTAGTGCCTCGTCCTTTAGGCTGGCTGGAAAATATCTACACATTACTACGTCTTAATGGTTCCACCGGGTTAGTGTCATGCGATAGTATCTGAGGTGTTCTATTGCATCACCATTCCCACTGAAGGGAGTTGCAAACGTTGGGAGCGAGCATTTCCTTGGAAATGGCTGGGCCAATAGACTCTTCGATAGGGGAGATTGTCCTGCCTCTTGCATTACTTTCGCCAACTTTTTGCCCTCTTGCCTTCCTGTAGCCTCTCTGCACATCGCCTCGAGTTGGCAGAGTCGGATTTGTAATAGGTCATCAATGTGCCTTCTTTCGGCTTTTTTTCTTGCGCCCTCTTTCCCTTTCGGGTGAGAACGAGGTCTATGGATGACGATATCTTGATCGCCTTGAGGCCTCGTCGGATCACTCAGTATGTGATAATATCTTGGAGCGAGTCGACTTTTCTTTTGAAGTCTCTCCTCGCTTGGTATTTACAACTGCAAGATTATCGGTCGCACGGTTGCTTCTGGATTCGTCCTCCCTTTTCCTTTCCCGCTTATGTTTGGGATCGACGTCGGATGATTCTTCCGAGGGACAATCTTCTTCGTTTATGACTCCTCTGTTCCCCTTGGGAAATTGTTCTTCTGTATCCTCGTTCGAGGTATCAGGAGCGTTAACTCGCTCGTCATCTTGCAAGTTTTCGAAAGGATTTTCCTCTCGGGGATATCCTCCATTCGTGGCGCCTTTTTCTTCACCTTGCGTTTTAACCTACAATTTCTCCGTTCTAACCTTCTGTTACGTCTTTCTAACTTTTTCATTCTCTCGTCATGTGCACTTTGTGCTTTTAAGATGGCTGGGATAGTTTTATTGGTATCGCCGAGGTTTTGAGGATCGTCCTTCTTAACCTCATTGTTTACTATTTGCCGTGGAAAACGACTCAACCCTCCTAGCCGAGTAAGATGGATATTGTCTTGTCCTTCGAAGGGATTTCCCTCTTCGTCAGAGATAGAGTTATCTGTTAACCCTTCCCGATATTGATTATCGGGATGTCCCTCTCCTGGGAGTGCACCGTTGTGCATAGTTTCGCCTAAATCCATATCGTCAAGTCCTTCTGGGTGGGCTCCATCGTTTCCACCTTGGGTCGTGCGAGCGGATCGTCTCGTCACCATCTCCTTACATGCGATATATGCAATAATGCTTAATTTGTCTTTTCCTACTTAAAAGTGGGACCCTAAATTTGCAGGTCATGTGCATTTTCTAAGTCATAGTTCAGACTGGACAGTTCTAGTACAAGATGACTTATCAGTAAATTTTGTGCATTTGCTAAGTCATAGTTCCCTACTTGCATAAAGTCTTTGGTGATGAAAAAGGTGTTTTGTTTGTCTCTCTTTTAGAGAAAACTACCTCCTTCTACACGTTATGCCTTTACTGGGGAAAAATCAAATTATGACGATTAAGCACATTTTCCTATTTTAGGAAACATTTCTTATCATATTTAATCTTTTGATTTTGAACAAACTTTGGGTTTGATGATTGATTATATACTCATCAATCCTTCCTCTTGACTTAGAGTTAGATTTCTAAGAAGAAGATCATGGACTATCTTGAGTTTCCTTTAAAGATGATAAACATCATGAATAATTTGTCTTTTCAACTTTCATAGGATGATATTTTCTCTTATGAAGTTTACTGACTAAAATTATTTCCCAGCTCTTTCATGGAGGAGATCGTTTGAGTAGTGTTTTGAAGTGTTTTAAACCTCATTTTTCTTTCCGGTCTTCAACTCTCCTGAGCATCTTGAGGAAGATACGAGAAATTATAAAAGAACTAGTATCTTAAAGGAAAATAACGAAAAAGGGTATATATCTCATGGTTCTGAGGATCCTCAAAACTTCACTAATCGTATAGATCGTTTTGAGCCCGAGATCTACTCATGAACCCGCTACACAGCTGGTCTCCCCGGCAGCGATGCCAAAATTTGATGTGTTTTTCAATGTTGTTGTAATAATAAAGATTCAAACTCTAAGACTTGTGAAGATTATATTTAAAGGTTTAAATAAAATAATAAACAAAAGCGAGAGTTACTGGGACTAGGATTCCACCAAATATTCAAATTCATGTGATTCACCTATTTATTCTAAACCATTATAGCTCATTCAATAAGAATTTTGACTCTAATTTTTTGCCTAAGGTAGATTCTTAAAATATTAATTGTAAATCTTAAGCATGGCATATCAAAAGAATTAATCCTAAGCATAAACCATCAAATGAAATGACAATTAATTAAGAAAAATCTTTTTCTAATTTTAATTTAATGCAAATAGTCATATAAATAATTACATGAATTTACCACATGACGAATTTCGGTTACCTCCATCGACCCAGTGTAGGGGTTTAGCTCCACATGGTGAAAACACTCTCAAAATAATATTTCATTGCTCAAATGGTGTTTACAAAGAAGAGAAAAAAAAAGAGAAAATCAATTAAAACAGGGAATCGCAACGTTTATAAGCGTTTCAAACCCATTGACACAAAGAATAACCGTAAACTGTCGCACTGGACAGTCTTATATCTTAAGCATAAACGACAGAGTTTAACGACTGTCTTTGTATGTCTGTTCTTCGTGTTATTCACTATTTTTCTGCTGCTATCTGCAGCAATTTTCTCCACTCTGTAGCCTCCCCAAACACTCGATGCCCTTCTAAAACATTCCAGTACCCCTTTTATACTCTTCAGTGTCTTCAAAGTTTCACAATCACTTCAAGAAATCTCCATGAATGCCTTTTATCCTCGGGAATATTTTTTTCCAAAGTTACGTAATTATTTCATTATTCACCTCGTTCACATATCTGTTCAAGCTCTAAACACTCCAAACTCGTGTGATACGAGTATTTCAATGAGCAAAACTCATTGCAGCACACGAAAATAGTTCAACTAACTTGTGGCAGTAACAGAAATATCCGAGAATCCCTGTTTTGAGAATTACTTCCATGTTTATCTTGTTCACGCGTCTCTGAGTTTTCCAAACACTCCAAATCTTTCAAAATAAAACCTCATGACAGAATATCTTCTTTTAATTCACACATATCTTCCGAATTTATCCAATTAGAGTAAAACAGAATCCGAGAATATTTTCTCTCCTGGTTTATTGATAATCACCCGAAATCTTCTCCTATTTCCAATTTTAACTCTATTACTGATGTATTTTCAAATGGTCGTTGTAGTGATAGTGGTAAAAAGATTCGTTTCAGATTTATGAAGGAAATAATTTTTAGATTTAATAAAAATAAAGAAAATTAATTTTTCAAAGAGTGATGTCAAGATTTAAAATGGACTAAGGCTCTGGATTCACTATTACTTCAAATTGATTGGTTACAAAAATATTTCATAATTATTATCTAGCTCTTTTTCCATTAAATCACTTATTAATCTATAAGGTGTCCAAATATTAAATTGTAATCCTTAAGCATGATTTATCAAAGAATTAATTCTAAGCATAAAACATCAAACAGATTCATAACTAATTAGGAAAACCATTTTTATCTCTTTTTTTTATTGATCCAAGTGAATTAAATAAAATAAATAATTAAGAAATTATAAAAAGAATTTACCAATCAAACATGAATAAATAGCTCCTCCGTCGCCTCAGTCACCAGGTATTTTAGCCGCTCATCATGTTGGAAAACCTCTCAAAATATTTCATTGATGCTCAAAAGTATTTTACAATGAAGAGAAAGACAAGAAAATGATATAAAACAGGATTATGCGACCCACAGAAGGCGTCCAGAATCAATGATAGAGATAAAGTTCTGTTGTCGTTGAAAAACTATGACCCACGAACGACAGTCGTTGTCTTTGTTGGTAAACGACTGCCTTTGGTAGTCTGTTCTTTCTCTTCTTCTTCCTCCTCGAGCAGCAGCAGCAGCAGAACCAGAATCTCTGCAACTTCAATTTTCTTGCTCTGTAGTGCTCTAAACCTCTCCCAATTCTCTCTAAACTTGCTAGCCCCTCCTTCTCGACATTAGGGACCTATTTATACACAACAGGTCACTCAAATCATCGTAATAATTCCAAGAATATCCGGCCATTAAAGAAAATATTCCGAAATATTTTTTCTTTAATTCTCTGATTTTTTACGGATTGTTCCCTGTTTTATCTCTTCTCACGCGTCATCCTTGAGCTGTAGGGATTGTTTCCAGCCAATAGAATCAACCCATGCACGTCTCTTCCATCCAAGAATTCCAAGAATAGAATATTTTTCCTATTTTAGAATATCTTCCCTGATTTGATTCCCACCGGTTATCTAACCAATTTTGACCGAATCCAACACCCATACCAGCTCTATCTAGGCCCTAGGAACAAACCCATTTAATTTGGGCCATTGAATCTCACTGGAACGCCTTCAAATCCTCAACCCTAGTCACGGCAGTTCAGAACTATTTTTCCCGCCAAATTTTGGTTTTTGAATTTGGGAAGAAGATGTCCTCCCCCTAACCAGAACTGGGGTGTGAATAGCAGCTTCCTTGGGGGTGACCTGGGGGTGCCCCTTAATAATTAGGTTACCCCTTATCCAAAAGCGAGAGTCCGAATAACACTTGTCCTCCGGGGGTGCCAAAATCAACTTTTCGAGCCGAATTTTCCAAAAATGTTTATTTCCTAAAAATACATAAAAACACAATATTAGTAAAAAAATAGATTTCCAATAATACGGACATTGAGGACAAATTAGACACAAAAATGTGTCTATCAAAATACCCCCAAACTTATTATTTGCTAGTCCTCGAGCAAATCTAATCTAGAAAGTAAAATGACTACTCTTAGCACGTGCAACAAGCCGTTAAACCACTAGGTGGCCCTAGTGGCGGAGTGTTGTCTCCGGAGGGTTTACCAGAGGTGTACCCACAAAACCTTTACTCCAGACCCTAGCTATCTACAACGAACCTTGGAAGGCACTAAAGAATCTCCTTGGTTGGCATACTTATTGACTACAAGAGGAAGTACCCTGATGCGAAATTCCAATTGATGTACACGAGTTTGCACTCAAGCATACTAAAAATTCATATATAAGTGACAGAGCTCTACTCAGATAGTTGCACTATGGACATCATATTCGGAGTCATACTAATCAATGGAAAGATTAAGAGATGGATATAGAAAAACATAGATGGTTTTGATGTTTACTAAGTGAACGGCGTTTCCCATATCTGTCTGAAGGCCTCCGCCAAAATGAACCTATCCTAATGGATTGAGATACTATTCTGACTAATATCAACACACTGGCATATACAAGGGTACCAGTGGTCGATAACCTAACTCTAGGTCAACACAACTGGCATATACAAGGGTACCAGTGGTCGACTTTATTGAGTTTATTCCTTTTGGTCAAATGGTCTGGTCTCAATTTTTTTTTTTATGGTATCTCAATCAATCTAATTCACCCTAGCATTGGTAACAACTTCAATCGTGGGCCCCACCTATCACTTAGAGAAACATATTTTAAAAACAAAATAAAAATAGAAGTGAAAAGGACTCAACCAGATATGGTGCAACTATCATGTTATTTCTAACACCTGAGCTCTGTGCTTTTATGAATATACTCTATAGATGTTTCCATGTAATCAAATTGGTTCCTCAACTCCTATAACCAAGATGTTCCCATCCACTTAGATTAGTTAGTGCTATCCTGAATATGCATAAATTTCTAGGATCTGGAGTTTATTTATTGCAACTAAAAGCTAACAAAAAGTTTCTTCCCCACCCCCAAACTTAAATCTAACATTGTCCTCAATGTTTCTAATTAAAGAGCAGTACCAAAAGTAAAGTAACACGATGAGAGATTGGAAAGATAGTACATGGGTGAAGAACATCAAAAACTAATATACAATATACAACTGCCTCGATGGTCAATCAAGGGTAAACAGGGTCCTCCAGAGGGACCTCCTCAACATCACCTGTAGGAAAGGGTTCTAAAAAGGGTTTCAATCTCTGACCGTTAACCTTCGAAGAACTACTACCATCCGGTGTCTCGATCTCAACAGCTCCATGAGGAAAAACAGTGCGAACAATAAAAGGACCCGTCCACCGAGAACGTAACTTCCCAGGGAAAAGATGCAAGCGGGTATCATACAGAAGAACTTTTTGACCTGGAGAAAATGACTTCCGTAAAATGTTTCTATCATGCACAAGTTTCATTTTGTTCTTATACTCCTTCGCACTATCGTAAGCATCTATACGAATCTCGTCCAACTCATTGAGCTGGAGTTTCCTATGGGCTCCTGCCTCGTCAAGTGAAAAATTTAGCTGCTTAACATCCCAATAAGCTCTATGTTCTAACTCAACAGGTAAGTGACATGCCTTGCCATAAACAAGCCGATAAGGCGACATTCCAATGGGGTCTTAAACGCAGTACGGTAAGCCCATAAGGCATCAGTAAGCCTAGACGACCAGTCTTTCCGATTAGGATTAACTGTTTTCTCTAATATACGTTTTATCTCCCTATTGGAAACCTCTACCTGACCACTAGTCTGTGGATGATACGGGTAGCTACCTTATGTGTAATACCATATTTCTTCATCAGAAGCCTAAAAGGCCATTACAAAAGTGCGACCCTCCATCACTAATTATAGCTCGCGGTGTACCAAAACGTGTAAGTATATTATTTTTCAAGAACTCAATCACAACCCTATGGTCATTGGTTTTACACGCAACCGCCTCAATCCACTTGGAGACATAGTCTACGGCGACAAGGATGTATAGGTTACCAAAAGAATTAGGAAACGGACCCATAAAGTCAATACCCCACACATCAAAGACCTCAACAATTAAAATAGGGTTCAAGGGCATCATGTTCCTACGGGAAATGGTTCCTAATTTCTGGCATCGTTCACAAGTAACGCAGTAACTGTGAGAGTCTTTAAACAACGAAGGCCAATAGAATCCACACTGCAATATCTTAGCAGCAGTTTTCTTAGCACTAAAGTGACCCCCACAAGCATGATCATGACAAAAGGAAATAATACTGGACTTTCACTCTCAGGTATACATCTCCTAATAATCTGGTCTGGACAATACTTAAACAAATAAGGATCATCCCAAAAGAAGTGCTTAACCTCAGCTAAAAATCTAGAACGATCTTGTTTACCCCAATGTTGGGGCATTCGACCAGTAACAAGATAGTTCACTATATTCGCATACCAAGGTAATTGGGTAACAAAGAACAATTGTTCATCAGGAAAGCTATCCCTTATAGGAAGGGAATCATCTGGGAACTAACAACTAGCCTAGACAAGTGATCTGCTACAACATTTTCGGCACCCTTTTTGTCTCTAATGTCTGGAGAAAACTCTTGCAACAACAGAATCCACCTAATCAATTAGGTTTAGTATCCTCTTAGACAAAAGATATTTTAAAGCAGCATGATCAGTATATATGATGATCTTAGAACCTAAGAGATAGGTCTAAACTTGTCTAAGGCAAACATAATGGCTAATAGTTCCTTCTCGGTAGTGGTATAGTTCAACTGGGCATCATTCAGAGTTTTCTAGCATAGTAAATCACATGAAGTAACTTATTTTCTCGCTGACCTAACACAACAACAATAGCATAATCTGAAGCATCACACATGATCTCAAAGGGTAGGTTCCAGTTGGGTGCCTGGACTATGGGGGGCGGTAGTGAGTAATGACTTAAGCTTCTCAAAAGCCTCTAAACAAGATCATCAAAGAAAACTTAACATCTTTAAGCAAATTGCAAAGAGGTCTAGACATCAAGCTAAAATCCTTAATGAAACGACGATAAAACCAGCATGCCCTAAGAATGACCTAATATCTCTTACGGTTTTTGGGACCGCTAAAGTTTTAATAAGGTCAACTTTGGCTCTATCTACCTCTATACCCTTTGAAGATACAATATCCCTAGAACAATTCTGAACGAACCATAAAGTGACATTTCTCCCAATTAAGCACTAAATTCTTTTCCTTACACCTAGTCAAAACTAATGACAAATGATGCAAGCACTCATCGAAATACGAACCAAACACTGAAAACATCCATAAAGACCTCTAAGAACCGTTCTACCATGTCAGAAAATATGCTCATCATGCAACGCTGAAAAGTCGCAGGGGCATTACATAGCCCGAAAGGATGCGTCTATACACAAAGGTACCAAAGGGACATAAAAGTGGTTTTCTCCTGGTCTTCTGGGGCAATAACGATCTGATTATATCCAGAGTAGCCATCTAAAAAGCAGTAGTGACTATGTCCAGCTAATCTCTCTAGCATCTGGTCGATGAAGGGAAGGGGAAAGTGGTCCTTCCTAGTGACCTTGTTCAATTTCCTATAGTCAATACAAACACGCCAACCCGTGGTCACTCGGGTCGGGATTAACTCATTGTTATCATTCTGGACTACAGTAATACCAGATTTCTTGGGAACAACCTGAACGGGGCTGACCCACTTACTGTCTGAGATAGGGTAGATAATGCATGCATCTAGTAGCTTAAGAACCTCAGTTCGAACTACTTCTTTCATATTGGGGTTTAGTCGACGTTGCATCTCCCTAGAAGGTTTGGTGTCTTCCTTTAAATAGATCTGATGCATGCAAATAGTAGGAATTCTACCCTTAATGTCTGCTATGGTCCACCCTAAAGCTTCCTTGTTGTTTTGAAGCACGGTTACTAGCCTACTTTCCTGATCACTATCCAAGTCGGAAGAAACAATCACAGGTAAAGTCTCAGACGGGCCTAAAAACACATACTTCAGGGTATCTGGAAATGGTTTTTGGTCCAACTTAGGAGGCTCTTCTAAATAAGGAACTAGGGTAGACTTAGAAATTGGTAGTGGTTCGAACTTAGGTTTCCATCCATTACTAGTATCTAACAAATGGGTTGAATCTAACAAAGAATTCACCTCATTAATCACCTTATCATCATCAAAATCAATCCCAAAGTGAGCTAGGCATTTCTCTAATGGATCTTCTAACAAAGTGTTTGGTAATGACTCCTCGAATAATGTTCCTATCATGTTCACCTCTTCTATATTCGAGTCATCTAGTTCAGAGGGTAGCTTAATAATATTAAAAATGTTCAGCTCAATAGTCATATTACCAAAAGACAAATTCATAATACCATTTCGACAGTTAATGATCGCATTAGATGTAGCTAAAAACGGGCGACCTAAAATCACTGGTATTTGGTTCTCTGGGTCAGGGACAGGTTGGGTATCTAGGATAACAAAATCCACTGGATAAATAAACTTTTCGACCTCAATAAGAACGTCCTCGATCACACCACGGGGAATTTTAACGGACCTATCACCTAACTAAAGTGTCATCTAGGTAGGTTTCATCTCACCAAGTCCTAGCTTAAGGTACACATGGTATGGAAGTAAGTTCACACTGGCTCCTAAGTCAAGCAATGCTTTCTCAACACGGTACTTACCTATTGTACAAGCAATGGTAGGGGACCCTGGGTCTTTATACTTAGGAGTAGGGGTATTCTGAATAATAGAACTCACATGACTAGCTATGAAGGCTTTCTTCTGGACACTGAGCTTACGCTTTCGCGTACACAACTCCTTAAGGAGCTTGGCATAAGAGGGAATCTGCCTAATTGCATCTAATAATGGAAGGTTGATATTAACCTGCTTAAAAACCTCCAATATATCATTAAAGTTGGACTCCCTCTTAGTCGGAACTAGAAGCTGGGGGAACGGGGCTCTGGGAACAAACAAGGCTCATCAGGACCCTCATTGGTCTCTTTGGAGACTCTATCAGTCTCCTCATTTTCTGGCTCATAAGGGTGAACTACAGCATGTTCACTTTCAGGTATGTCGACCTTATTATCAACTTTCCTTCCACTCCTAAGGGTCATAACAGAGTTAACATGACTGTACGATTTCTCTCCTCTAGGGTTAGGATCAGTATGACTAGGTAACCTTCCTTCCTCTCTCTCATTAATATACTTAGCTATTTGGCCGACTTGAAGTTCTAATTTAGCAAAAGACTAGGCACTATTCTTAAAATTCTGTTTGGTTTCCTCTTGAAAATTACCCTGGCTTTTTACTTACATTTCCTGGCTTTGTGATAGCATTTCCTGGCTCTTTCT
The DNA here is from genome assembly GCF_003573695.1 of Papaver somniferum. Lineage (NCBI taxonomy): Eukaryota > Viridiplantae > Streptophyta > Magnoliopsida > Ranunculales > Papaveraceae > Papaver > Papaver somniferum. The sequence goes on along the minus strand of NC_039359.1, from coordinate 48,068,994 downwards.
TAATATACTAAGGGTTTCCTCTAATCTAGTTATTCTATTCTCAGATGGGTTCTGGGTCTGTCCTGAAGGGTTCTTAGTATAACCAAAACCTGGGGGAGGCTGAGAATTACTAGACTGGCCTTGATTCTGGCCCTTAGACCAAGAGAAATTAGGATGGTTTCTCTAACCAGGGTTGTAGGTCTCTGAGTAAGGGTCAAAATTCTGACGGTTCTCAAACCTAGCATTATTATAGACAACATGAGCTTGCTCTTCACTAACCTGACCTTCCAAAAATGAATTATCGGGATCTATTCCACAACTAGATATTTGAGAGGCTCTTCACACAAGACTCCCACTGTTGGGATTTCTCAGCGATAGCTCCTAAGAAGGTAAAAGCATCATCAGCATTTTTACTAGTGAACTCACCAGCGCACATAGACTCGACCATGGCTTTGGTCGAATAGTCTAAACCATTATAAATAATCTCTACAATTTTCATCTTATCAAATCCATGGTGAGGACACTGGGATAGAAGATCATTGAATCTCTCTAAAAACCTATAAAGAGACTCTCCCTCTTGTTGCACACTAGTACTAATGTTCTGCCTAACAGCTGCAGTTTTATGCTTAGGGTAGAACTTCATATAGAAGGCAGCGATAAGTTCTTGCCATGTTTATATGGATTCAGATGGTAGGTTGTTCAGCCAGGTCTTGGCTTTATCTCTCAAGGAAAAGGGAAACATCTTAAGTTTCAAGACTTCATCAATAAGGTCTTTTATTCTAATTGTCCCACAAATTTCCTCAAAGTCCCTAATATGGAAATAAGGGTTCTCATCATCTTTTCCTAAGAATATAGGGATCATCTGAAGAATACTAGGTTTTATCTCGAAATTAGCCGTAGTGGCTGGAAATTTAATAAACGAAGCTCGGTTGGACCTAGTTGGGAACATGTAATCTTTCAAAGTTGCCATCGGTGGAACAACAGAAATACTAGGGGTACTTTCCTCACGAAGATACAGATTCTCAAAACTGAAGTTTCCAAAAACGGGGCTCTCAAAAGAAGAGTCTTCGAGCTCCCTGCTTCCACAAGAAGATCTTTTAGGCTCGTCACTAAGGCCAAAATTATATCTTTTCCAAGCACGCTCTGTAAAGGACTCGAGCGCTCTTGGCATACACAAACAAAAATCCTAAGGAAGGGAGGTTCTAAGCAAACACACAGCAGGCCGACTCCACCAAATCAAACCTAAAAATTTCTAGCAAACAAAAAGCATGATGGCTCCACTTAGATTGTTTCTAGACTAACTTCTAATCCTTCGAAAAGGAATTCGTTACAATCTGAGCAAATTCTCTGGAATCAGTACGAGTCAAAGTGAGTTGAATAGAGGCGAGGGAAGCTCAATGGAGCTTTGATACCCCAAGGCCTCACCGGTATTCAAGGCGGCGCAGTCACGCATTCAACTCACGGAAACAATCCTGAACTTCGAAGTATGCTCAAAAGAGTAACCAATATTTTTCGAATGACTGTCATATTAAGCTCGTTACCCTATAGGTCTCGTTCTAGTCAAAATTTTAGGCTTAGGTTCGCGTTAGGTTTCGTTTTCCTAAGGCGGGCAAGAAGGGAGCGGTGATGAAATCCGAACCCTTATCTTGTATTGGCCAGGCCTTGCCCTTTACTAGGAATTTAAAAACAGTCCAAATTCGTCCTCAATCAATGAATCACCTTAAGGAATACATTAACTCTCTTACAGGAGATTCGCGAGTGTTTCGATGGACTTACCTCCCGTACCAGACGGGGGATGAACCGTTGAAGTCGACTCGGGCCACGACTTCTATGTCATGTACGAACCCGAGGGGCCGAGACGATATCATAATCGTCGTCCTTCCCTGCACACAGTTTGTATTTAAGGTGCCCTTCCGTAGGGTAAAAATAACTTAAAAATTTCCAACGTCACAGTCCAAGTCCAAAGTCCAAAGTAAAGTGAAAATATTACAAAAATTTCCTAATACAATTCTAAAAAAAATTAAAAATTAAAAAAAATAATAATAAAACTAAATCCTAAAAAATTATTTGTCTTCTTTTTTTTCTTTTCTTTTAGCTTTGAGATTTGTTCCAAGTCCTTAGTGTCCAATCTTCAAACCTGCAAATCAAAGACACAAACAAAGAAACGTAAAGAGGAACAAATGAAAATAATAAAAAATAATAAAAACCTAAAAATTCTACCTAAGCACAAATCCGCGACGGCGGCGCCAAAAATTTGATGTATTTTCAAATGGTCGTTGTAGTGATAGTGGTAAAAAGATTCATTTCAGATTTATGAAGGAAATAATTTTTAGATTTAATAAAAATAAAGCAAATTAATTTTTCAAAGAGTGATGTCAAGATTTAAAATGGACTAAGGCTCCGGATTCACTATTATTTCAAGTTGATTGGTTACAAAAATATTTCATAATTATTATCTAGCTCTTTTTACATTAAATCACTTATTTATCTATAAGGTGTCCAAATATTAAATTGTAATCCTTAAGCATGATTTATCAAAAAATTAATTCTAAGCATAAAACATCAAACTGATTCACAACTAATTAGCATTTTTATCTCTTTATTTTTATTGATCCAAGTGAATTAAATAAAATAAATAATTAAGAAATTATAAAAAGAATTTACCAATCAAACATGAATAAATAGCTCCTCCGTCGCCTCAGTCACCAGGTATTTTAGCCGCTCATCATGTTGTAAAACCTCTCAAGATATTTCATTGATGGTCAAAAGTGTTTTACAATGAAGAGAAAGACAAGAAAATGATATAAAACAGGATTTTGCGACCCACAGAAGGCGTCCAGAATCAACGATAGAGATAAAGTGTTGTTGTCGTTGAAAAACTATGACCCACGAACGACAGTCGTTGTCTTTGTTGGTAAACGACTGCCTTTGGTAGTCTGTTCTTCCTCTTTTTCTTCCTCCTCGAGCAGCAGCAGCAGCAAAACCAGAATCTCTGCAACTTCAATTTTCTTGCTCTGTAGTGCTCTAAACCTCTCCCAATTCTCTCTAAACTTGCTAGCCCCTCCTTCTCGATATTAGGGACCTATTTATACACAACAGGTCACTCAAATCCTCGTAATAATTCCAAGAATATCCGGCCATTAAAGAAAATATTCCTAAATATTTTTTCTTTAATTCTCTGATTTGTTACGGATTGTTCCCTGTTTTATCTCTTCTCACGCGTCATCCTTGAGTTGTAGGGATTGTTTCCAGCCTATAGAATCAACCCATGCACGTCTCTTCCATCCAAGAATTCCAAGAATAGAATATTTTTCCTATTTTAGAATATCTTCCCTGATTTGATTCCCACCGGTTATCTAACCAATTTTGAACAAATCCAACACCCATACCAGCTCTATCTAGGCCCTAGGAACAAACCCATTTAATTTGGGCCATGGAATCTCACTGGAACACCTTCAAATCCTTAACCCTAGTCACGGCAGTTCAAGAACAATTTTTCCCGCCAATTTTTGGTTTTTGAATTTTGGAAGAAGATGTCCTCCCCCTAACCAGAACTGGGGTGTGAATAGCAGCTTCCTTGGGGGTGACCTAGGGGTTCCCCTTAGTAATTAGGTTACCCCTTATCCAAAAGCGAGATTCCGAATAACACTTGTCCTCCGGGGGTGCCAAAATCAACTTTTCGAGCCAAATTTTCCAAAAATGTTTATTTCCTAAAAATACATAAAAACACAGTATTAGTAAAAAAATAGAGTTCCAATAATACGGACATTGAGGACAAATTAGACACAAAAATGTGTCCATCAATTACCATCCTTGTTTTAGTTGAACATGCTAATACCAATCATAACTCGCGATTAAATCTCATTAAAACTCGACCACAATCATCACAGAAGATATCGTATTTTCTGAATATTTGAAGCTTGCTTTTCCCGCCAAAATCAGTGATGAACATGGGCGCCCCCTAACCAGAATAGGGATGTGAATAGCATGGGGTGAAAATAGTAAAGAAGGTGCCCCTTATAAATTGAGGTTCCCCTTAACCAACATCGAGAGTCTGAATAGCACATGTCCTCCGGGTGCAAATAACATTTTTTCGAGCCGATTCTCCACAAGAGCTTATTCTTCTAAAAACAACTAAAACAAGTTTATTAGAGATAAAATGAGCCCCAACTTATGTATTTATGGGTGAAAATGCATCGCACTTTCGTGCTTATCAAATTCCCCCACACTTACATTTTTCTAGTCCTCGAGAAAAACAGAAAACTGACCCGCTACACAGCTGGTCATATAATAAGAGAGAAAGAGAGACTCGCTACACAGCTGGTCTGATAATAAGAGAGAAAGAGAGACCCATTGTTTTTAATAAATAAATATAGAGAACTAAATTAAAAAGATGTTGTGAAAATTATGGAGAGAATGGGGCTAGGATTCCACCATTGGTTGATATTAGTGATTTAATAAAACAATCATTATGCAACTCAACATTCAAATTGATTCTAATAGTATTGCCTAGACATGTAGATTTCCAAAAGAATAGATGTTAATCCAAGCATAGAATATCAAAACCCTAAAGCAAGCATATTCTATCAAGAGAAAATACACCTAACTAATCAAAATCATATAACCAATTTTTAGTTCAATGCAAAAATCATAATAGAGTTGTTGTAATTAATTAATAAAAATATATCACTTTTACTGAAACAACGGCTTCCTCCACAGACCCAAGGATTGGGTTTAGCTCATCATGATGTTGGAAACACGCTCAAAAGTTGATTTCATTGCTCAAAGTAGGTGTAAAAACGATGAAATGGAGAAAATGATGAAAATTGGGTGTTTGCAACGTTTATAATTGTTACAAAACACTGTTACAAAAAACGATAAAAAAATAATTGATGTTGTTGTAACTCTGCGACCCTCGTGTGGCTGTCGTTGTCACTGTTGATAAACGACTGCCTCTGGTGGTCTTTTGTTCTTCGTGTTCTTGGTGCAGCAGCAGAAACAGAGTTCTGAAAACTCTTGATTCACGCCTCCTGAGCTCTCCTCTCGACCCTAAACTCTCCGTCCCCCTTCTCTATGATCCCAACAATCTATTTATACTCCTCAACATCATTTAATCACGCCATAATTCTCAATATTCTTCATTGAACTCTGGCAGTAAAGAAAATATTATGGGGATATTTTCTTCCCTGATTTAGCTTCTCACGCGTTTCTACATCTGCAAAATCTCCTTATTTATATTTTTCAAGGTCCAAAGTGTTGCTCGAGTCATCAGACATGAGCAGAACACGTTTAAATTCTCCAAAACTCATGCAATCCCGTGAACTGTTCCTCTCATGCACGTGCTGCCCTGTTTTCTTCTCACGGATTTTTCAGCCAAATTTGATCGAAACAAACACCCATACCATCTCTGTTAGGACATATCACAACTACCCATGAATTTTCAGCGGTTGAATCGCACAAAAACTCCTCCAAAATCCGATCGAAAACTCTGCCAGTGAAGTGGATATTTTCCCGCCATTTTTTATTTTTGAAATGTTGAAGATGAAGTTCCCCTATCTTTTTCTGGGGTGCGAATAGCAGAAGGGTGCTGAGGACAAATTTGGGTGCTGAGGATGAATTTGGGCTACACATAACCTTGGGTGTCCCTTAGCCAAATCTGGGGTCCGTATAACAAATGTCCTCCAGAGGTCCAAATAACACTTTTTGAGCAACTTTTTCCACACAAGTGTATTTCTCAAAAAACACCTACACAAACATAAAAACACCATAATAAGTACAAAATCAAGCACTAGCAATAGAGACACTGAGGACAATTCAGACACAAAAATGTGTCTATCAAATACCCCTAAACTTATTATTTGCTAGTCCTCGAGCAAATCTAATATAAAATGACTACACTTAGCACGTGCATCAAGCCGTTAAACCACTAGGTAGCCTTAGCTATCTACGCAGAACCTTGAAAGGCACTAAATTCAAATTGTTGTACACGATTTTGCACTGAGCATACTAAAATTCATATATAAGTGACAGAGCTCTACTCAGATAGTTTCTGTACATCATAACCGGAGTCAACCAATCACATGGAAAGATTACGAAGATGGTTAAAAGTGAACGGTGTTTCCCATATCTGTCTGAAGTCCTCTGCCAAGGTGAACCTATCCTAATGGACTGAGATACCGGTCTGACTAATATCAACACAACTGGAATATACAAGGGGACCAGTGGTCGATGAACCTAACTCTAGGTCAACACAACTGGCATATACAAGGGCACTAGTGGTCGACTTTATTGAATTTATTCCAGTTGGTCTAATGGTCTGGTCTCATTTTTTTTTTTTTTTTTTTGTAAATCTCAATCACTCTATTCCACTCTAGAAAAGGTAACAACTTGAATCGTGAGACCCACCAAATCACTTAAAAAAAAATAGAAGGATTAGGATTCAACGAGATATGGCGAAACTACCATGTTTTTTTTTTAATTCTAACACCTGAGCTCTGTGCTTTTATGAATAGACTCTTTAGATGTTTCCATCTAATCAGATTGGTTCCTCAACTCCTACAACCAAGATATTCCCATCCACTTAGATTGGTTAGTGCCAACCTTAATAAGAATAAATTTCTAGGCTCTGGAGTTTATTTGTTACAGCTAAGAGCTAACAAAAAGTTTCTTCCCCACCCCCAAACTTAAATCTAACATTGTCCTCAATGTTCTAAAGATGAAATGAACAATAAGAAACTGTTACCACTTGATGGATGGAAAAAGAAATAAGGAAGGATATTACCGTAAGCATGAGTACCTCCCAGGAAATGCTAAATTTAAAGTCTTTAGCTAGACATCAAATACCTCAAAAAGGATTGTCACCTTCCAAAGTCATATATCAATAGTCGAAACAATTGTGGGTCCATAAGACAAAATAGAGCTGACACCAGTATGAGACAACTGCACTGATTCAGAAAAATGAAAAGAAGGTGCACGTCCTCATCTAAGGTTTCTGTCAAGACAACAGGGTTTATCTACGGCGCGTAATTGAACTTCATATGTGTGTCTTGATAAATAGATTCATCCGAAAAACGGGTCTCTAATACCTGGGTTACCTCCTGGACAGTATCAGGAGAATCGGGCTGCGGAGTCTGAAAAGACTCAAGTAATATTTCAGATGTACAAGGCTCGAGTCCCATGTTAGGTACTCTAATTAAGGATACGATACAATCACAAGAACCATCACTACCCCCGAACTTAGGGTTCACAGACAAACCTCTTACTATTTCAAGAATTTACGGATCTTCAGAGTCCTTAAAATACTCAAGAGATTCTTCTAGAGATTGATGACATATCTGATCTAAGAGAATGGTTTCCTCAAAATCATCTAAAGAATCTACCAGTAATGTATCAAGCCAATTATCCTGAACCAAATCCTGAACTAAAGTGCTAATCATTTTCACCTCTTCTAAATCATCATTCTCAAAAGGTTGTCTAGTAACATTAAAGACATTTAGTTCAGTGGTCATATTACCAAAGGATCTGTTCATAAGCCCAATCCTATAGTTGATGACAGCGTTAGCTGTGGCTAAAAATGGGCGACCTAAAATCACTGGGATTTGACGACTTGGGTCCTGAAAAGGTTGGGTGTCTAGAAAAACGAAATCCACAGGATAAATAAACTTATCAACCTCAATAAGAACATTCCCTATGACACCACGAGGGACTTTGACAGACCTATCAGCTAATTGTAGTGTCATTTTAGTCGGTTTCAACTTACCAAGACCTAGCTGGGTGTATACATGATACGGGAGTAAGTTAACACTAGCTCCTAGGTCAAGTAAAGCTTTATCAATCATGTGATTACCAATCGCACAAGATATGGTGGGGTATCCAGGATCCTTATACTTAGGGGGTGTTTGGTTCAGAAGAATGAAACTTACCTGACCAGCTAAAAAAGATTTCTTATGGATATAAGCTTAAGCTTTCGTGTACAAAGATCTTTAAGGAACTTGGCATAAGCAGACATCTTCCTAATTGCTTCTAATAGCGGAATGTTGATGTTCACCTGCTTAAATGTTTCCATTATCTCGTTGAAAGTCGACTCCTTCTTTGTTGGGGCTAACAAATGTTGTAATTAATTAATAGAAATATATCACTTTTACCGAAACAACAGCTTCCTCCACAGCCACAAGGATTGGGTTTAGCTCATCATGATGTTGGAAACACGCTCAAAAGTTGATTTCATTGCTCAAAGTAGGTGTACAAACGATGAAATGGAGAAAATGATGAAAATTGGGTGTTTGCAACGTTTATAATTGGTGCAAAACACTGTTACAAAGAACGATAAAAAATAACTGTTGTTGTTGTAACTCTGCGACCCTCGTTAGGCTGTCGTTGTCACTGTTGATAAACGACTGCCTCTGGTGGTCTTTTGTTCTTCTTGTTCTTGGTGCAGCAGCAGAAACAGAGTTCTGAAAACTCTTGATTCACGCCTCCTGAGCTCTCCTCTCGACCCCAAACTCTCCGTCCCCCTTCTCTATGATCCCAACAATCTATTTATCCTCCTCAGCCTCATTTAATCACGCCATAATTCTCAATATTCTTCATTGAACTCGGGCAGTAAAGAAAATATTCTAAGGATATTTTCTTCCCTGATTTAGCTTCTCACGCGTTTCTACATCTGCAAAATCTCCTTATTTATCTTTGTCAAGGTCCAAAGTGTTGCTCGAGTCATCAGCCATGAGCAGAACACGTTTAAATTCTCTAAAACTCATGAAATCCCGTGAACTGTTCCTCTCATGCACGTGCTTCCCTGTTTTCTTCTCACAGATTTTTCAGCCAAATTTGATCGAAACAAACACCATACCAGCTCTGTTAGGACATATCACAACTACCCATGAAGTTTCAGCGATTGAATCGCACAAAAACTCCTCCAAAATCCGATCGAAAAATCTGCCAGTGAAGTGAATATTTTCCCGCCATTTTTTATTTTTAAAATGTTGAAGATGAAGTGCCCCTATCCTTTTCTGGGGTGCGAATAGCAAATGGGTGCTGAGGACAAATTTGGGTGCTGAGGATGAATTTGGGCTACGCATAACCTTGGGTGTCCCTTAGCCAAATCTGGGGTCCGTATAGCAAATGTCCTCCAGGGGTCCAAATAGCACTTTTTGAGCAACTTTTTCCACACAAGTGTATTTCTTCAAAAACACTTACATAAACATAAAAATACCATAATAAGTACAAAATCAAGCACTAGTAATAGAGACACTTAGGACAATTCAGACACAAAAATGTGTCTATCAAATACCCCCAAACTTATTATTTGCTAGTCCTCGAGCAAATCTAATATAAAATGACTACACTTAGCACGTGCAGCAAGCCGTTAAACCACTAGGTGGCCCTAGTGGCGGAGTGTTGTCTTCGGAGGGTTTACTAGAGGTGTACCCACAAAACCTTTACTCCAGACCCTAGCTATCTACGCAAAACCTTGGAAGTCACTAAAGAATCTCCTTGGTTGGCATACTCTCATTGACTACATGAGGAAGTACCCTGATGCGAAATTCCAATTGTTGTACACGAGTTTGCACTCAGCATACTAAAATTCATATATAAGTGACAGAGCTCTACTCAGATAGTTTCTGTACATCATAACCGGAGTCAACCAATCACATGGAAAGATTAAGAAGATGGATAAAGAGATGGTTACAAGTGAACGGTGTTTCCCATATCTGTCTGAAGGCCTCTGCCAAGGTGAACCTATCCTAATGGACTGAGATACCGGTCTGACTAATATCAACACAACTGGCATATACAAGGGGACCAGTGGTCGATAAACCTAACTCCAGGTCAACACAACTGGCATATACAAGGGCACCAGTGGTCGACTTTATTGAATTTTTTCCGGTTGGTTTAATGGTCTGGTCTTTTTTTTTTTTTTTTTTTTTTTTTGTAAATCTCAATCACTCTATTCCACCCTAACAAAGGTAACAACTTGAATCGTGAGCCCCACCAAATCACTTAAAAAAAATAGAAGGATTAGGTTTCAACGAGATATGGCGAAACTACCATGTTTTTTTTTTAATTCTAACACCTGAGCTCTGTGCTTTTATGAATAGACTCTTTAGATGTTTCCATCTAATCATATTGGTTCCTCAACTCCTACAACCAAGATGTTCCCATCCACTTATATTGGTTAGTGCCAACCATAATAAGAATAAATTTCTAGGCTCTGGAGTTTATTTGTTGCAGCTAAGAGCTAACAAAAAGTTTCTTCCCCACCCCCAAACTTAAATCTAACATTGTCCTCAATGTTCTAAAGATGAAATGAACAATAAGAAACTGTTACCACTTGATGGATGGAAAAAGAAATAAGGAAGGATATTACCGTAAGCATGAGTACCTCCTAGGAAATGCTAAATTTAAAGTCTTTAGCTAGACACAAATACCTCAAAAAGGATTGTCACCTTCCAAAGTCATATATCAATAGTCGAAACAATTGTGGGTCCATAAGACCAAATAGAGCTGACACCAGTATGAGACAACTGCACTGATTCAGAAAAATGAAAAGAAGGAGCACGTCCTCATCTAAGGTTTCTGTCAAGACAACTGGTTTATCTGCGGTGCGTAATTGAACTTCATATGTATGTCTCGATAAATAGATTCATCCGAAAAACGGGTCTCTAATACCTGGGTTACCTCCTGTACAGTATCAGGAGAATCGGGTTGCGGAGTCTGAAAAGACTCAAGTAATATCTCAGATGTACAAGGCTCGAGTCCCAAGTTAGGGACTCTAATAAGGGATACGATACAATCACAAGAACCATCACTACCCCCAAACTTAGGGTTCACATACAAACCTCTAACTATTTCTTGAATTTCCGGATCTTCAGAGTCCTTAAAATACTCAAGCCAATTATCCTGAACCAAATCCTGAACTAAACTGCTAATCATATTCACCTCTTCTAAATTATCGTTCTCAGAAGGTTGTCTAGTAACATTAAAGACATTTAGTTAAGTGGTCATACTACCAAAGGATATGTTCATATGCCCAGTCCTACAGTTGATTACAGCGTTAGCTGTAGCTAAAAATGGGCGACCTAAAATCACTGCGATTTGACGACTTGGGTCCTGAACAGGCTGGGTGTCTAGAACAACGAAATCTACAAGATAAATAAACTTATCAACCTCAATCATAACATCCTTTATGACACCACGAGGGACTTTGACAGACCTATCAGCTAATTGTAGTGTCATTTTAGTTGGTTTCAACTTACCAAGACCTAGATGGGTGTATACATGATACGAGAGTAAGTTAACACTAGCTCCTAAGTCAAGTAAAGATTTATCGATCATATGATTACCAATCGCACAAGATATGGTGGGGCATCCAGGATATGGTTCAGAATAATGGAACTTACCTGACCATCTAAAAAAGATTTCTTTTGGACATTAAGCTTACGCTTTCGTGTACAAAGATCTTTAAGGAACTTGGCATAAGCAGGCATCTGCCTAATTGCTTCTAATAGCGGAATGTTGATGTTCACCTGCTTAAATGTTTCCATTATCTCTTTGAAAGTCGACTCCTTCTTTGTTAGGGCTAACAAATGTGGATATGGGGCTCTAGGCACAAAGGTAGACCTATCAGGAATTTCCTGGGAATCCTTAGAGACTGTTTCAGTTTCCTCGTCTACGGGCTCCTAGAAGGTGGAACTACAGTATGTCCACTAGGCATGGCTACCTTATTGTCTACCGTTTTATGGTGTGGTTAGAAAAGACACACAGAACACTTGCAAGTATACAAGGCCAAGTTTTAGTATAGAAGGTAAGCAAGGGATCAGTCCACAGGGATTAGGAGTGCATAAAGAAGTTAAACTATGCTGGCAGATGATGTAAAACAAGATGCAAGATCACAATGTTATAGTGGCAGTGAAACAAAGAGGGCAAATGGCATGAACCAAGGCTGTGAGCCAAGGGCAGGGGTGAGTTTGTGCACTGATTTCAGTGCACAACAGCTACAGATTGCAAGAAATTAAACAAGTAAAACAGGTAAGGAGATTAAACAGGTAAAGACTAAACAGGTAAGGACTGAACAGGTAAGTGACTGTAAAAGGGATTGTGGCTAAGCTAAGGCTTAGTATCCACCTGGTGTCCTAATCAAACAACATATTTCTAGGTTGAGTTAAAAATCCTATGCATACATCTAGAATGGGAGGAAAACTAATTTGCTCACTAGTTTGCCCCTAGCATTGACTGTCTTTTGACAGAACTATCAATCACAGGCACTATGAGCATTAACCTCTTCCCATTGCTCAAGAAAAACAGGGCAAGGAGTTAACTATCCTAGCAACTTGTCATTTGACAGTGCATAAGGCTTCAACTGAGCCTTAACTTAATGCTACTTAGCTCATGCTCAACATATTACTTACACAAGCATTCATCATACAAGATAATTCAAATAACATACACATAACATTCAACTCTCAACTATGATAAAGGGACTGAATTTGAAATTGTAATTAAAATTTCTTCAAATGTCTACTGGCTAGTCCAGAGATCCCCTTCTATTACACACCCACCCATCTATTTATACAAACAATAAATTTTAACCTAAAATCCCCCAAAACAGTGAACTAGGGTTCTGACAAAAAGTGAGATTAAATCACCTCATACATTGAAAACTACTCGAGAACTTTCACCCATGCTTCCTTGTCGTCTGCTGATGCTACCCATGCCTTCGATTTATCCTCTAACCTCACCTATTTCATCAACTCCTAACCTAGGGTTCCTGTGAGATAAAACGATTAGGAGGTGATGTAATAAGTGGCTAGAAAAGTAGGTCTAAGTGATGATGGCTCGAGTGGTGATGGTTGAATGATTTGGGGGGAAGATGGTGGAGTGATTTGGGGGGAGAAGATGGTGGAGTGATTTGGGGGAGCGTCGCTGTTGCAGAAGAGGGGAAGAAGGAGATGGCTCGATGGGTTTTGGTTAGGGTGCGTTTGGTGTGGGTAATAGGATTAGGTTGCTTAGGTGTTAAACGGGATCATCAAATTTGATTTTTTGTGAAGGGAATCCGTGGGATGATAACTTCTGAAACGGATCTAACGGCGAGATGGAGACAAATTATGAGCGACCGTTGGATGCAAAAATACAACGAAACTAACGGCTCAAGATGGAGTTAGGTGCTGTAGTGTTGGTAAGGTGCATCGAAATCTGATGCATGATGACGCAGCGACCGTTGGATGATGGAATGGATCCAATCTTACGGTTAAGAAGGAAAACGGGTTTGGGTATTGAATTTTGGGTTTAGGATATGGATTTGGGCTTAGGAATTGGATTTGGGCTTAGGTATTGGATTTGGGCTTAGGTAATCTTGAGCCCACTTCTTCTTTAAGAACAATTTCTTCCTTTTTAAGCCCATTTTTATCCTTGAGTCTTCCATAACACATTCTTCACTTCTTTTCCGCTAGAGATTCCACCGGCTTTCTCCCGTGTCTTTGCTCTTTTGGCTCCGCAACTCATCTAGTCTTTATTTGGTACCTAAAAATACAAAATTAATTAATAAAAATATTTATTCTTGAAAACAATGAAAATACAGAATATGGGATAAAATGTAGAATTAATGCACAAAAGATGAGTTAAATGCCAAGAAAAATATATAGAAATATGCACTTTTTAGCACTCATCAAATACCCCCAAACCTGAATTTTACTTGTCCTCAAGTAAAACAAAACTAAGGAAATCCTACCTATACCACTGTCGCTGGCCTCTCGAATGCATTTAGCGTATGCACTAAGCCTTTTAAACCACTAAGTGTCCCTAGTGGACGAGTGAAGTCTCGTGAAGGTTTGCTTAGAACGTACCTACAAAGTTCTAGGTCAAAATATAAGCTCATATTTCATCAAATGTGACATGTGCAAAACAGTTTAAGCTCACAGCAAAATGGAGATGTCAATCTAGCTATCAAAGGCACAATCCTAGCATTGATAACAAATAAAGACATGTGATAAGAGTGTAAAGTGTATCTAAACATGTGTAAAGAAAGATCGGATGTTATGACTACTAATCACCAAGAGATAGTTTCTCAGGCTAAGAACCAAGGTCGAAATCTAGCTAGCTGTCCGGACTTTACGAGAATTGTGAATGAGTAGGAGGTGTTTCACAATTACTCGCGTTGTACATCAATGGCATACACCCTCCTTGCTTATTACAATGAAACAACAAAATGACTCTTTACATGACTCTTATTTACATTGACTACTCTCTTTTATTTTTGGAACAAGAGAGGATGGAATTGAAAAATACTTGATTTTTTTTATTTTTTTTTTGATATTTTTCAATTTTTTTGGAATTTTTCAATTTTTTCAAAAAGATGGAGTTTTGTTTTCAATTATGGCATATTATCGTGGTATCTACTCTATACCCCCAAACCTAAAATAAACATTGTCCTCAATGTTTAAAAATATGGAAAGAATTAAAATACAACATATGGAAAGGGACATGCTGAGTAGAGTAAAAGGAGAGAGAATACCCGATTTCGGCGAAAGCAGAATTAAAACTCCGTTATCCAAGGCAAAACTCCAACATATTCGGAGTTACAATGGATGAGCACAAAATATATACAAAAGGAAATTTAACTAACACATTATCTACAAGAAAATTTGGTTTTGTCGGGAGTGAAAACTTTTTGGTTTTTTAGGGAAAAAGGCTTTTTGGTTTTCAATGGGGAAGAAAACGCAGCTACTTATGTACAAGGGTGGACCAGCTTAGTCCACATAGACTGGGTCCTCCAGGTTGGTTGTTTCAGTGTCGAGTGGGAATGGTTCAAGGAATGGTTTTAATCTCTGCCCGTTGACTTTGAAAATGTTCTTGTTGGAGACATCTTCAAGCTCTACAGCTCCATGAGGGAAAATTGTGCGTACTAGGTACGGTCCCTTCCATCTGGAACGCAGTTTTCCTGGAAAAAGATGTAACCGGGAGTCATACAGCAAGACTTTCTGACCAGGAGTGAAGGATTTGCGTAGAATACGCTTGTCATGAAATATCTTCATCTTCTGCTTATATAACCTGGCACTGTCATAAGCCTCATTTCTCAATTCTTCCAACTCGTTGAGTTGAAGTTTCCGTTGAATTCCAGCTTCGTCTAGAGAAAAGTTCAGTTGCTTGATTGCCTAATAAGCTCGATGTTCTAACTCCACAGGAAGATGGCACGGCTTTCCATACACTAGACGATAGGGGGACATGCCAATTGGTGTCTTATACGCTGTTCTATAGGCCCACAAAGCATCATTCAATCTTATTGACCAATCTTTCCTAGACGGGTTAACCGTCTTTTCTAGAATGTGCTTGATTTCCCTATTAGACACTTCCACTTGTCCACTGGTCTGAGGGTGGTACGGAGTAGCAACCTTGTGAGTTATTCCATACTTGCGTACTAAAAACTCGAAGTGCCTATTGCAGAAATGTGAACCACCGTCACTGATGATAGCTCTCGGGGTACCAAAACGTGAAAATATGTTTTCCTTTAAAAAGGAAAGTACCACCTTGTGGTCATTTGTTCTGGTTGCGATGGCTTCTACCCACTTGGAGACGTAGTCAACGGCGACTAAGATGTACAACTTGCTGTCAGACATGGGAAATGGACCCATGAAGTCGATCCCCCAAACATCAAAAATCTCAACAATCAGAATAGGATTCAATGGCATCATGTTTCTCCTTGAAACTTCCCAGCTTCTGACAACGTTCACAGCAACAATAATCATGGCAGTCCTTGAACAACGATGGCCAAAAACCCACACTGCAAGATCTTTGCAGCGGTTTTCTTGGCACTGAAATGGCCCCACAGCTTGGTCATGACAGAAAGATATCACATCTTTCTGTTCGGTGTTGGGGACACATTTCCTAATGATTTGGTCTGGGCAGTACTTAAACAAATATGGGTCATCCCAAAGGAAATGTTTAACTTCAGCCAGGAATTTAGAGCGGTCTTGTCTCGACCAACGTGAGGGCATCCTACCTGTAGCGAGGTAGTTAACAATATCAGCAAACCAAGGAAGGTCTGAGATAGACATCAGCTGTTCATCTGGGAATGATTCTCTAATCAGCTCAAATTCATCAATAGACTCTAAAGTTAATCTAGACAAATGATCAGCAACCACATTCTCACAACCTTTCTTATCACGGATTTCGAGATCGAATTCCTGTAATAATAGTATCCATCGAATAAGGCGAGCTTTAGCATCCTTCTTGGAAAGAAGATACTTCAAAGCCGCATGGTCTGTGTATATGATGATCTTAGACCCTATCAGATAAGATCTAAACTTGTCTAATGCGAAAACGACGGCAAGCAATTCCTTCTCGGTAGTTGAATAATTGAGTTGGGCATCATTAAGGGTTTTGCTAGCATAGTATATCACATATGGTAGTCTATCAACTCGCTGTCCTAAAACAGCACCAACAGCATAATCAGAGGCATCACACATAAGTTCGAACGGAAGCTTCCAATCGGGTGGTCGGACTATAGGAGCGGTGGTGAGAAGGGTTTTTAATTCCTCCCATGCCTTCACACAAGCAGCATCGAAATTGAAGGCAACATCTTTGGAGAGAAGACTGCACAGAGGTCTGGAGATTTTGCTGAAATCTTTGATGAATCGCCGGTAAAAACCAGCATGACCTAGAAATGATCTGATCTCCTTCACAGAGCGAGGTTGTGGTAGATGTTGAATGAGGTCAACTTTAGCTTTATCCACTTCAATTCCTTTTTCTGAGATGATGTGTGCCTAGAACTATTCCTGAATTCACCATAAAATGGCATTTTTCCCAATTTAGAACAAGGTTCTTTTCTTTACATCTGGATATCACGAGGGCAAGATGCTTCAAACATTCGTCAAACGAGGAACCAAAAACAGAGAAATCATCCATAAAGATCTCGAGAAAACTATCTATCATGTCAGAAAAAATGCTCATCATGCAACGCTGAAAAGTAGCAGGTGCATTACACAACCCGAAGGGCATACGTCTATAAGCAAACGTCCCAAATGGACACGTGAATGTAGTTTTTTCCTGATCTTCCGGAGCAATGTGAATTTGGTTATAACCGGAAAAGCCATCTAGAAAACAGTAGTGACTGTGTCCAGACACACGTTCTAGCATTTGGTCAATGAAAGGGAGCGGGAAGTGATCCTTCCTTGTTACTGTGTTCAACTTCCTGTAGTCGATGCATACTCGCCATCCTGTGGTTGTACGAGTAGGGACTAATTCATTCTTGTCGTTCTGAACTACAGTAATGCCTGACTTCTTAGGCACAACTTGAATGGGACTAACCCATTTGCTATCAGGTATTGGGTATATGATACCCGCATCAAGTAGTTTCAGGATCTCTCCTTTGACTACATCTCTCATGTTAGGATTAAGTCTCCTTTGCATTTCCCTCGATGGTTTGGCATTCTCTTCAAGGTTAATGTGGTGCATGCAAATGGTGGGACTAATTCCTTTGAGATCTGAGATGGTCCATCCTAAGGCCTCTTTGTGTTCCTTAAGTACTTCTAAAAGCTTACTTTCCTGTTCCGTGTCTAAACATGATGAAATAATGACAGGTAAAGTATCAGAAGAACCTAGGAATGCGTACTTCAACGTACTAGGCAATGTTTTCAATTCAAGCTTGGGTGGCTCAACAATGGATGGAACAAGCTTGGAATCAGAGAGTAAGGGTGGTTCCACTTCATATTTCCTTTCAGTGACGTCCATTTGAGGTACAGATTCGAGCAGAGATAGGACGTCACTACAGTATGCATCATCATAGGAATCTGAGTTAAAGTTCTCCATACATGCTTGAAAGGGTCGACGGATAGAATGTTAGTCAACGAATCTTGTATTAATCCTTCAATCATATTAACTTCATGCACACATCATCATCAAGATTCACAGGTTGTTGACTAATATCGAACACATTCAATTCTACCGTCATGTTGCCAAAAGACAGTTTCAACACTCCATTACGACAATTAATGATTGCGTTGGACGTAGCCAAGAAAGGACGTCCTAAGATGACAGGAATGTGACAGTCTGGGTTTTGTACAGGTTGAGTGTCTAAGACAATGAAGTCTACGGGAAAATAGAATTTGTCAACCTTGATCAAAACGTCTTCGACCACTCCACGAGGAATCTTGACAGATCGGTCTGCCAGTTGTAGAGTGATAGATGTTGGCTTCAACTCCCCAAGACCTAACTGCTCATAAACAGAATATGGCAGTAGGTTAACACTTGCACCTAGGTCTAATAACGCTTTATTGACCGTGTGTTCTCCTATAGTGCAAGAAATTGTTGGACATCCTGGATCCCTAAACTTGGGTGGAGTTTTGTTCAGAATGATGGAACTCACCTGCTCAGCTAAGAAAGCACGTTTGTGCACATTGAGCTTGCGCTTTTGAGTACACAAGTCTTTGAGGAATTTGGCATAAGCAGGGATTTGCTTGATTGCTTCAAGAAAAGGAATGTTGATGTTGACTCTCTTGAACAGATCTAACATCTCATTGTAATGGGTACTTTTCTGTTGATAGATCAATCTTTGAGGAAATGGGGCAACAGGAGAATGAGTTGGCAAAGGGACATTCACAGCAGTAGAATTGTCAGGCTTTCCAACTTGCTCAGATTCTTTGGTTTTCTGGGGTTGTGGAGACAGCGTGGAATTTGTATCAGATTCATTAGGTTCGCCCACTTTGTTCTCGATGACTTTACCACTTCGGAGGGTGGTAATGGCATGGACTTGATCTGGAGAGGTTTCCTTGCAGGATGAAGAGCCTGTTTGAAATACACTCCTTGGATTTTGTTGGGGTTGGCTCGGAAGTTTACCCTTTTCTCTCTCACCTATGGAATCACAGATTTGACCCATCTTTTGATCAAGACTTTTCTGACTTTGCACCAGACTCTGGAACATTTCCTCTAGGGCGGATAATCTCTTGTCGGTATTGTGTTGAGGATATGATTGTTGTTGAGAGTTTGATTGTTGTTGAGGGTTCTCGGGTGTTGATAACCTTGATTGTTCTGATATCCCTGATTGTTTTGATAGCTCTGATTGGGTTGAGATGGTCCTCCCTGAGTGGGTCCTTTTGACCATGAAAAGTTAGGGTGGTTTCTCCATCCTGGATTGTAGGTCTGTGAATAGGGGTTATGTTCTTGTTTTTGAAACATGGCATGTGCCTGTTCAAGCCTAGATTCCTGGACTGCAAGCAAATCGGGACAATTTTGGAATTGATGGTTGGGATCGTTACAAGCGGCACATACAGACGAAGCGACATGTTCTCGGAGAGTAGTGGTGGAAGGTTTTGAATTTTTATGTAGTTCTAACTCTTCTAATCTCCTAACTATTGATGCCATGTTTGCTCTTCCCTCGAAATCTGCTTCAATCCTAAAAGCCTTCGCTTCGGATGTAGTCTTTCTGGGTTCACGGATGGATTCCCACTGTTGCGTCTTTTCAGCTACTTCAATCAAGAAGTCCCAAGACGCATCAGCAGTTTTGTCTACGAATAGACCATTACACATCGACTCAACCGTTGTTCGGGTGGACACATCTAGACCTTCATACAAAATTTGCACAAGTCTCCATTTTTCAAAACCATGATGGGGACATTGGAGCAATAATTCATTGAATCTCTCCAAGTATCTAGCTAAGGTCTCACCCTCTAATTGCACAAAGCTATTCAGACTTTGACGAATTGTCGCAGTCTTGTGATTCGGGAAAAACTTTTTGAAAAACTCCTTTATGAGGTCATCCCATGTCATGATGGATTGAGGCTGTAAAGCATAAAGCCAGGCCTTTGCCTTATCTTTCAGGGAGAAAGGAAAGAGCCTTAACTTTAGGGTTTCGTCGGACATTTGAGTGAAACGCAGAGTTCCACAAATTTCCTCGAATTCTCTCACGTGGTGGTACGGGTTTTCATTCTCAACACCTCTAAAAATAGGAAGCATCTGTATTGTGCTCGATTTCAGCTCATAATGGCCATTATCCTCGGGTAGCACAATACAAGAAGGTTGACTGGCTCTAGTTGGGTACATATAATCCTTGAGGGTACGGGGTTCTCCCATTGTTTCGGTTTGATCTGGGCTGTCTACCTCAGAACTCAGAATTTCGATAGGTTCTTCTTGATTAATTCTAACAAGTCTGTTTGTTTGGTCTCTATAGGTCACAGTCATGTCCTTGTAGGTACCTCAACTAACATGTTGGTCAGACAGAGCAATCGGAAACAATTTGGCCCACAAGGGTTACGAAGATTTGGTTTTGAATGGGTTTTGGTTTTAATAAGGGATTTTGTTTTTGGTTTAAAATTGGGCTTTGGAAAAAAAAAATTTGAACTAAACCTAGCATAAATTAGCACAACCCATAAAAGAAAATAAAAACAATAATAATAATTAAGACAAGCCCATAAAAGAAAAAGAAAAATAAAGACAAAAAATAATTACAGTCCCAAAGAAAAAGAAAAAGAAAAAGAAAGTAAAGGAAAAATAAAAATTATTACAATCCCAACTAAATAATTAAATTAATTATTACAAGCCCGAATTTGAATTTAAATGAGGCCCAAGTGGGTTAACTCATGGGTTAGGCTTACTTGATTTTTGGAGGGAAGCCCAAAAATAGGCTTTTGGTCCCCTTTTAGTTGCACAGCCCAGTTGGGCTTTAGGATCGTCCTAAGTAGCTCACGCAGCAAGCCCAGCAACAGCAGTTGGGTTTAGCAGCCCAGCAGAAGCAACAGCAACGAAGCCCACCTCAGTTGGACGAGCCCAGCAACTTGTTGAGATGCAGCAGCCCAGGAGCAACAGCAGCACAGCCCAGCGGCAGAGATGCACTAGCTTTGGGCTTGGTCTGGCAGCAGCAGCAGCTTCCTTGGCCAGGTTCAACAGCAGCAGAAACTCACCAGTCCCAGCTGCAGCAACAGCAACAGACAAGGTTTCAGCAGCAGCAGCAGCTCAGGTGGCCAGCAACACAGTTCTGCAGCAACTCAGTGGCACCTGCAAGTGAACAAGAGTGCAATGATCTCAGACAACTCTGCAATGATCTTGTGCAAAGATTGCAAAAGCAGTGTGCAATGATTGCAAGGCAGAAGCTGCAATGATCTTGACAGAGATGCAATGGTAGATGAAAGACAGCAAAGGAAATCAGCAGATGGCAGCACCACTCCCCGGCAGCGGCGCCAAAAACTTGGTGTGTTGGAAAAGACACACAGAACACTTGCAAGTATACAAGGCCAAGTTTTAGTATAGAAGGTAAGCAAGGGGTTAGTCCACAGGGATGGGAGCATAAAGAAGTTAAACTATGCTGGCAGATGATGTAAAACAAGATGCAAGATCACAATGTTATAGTGGCAGTGAAACAAAGAGGGCAAATGGCATGAACCAAGGCTGTGAGCCAAGGGCAGGGGTGAGTTTGTGCACTGATTTCAGTGCACAACAGCTACAGATTGCAAGAAAAAACAAGTAAAACAGGTAAGGAGATTAAACAGGTAAGGAGATTAAACAGGTAAAGATAAACAGGTAAGGACTAAACAGGTAAGTGACTGTAAAAGGGATTGTGGCTAAGCTAAGGCTTAGTATCCACCTGTGTCCTAATCAAACAACATATTTCTAGGTTGAGTTAAAAATCCTATGCATACATCTAGAATGGGAGGAAAACTAATTTGCTCACTAGTTTGCCCCTAGCATTGACTGTCTTTTGACAGAACAATCAATCACAGGCACTATGAGCATTAACCTCTTCCCATTGCTCAAGCAAAACAGGGCAAGGAGTTAACTATCCTAGCAACTTGTCATTTGACAGTGCATAAGGCTTCAACTGAGCCTTAACTTAATGCTACTTAGCTCATGCTCAACATATTACTTACACAAGCATTCATCATACAAGATAATTCAAATAACATACACATAACATTCAACTCTCAACTATGATAAAGGGACTGAATTTGAAATTGTAATTAAAATTTCTTCAAATGTCTACTGGATAGTCCAGAGATCCCCTTCTATTACACACCCACCCATCTATTTATACAAACAATAAATTTTAACCTAAAATCCCCCAAAAGTGAACTAGGGTTCTGACAAAAAGTGAGATTAAATCACCTCATACATTGAAAACTACTCGAGAACTTTCACCCATGCTTCCTTGTCGTCTGCTGATGCTACCCATGCCTTCGATTTATCCTCTAACCTCACCTATTCATCAACTCCTAACCTAGGGTTCCTGTGAGATGAAACGATTAGGAGGTGATGTAATAAGTGGCTAGAAAAGTAGGTCTAAGTGATGATGGCTCGAGTGGTGATGGTTGAATGATTTGGGGGAGAAGATGGTGGAGTGATTTGGGGGAGAAGATGGTGGAGTGATTTGGGGGAGCGTCGCTGTTGCAGAAGAGGGGAAGAAGGAGATGGCTCGATGGGTTTTGGTTAGGGTGCGTTTGGTGTGGGTAATAGGATTAGGTTGCTTAGGTGTTAAACGGGATCATCAAATTTGATGTTTTGTGAAGGGAATCCGTGGGATGATAACTTCTGAAACGGATCTAACGGCGAGATGGAGACAAATTATGAGCGACCGTTGGATGCAAAAATACAACGAAACTAACGGCTCAAGATGGAGTTAGGTGCTGTAGTGTTGGTAAGGTGCATCGAAATCTGATGCATGATGACGCAGCGACCGTTGGATGATGGAATGGATCCAATCTTACGGTTAAGAAGGAAAACGGGTTTGGGTATTGAATATTGGGTTTAGGATATGGATTTGGGCTTAGGAATTGGATTTGGGCTTAGGTATTGGATTTGGGCTTAGGTAATCTTGAGCCCACTTCTTCTTTAAGAACAATTTCTTCCTTTTTAAGCCCATTTTTATCCTTGAGTCTTCCATAACACATTCTTCACTTCTTTTCCGCTAGAGATTCCACCGGCTTTCTCCCGTGTCTTTGCTCTTTTGGCTCCGCAACTCATCTAGTCTTTATTTGGTACCTAAAAATACAAAATTAATTAATAAAAATACTTATTCTTGAAAACAATGAAAATACAGAATATGGGATAAAATGTAGAATTAATGCACAAAAGATGAGTTAAATGCCAAGAAAAATATATAGAAATATGCACTTTTTAGCACTCATCATTTTACCACTCCTTAGGGTTGTTATCGAGTACACATGGTTTGATGATTTACTAGTTAAAGATATTTGATGGAATACCCTAGGGTTGGGTTGTGGTTGACTAGGAAACTTTCCTTTTCTCTCAATGTCTCATTTATCTGACTAACCTGGGTTTTCAACTCGGAAATAGCCTGAGAGTTAGCGTGTACCATCTTTTTATTTTCATCTAATCCTTGTGCAACCGATTGCTGAAATTCTAAATTGTTCCGAGTTAACAAGGCAAGAGACTCTTTTAAACTCATGAATTTCTTATCTGAAGGGATCTGAAACTGTGCCGGAGCTGAAGGATTCTTAGTATAGCCAAAACCAGGGGGAACCTGAGCATTACTAGACTGACCTTGATTCTGTCCCTTGGACCAAGAAAGGTTTGGATGGTTTCTCCAGCCAGGGTTATAGGTTTCTGAATATGGGTCAAACTTCTGTAGGTTATCAAACCTAGTGTTGTTGTAAAGAGAATTGGCTTGCTCTTCAACAGCAGGGCCTTCCCAAAAAGGCTCATTTCTTCCACCACTACCACTAGAATGACCTAATTCTAAGGCTTCTAACCTTTTGGCTATGGCTGCTATTTTGTCATCTGACTCATAAGATCCTTCTACCCTATTAACATTTCCTCTACTTATAAGAATTGTTTTCTGGGGTTCCCTACTATTTTCCCATTGTTGGGTCTTATCGGCGATTTCATTCAAAAATTTCATCGCTTCATCAACAGTTTTATTCTCAAACCCACATGTGCATAAGGACTCAACCATGGTTGTTGTTGAATAATCTAAACCCTCGTAGAGGATCTGAACTAACCTAACCTTCTCCAAACCATGATGAGGACATTGAGATATCAAGTCATTGAACCTTTCTAAGTACCTATATAAAGATTCTCCCTCTTGTTGGGAAAAGTACATATTTGTGTCCTAATAGACGATATTTTATGCCTTGGGAAAATCTTATGTATAAAGGAAGAAGTAAGTTGGTCATAGGTTTCAATTGAATCAGATTCCAAACTATACAACCAAGATTTGGCTTTATCTTTTAAGGAAAAGGGGAATAACCTAAGTTTCAACGCATCATCACTTAGGTTTTTAATTTTCAGAGTACTACAAACTTCCTCAAATTCCCTAACATGAAAATAGGGGTTCTCATTCTCCTTCCCTAAAAACATTGGGAGCATCTGTAAAGTCCCAGGTTTCAGTTCATAATTTGCCTCAGTTTCAGCTAACTTGATACAAGACGGACGAGAGCTCCTACTTGGGTTTAGCAGAGCTTTCAAAGTTGCAATTTCTGGCACTACCAAAGGACTAGGAGTACTAGGGGTACTTTCCTCATGAAGAGACAGATTCTCAAAACTGAAGTTTCCAAAAACGGGGTTCTCAAAAGAAGAGTCTTCGAGCTCCCCGCCTTCACAAGAAGAACTACTAGGTTTTTCACTAATCAAACGACCTATAGTGTTTCTTTTCCAATCCCGTTTAAAAACTTCAGGCATAAACTAGAAAAAACAAAATCAAAAAGAAAAGTCCTAAAAAGGATGGGATGTTCTATGCAAACATAAACAAGGCTGACTCCACCACGGCAAACCGACTGATTTCTAGCAAACAAAAAGCATAATGGCTCCACTTAGATTGTTTCTAGACCAGCTTATAATCCTTCGAACGGGAATTCGTTACAATTTAAGCAAACCCCTATGGAATCCATCCGAGTTAAAGTAAGTTGAATATAGGCGAGGGAATCTCGGTGGAGCTTTGATACCCAAGGCCTCACCGGTATTACAAGGCGGCGCAGTCACGCATTCAACTTCCAGAAACCGTCAAGAACTTCGAAGTATGCTTAAAAGAGTAACCAATATTTTTCGAATGACTTTCCTGTTAAGTTCGTTACGCTATCGGTCTCGTTCTAGTCAAAATTTTAGGCTTAGGTTCGCGTTTGGTGTCGTTTTCCTAAGGCGGGCAAGAAGAGAACGGTAATGAAATCCGAACCCTTATCTTGTATGGCTAGTCCTTTCCCTTTACTAGGAAATTAAAGCAGCCGTTTTCAAGTCCTCAACATATATGCATACGAAGGAAGACAGTAACTCGTTGACAGGGGATTCGCGAGTGTTTCGAAAAACTTACCTCCCGTACCAGACGGGGGATGAACCTTTGTAGTCGACTCGGGCCACGACTCCTATGTCATGTACGAACCCGAGGGGCCGAGGTGATATCATAATCACCGTCCTTCTCTGCAAACAGTTTATATTTAAACTACCCTTCCGTAGAGTTTAAAAATAATGTCCCAAAATTTAAAGTTCAAAGTCCAAAAATATAAAGTGCAAAAGCAAAAGAAATTAAAAAATTAAAATCTACAAAAATAAAAATGTCTCTTTCTTTTTTTTTTTTAATAAAAAAAAATCTTCTTCTTTCGCTCCTTCCGCTTTGCCTTTTACTCCAGTCTTTAAGTATTCACCAAAAGCTTTGGCAAAATTTTCTTTCGCTCCAAATTCCAGAATCTGAAAAGAAAAAGACAAAAACCCAAAAACGTAAGGAAGAACAAATAAAAAAAAACTCTAGCCTAAACACAAGTCCGCGTTGGCGGCGCCAAAAATTGATGTGATTTTCAATGTTGTTGTATTAGTATGATTCGTTCAAGACTTGTGAAAGCGTATTTTTAGATTTTTTTAATAAATAAAAATAGCGAACTAAATTAAAAAGATGTTGTGAAAATTATGGAGAGAATGGGGCTAGGATTCCACCATTGGTTGATATTAGTGATTTAATAAAACAATAATCATGCAACTCAACATTCAAATTGATTCTAATAGTATTGCCTAGACATGCAGATTTCCAAAAGAATAGATGTTAATCCAAGCATAGAATATCAAAACCCTAAAGCAAGCATATTCTATCAAGAGAAAATACACCTAACTAATCAAAATCATATAAACAATTTTTAGTTCAATGCAAAAATCATAATAGAGTTGTTGTAATTAATTAATAGAAATATATCACTTTTACCGAAACAACAGCTTCCTCCACAGCCACAAGGATTGGGTTTAGCTCATCATGATGTTGGAAACACGCTCAAAAGTTGATTTCATTGCTCAAAGTAGGTGTACAAATGATGAAATGGAGAAAATGATGAAAATCGGGTGTTTGGAACGTTTATAATTGTTGCAAAACACTATTACAAAGAATGATAAAAAAGAACTGTTGTTTTTGTAACTCTGCGACCCTCGTGTGGCTGTCGTTGTCATTGTTGATAAACGACTGCCTCTGGTGGTATTTTGTTCTTCGTATTCTTGGTGCAGCAGCAAAAACAGAGTTCTGAAAACTCTTGATTCACGCCTCCTGAGCTCTCCTCTTGACCCCAAACTCTCCGTCCCCCTTCTCTATGATCCCAGCAATCTAATTATGCTCCTCAGCCTCATTTAATCACGCCATAATTCTCAATATTCTTCATTGAACTCGGGAAGTAAAGAAAATATTCTGGGGATATTTTCTTCCCTGATTTAGCTTCTCACGCGTTTCTACATCTGCAAAATCTCCTTATTTATCTTTTTCAAGGCCCAAAGTGTTGCTCGAGTTATCAGACATGAGCAGAACACGTTTAAATTCTCCAAAAATCATGCAATCCCGTGAACTGTTCCTCTCATGCACGTGCTGCCCTGTTTTCTTCTCACGGATTTTTCAGCCAAATTTGATCGAAAAAAAACACCCATACCAGCTCTGTTAGGACATATCACAACTACCCATGAAGTTTCAGCGATTGAATCGCACAAAAACTCCTCGAAAATCCGATCGAAAAATCTGCCAGTGAAGTGAATATTTTCCTGCCATTTTTTATTTTTGAAATGTTGAAGATGAAGTGCCCCTATCCTTTTCTGGGGTGCGAATAGCAGATGGGTGCTGAGGACAAATTTGGGTGATGAGGATGAATTTGGGCTACGCATAACCTTGGGTGTCCTTTAGCCAAATCTGGGGTCCGTATAGCAAATGTCCTCCAGGGGTCCAAATAGCACTTTTTGAGCAACTTTTTCCACACAAGTGTATTTCTCCAAAAACACCTACACAAACATAAAAACACCATAATAAGTACAAAATCAAGCACTAGTAATAGATACACTGAGGATAATTCAGACACAAAAATGTGTCTATTAAATACCCCCAAACTTATTATTTGCTAGTCCTCGAGCAAATCTAATATAAAATGACTACACTTAGAACGTGCAGCAAGCCGTTAAACCACTAGGTGGCCCTAGTGGCGGAGTGTTGTCTCCGGAGGGTATACCAAAGGTGTACCCACAAAACCTTTACTTCTTTTTTAACCCTAGCTATCTACGCAGAACCTTGGAAGGCACTAAAGAATCTCCTTGGTTTGCATACTCTCATTGACTACAGGAGGAAGTACCCTGATGCGAAATTCCAATTGTTGTACACGAGTTTGCACTCAGCATACTAAAATTCATATATAAGTGACAGAGCTCTATTCATATAGTTTCGGTACATCATAACAGGAGTCAACCAATCACATGGAAAGATTAATAAGATGGATAAAGAGATGGTTAAAAGTGAACGGTGTTTCCCATATCTGTCTGAAGGCCTCTGCCAAGGTGAACCTATCCTAATGGACTGAGATACCAGACTGACTAATATCAACACAATTGGCATATACAAGGGTACCAGTGGTCGATAAACCTAACTCTAGGTCAACACAACTGGCATATACAAGGGCACCAGTGATCGACTTTATTGAATTTATTCCGGTTGGTTTAATGGTCTGGTCTCGTTCTTTTTTTTTCTTTTTTTTTTTTTTGTAAATCTCAATCACTCTATTCCACCCTAGCAAAGGTAACAACTTGAATCGTGAGCCCCACCAAATCATTTAAAATAAATAAATAGAAGGATTAGGATTCAACGAGATATGGCGAAACTACCATTTTTTTTTTAATTCTAACTCCTGAGCTCTGTGCTTTTATGAATAGACTCTTTAGATGTTTCCATCTAATCAGATTGGTTCCTCAACTCCTACAACCAAGATGTTCACATCCACTTAGATTGGTTAGTGCCAACCTTAATAAGAATAAATTTCTAGGCTCTGGAGTTTATTTGTTACAGCTAAGAGCTAACAAAAAGTTTCTTCCCCACCCCCAAACTTAAATCTAACATTGTCCTCAATGTTCTAAAGATGAAATGAACAATAAGAAACTGTTACCACTTGATGGATGGAAAAATAAATAAGGAAGGATATTACCGTAAGCATGAGTACCTCCCAGGAAATGCTAAATTTAAAGTCTTTAGCTATACATCAAATACCTCAAAAAGGATTGTCACCTTCCAAAGTCATATACCAATAGTCGAAACAATTGTGGGTCCAAAAGACCAAATAGAGCTGACACCAATATGAGACAACTGCACTGATTCAGAAAAATGAAAAGAAGGAGCACGTCCTCATCTAAGGTTTCTGTCAAGACAACTGGGTTTATCTGCGGCGCGTAATTGAACTTCATATGTATGTCTCGATAAATAGATTCATCCGAAAAACGGGTCTCTAATACCTGGGTTACCTCCTGGACAGTATCAGGAGAATCGGGTTGCGGAGTCTGAAAAGACTCAAGTAATATCTCAGATGTACAAGGCTCGAGTCCCAATTTAGGGACTCTAAATAGGGATACAATCACAAGAACCATCACTACCCCGAACTTAGGGTTCACAGAAAAACCTCTAACTATTTCTTGAATTTCTGGATCTTCAAAGTCCTTAAAATACTCAAGAGATTCTTCTAGAGATTGATGACATATCTGATCTAGGAGAATGGTTTCCTCAAAATCATCTAAAGAATCTACCAATAAATTATCAAGCCAATTATCCTGAACCAAATCCTGAACTAAAGTGCTAATCATATTCACCTCTTCTAAATCATCGTTCTCAGAAGGTTGTCTAGTAACATTAAAGACATTTAGTTCAGTGGTCATATTACCAAAGGATATGTTCATATGCCCAGTCCTACAGTTGATGACAGCGTTAGCTGTGGCTAAAAATGGGCGACCCAAAATTACTGGGATTTGACGACTTGGGTCCTGAACAGGCTGGGTGTCTAGAACAACGAAATCCACAGGATAAATAAACTTATCAACCTCAACCAGAACATCCTCTATGACACCACGAGGGAATTTCACAGACCTATCAACTAATTGTACTGTCATTTTAGTCGGTTTCAACTTACCAAGACCTAGCTGGGTGTATACATGATACGGGAGTAAGTTAACACTAGCTCCTAAGTCAAGTAAAGCTTTATCGACCATGTGATTACCAATCGCACAAGATATAGTGGGGCATCCAGGATCCTTCTACTTAGGAGATGTTTGTTTCAGAAGAACGGAACTTACCTGACCAGCTAAAAAAGATTTCTAATGGACATTAAGCTTACGCTTTCGTGTACAAAGATCTTTAAGGAACTTGGCATAAGAAGGCATCTACCTAATTGCTTCTAATAGCGAAATGTTGATGTTCACCTGCTTAAATGTTTCCATTATCTCGTTGAAAGTCGACTCCTTATTTGTTGGGGCTAACAAATGTGGATATGGGGCTCTAGGCACAAAGGTAGACCTATCAGGAATTTCTTGGGAATCCTTAGAGACTGTTTCAGTTTCCTCGTCTACGACCTCCTCTTGGGAAGTAGAAAGTGGAACTACAGTATGTACACTAGGCATGGCTACCTTATTATCTATCGTTTTACCACTCCTAAGGGTTGTTATCGAGTTCACATGGTTTGATGATTCACCAGCTAAATATATTTGATGGACTCCCCTGGGGTTGGGTTGTGGTTGACTAGGAAACTTTCCTTTTTCTCTCAATATCTCATTTATCTGCCTTACCTGGGTTTTCAACTCGGAAATAGCCTGAGAGTTAGCGTGTACCATCTTTTTATTTTCATCTAATCCTTGTGCAACCGATTGCTGAAATTCTAAAGTGTTCCGAGTTAACAAGGCAAGAGACTCTTCTAAACTCATGATTTTCTTATCTGAAGGGATATGAAACTGTGCCGGAGCTGAAGGATTCTTAGTATAGCCAAAACCTGGGGGAACTTGAGCATTACTAGACTGACCTTGATTCTGGCCCTTGGACCAAGAAAGGTTTGGATGGTTTCTCCATCCATGATTATAGTATTCTGAATATGGGTCAAACTTCTGTCGGTTATCAAACCTAGTGTTGTTGTAAAGATCATTGGCTTGCTCTTCAACAGCAGAGCCTTCCCAAAAAGGCTCATTTCTTCCACTACTACCACTAGAATGACCTAATTCTAAGGCTTCTAAACTTTTGGCTATAGCTGCTATTTTGGCATCTGACTCATCAGATCCTTCTACCCTATTAACATTTCCTCTACTTAGAAGAATTGTTTTCTGGGTTCCCTACTATTTTCCCATTGTTGGGTCTTATCGGCAATTTCATTCAAAAATGTGATCGCTTCATCAACAGTTTTATTCTCAAACCCACGTATGCATAAGGACTCAACCATGGTTGTTGTTGAATAATCTAAACCCTCGTAGAGGATCTGAACTAACCTAACCTTCTCCAAACCATGATGAGGACATTGAGATATCAAGTCATTGAACCTTTCTAAGTACCTATATAAAGATTCTCCCTCTTGTTGGGAAAAAGTACATATTTGTGTCCTAATAGACGATGTTTTATGCCTTGGGAAAAACTTATGTATAAAGGCAGAAGTAAGGTAGTCATAGGTTTCAATTGACTCAGAGTCCAAACTATACAACCAAGATTTGGATTTATCTTTTAAGGAAAAGGGAATAACCTAAGTTTCAACGCATCATCACTTAGGTTTTTAATTTTCAGAGTACTACAAACTTCCTCAAATTCCCTAACATGAAAATAGGGGTTCTCATTCTCCTTCCCTAAAAACATTGGGAGCATCTGTAAAGTCCCAGGTTTCAGTTCATAATTTGCCTCGGTTTCAGCTAACTTGATACAAGACGGACGAGAGGTCCTAGTTGGGTTTAGCAAAGCTTTCAAAGTTGCCATTTCTGGCACTACCAAAGGACTAGGAGTACTAGGGGTACTTTTCTCACGAAGAGACAGATTCTGAAAACTGAAGTTTCCAAAAACGGGGTTCTCAAAAGAAGAGTCTTCGAGCTCCCCGCCTTCATAAGAAGAACTACTAGGTTTTTCACTAATCAAACGACCTAGAGTGTTTCTTTTCCAAGCCCGTTTAAAAACTTCGGGCATCAACTAGAAAAAACAAAATCAAAAAGAAAAGTCCTAAAAAGGATGGGATGTTCTTGCAAACACAAACAAGGCTAACTCCACCACAGCAAACCTACTGATTTCTAGCAAAAAAAAAGCATAATGGCTCCACTTAGATTGTTTCTAGACCAGCTTCTAATCCTTCGAACGGGAATTCGTTACAATTTAAGCAAACCCCTCTGGAATCCATCCGAGTTAAAGTAAGTTGAATAGAGGCGAGGGAAGATCGTTGGAGCTTTGATACCCAAGGCCTCACCGGTATTACAAGGAGGCGCAGTCACGCATTCAACTTACAGAAACCGTCAAGAAATTCGAAGTATGCTTAAAAGAGTAACCAATATTTTTCGAATGACTTTCCTGTTAATCTCGTTACCCTATCGGTCTCGTTCTAGTCAAAATTTTAGGCTTAGGTTCGCGTTTGGTGTCGTTTTCCAAAGGCGGGAAAGAAGAGAACGGTGATGAAATCCGAACCCTTATCTTGTATAGCCAGTCCTTGCCATTTACTAGGAAATTAAAGCAGCCGTTTTCAAGTCCTCAACATATATGCATACGAAGGAAGACAGTAACTCGCTGACAGGGGATTCGCGAGTGTTCCGACAAACTTACCTCCCGTACCATACGGGGGATGAACCTTTGTAGTCGACTCGGGCCACGACTCATATGTCATGTACGAACCCGAGGGGCCGAGGTGATATCGTAATCACCATCCTTCTCTGCAAACAGTTTATATTTAAACTACCCTTCCGTTGGGTATAAAAATAATGTCCCAAAATTTAAAGTCCAAAAATATAAAGTGCAAAAGAAAAAGAAAGTCTAAAAAAATAAAAATCTACAAAAATAAAAATGTCTCTCTCTTTTTTTTTCTCTTTTTTTTTTATAAAAAAAAAATCTTCTTCTTTCGCTCCTTTCGCTTTGCCTTTTACTCCAGTCTTTAAGTATTCACCAAAAGCTTTGGAAAAATTTTCTTTCGCTCCAAATTCCAAAATCTGAAAGAAAAAGACAAAAACCCAAAAACGTAAAGAAGAACAAATAAAAATAAAAACCTAAAAAAAAAAAACTCTAGCCTAAAGACAAGTCCGCGTCGGCGGCGCCAAATATTGATGTGATTTTTCAATGTTGTTGTAGTAGTATGATTCGTTCAAGACTTGTGAAAGCGTATTTTTAGATTTTTTTTAATAAATAAAAATAGCGAACTAAATTAAAAAGATGTTGTGAAAATTATGGAGAGAATGGGGATAGGGTTCCATCATTAATTGATATTAGTGATTTAATAAAACAATAATTATGCAACTCAACATTCAAATTGATTCTAATAGTATTGCCTAGACATGCAGATTTCCAAAAGAATAGATGTTAATCCAAGCATAGAATATCAAAACCCTAAAGCAAGCATATTCTATCAAGAGAAAATACACCTAACTAATCAAAATCATATAAAAATTTTTTAGTTCAATGCAAAAATCATAATAGAGTTGTTGTAATTAATTAATAGAAATATATCACTTTTACCGAAACAACATCTTCCTCCACAGCCACAAGGATTGGGTTTAGCTCATCATGATGTTGGAAACACGGTCAAAAGTTGATTTGATTGCTCAAAGTAGGTGTACAAATGATGAAATGGAGAAAATAATGAAAATCGAGTGTTTGCAACGTTTATAATTGTTGCAAAACACTGTTACGAAGAACGATAAAAAATAACTGTTGTTGTTGTAACTCTACGGCCCTCGTGTGGCTGTCGTTGTCACTGTTGATAAACGACTGCCTCTGATGGTCTTTTGTTCTTCGTGTTCTTGGTGCAGCAGCAGAAACAGAGTTCTGAAAACTCTTGATTCACGCCTCCTGAGCTCTCCTCTCGACCCCAAACTCTCCGTCCCCCTTCTCTATGATCCCAGCAATCTATTTATGCTCCTCAGCCTCATTTAATCACGCCATAATTCTCAATAGTCTTCATTGAACTCGGGCAGTAAAGAAAATATTCTGGGGATATTTTCTTCCCTGATTTAGCTTCTCACGCGTTTCTACATCTGCAAAATCTCCTTATTTATCTTTTTCAAGGCCCAAAGTGTTGCTCGAGTCATCAGACATGAGTAGAACACGTTTAAATTCTCCAAAACTCATGCAATCCCGTGAACTGTTCCTCTCATGCACGTGCTGCCCTGTTTTCTTCTCACGGATTTTTCATCCAAATTTGATCGAAAAAAAACACCCATACCAGCTCTGTTAGGACATATCACAACTACCCATGAAGTTTCAGCGATTGAATCGCACAAAAACTCCTCGAAAATCCGATCGAAAAATCTGCCAGTGAAGTGAATATTTTCCTGCCATTTTTTATTTTTGAAATGTTGAAGATGAAGTGCCCCTATCCTTTTCTGGGGTGCGAATAGCAGATGGGTGCTGAGGACAAATTTGGGTGATGAGGATGAATTTGGGCTACGCATAACCTTGGGTGTCCTTTAGCCAAATCTGGGGTCCGTATAGCAAATGTCCTCCAGGGGTCCAAATAGCACTTTTTTAGCAACTTTTCCACACAAATGTATTTCTCCAAAAACACCTACACAAACATAAAAACACCATAATAAGTACAAAATCAAGCACTAGCAATAGAGACACTGAGGACAATTCAGACACAAAAATGTGTCTATCACTTAGCGAGATTGAGAAAAAACTACTGAGTTGTTATCAGGGAGGTAGACTAAATCTTCATACCTCCCTGTTTCTAGCGCCAAAATGTAACTGCATCATTTCTGATGGATACGCCCAAGTAAATATAAGGCTATGAATCTAATAACATTCAAGATTCATAGATAGACAAGATGTAAATAACGTAAAAGTAATGATTGACACAAGCATATAACGTGGTTCGACCATGAAGACCTACATCCACGGGAAAGAAGATGTTTTCTTATTTATGATTAGGGTCTTACCTTTGAAAGAGCTACAAATTTCACTTAGATTTCTAACTCTCTCTATCTCTAGAACTCTCTCAGGAATTCTCTGTAGAAAGACCATCTAATAATACATTTCTTGTCCATCTCCCTCTACATGGACTGGTATTTATAGGAAAATTAGACTCGTGGAGGTATGGTCTCGCCGATATGGTGGAACTATCGTACATCTTCTTATTACTTCGGACGAGTCCTATACTATCCCTCGTGATGCTCCGCTCGGTTCTCCTTCCTAGTTGTCTCTCCCTGTACGTCATCGTATTGCTCTTACTTAGGGGACCTCGTGCTGCATCATCCTTGGGTTATAGTATAAATCGCTCGAGTCTTCTGATACGATGTAGACTCGTCTGCACCTCTTCTGAATCTGCACCGTCTGAGAGGATTAGACCACTCCTCACACGCGTCAGGTATGTAGTGTTGGTGGCATGCGTCTCGATTTAGACGAAAGCACCTTTTTAGAGTATGATTCGGTGCTCCTACCTTATCATCTCATCATGAAACCATGCCTTGAGATGTCGACACGTGGCCATCGGGTAATTTACCCTCACATCATTAAACTTTCAGAACCCGAGGAGCCTAGAGCTAAGATATACGAGTTCAACAATATTCTGAAACCCGGTAATAATTGTCGATTGACAGATATGGGATTGGCTCTGGACGCGATGACTGCCAAAGAGGTTGTGTTCGACCCTTACAAGGAGGCTAGAGAAAACTTCCAAATTTTGAGGTATAATAACGTTGCTTTCTATAATGGACCGTTGTTCCACCTAAAGGAATACGTTATGGCTGATCCCCGACATGTCATGCGGCAACTTATATATAAGCAATTACCTTATCTCGAGACAACCTCTCTTGAAAGGTGTGAACTTGGCTGTTCTCAGTGCTTTTTAACTAAGATAAAGTTGAGGGTAGAGTATGATCCAATTCCAGAACCAACACATTGTAGAGATAGAAAACCACATCGTTTGGTAGATATTAGTAACTGGGAGCTTGCAGAAAACGATGATGAAGCCCACCCCAGATACATGTTTTATTACCTGAAAGGGTCACATCCTTTTTTCATGCGTCCAGACGACGTCGAAGTTCAACCCCAGAAAAATCTTCCCGATCCAACTCCTACAGAGGCACCACCTACGATGGCCGAACTTCAGAAGATTGTTCGATTGTTTGTAAGTATTGTTAATTGCTTAGTCAATTAATATACACATAATCTTATATTAGCATATATATACTAATTATGTGTTGGATGTATGAAACTAGCGACGTCGACTTGGCAAGTTGAAGACGATGTTTGGTTGCAAGTACGAGAAAGAGAGGTGTTATCCCTTGAAAGGAATGAAGGAAGTCGAGGAAAATATTGATAAAATTGAATATCCTAATGCAAAAGCTTTGTTCGGGGAAACGAGGTTGATAAAATTGAAGACCAAGTCATGAACTCTTTAGTTGTGTTTCTTCATTTGCATGGTGGTTGTTATGTTTTGAACAATTTCAAACTTTTTTTTTGGATGAACTTTTTAGTTGTTTGGTTTGCTTTTGGTTTATGATACCTGGATTAAGAACATTTAAGCACAATTCAGTTGCTTGGTTTATGTTGAACATGTTTAGATTTCTATTAAAATGCTACACCAGAATTGTCGGCATTGAAATGTTTCGGTTCCACATCGCCGGTATCGATTCCGACATTAAAAGTTATTATAACTGCTATGCCGCCACCTGTACCGACATTGAACTATTTTTCTAAAACTATGCCGGACAGTAGGGATGAAAGGGTCCAAGTTCCTATGTAGAATTTGGATAGTGACGGCATTAAAAATATTTATTGAATCTATGCCGGAAATCTGAATTTTTTACACTTGCATACTTTTCCAGAATTCCGGCATTGGTTTGGTTAAATCTACAATGACGGTATTGATTATAGTTTCGTTCTAAATGCTCTTTTATTTCATTCCTAAGTAATTTATTACATTAGATTTAAAAAATTTAAATTAAAACATGGTAATGGAGTATTTTTGGTTTAACATGATCTCCTATTTAGTAACCCATCCCTTTTCAATAATTGTGGAACCTTTGAGCCTTTCGCGAATATCTTCGAAGACATCTTCTGGAATCTCGGTGTCAAGGACCATCTTCATTGGTTCATCTTCTCTTTTAACATATTCCTTTCCCTTCATATAACACCCATCACACCCATCAATCTTGCATTGGCCCTTGTGACTTTTTCTTGCCTCTAATAGTTCGACAACTTTGTCAAACCACTGGAACTCATCGAATTTTGGGTGATTCAAACACTTTAGAAACATTCTTCCATTTTCAGCATCAACAATTTTTGCAATCCAAAACCGGCGTGTCCCATCACATTTCCTACACGGGGAATAAATAAATGGACAGTCCATGGCTAAATGGAAAGGAGACTTGCAAATTTGACAGCTTCAATGATGACTCTGTAAGAGAAAATTTAATTAGAGACACGTTCTAGGATAAAAGATTTTAACTCTCGATAGCAACGGTGACTGTGTTAGGGTTCATGAGTAATGGGGACTGTACTTACTTTGCATGTAGAGCTTGATGGTAGTTTGTTTAAAGAGCTTGTTGATGAATCTACCATCGCTTGTGAAACTTGAACCGTGATTGCTTGATCAATTTTCTCACAATTTCCATATCCATCGACATCATCCGTATATACAATATACTCGCGAATAACCTCAGGAAGTTGCATTACATAAGACTCTATTTGGTATGATAATGTCTATAAGTTTTACCTGTTTTGATTCCTTATACATCTTCATATTACCAATTTTTGGCTTAATTATATCCAATCCATCCTCTGTAATCTCTACATTTCCAATGTCTTCGATATGTGTTGGGAGTCCGTACTTCCTGGGCCTACCCCTTCGCTTTCGAATAGAAACTACATCAAATATGGATGTGGATTCGGAATGCTCACCTTGTTGTTCTTGTTCAATCGATGTGGGTACCTTCCTTGGCCCACCTGTTTTCTTTGCAACCTCCGCTGCATCGACTCTAGGTGTGGCATTCGCTTCCTCTTGTTGTTCTTTTTCCATCGATGTTGGTACCTTCCTCGGCCTACCCCTTTTCCTTATAACCTCCGCTACATCGACCGTAGGTGTGTCTTCCGCTTCCTCGTCTTGTTGTTATTTTTCAATCGATGTTGGTACCTTCCTCGGCCTACCCCTTTTCTTTGTAACCTCCGCTACATCGACTCTAGGTGTGGCATCCGCTTCCTCGGCTTGTTGTTCTTGTTCAATCGATGTTGTTACCTTCTTCGGCCTACTCCTTTTCTTTGTAACCTCCGCTACAATGACTTGTGGTGTGGATATGGAGTGCCCCGCTTGCTGTTGACTTGATATCGGTTCCTTGCTCGGCCTACCCTTTTTTTTGAACTGGCGCTTCCGAAAACCTTGCTTCCGAAATCTCAAATGCGGTTAGATCTCATTTCTTACTTTCATGATTCTCACACTCATGTTAACTTATTTCTTTCAATTCTCTTCTTTGTTTTCTCCTTGCCTTTTTGGTTTGTGGCCTAACAGTAGGATCTCCCTTTGTTGGCTCTTCACTTTGTGTTGTCCATGGGCGAGTAATTATCCTTAATTAGTTGGCTCAACAAGACTTTTCGGCTAGCCGAGTTGCCACGCGAGTAAGCTTCGAAGAATTCCTTTGCTTCGTTCGCTTCCCATGGTGATTGTCCAGGAGCTTCCGTGATGGGGGGGGGGGGGTGAAAAATAGTTTCTTCCGAAACGGATCCATAACCTCAATAGGTATCACTTTTGTACTCTCACAAGCATATGACGACACGGAAGGCCCAATGAATACATGTCGGGACGAATACACACATCACCCGGTTTGCCATAGTTTATCTCCTTTTTCATTTCTCTCATTATATGTTTTATTTCCCACTGAGACACGTTGAATTCTATTTCCCGTATCAAGTTACCATACGGAAGAAATTGAGTCATCCTTTCTATGGAGCTTTTCTCAAAAGCCTGCTTGATCACATCGATATCACTCATGAAGTATTGTTTCATTGCCTCCGTGACCGTATTTCCTTGGTTAGACTGGCTAAGATCTTTAAATCTCCCATGAGCGGACTCCGCTATACTAGTTTCTTCATTCTCGTAGTGTCTATACCGGTTTGTACATGCACACACAAATTTTTCCTTGTACTTATCCAACCATTGATTCCAGCTATACGAGACGACATTTGGATACACTTCGTTCCAATTGGCAATAAACATGTCCAAATTATTTTCGTACATATCCTCGGTAAGAGACCAATAAACTTTCTCCCAATCCTTTAAAACTTCCAACCACTTTTTATGATTTTCATCGTGTTCTTTGTCCACTGCTCTTTAATCTTTCATCTTTCATCTTCTTCTTTTTCGGGTGATATTTTCTACTTGCGAACGTCTTCCTCTAGTTGAGCAATCATTATCTTCTTAATATCCGCCTTAGAGGGTTCAAACAAACCATGACAATTTTTATCACATTTTGACCTATATGATACGTACATAGGAGATTTTGTGCATCCAGGAAGACGTCGGATATTGCATTCATTAATCCGTCATCGTTATTGGTTATCATGACCCTCGGAAGATGATTTTCCCGGAAGAGTAATTTCAATTGTCTTAATGCCCAATTATAATTGTGATCCCTTTCGTTCTCCATTAAACACCAAGCCATTGTGAATGATACCTTGTCCGATGTTTGCCCCATGATGTTTAACAACGACATATTGTATTTTTTTGTCTTATAGGTGCAATCCATCATAAGTACATCAAAACATGTATGAGCAAATTGGGCAAGCAAAGGATGTGAAATGAATATTTGAAGGGATTTGTTGTCCAGCCCTTTTTTTAATGATACACGTGTAGTTGTGATCCCACACTATCTTCTCAAATTCTTGCATAACGCTCCTACCTTCCCATTCCACCTTTCTAATAGTTGCTTGTGCTCTATAAATCATATTTAGAGAAGAAACGTTCGTCCGATTCCTTTCCTTGAAGCCTCTGAGAATGACTCTTGGTTTGATACATGCTTTAGTAATTCTCTTTACATCCTCAAATTCATGAGGTTTTAGCTTCGCAACTAGGGAGTGACCAACAAAATCTTCCGGATCCCGGTGGTTATCGTGGCCGAACCACACCGTACAATCTCATTCCTTCTCTTTTAAATTGAATACAATCTTAAATGGGCAGTTATCCTTCCTCGTATGAGTCTTGTATACCCTATTAGTCTTCTTTGGATATACATAACCCTTTCTCTTGTGGCTATTCTTCTCCTTGTATACCCCACTTCTCTCGCAAGCCATCTCAAAATATTTGTTTGAACCTTGGGTATTCCTCACCAAAACACACGTGTGCTTAAGAGCCGTCTCTTTAGCCCAAGAAATTTGCTTCTTTTTTATCTGCTATTCCATGCATAAGGACAAACACGTGAGAGTATAAGGTTCTTTATAAACAATCCCCACGTAAAGTTCAAAAAACTAGATGGAAAATATTGTTTCGTAACTGTTGATGGTGGTTTTTAGCTTAGGGTTAAAATCATAAAACCTTACATCTGACATGACGTCACTAGGACCACTAGCGCATTTAGGGTTAAAATCGTAAAACCTTGCCGCGACTAATACATACCATGCCAGCCTTCCCCTCACGGCTGTCAAAAAGAAGGCGTGCGACAATCAACGGCCACCTTTCCATCTTAGATGCAAATCTTAACCGTCCAAGGTTACCAACCAACGCATGGTAACCTTTGGCCCAACGCCAAAACCCTAGTTTTTGCCATGCCTAAACCGCGCCAAGGCATGCCGACCATGCCACATGTTCCAATGGCATGTCGTGACAGCCACCTTGATGCGCCTGAACCATACCATGCGGGCCTTCCCCCCATGGCTGCCAAAACGAAGGTGTGCGATAATCAATGGCCACCCTTCCATCTTAGATGCAAATCTTAACCGTCCAAGGTCACCAACCAACGCATGGTAACCTTTGGTCCAACGCCAAAACCCTAGTTTTGGCCGCGCCTAAACCGCACCAAGGCATGCCGACCATATGCCAATGACATGCCGTGCCAGCCACCTTGCCGCGCCTAAACCATACCATGCCGGCCTTCCCCTCACGGCTGCCAAAACGAAGGCGTGCGACAATCAACGACCACCCTTCCATCTTAGATGCAAATCTTAGCCGTCCAAGGTCACCAACCAACGCATGGTAACCTTTGGACCAACGCCAAAACCCTAGGTTCGGCCACGCCTAAACCGCGCCAAGGCATGCCGACCATGTGCCAATGGCATGTCGTGCCAGCCACCTTGCCGCGCCTAAACCATACCATGCCGGCCTTCCCCTCACGGCTGCCAAAACGAAGGCGTGCGACAATCAACGGTCACCCTTCTATCTTAGATGCAAATCTTAGCCGTCCAAGGTCACCAACCAACGCATGGTAACCTTTGGCCCAACGCAAAAACCCTAGTTTCGGCCACGCCTAAACCGCGCCAAGGCATACCGACCATGTGCCAATGGCATGCCGTGCCAGCCACCTTGCCGCGCCTAAACCATACCATGACGGCCTTCCCCTCACGGCTGCCAAAACGAAGGCGTACGACAATCAACGATCACCCTTCCATCTTAGATGCAAATCTTAGCCGTCCAAGGTCACCAACCAATGCATGGTAACCTTTGGCCCAACGCCAAAACCCTAGTTTTGGCCACGCCTAAATCGCGCCAAGGCATGCCGACCATGCCACATGTGCCAATGGCATGCGGTGTCAGCCACCTTGCTGCGTCTCAACCATACCATGCCGGCCTTCCCTTCACGTCTTCCAAAACGAAGGCTTGCAACAATCGACGGCCACATTTCCATCTAAGACGCAGATCTTAGCCGTCCAAGGTTACCAGCTAACGCAGCGCAACCTTTTGGCTCGATGCCAAGCCCTAGTTTTGGTCGCGCCCAAATAATGCCAAAACCCTAGCTTTTGGCCACGCCTAAACTAGGCCATATTAAAGCCATGCCGGACATGCTTTCATGCCACTGGCTACCAAACGAAGGGTTGCAATAATCAACGGCTACCATTCCTCTCAAGATGTAAAATATCGACCGTCGAAGGTCACCACCGAGCCGGCAAGTCTCCCAAGCTCAACTTGCCAAACAACAGCAACATGCTACATTTTTTCCACGAAAACACTCAAGACATCAACACATGTCACAAACTGGGGGATGCTCATTGGGTATTGGTTTGGCGGTTTACAGCGTGCGGCGTACACTACGCCCATTACAAGACAGTGTCATAAGGATGAGGCGGTTAGTAAATACAGGGAGTAATGGTAAAACACTTTCTTTTATGGAACATCAATTCCAGGCGTTACCGGTTACCACCTTCTCCCATTTACTCATACGTTTTCCATTTCTTATGAGACCAGAGTGCGTTTCACTTCGACTTGTATAAATAGGTCTTACATATTTCCATCGAACAACAAGTTCTGGTCAGGAGCATACAACACTCAGAAAACATTTGCTATCTTTCCCATCTGTTAGCTTCCCACTTTCTGATGCAAGTCACGAAACAACTACTCTTCCAGGATCAACTATTCTGGTCTCAACACTCTCTTCGCTTCCCTCCCCAAAACCAACCCTTCTCCTCCTCTTTGTGACCGAAGCAAGTCTGGAACGGCCATTTCTTGTTTTAGGCCGGATTTGTACAGATTGATCTCTTGAATCTAAAGTACTACCTTGCAGTACATTGTTTAGGGTTTAGACTCGTTTCTCACCCACACACCTGAAATTACCGAAATCAGTTAAAACCGTTTTCACCCTCAAACAGTAACATACCATAGGCATTTTATAGCATTCGGACGTATCCGGACCAAGTGGTTTGGAATTTGTTGGATCAATATATGTCACAATCTAAGGAACGAATGAAAAGAAAATTAAATTAATTCCAAATAGAATTAAAATACTATGCCGGATAATAGTTCTGGCATGCTCGACTAACTTATCGGCATACAAATTTCTAAAAAGACAACACCGGAAACCAGTGCCGGTATGCTCGAGTAATGTTCCGGCATGATCGAACTGCACCTAAACTGAAGACCAAATTTGAAAAGATACCGGCATTGTATTTTCTTGGAAATTAATGCCGGAAGCACAGGTGCCAGCTTTCTCGTTACATAAGGTTCCACGCCGGAACCTACTGCCGGCTTGATCGATAATTTAAAAACTATGCCGGTATTTAACTTCCAAAGTCACTAACTTCTGGATGTTTTTCTTGTGGTGCCGGCTTGCTCGTTACATAAGGTTTCACGCCGGAACCTCCTGCCGGCTTAGTCGATAATTTATACACTATGGAAATATTTAACTTCCAAAGTTACTAACTTCTGGATGTTTTTCTTGTGGTACCAGCATTGTAATTTCTTAGAAATCAATGCCGGAAGCACAGGTGCCGGCCTGCTCGTTGCATAAGGTTCCA
Organism: Papaver somniferum; assembly: GCF_003573695.1. NCBI lineage: Eukaryota > Viridiplantae > Streptophyta > Magnoliopsida > Ranunculales > Papaveraceae > Papaver > Papaver somniferum. The sequence continues at coordinate 48,026,222 of NC_039359.1, read as the reverse complement.
CGCCGGAACCTCCTGCCATCTTGGTCGATAATTTATCAACTACGCCGGTATTTAACTTCCAAAGTCACTGACTTCTGGATGTTTTTATTGTGGTACCGACATGGTAAAGTTAGGAGTGAACCATGCTGGTAGCTTATTCTGTGGTAGGTAAAAAGTAACTTTAATGCCGGCATGGTTTTTTTCGTTGAACACAACGCCGACATTCATTTCAAAATGGGGGATATTGTTAGCCGGCATAGAAATAGTATGAATACTATGCCGGTATAAGTGAAGCCGACATTGTATTCATACTTCTTCTATGCCGGCACCAATCTTTTTCAGAGAAACAAATGGCAAGTTCAAAGAAAAAAATCAAATTTTCAACACACTAGCCCCTTTACCTGAGTATTGGGAGTTCTTTTAAGTTGAACTAGTTTACTCTCTTGGGTTGGTTCTTCACGAAACACTTCATGCTCATAAAAATCTTCATCTAAGGGTGTTGGTTCATCATATAATTCCAATTGTGAATTGTTATCATTAGCTGAAGATTGGAGAAACACTTTTTGTTGTAGTTGAGCTAAAGATTCAGCAGCAGCAATTCTCTCTTCACAATCATCTTCCATTTTCACCAAAAAATTTCCCTCAAATATTTTTTCCCTCCTTCTACTCTCACCTCACACATCCAAATTTAAATAAAATTACACACTAATCATTTAACAAATACTTAAGATTTTACTAGTTTTAATTAATCACTAAACCTGATTAGTGAGGGGTAGATTAGGAATTATATAAAATACTTAGATAAGGGGTGACCCTGATTTGATATTTGGATCCAGTTTTTGTCTTTCTCCTCTATCCTCCAATTAGTTTTGATATCCCCGAATTGTGGGTTCAAGAAAAATGGCTAACAAAAGGCAAGAAACAATGCTCACAATGGAAACTTGCTCGAAGTTAAGAGATTCACTTGTATTCTTAACCGGTAGCGTCACGGGCCTCTTTACTTCTTCTTCTAAACTTTTAATCCTAGACAAATTAGGGTATACTAGAACACGATTTATAAAGGGGGATACCAGTCCTACTAAGTGTTGATACCATTTCATCGATCCAACGACCAGGATCGGTGGGATCTTTTTTTCCTATATGAAACGGTATCAGCACTTAGTAGAACTGGTATCCTCTTTATAAATCATGATACTAAAAGGGGAATACGAAGACTTTTGAACTTTTGAAGCAGTCATCGATCTTGGTCCTGCCCTTTCCTAAAGGAATGGTTAGTTTCAACCAAAGGTACATGAAAACTTCCCAAGCAGTTACCATCTTGCTCTCGCCCTCTATCATCGGTGGCTCACCAAGTACGTCGGGACAATATTTCCATAGGGAAAGTGTGTTACCGTTTGCTCATTTGCTCATTGAGCCAACTTTCCTCTTTTATCCGGTGTCACTGTAATACAGTGGTAGTGTCATTTATGATATCAATGATCTGAGTTCTAAACTCGCGGGCACCAAATTCTTTACCGACCAATCTTAGGTAAATTGCCCTCTATGCCTAAGCCCGGTGCAAATACGTTTTATTAAGCCCAAACCCCTTCCCAACATCTAAAACCTAGATCCGCCTCTACTCCACTTTTCTGCGCATTTCGTCTTCTTCAGCCTCCTCTGGAAGCTTTCACTTTGAGAGCAAAAGAGACTGATTTCAAGACACTCTGGGTTTGGAATCTCAACACTGAAATAAGCAAAAATGGTGATGAGTAGTAGCAAGTATGAAGAAACAAGGTTACAAAGAATTGAAGAAAACAAGAAGAGAATGGAAGAACTCAAACTCTGTAGTCTGGTTCTCAATTTCAAGACCTCCTCATCATCATCAAAACCCTCACAGGTATCTATCTCTCTATAAAACCCCATTTCTCCATTTACTCTGTTCCACTCAAAAACCCCATTTCCGATTTCTCCATTTATTCACTGTGGATCGATGAATCCCTCTTTCCTGTTTGATAATATGCGCCACTGAGTTTGGTTCTGAAACTTTTTTTCTGTTCACTGTAGGCTAAACCACCAAAACGAAGAATGATTCAGAAAAAGCTTGAGTTTGTTGAAGTAAGAAGATCAAGTCGGAACACAGACAAACCCTCTCCAGTCTATAAAGAAGTGAGTTATGACAATCTTAAAGCAAGAATTTGATTTGATTTGATGGCAAGGATGTGATTGAATTGCATTTTGATTTGGTGACATTTTGCAGGTTCCTGTTTTTGAGTATGAAAGGGCTCCTAGAAACAATTCAAGAGCTAGAGGGTTAAGAGATTCAATGGAGAATTTCCCAGTAGCAAGTGAGAAAGAAAGAGCAATTGCAACTGAGAAAGCTTATGAATTGGAACTATCACTTGGAAATGAATTTCCGTCGTTTGTTAAACCTATGCTTCATTCTCATGTCAACCGTGGTTTTTGGTTGGTAAGTCAAGCACCATTAGCACCATTTGTTTGTTTGCCTTTTGATCTTTTTTATGGAGACTATATTTAACTTGGTTGATTTCTTGTTGAAATTGTCAATAGGGTCTCCCTAATGGTTTTTGCAAGAAGTACTTGCCGAAACGGGATGCATTGATTACATTGGTTGATGAAAAGGGAGATGAGTGTGTTACAAATTACCTTGTGGAGAAGACCGGGTTAAGTGCTGGATGGAGAGGATTTGCCTTGGATCACCAGCTAATTGATGGTGATGCTTGTGTTTTCCAATTAACCAAGCCTACCGAATTTAAGGTATTGAAATTTGATTTTGCTGTTTGTTTTTAGACAAGCAAACGCACCATGATGTATTGATGCTGTTCTCAGTATAATTTTGCTATAGAACTTCGATCCAGTTGGTAGTTGGATACAGTTACTATGTGGAAGACAGTTTTCATGGTTCTGAGGTTGCTATCAAGCTTGGTAGTTGGTGGAGACAATAATAACATGTATGCCCTGTAGACAGTAGATAAAATTTTGAATTAGTAGGATTACTGTCATTCATGTGCCGGGTTTGTAGTGTTATAGTTCAACACTGAGAGTGGCACTTCTTGGTCTGGTGAATTTTGCATGTTGATTTTTAAAATCGTAGCTTGCATATACTGTTTGACAAGTGCTGCCATATGACTGCAGCTCTCTTAGTATTCTGCTTATAACTACAGCCTACGACTATAAAGATTGAACTGGTGCTGTTTAAACCCTATATCACTCTGAATTACAAGCTTTAGTATGCTAGCTTATCTGTAATACTTCTGTAGGAATCTACATCAAATTGTATTTCAAATTCTTCAAAAATGTTGTTACCATCTGTTCTAATTACCGTTCCTTTCTAGGTGTACATTGTCCGGGCAGCTAATGTTTCATATCCTGAGGAATCAGTTGGTGTTTCAAATGGTGAAGAATCCTCTTAGGTTGGATCTTCTCGAATCAGGCAATTTAACTTTTGTTCATGGCATTGTAACTTTTGTGCAGATTATCAAGTCTTAATGAACTGACGACCCCTTTGAATAATCAGGTGGTACAATGTAGCAGAACCGCAGCTTGGAATTTTATCTACAGGGCAACCGCAGACGTAGTAGTTATATGGAAGGTTTCCGGCAACAGCAGATGGAGTTAGGGAAAGTTTTTTGGTTGTTGTTGTTGCTAGTGCCATGCACAGCTAGCATTTTGTCAATAATATAACTTACTCTTTCAATGAAATGGGGTCTTTTTGTTATTTCAAAACTAAAACCAAGTTCTTGCTAACAATGTCTTGATCCGAATGCGAAAGAGTTTGTTGCATTTTTCATGAACTGACCATATGCACTTGAGTATGACTGCTTTCTTTTCATGGCCTCACTCTGGTTCAACTGTTGCAACAAATAGTATTCCAATTTGATGTTATGATGCTTTTCTAATGTGCACCAGTATACAGGGTAGGTCAAGGGTTGCATGTAATGTAACCAACAAAACTTCACAGTAAACAGCTGACTCAATATGACAAAACTTCAATGCAGACGTTACAGAAATATCTACGGGATAGCAATAATATGAGGATCTCTTGCAAGAAAGAAAGAAAACGCGAAAATGGTAAAGATCCTAACCACTATGGTCTCTGCCTGCTCACAGTCTCACATCAACTGAGGTAAAGGATTCTCCGTTTCTTCTTCCTAGCTTGGTGAAATTTTAAGTGCATATACATGGAAAAGCTTTTCCTAAAACGACCACTACATTTACATGGAAAAGACTGCGGCTAATGACAGATCTTTCCATTGCTCACAAGCATATGCTCACCCACAACGATAACCAGTCCATCTTTATAGCACACAATAACCAGGTTCTTTGTAACATTGGAAACTCCTCTTAATTCAGAACCATATTTTCTAGAGGTTCAGAAAAATCAAAATGAAAAATGGAAAAGAGGAAGGACCACAAATCTTATGGACTAGGTTTAACTACAAGGAAAACCAAGACAAGGATGCTTATAAGCCAATCTACAAGGCCAAAGGTTTCCAAAGCCCCATTTGCAAATCAAGGAAAAGAAATATAAACAAGAAAGAAAGAGTTTGCTTGGTGCTAGAAAGTTTAAGTAGCTGATGATCAAGTGATCAAGTATTGAAAAGGTAACAAAAAGATAAAGAATAAACAAAATTATCTTTCTAAACTTGAAAAAAGTTCTCTGTCTTCTACTACTCGCCAATAAGAAACCAACATAAACTGGAAAAGTATTATCATTAGAAATCCTCGGCAAATTACAGAGCTCAAAAATTACTAGAAACTAGAAACCACATCCATTTTAAGCTACTATCATTTGTGGTGGCATTTCAATATCGGTAGGAGCCATCGTTGAAGGCCTAACAAAGTCTTCTTCGTCCTTGGGTTGGTGGATGGTAACTACATCGGGTAATGGAGTCATTGGACCATTCTTTCCTTTAGGATCCCAATCCAACATGATCTTGACCTTGATTCCAAGAACACCCTGCTCAACAAAGAATCAGATGAAATAAAGTTAAAACATGAAACAAGATCCCAGAAACGGAAATATTGTAAAACTTGCAGAAAAAAGAGAATGTAAAACTGCAAGTAGTAAAACAGAAAAAAGACATAGGGTTGCTGAGTAAGAAGGGAGAGAATGATCATACTCTCCACAATCAAACTCTTTAACCAAAAAGACGCAAAAAAGCAGGAGAAAACAAACAAAGCAGAGATTCAAGGCATCGGATCTCCAAGGTGTTAACATCAATGAAATATTCAGACGGAAATTACCCATTTACATATAAAATTTCCTCATTTGCCCATGACACTCAACAGTAAAACAAATACGCCATAAAAGGTAAATTATGGAGAGAATGATCAGCTAGAGCTAATACATTTAAGCCATCATTTCGGCGATCAAACCAATAGGGAATTTACCTAATCATCACCTCATACTCTCCATTATAAAACTACTAACCAAACGAAACAAACAAAAGCAGGAGAAAACAATGACAGCAAACAAAGAAGAGATACAAGGCATCAGATCTCCAAGGTGTTAACATCAATGAATTATTCAGACGCAAATTACCCATTTACATATAAAATTTCCTCATTTGCCCATGACATTCAACAGTGAAACAAAGACGCCATAAAAGGTAAAGAAATTATGGAGAGAATGATCAGCTAGAGCTAATACATTTAAGCCATCATTTCGGCGATCAAACCAATATGGAATTTACCTAATCATCACCTCATACTCTCCATTATAGAACTACTAACCAAACGAAACAAACAAAAGCAGGAGAAATCAATGACAGCAAACAAAGAAGAGATACAAGGCATCAGATCTCCAAGGTGTTAACATCAATGAATTATTCAGACGCAAATTACCCATTTACATATAAAATTTCCTCATTTGCCCATGACATTCAACAGTAAAACAAAGACGCCATAAAAGGTAAAGAAATTATGGAGAGAATGATCAGCTAGAGCTAATACATTTAAGCCATCATTTCGGCGATCAAACCAATAGGGAATTTACCTAATCATCACCTCATACTCTCCATTATAGAACTACTAACCAAACGAAACAAACAAAAGCAGGAGAAAACAATGACAGCAAACAAAGAAGAGATACAAGGCATCAGATCTCCAAGGTGTTAACATCAATGAATTATTCAGACGCAAATTACCCATTTACATATAAAATTTCCTCATTTGCCTTGAAAATCAACAGTTAACACATACCATATATTTCATTCAAAACAAAAGACTGCATATAAGTATAGAGAATGATCAGCTAGAGCTATAATACATTTAAGCCATCATTTCGGCAATCAAACCAATAGGGAAATTACCTAATCATCACCTCATTCTCTCGAATACTTAAAACTAAAATGAAGTAAAACATAACAAATATACAAAGAAGAGATTTATTCAGGGCATCAGATCTCCAAGGTGTTAACATCAATGAATATTCAGACGCAAATTACCCATTTACAAATATAATTTCCTCATTTGCCCGTGACACTCAACAGTTGAAACAATTTAAAATTATCGCATTCAAAATAAATAAAGGAATCATAAAGATTTAAGTAACAGCTGAGGCGTACAAACTGACCTGTCTAAGAAGGACGTGTCTAACAGCTGAGTCAATGTACTCGTTAACAGGCTGACCGGAAGAAATCATGTATCCATCCTTGAACTTCATGGACTTAGCACGAGCTGCCCTAAGCTTTCCGCTCACAATAACCTGTACAGCAATTACAAGCTTAATACCAAATCAAGTAGAAAAGAGGGTAAAAGACTGGAATGCATGAAAGAAAAGCAGCAGATTGTACCTCGCAACCCTTGGCACCACTTTCCATGACAAATCTCAAAACACCATAGCAGGCCCTAAGCACAGAAATTCCATTAGCGATATATAATAAGATTTGATAATTCATAAATCAGAAGTCAGAACCTTCAATAGATTTATAAAATACAAGAACGTAATCATAAAGGAAAAAGCCAGGTTCTGCCAACAAGAAACTGAAATTACTGCAGAAATGGCCGCAGAACATTCTAATAGTCGAAAATGATACAAGAAATGGTAAGCAGATATAGGAGGGAATGTGGCTACCCGAGCTGACAAACATGAAACTAAGGCATCATGAGCTAAATAGCTTGGAAGAGCATGATTCATGTAGTCATCTTCCGACACAAAGTTGGTACCAAATATACCTATTTGCTTTATAGATGACAGACTGGATGTTCATAGTATTTAATAGATGGCAGGGTAGAAAGAGCAACTGTGCTTCAATTATAAACAGGCAGTGCATTCACTCTCTCCATATTCAAATATTAGACCAAGCAACGGCTTCTTAAGGAAACTCACTCTTCTCACTATCTATTATTGTAGAAACCATGCAAACAGATCACTAAAATGAGATTACCAATAACATTCAGATAGAGAAAAATGTGGGCACGTTTCCAGGCCCGCAAAATCAGAGCCAAGAGGCATCAGAGCAAGCAGACATTAGTACCAATATTGATTTCTGTACACAGTACCATGCTTCCCTCATTATTTTTCCGGAGCATCGGCTTAATTGTGCACAAACCACTCTAACTATACACACAGTTTACAAACATACAGATGCAGATTTGAAAAACACTGTAATTAAATCAAATTCATGTCAATGGATGTAACTAGCAATTATTATAAAACATAAATCCAAAATTAAATCATACCAACACAGTAATTAAATCAAATTCATGTAAATAGATGTAATTAGCATAAACACACACCTACGAACAGCAAGCCCACCAAGAAGCTTGTATCTGAGAGACTCAGCTTGGGCAATAGCACATAAACCTCTGTTGTTAACCTTCTCAGCGTAAAGCTCAACACTGTTCTCAGGGAACTTAAACCTCTTCTGTACAACAGAGGTCAATTCTCTAATCCTCCTTCCCTTCTCACCTACACAAATCCAAAATCCAAAAATCCAACCAACAAATCAAATCCCTAAATCCATCAGATCTATACCAAAATAGACAAACAAAAGTTGATAAGAGTTGTAAGAGTATTGATTTCTTACCAAGAACATTTTGAGTTCTGGTAGCTCTGATGATGATTTCAGTCCTCATAGGTGTAACCCTAACTTCAACACCAGAGTAACCATCTTCAGCTAGTTCTCTTGTCAATACTTCGTTCAACTCAGCGAAGAACACTCCATCAGCAACAAACTGTAAATCAAAATCATAACCAAAACAATCGATTTCAGACTCAAAAAACTCACCAAAAAATCAGAAAAAATTGAAATACAGAAACAGTGATTTACCTTTCGCTTCTTACTCATCTGTGTCGCCATGATTAGTTGTAGAGATTAAGAAAAATGAATCTAAGCTTTTCTCCTTTTCTTCTTTGTCGATTGAAAAACCCTAGTTTTGGCTGTGGAGAGGAGGTTTGAGACTGAAATGGTTTGGTTTTAAGGAAGTAGAATGAGGTTATGACTGGATGGCTGAGATTTGCTTATTTTGGTGAACGGACGGGATAAAAAATCCTAGAGGAAACCCTAATTTAGGTGGATATCTAATGGGCTTTTGCCCACTGTTAGAATGTTATTAGGACCTTTGATAGGCTCTGAGATTTTATTGGGTTGGAATAGAACCGTGCTTTTCGGGTAATTATGAAGATGTTTGCGCATTCACGCATGCATGGAAAATATACAACCATGTTTAAGGGCATACCTAAAACTTTCAGGGCATATTTAAAACTTTCAGGGCATACTGAATAAAGATAAAAAGTGATTATAAATATCAAAATCAATAACCCCTTAACCAAATATTTTAGTAATGACAAATCTGCCCTTTTAGGATTAATGTTAATACTAATGATTAGTTATAAAAATTCTAAATTATTTAGTTATAAATTTGTGTAAATGAAAAATTTTGAGTAAGAAAAAAAAAGTTAGGTTTTTTTAAGAAGAAGAGGGGAAAGTGAGAAAAAAAGCTTGTATTTGATTCAATGGATAAGGAGGGTCAATCTTCATCTAAAACACCTAGGAAAATACATATCAATTACAACAATGATCCTGAAATGGCTGATTTCTTATGAGAATGATTTTACACAAACTAAAAATCAAACTCAAGGTGATGATTTTTGTGAGCCAAATCCAGATGATGAGTACATATATGAGGAACCCAATGCTTCTAATACACAGGTACACTTTATAGCTTAAAATCATCAAAAGTTTGTGTTTTTTCACTAAGGTTCGGCGAGTTTGGATGAACAGTTCGGCTAGCTGAAAGTGTTATGATTAGTAGCCGAACCTATTTTCTAAACCATGGTTCGGCTTGCTTAAAATTAGCCGAACCCTACACTGAAACTTTAAGAAGAAAAATAGTTTAAGGTTCGGCTTATATTGAGAAATTCGTAAGCTCCGAACCTGTTGGAAATACAGGGTTCGGCTTTTTGAATAAGTATAATATTAGTCGAACCTTATCATTTGTATTCTTGAGAATTGTTGGATTAAGAATTTTGTATTGGTTCGGCACATATTGTGAATACGGTAATAGCCGAACCTCGTATTTCTCCAAGGTTCGGCACGTTTCTAGATTATCGTAATAGCCGAACCTCACCATTAATTTTTCATTGAAGTATCTTACTGTGTTATTCTTTGTAGATCGTGCTTGATGGACCTGTACCGATGGAAAATCAACCCGATCCCGTATACATAATTCACGAAGATATTAAGGATCACTTCCAAAATGATTTGGTATGTAAGAACTTGTTGTTTACCTTAATGTTGTCATAATACTCCGAAGTTTTTTTACTAATTATTTGTGTTTGAATGAACGTAGAGATGGAAAACTAAACCCGAAGCACTGGCTTGGGATGAGGAACATGCGATGAAGATAAATTGCGTACTAGTTAAAGGATGACAAAGCCGAGGGGTTCGATTTGAATTGATTTGTGAGCGAAGTGGAACCAGCGATAGCAAGGCTAAAAAGGGTTATGTATATGTTGGGAAGACCAGGAGAAAGAATAGGACAAAGACGAAGAAAAGAAACTGCCTTTCAAGATCGTTTTCAACCTCAAGAACAAGAATAAGTCCTTGAACAAAGATGATGAATATTGGGTTATGAATAAAGATATGGATTGTCGTCATAACCACCCACATCCATGTGACCTTCATGGACATGCGAAAGTAGCGCGACTCAAACCCAACGAAATGCTAGAAGTTGATAAAATGACACGAGCACGTATGCCACCGTCTAGGATTCTTAGTAAATTGAAGGAGGACGACAAGAATAATAAGTCGACTATGCAAAATATCTACAACGCAAGAAATATGATTAGAAGACTCAATTTGCAAGGTAGGATGGTGATGTAACAAGTGATGTGGTTAGGGGTAAAGTGTAATTACGCTTGCCAAAAGAAGTTGGATGAATTTGGTCAAGTGACACACCATTTTCTTGTGCACCCGGAATGCATTCAATTGGTTGTCTGCTTCCCACAAGTTATTATATTGGATTGCACATACAAAACTAACAAATATGAGATGCCATTGATGAACATTATTGGGCATACGTCGACAAAGGAACCATTCAATGTGGCTTTTGTTTCATGAAAAACGATAAGAAAGAGAGTTATGTATGGGGGTTAGAACAATTGAAGTTAATCTTCCGAGAGAGTGCTCTTCCTAAAGTTTTTGTATCCGATCAAGATTCATCATTGATGTATACTATTAATAAGGTATTTCCGTATGCTTTCAACTTTCTTTGTACGTTTCATATATGGTGCAATATGAGGAAAAAATGCCAACCGATAATTCAACCACTCAAGATGAAAGAATTAAAGAATATTGCTAAACTACCGGCGGAAAAACGAGAAAAGGCAAAGAGGGAATTCTTGAAACGATATGAACACAATGAGATGTTGTGGGATTCTTTCCATGGTGAATGGGAAGCTTTGGTATGGTCAATCACCGAGGATTTATACGAAGAAAATGTTAAAATGCTTATTAATCATTGGAGGACCTACTACCCTGGCGTCATTATTTATTTTCTCAAAGATGTGTTAAAACCTAATAAAGAAAGGTTCATGTCTTGTTTCACAAATCGACACAAACACTTCGACAACCAAGCCACAAGTATGGTAGAGTCGGCTCATTATCGGGTGAAGAATAACCTTTTTGGATGTGTTGACACCTTTGTTACGGTGTTTGATGCAATTGATGAATATTTCAAAGTGATGTTATGAGAATTAAAGCGGCGTTCGAACATAACATTATATTCAAACACAAGGATTACAAAAGTCCTTGGCTACGAGGATTAACTTATAGAGTCTCCCATCTATCCGCTGGTTTATTGATGGAAGAAGTAGATTTGATTGAGACATTTGGCGCCAACTTGGAGGAAGAGTGTGTTTGTAAAATAAAGGCATCTATGGGACTTCCATGCCGCCACGACATACTTCGGTACAAGGATGGTATCATACCATTTGAGTACATTGATTCTTTTTAGAAACAATTAAGATTCGGTTCTCTCCCAACCGAAGACGACGAGGATGATCTAGAAATTTGGGACACGACAAATGGGAAAAAGTTGGCGGAGATGTATAGGAATATGTTCCGAGCTCAAAAACAAATCTTTTGGGATAACATGATGTTGGTCATGTATCCCTTCACCCAATAGAATATTTTTGAATCGGAGAAGGGGGTCCTGAAAGGTAGGAAGAGTAAGAAAATTAATAATTTCGAAACTAGACAAGCAAACAAGGTATTATTTTCTACCCGTGGAGATCCATGCGGCGTTGAGATACATGATGCAAGGTATGAAAAGGCAAAGAAGGAAATTAAAAAGGTGGTGAAGGAGGAAGAAGTGAAAGTTCCAAAAAAACGTGGTCGTCCGAGTATTCAAAAAGCCGAAACAAATAACAAACAGGTCAATGAGAATAATTTTCCATCACAAGCAAAGGATGGTAAAAAGGACGTCAAGAGGAAGAATAAGATGCATCCTTCACAAACCAAGATAAAGGAAAAAAATACCGCACGTGAAGTTGGTAGGATGAGAGAACCCAGAAGAGATAAATATGGTAACTATTTGCGACCTATCAATTTTATATACGATAACTACTTGGAAGATCTACCGCCAGTAATTCATGAGCATATTATGGCAATGGACAACGTAGAAGGTGATGTAAATTGTGGATATTACGTCACGGCGGAACAACTTGGTCCTTTTAAAGAAGGGAACAATCCGGTTCCCCGAGAAAATGAAGTCAACTATATTAGACAACGATTGTTACAAACCCGACGCCAGAACAAAGAATTATACAAGACAATGATGAGAGTAGGTCCAAGGGGAGATGCAGGAGTGGCATCGGAGTACATTGCATTTGAACGTCGTTTACATGAGGATTCAATCATCACCCAAGAACATTGGATGTCAATCCCCGTTGGTGGGTTTTTAATATCAGAGAGATTCAATTGCGTCGTACATTGTTTCGCGTGGACGGGTAATAGTTTTACTTACGCTCCTCCAACAAAACCTTGCCATGATGGTGTAAAATATAGAAGACTTGTTATTGGATTTGTTCAAAATTGTCATTTTATCGGCCTCAAAATCAAACCTGGTTTCCCATTACCTCCCTTGATGAGTGCAGCCTTTTGGCCTAGATTTGAAAATAATTATTCGATGGATTGGTGTGCAAATTATGCGACGGAAATGGATCTTTGGAAAGCGTTAAATGTGTCGCTTGCAAGTGGACAAGTAATTATGTTTTCAAGTGATGAGGATGAAGATGATGAGAAAGAGGTTAGTGAAGATGATGAGAAATAGGTTAGTGAAGAGGTGATCCGTCTAGGATCTCCATAAAATGACACTATCGGAGTGTTGTTTGATTTTTGTGGTACATTTAATCTATTGTGGATTTTGGTTTTTTGGTAAACTAAGAATTGCACTTAATTTTACCTTCTAGACTCTCTATATGATTTAATTTTATGTTATAGAAGGTATTTTAATTGTTCTTTAATTTTGCGAAAGATTTGTTAAGGTTTAGCAAGTCTGTAATCAAAGTATATACACTGCACAGGATGTGGTTCGGCAAATCCATTACAAGCCGAATCCAATATAAAACCAGGTTCGGCTTGTATTGTAATTTACATAGCCGGCCGAACCTGGCAAAAAGTAAAGTTATCTGTCAGGTTCCGTTTGTAATATATTTTACGTTTCAAGCCGAACCTGACAAATCCAAAAACCCTGAATTCCCAGTCAGGTTTGGCTGAATATCCTTAAGTTCGTATTAAGCTGAACCATATCTTGTTTTAACAGTTCAATCATTTCGAAAGTTTTTTTTATCATTCATACGATAAAGGATTACATTCCAAATTACATTCCCATTACATAAGAACATGCTAGCAATACAAAAGAAAACCATCCATCTAGTATCCAAAACGGGTTATGAGAAACTTTCTTAGGATGCGGTAGTGAGCTTCGTATTTGAAATTCTTTCCTTTCCATCTTCGCCATTCCTCTAGCGCTCACACTTCAATATCGGAGGTTGTTTCACCCTTGAGTTGATAGCGATTCACAACCCGAACTAAAGATATAAAGTCGGTAACCTTTTTCTTAATAGATTCAATTTGGGAAAACAAGGATGTCGAATCCCGGTTGTGAGGATTACCTGTTTCAGTGGAGAATGCTTCATAAATTCGAACCAAGTAGTACATACTCATCAGACCCATCACTCATCGTTCTTCACCCTTCTTTGGATAGTATGCTACTATTGATGGTGGTTTTTAGCTTAGGGTTAGAATTGTAAAACCTTACATCTGATGTGACGTCACTCTGTAAGGAAACCGAGCCATGAGTGTCAACCTCTTCACTGGAACATTTATTGAGCAACTCAATACTTTCTTATGAAATTTACCCATAATGGTGCATGTAGCAACAATCCTAGGCATTCTATAAATTTTGGCACCTTGCTTACACTCAATTGATATAAGTTTCTTTGAATGCTTTCTGTGCTATGTTCCCCGGATGAACCCTTAATGTTGATATGGCATGACGATTTGTGTTCACTCGTAGCAGAGTAGCACGAATTTCCAAGTATCAAGGATAAGGTCTTTGCATAAGGTATTCAATCAGAAAGCATGATGCTCTTTGGAAACGAACTTAAAAGAACTCTGTGTCAACACATAGAATTCAATCAATTATCCTGTCTAATTTGCAAAAATTAGGGTTTTGCGCCTTGCGCAGTATATCATACCTTACTTGTCGAAATTAAGCCTAGGCAAACTAGGTAATTAATCCGCCATGGATTAGCAGATTCAAAATCTTTTCCAGAATCAGAAAACAAGGAGCCGCAGGATAGGAGCAGCAACAAAGAGAGGCGTGGCCATGCCTTAGGCCAAGCGGCTCCATTTGCCATAGGCCACGCCCTATCCTAAACCAGACATATTTCCCTCGACCAATCAGGTCGCCTTAAACTCGCCACACGCACATAAATTGAGGCTGGGCCCATACTTGCCGACCCTATTTCCCATCGACCAATCAGGTCGCACTAAACCTACCACGCGCACCAAAAAGGTGGCCACGCCCATGCTTGGCCGGCTCCTTGCTTTCGTTGACCAATCAGGTTGCTCTAAACCTGCCACAGCTTTAAAAAGGGTGGAAATTGTGTCAAAAGGTTACCCTACCAAGTTGGCTTCCCAAAACCATGCCAACGACATGTCAAATATGCCAAAAACAAACATGCCAGGCGCAAATGCCAATCGCACACGCCAAACAGGAATGCCAAGTGCACATGCCAAACGTGCCACCTACCGCATACTACATGCCATATATGCTAATTAGGGTTTTGACATGCCAAACCCTAATTTGGGCAAAGTTGCCGCGCCAACCGAGCCAAAAAATATTCCACAGAACATGGGGATCAATGTGATGTTAAAACTGATGTTTCCACACCACGTTTGGGTCTAACACTAACGTGCCAAAATTTTAGTGGCCAGGCGCCACTCGCACTATCGTGCCACTGACATGCACAAATGATGCCAGCCATGCCGCAACGCCAATGGCATGCATTAAAGGCGCCACTGCACCATTGTCAGGCGCCAACAGAAGGTAGCCATAATCAACGACAACCCTTCCTCATGAGATGCGATCTCAGCCATCCAAGTTTTCCACCAAACTGCCAGACTTGTGGCAACTTTTAGGCGACCCGCCGCCTAAATCTAGTGGCCATGGATATGCCATACACCGCTTGCACCACCATTCCACTGACATGCACGAGCCATGCCAGCCATGCTGCAATGCCGCTGGCATGCACCAAAGGTGCCATTGCGCCATTACCAGGCGCCAACAAAAGGTATCCATAATCAACGACTACCCTTCATCATGAGATGCAATATCAGCCATCAAAGTTCGCCACCGAGCCGGCAGGCTTGTGGCAAGTTTCAGGCGACCAACCAAGACAAGCCTAATAGCATCGGGTGATATTTTCCTGCGGCAAGCCTCTTGATTTTAACTTGTCACACGTAGCAAAGTGCTACATTTTTTCCACGAAAACACTCGAGACATCAAACATGTTACAAATTGGGGGATACTCATCAGGGTATTGGTCTGGCGGTTTACAGCGTGCGGCGTGCAATACGCCCGTTACAAGAAAGTGTCATGAAGAAGGGGCGGTTAGTAATGGCAAGAAGTAATGGTGCAAACGTTTTTTCATCATGGAAGCATAAATACTGACATTACTCCACTCTTCCACCACTCAATCGTTTTCACTTCCTACGAGACCAGGGTACGTTTTACTACGACTTGTATAAATAGGTTTCACCTATTTCCACCAAACAACAAGTTTTTGTCAGGAGAGCAACACAGTATCCAGAAATCACCTGACAGCTTTTCATTCAGCTAGCCAGTTCTACTTTCTGATACAAGTTGTAAACAACCACACCTTCAGAATCAACTATTCTGGTCTCAACACTTTCTTCGCTTCCCTCCCTAAGACCAAACTTTCTCCTTCACTTTGTGACCGAAGCAAGCCTGGAGCGGCCATTTCTTGGTTTAGTCCAGGGTTGTATAGATTGATATCTCAAATCAAAAGTACTCCCGTGCAGTACATTGTTTAGGGTCTAGACTCGTTTCTCATCCACACACATGAATTTACCAAAACCAGCAGAAACCGTTTTCACCCTCAAACAATTGGCGACCACAATGGGAGATTAAATCTCTCGGTTGTCCAATTTCCAGAAGATGGTCGGTCTTAGAACCGAGTCCGTGATCCAAAATTTTAATCCGACTCTAGCGAATGTCGATGTCTCTTCCCCCAACGCGACACCTAATGGCGCAGACGATGAAGAAATTCCAAGGTTGGCCGAATTGGCACGGGTTCAGGAGATCCACACAAGGAACATGGACTTGATGAAGGAGACGATAAAAGACATACTCAACTTTCTTATCAGATTTACATCAGATTTGAGCGATTCACCCGCCTCGGAAATTCCATCACTGGGGACTGATGTCCCGGATGATCATTCTTAGGATAACAGCTTCACCACCAATCAGAGATCAGTGAACCAGAAAGCAGCCGCGTTGGTGTAAAGTTTATGTGAACTTCTGCACCTTTCAAAGGACCAGCGAGCGGAGACATTTACTGCGATTAATCAAATAGCCCTACACGCGTGTTTGGTTCCTTTACGCTCGGAGACTTCAAGAATATCATAGATGTTCGTCAACAATGTTACATTTACTAAAGACGACATGATGGCAGAAGAAGGACATAACCGAGTCCTACACGTCACTGCTCGCATCAAGGATTCAGAGTTCAAAAGGGCCCTCATCGACACAGGGGCTTCCTCCAATGTTGTTACTCTCAAAACGCTCAGGGCAGCCAAGGTGCGGCCAAGCAAAATTATGCGACAGCCTACCATGATGACAGATTTCGAAGGCAACCAAACCAGCACATCTGGGTACATCAACCTGAATATGTGAGTAGGACCAATCCAGTCGAAGATAAAGTTCGAGGTAATCGAAAAAGATCCAGACTACCACATGATACTGGGAAGACCGTGGCTCCACGATAACATGATCATTCTTTCAACATATCACCAGTGCCTACCATGTTGAATGAAGAAGTTATTCGCATTCCTGCGTCATTATCTCCTTATGGACCAATCTGTGGTATGAATATGTTCGAATCGAAGGAAAATTCGCGGGACTCGTAAGGAAAATTTCACTGCACTACACTTCCGACATGGACATCAATTGAAGATGGGAAAGAGCAGGAAAAAAAATGAAGAATCGAAGTTGATAATTTAAACTACGATAAAGATAGAATCTGACTGAAGATGTATAAACACAATCTTACGAATGAAAGGGAGAACTTTTCCCTAAACCGATATTATACTGAGATGGACTATCCACAAGAATGATGCATATGTAAAGAGTCATATATGATGATAACTCCAACTGAGCTAAAGAGTCACCGATTGAAAATAAAATAAATCAGACTACTACTGAAGATTAGCCAGAATAAATTCAATGCGATGATAATAAGAAATAGATAAAACACGGAAGAAAATTGAGCGGATCTCCCTGCTCTGATGCCATAATAAATTATGGGTATCGAGACGGATCATCGATTAAATAAGATAAATCAAATAAAGAAGACATGAGAATTAAAATGGTTCGGCAATAACGCCTACGTCCACTGAGAAAACCCCTTAGGGTGAAATCATATTTATCATCAGTAGATACTAAGATGATTTACATTTACATTAGTATTTCTATTTATAGGAATGATAGGATAATTAGTAAACCCTAAATCCTAGAAGATAGTAACAAACTTAACTTATCTTGACTAGGTAATCAAACTAGAACAAACATATTTGCTAGCTAGATTAAAATGACTTTGTCTTCTAAATATCTCTTGAATTTATCTTCACAATTGTACGTGCACACTAACTACATGACCACAGTCTTCACGGTCACCTCTCCCGGTATCTTGTATAGGACGAGATATTCCAACATATCTAGAATCAATGAGAGTATAATTTAGTTATAAAACTATTGAAAAGCTTGGTGTTGGTGTCCATGGTGGTTGTGATGGAGATGCTGAGGATCATGATCTTAGGATGATAAATCTTACTCAAACAATCAAGGTAAACCTCTTAAATTCATCCTAGTATGTTTATAATATATGGGTAGCTCTTAGATATTGAGAGAGGATAGAAACAATTAAGTTTTTGATGTGATAATCATGAATCCATGTAATTATTGTTTTCACTTATTTCTGATTTCTAGACATCCTATAGATCGATTTGATCATAATTTATACTTGTGAATTATAGTATATTGAATTACCAAACTATAGGAACTTAGTTTGTTCATTTCGGAGTTGAATTGTTTAAGTTAGGATGATTTTGGTGATGAGTATGAAATCTGGAAAATACTTGTTTTTGCGGTGAGTAGTTATGTTCATGGACATTTTTAGATATGATAAAAATAGATTTAGCTCTGGCCCAAAACTAGAAAGTTGTACTAGAAGTTGGCATCTTTTGTTAGAGCCAACAACTACTTAATTTGGATAAGAAACTAATAGCTTAGAGACCTCCAAAGTTAGACCCTCATTCTGTTTACAAGGTGCTAGAGGTTGAAGATGAAGTGGGTTTTGTGAGTTGACTCACCGAGTCTAACTGAGTTGACTCAACAAGTCATATGAGTCAGATTAGCTGACTCATGAGTCAGACATAGTCATACATGTTCGGGTTTAGACCGGGTCAGTGGGTCGGGTCGCGGGTCGACCCGATGGGCCTATAAACGGGTTAACGGGTTAGGCCCAATGTGTTTGGGCTTAGGGCCAGAAACCTTATTTTGAGTTGTTGGACCACTTATGTTCCGAATTAGCTTTCGGTTCCTTATGCAAAGTTATAGGGTTTTTCGAGGGAATTCCGATGACACCCAATTTGACCCCATTCGGATAAGTAGATACTAATTTATGCCTAGAACATTAAATAACAAGTTATAGGATCATTGATAAAACTAGAACCATTAGATATTTCACTTAGACTATAACTAGAGATTTGTATGAAGTTATGTTGTGGATATTGTATTAGCCTATTGGCTAAGGTCTTAAAGTTCTTGTATGATTAACAATTAGTCAATATTAACAACGATCAATTCAAAGGATGAACCAGTGGATTGAAGAATACAAGGTAGGCGTGGCTTGTCATCAAATCAGGTGGGAACTCCTGTAACCTTCTTGTAATCATTAAGTTTATATTTAAACTGCGAGTATGGCGTGTCTTTACTATCTATGAGCATGTATATTGTACAATTGGATGAGCATGAGATATGACATGCACTGTTTAATTTCCCCGCGAGGAGTGCATGTGTACCGCCACAGATTCTTGCTAAGTTGAGTAGTGCGAGACGTGCAATATTATTAGTAGCGCGAGATGTGCGATATTTATTTACATATTTTATATTGCCCTAAGTAGCGCGAGGTGTGCAATAACATTAGTAGTGCGATATGTGCGATACTATATATACAATGTTCTGTCTGGGGAAATTACGCAAGTGCATGTTATGTTTGGTTGTTTGTAGAAAGTGTTGTATGAGATTTCATTATGTCTTTTCTACTTGATTTCATATTCTCGATGTTGTGATCGGTGTTTGGTGTATGTTATGTTAATTGTTTTCCTACATTTTTGTATTCATATTGTTTCTCGGTTTAGAGTTTGTTAGTGATTACTTGAGAGTTATATGTTTCCACTGAGCACTCCTTTGGGATGATGTGCTTACTTGTTTCCACTTCAGTTTCAGTAATCAGAAGAAATGGAGCGCATGAAGATATCTGTTTCATAGCTTAGAGCTTTATCGAATCTAATGTTGTTGTGAATCTTTTATTATATGTATTATTTCTTTATTCTGTAAACAACACACTGATATATTCTTAACACGCGAAAGATTTTCATCAATAAAATATTCAAGGGTTTGGGTTTTGTTATTAGCATTTTATGTAATTATGATTCTTAAAATCAGTAATCTAGTTTTGATGCTTCAATTAGGTTGAAATCTTATTAGCCAAGCAGGTTATTAGGTTGGGGCGTCACACAAGTAACATCAGAACAACAACAACCATATCCGTAGGTTGATCTATACCTTATTGTTTGAGGGTGAAAACGAGTGTTTCTAACCCAATAAGCATCCCCCAGTTTCTCGCTTCACCCATAGGTGCTCAGTGGAAACATATAACTCTCAAGTAATCACCCACTTCAGTTTCCCACAATACCCAATGAGCATCCCCCAGTTTGTGACATGTGTTGATGTCTCGAGTGTTTTCGTGGAAAACATGTAGCATGTTGTTGTTCGGTAAGTTGAGATTGGGAGACTTGCCGGCTCGGTGGTGACCTTCAACGGTCAAGATTTTGCATCTTGAGAGGAAGGGTAGCTGTTGATTATTGCAACCCTTTGTTTGGTAGCCAGTGGCATGGAAGTATGGCCGGTACGGCTTTGATATGGCCTAGTTTAGGCGCGTCCAAAAGTTAGGGGTTTGGCTTTGTTTGGGCACGACCAACCTAGGGCTTGGCGTCGGGCTAAAGGTTGCCATGCGTTAGCTGGTAACCTTGGAAGGCTAAAATATGCATCTTAGACGGAAAAGTGGTCGTTGATCTTCGCAAGCCTTTGTTTTGGTAGCCGCACATGGAAGCCTGGCATGGTATGGCGCGGCAAGGTGGTTGGCATGCCATTGGCACATGTGGCATGGCTGGCATGCCTTGGCGCGGTTTGGGCGTGACCAAAGGTTACCATGCGTTGGTTGGCGACCTTGGACGACTAACATTTGCATCTTAGATGAAATGATGGTCGTTGATCGTCGCCAGCCTTTGTTTTGGTAATTGCATAGGGAAGGCCGACATGGTATGGCGCGGCAAGGTGGCTGGCATGCCATTGGCACATGTGGCATGGCCGGCATGCCTTGGCGTGGTTTGGGCTTGACCAAAACTAGGGTTTTGGGCGAAAGGTTACCATGCGTTGGTTGGCGACCTTGGACGAGTAAGATTTGCATCTTAGATGGAAGGATGGTCGTTGATCGTCGCAAGCCTTTGTTTTGGTAACCGCATACGGAAGGCCGGCATGGTATAGCGCGACAAGGTGTATGGCATGCCATTGGCACATGTGGCATGGACGGCATGCCTTGGCGCGGTTTGGGCGTGAACAAAACTAGGGTTTTGGCGTTGGTCCAAAGGTTACCATGTGTTGGTTGGTGACCTTGAACGACTGAGATTTGTATATAAGATGGAAAGGTGGCCGTTGGTTGTCGCACGCCTTCTCTTTGGCAGCCGTGAAGGGAAGGACGGCATGGCATGACTTAGGCGCGACAAGGTGGATGGCGAGGCATGCCATTGGCACATGTGGCATGGTCGGCATACCTTGGCGTGGTTCAGGAGCGACCAAACTAGGGTTTTGGCGTTGGGCCAAAGGTTACCATGAGTTGGTTGGTGACCTTGGACGGCTGAGATTTGCATCTAAGATGGAAGGGTGGCCGTCGATTGTCGGACGCCTTCGTTTTGGAAGCCGTGAAGGGAAGGTCGGCATGGCATGGCTTAGGCGCGGCAAGTTGGATGGCGCGGCATGCCATTGGCACATGTGGCATGGTCGACATGCCTTGGCGTGGTATAGGCGCGGCCAAACTAGGGTTTTGGCGTTGGGCCAAAGGTTACCATGCGTTGGTTGGTGACCTTGGACAACTGAGATTTGCATCTAAGATGGAAGGGTGGCCGTTGATTGTCGCACGCCTTCGTTTTGGCAGCCCTGAAGGGAAGGCTGGCATGGAATGGATTAGGCGCGACAAGGTGGATGGCGCGACATGCCATTGGCACATGTGGCATGGTCGACCTGCCTTGGCGTAGTTTAGGCGCTTCCAAACTAGGGTTTTGGCGTTGGGCCAAAGGTTACCATGCGTTGTTTGGCGACCTTGGACGGCTAAGATTTGCATCTAAGATGGGAGGATGGCCGTTGATCATGGCACGCCTTCGTTTTGGTAGCCGCATAAGGAAGGCCGACATGGTATGGCGCGACAAGGTGGTTGGCATGCCATTGGCACATGTGGCATGGCATGCCTTGGCGCGGTTTGGCATGGCCAAAACTAGGGTTTGGGCCAAAGGTTACCATGCGTTGTTTGGCGACCTTGTACGTCTAAGATTTGCATCTAAGATGGAAGGGTGGCCGTCGATCATCGCACGCCTTCGTTTTGGTAGCCGCATAGGGAAGGCCGGCATGGTATGGCGCAACAAGGTGGTTGGCATGCCATTGGCACATGTGGTGCAGCTGGCATGGTTGGCATGCCTTGGTGCGGAGGTGCGGCTGTCATGGCATGCCATTGGCGTAGTGGTGCGGCTGACATGGTTGGCATGCCTTGGCGCGGAGGTGCGGCTGGCATGGTTGGCATGCCTTGGCTCGGAGATGTGGCTGGCATGGTATGCCATTGGAACAGTGGTGTGGCTGGCATGGTTTGCATGCCTTGGCGTGATGACGTGGCTGGCATGGTCTGCCATTGGCACAGTGGTGCGGCTGGCATACCTTGGCGCGGTAGCATGAGAATTAGGGTTTGGCATAAATGATATCAGTCAGTGTTAAGGGTTATGCCCTGGAACATGACCCATGTAAAAAAAAGGGTACCCCGGTAATTTTTACGTAGGCATGCTGATTGATTCAATAAATGTGCTAATGGTCATAGTGACGTCATGTCAGATGTACAATTTTACGATTTTGACCCTAAGCTAAAAACCACCATCAACATTGAGTCCCCTGCTTAGCTCGGAACAAGAGCATTGTTGCGTGGTAAGCATAAGATGGTGACAGGCGAGGACAAAAATCGAAATGACAGGTCGTGAAAAGATGGTCAGGAAAGTCCGACTAGCCTTTTTCGAGAGGAAATGAGAGTTCATGATCCTCATGTTTGGTGGCATTGCGTAGATTCTATTTGTGGTGTAGACCGTGAAGTGGTGAGATTGAGATCGTCGGCTTAGTCTGGCCATGTATCACCTTGGTTGGGTTAGGGAACATCATGATGCTGGCTTGGCGAGTTGTTGGTGTTGGCGCGGCAAGTCATGGCGCTAGGGATGAACATGGTTTCGGTTTTTCGCTGGAACCGGACCGAACCAGACCAATTAGGAAGAAACCAAACCGATCCATTTACTAATGGATTGGTTATGGTGTAGAAAGTGGAAAACCGATAGTGTTGGTTTTGGTTTAGTTTGACCTCTAAAACCGAACCAAAAACCATTGGAAAACCGATTAATTTTTAAATTTAGTTTATACCTTGATTTAAAAGTATTAGATTCTACCCATTGATTTAGAGGATAAATAGAAACTCTAAATCTAATATTTCATTATGATACTCTCCCTCTTTCTCTTTCTCCTTCTCTCAGTCGCCTCCCTTCTACACCCCTAACTACAGCAGTCACTGCTGCTACTCGACTTTCTTCTTCCATTCTTTATTCTTTTTTGTTTGTCAATAACTAAATTAAGATATATTATGTATCTTCTTTTGATCTCTAGATTTAGAGTAAGCTTTAACTATTCTTGATATTTATTTTTTTATTTTTTTGTCTGTAAACTTGTGTAAACCAATACTATCGGCAGCTACGATTTTTTTATCTGTAAATTTGTGTATTTTTTTTTGTTTGAGTCGTTTGACATAACTATTGGTTAACCAAAAACCACTGGGACAAACCGAAACCTGCTGGAACCATTTGGAAACCGAACCAATGGTTAATGGATTGGTTTGGTTTAGATTTTTAGAAACCGATAGTATTGGTTTCGATTTTGGTTTGGCTAGAAACCGAACCAAAATCGACCATGAACATCCCTACATGGCGCGGACGGCTTGGAATGGTGGGGCCAAGGTAATGGCGTGGACGGCTCGGCATGGTGGGTCCAAGGCAATGGCACAGACGGCTTGGCATAATGGGGCCAAGGCAAGGCGTGGTTTGGTGAGGCAAAGCATGTGGACGACTTGGCGTGGTGGGGCCAAGGCATGGTACGGATGGATTGGCATGGTGGGGCCAAGGCAATGACGCGGTTTGGTGAGGCAAAGCATGCGCGGACGGCTTGGCATGGTGATTTGTCTTCGCGGGCCCGGTTTCCTCTTTTCCTTACTTGACTCAAATAGGAAGTCCTTTTCTTATTCAAACTCCCAAGTACCACGCCTATAAAAGGGGGCCGGCCTCTCCTTTTATTTCACACCTTTATATTTTTTTTTATTCTGGTCGTGTGGTAACAGTAAAGCGGGCGATCGAATCCCAGGTATGTCTTCCAGCACTTCCTCTTTAACTTGTTTTTCTTGTGTTAGTGCAAACCCTAGATGTAGGCGTACCTTTTCATGAACTTGTAAAAATATTGTTTTTTTGTGTTGATATGAATCCTAGCCGTAAATATGCTTTGTGTGAACTTGTAGTAATATTTAGGCGTGAATACCGTAGTAATGTTGGCCATCTCAATTACTGTGCAAAGTAGGCATGCATGAGCTAGTAACTGTCATTCCCTTCCTGTGAAAACCTACCTCCTAGGGTTTCCTCTCTTTTCCTGGTGTGTCCGCGTGTATTGTTCCCATGGTGGGGCTCGCCTCCTCGTCCGGGCACAAATTTCCTGCTGCAGGGTACGCCTTGGCATGAGGTGGTGATGCAGGGTCTGTCAGTCCCCATTTCTTTGCTCATGCACATTATAACTTTGCAACAAATTGGTTTGCGTCCAGGATGGATCTCTTGTGTCTGATAAAATAATCTCCATGCACTTTCCGTAATAATTTCTCTTCGTATTGTTCCATTGTAGTTATTTCGAAGGTGAAAGTAGCGTGAGAGAATTTCGTTAGGATGTCATTTGAGAAAAGTTCTCCCGTACCGAAAGATGTTGGCAATTCCAAGCAAAACATAGACGATGAGTTCTTTACAACATCCGCCAAAATTAGGAAAAATCATCCCAAGTATGTGTTGATTCTTCTGACTGGTCCGGAAAGTGAAGGAGAGGCCCGGTCAGTTCGGCCTGGAGGTGTAATAAGGTTTTGTCTTTAGAGGAAAGAGTATTCTGCTTCTCCCATTGACTTTAAAATATGCGTGAGTCCGTTGCGTCCCTTTTAAAAATGGATGTGATTCATGATGAACCAGGAATGTGTAAAACCCAGTTTGACCAAGGCACAGATTATTGATGCTGTCGCGGCTTCCGCAGTGCTTCAAATTAAGAAAGATATTCCAGGCTTGGTTGCTTTTATTTCCAGATGGTGTCCGTACACTCACACGGCCATATGCAGGTGGGGTGAAATGACTATCTCTTTAGAGAGCGTGGCCGTCTTGCTGAACCCTCCCATAATAGGAAACCTCGATGTCAAGTTGTCTGCAGATGAAGAAGAAATGCGCGCCGCTCTGGTTGCAAAATCAAAAGGATTCATTCGGAAAGAAAAGGAGACGAGGTGCTTCTATGGATGGTGGGTGTCTCAATAGTTTCCTGATGAGTTGGAGCCAAATCAGAAAAATAGTACACTTCATGTCGCAGCGTTCTTGGCTCTTTGGTTATCCAGAGATATTTTCGATGACGGATCTGGTAAGAAGGAGATAAGATAGGAACTTATCAAGTTTGCCATAAAATTGGTAAAAGGTGTCGTTCTCCCTATTGGCGGCTTGTTTCTTGGTTCTCTGTACACACACTTGGATCTCTTGGTCGCAGACATGTGCACTTCAAATGGCTACATGAAAGTGGATTCTTATATTCATGCCGCCTTTCTCCAAGCGTGGCCGTGGGAGCACTTCGAAAGGTATTCTCCAAAACCGTTGTCCGTACTTCCCGAGTCTTGGGGTGGTTCTAGGATACTGCGCTGGTCGAATAGGCGCCCAAAGATCGGTTCGAACCTGGTTGGATTCCTTGACAACTCGCACACGGTCAATTTTCGTCCATGGGCTCCGGTGCATGCGTCCATAAATCAGATCAATACCTTTGCTCCTGTTCCGAGCATGTCTTTGTCTTCTGATAAAGAAGATATGAGTGTTGGAGAGATGGTGTTCATGCGAAGCTGCACGCCCGGTCATGTGTCGTCTTTCTTTCGAGGATCTTGCAAAGCAGTTTCTTACAATGTCGATAGGGCGTCTCGGCATATGGGTTTTGACTAAGGGGTCCCACTCGTTCGTCAGCCGGTTGTTCCAGAAGACTCGTTGCCAACTGTTCTCGATGCTAGTGTTCTTGTGTCGGGTAAAAGTCTCCCTTTTCCGATCGCGGAACGAAATCCATCTACAACCTCCAAATATAACATATTTTGGCAGGATGAGTTTCTCGCTATCCATGGATTCGTGAATGATGTGGTACAAAACCATCGCGGTTAGCCTTCTCATGCGGTTTTAGCGGAGCACCGACTGCTGAGGGATCCTTCTTCGACCAAGCGAAAATCCGTTAGACCGAACGCAGATAGTCCCCAAGTGAAGGAGCGAAGGTCTAAAATCCGTGCAGACGGTTCCCAGTCATATTCGACAGCCCTACCGACTTTCAGTTCGTCTAATATGCGGGCACGTATGCTTTTCCTCTTTATTTTAGTTGGATCGCGTATATCCTTGTTTCTTTTCTGAGTATCCGTCTTTGTATCTTTCCCAGGGTCTCAGCAGCGTGAACATCTTTACCAAACTTGCAAGTAGTCAGAAAATATCGTTTCTCGAGACGGAGGGTGGAGGTGCTGAGCCTATCCATGGTGATGGGGAACCCGAGAAGGATGAAAGTTCAGAGTCCAGTGATGGCGAGAGTAGTTCTTCCGACAGCAGTGCTGAATCTTCCTCTAGTCGGTCTGAAAGGGAATCAGTGAGTCTCCCGCATGTTTTTTCTTCTTTCCTCTCTTCCTTTCTCTTTGGAAAATATCTAATCCGTGATATCATAGGGGGGAGCCGTTTCTGAAGATGACCCTGAGACGGAGACTGGCAGAGATATAGCTTTGTCTCTAAATGTGACAGCCGCACCGGGAGACCTTGAAATGGATGTTGATCGAGATGAAAACGTCGTTGTGACTCAGAAAATGAAGAGTACTCCAGTGTCCGCAGGTGAAATTGTCGTTAGGAATCCCTTGTCGGTTGCTGATGCAGTCGCCGACGCCACTTTCAACCCTCCATATCTGGTTCCTCATTCGGATCATATGTTGATAGGGGGATTTAGCGAGCCATCCAAACACGCGGCGCTATACACCAGGATATGGGAAATCTACGGACATATCACCACGACCAAGAAAATTACTAGTCGATTTGCGTTGGTTAAGCGTGTGGAGGAAGCTTTGTCTTCGATTAACGACATGTGCAATGTGACTGGTAATACTGTTTCTGAGGATGTAGTCTCGAGCTGGAGGTTCCATCGTGACACGTGTGTAAACTTTGAGTTCAGTGTTCCTTGGTTCGTTGAAGGTTTCTCTGAGGTTGAAAAGTTGCTGGCCGAAACAGTCGAAGGTCTTTCTGCGGATATGGTGAAGAAGCAGGAAGCGGAAGTTGAAAAGTTTTCCAGGAAGATGAAGTTGAAGAGGGCGGCTCTCCAAAGCACGAAAGAGGCTTTTTCCAAGAAGAGCAAGCCATTGTTGAAAACTTTCCTTGAACGCATTTCTGTCTTCTGAACTTCTTATTTTAGTTTTTTTTTTTTTGAAAGGCAAATGAAACGCCTAGTTTTACGGTTTTGATTTCCTGGATTTTTGGTTTGACAGACAAATGTTACCTTGAGGGTTTTGGATTATTATTTAGAACGAACTGTTTTTAGAATAACGATGCTTTTTGGTTACGATTGCGAATGGTGCAAACATCTCAGGAAAGCCACTGAATCGTGAGCATTGCTTGTCCATAGAGAGCATGAGATGAAACATAACATGGTTATTGGTTTCATCATTCTAGTGAAAAACCTGAAGTAGTAAACCACGTATTTTTTCTAGGCAAGACTTACTCGGTTTTTGGAGCTTTTGGTGAAAAAGGAATCTCCCGGATGTAAGACCGAGTTTTCTGGGAAACATCGCCCATTCCTTGTCGTGTTGCCGATCTCTGGGTGGATCGTTTGCTTCTAACCCCTCCGAAGTCCCCGGTCGTCCCTTGCCGTGTCACGACTGGTAATCGAGCCGCCTAGTAGCTGAGTCGTCGATTCCTAAACGGATCGTTTGATTTTACTCTCCTAACGTCTGGGTCGAGGTATGAGATCGAGGATTGAAAATTGACACCGTGACCGAAAGATCAACCTCCCATTGTGGTCGCCAATTGTTTGAGGGTGAAAACGATTTCTGCTGATTTTGGTAATTTCGGGTGTGTGGGTGAGAAACGAGTTTAAACCCTAAACAATGTACTGCAAGGGAGTACTTTAGATTCAAGATATCAATCTGTACAAATCCGGCCTAAACCAAGAAATGGCCGTTCCAGACTTGCTTCAGTCACAAAGTGAAGGAGAAGGGTTGGTATTGGGGAGGGAAGCGAAGAGAGTATAGAGACCAGAATAGTTGATTCTGGAAGAGTAGTTGTTTCACGACTTGTATCAGAAAGTGGGAATTAACAGATGTTAAGCTAGCAAATATTTTCTGAGTGTTTTATCCTCCCGACCTGAAC
Organism: Papaver somniferum; assembly: GCF_003573695.1. Classification (NCBI taxonomy): domain Eukaryota; kingdom Viridiplantae; phylum Streptophyta; class Magnoliopsida; order Ranunculales; family Papaveraceae; genus Papaver; species Papaver somniferum. The sequence continues at coordinate 47,997,708 of NC_039359.1, read as the reverse complement.
TTGTTGTTCGGTGGAAATAGGTAAGACCTATTTATACAAGTCGAAGTGAAACGTACTCTGGTCTCGTAAGAAATGGAAAACAGATGAGTAAATGGGAGGAGGTGGTAACCGGTAACACCTGGAATGGATGTTCCATAAAAGAAAGCGTTTCACCATTACTCCCTGTATTTACTAACCGCCTCATCCTTATGACACTGTCTTACAACGGGCGTAGTGTACGACGCACGCTGTAAACCGCCAAACCAATACCCAATGAGCATCCCCCCAGTTTGTGATATGTGTTGATGTCTCGAGTGTTTTCGCGGAAATCATGTAGCATGTTTTTGTTCGGCAAGTTGAGCTTGGGAGACTTGCCGGCTCGGTGGTGATCTTCAACGGTCGAGATTTTGCATCTTTAGAGGAAGGGTAGCCGTTGATTATTGCAACCCTTCGTTTGGTAGCCAGTGGCATGAAAGCATGGCATGCACGGCTTTAATATGGCCTAGTTTGGGTGCGGCGAAAAGTTAGGGTTTTGGCTTTGTTTGGGCGCGACCAACTTAAGGCTTGGCGTCGGGCCAAAGGTTTCCATACGTTAGCTGGTAACCTTGGACGGCTAAGATCTGCATCTTATATGGAAAAGTGGTCGTTGATATTCGTAAGACTTTGTTTTTGTAACCACACAGGGAAGGCCGGCATGGTATGGCGCGGCAAGGTGGTTGGCATGCCATTGGCACATGTGGCATGGTTGGCATGCCTTGGCGCGGTTTGGGCGTGGCCAAAACAAAGGTTTTGGCGTTGGGCCAAAGGTTACCATGTGTTGGTTGGCGACCTTGGACGGCTAATATTTGCATCTTAGATGGAAGGATGACCGTTGATCGTTGCAAGCCTTTGTTTTGGTAACCACATAGGGAAGGCCGGCATGGTATGGCGCGGAAAGGTGGCTGGCATGTCATTGGCACATGTGGCATGGCCGGCATGCCTTGGCGCGGTTTGGGCGTGACAAAACTAGGGTTTTGGCGTTGGGCCAAAGGTTACCATGTGTTGGTTGGTGACCTTGAACGGCTGAGATTTGCATCTAAGATGGAAAGGTGGCCGTTGATTGTCGCACGCCTTCGCTTTGGCAGCCGTGAAGGGAAGGACGGCATGGCATGGCTTAGGCGCGACAAGGTGGATGGCGAGGCATGCCATTGGCACATGTGGCATGGTCGGCATACCTTGGCGTAGTTTAGGAGCGACCAAACTAGGGTTTTGGCGTTGGGCCAAAGGTTACCATGAGTTGGTTGGTGACCTTGGACGGCTGAGATTTGCATCTAAGATGGAAGGGTGGCCGTCGATTGTCGGACGCCTTCGTTTTGGCAGCCGTGAAGGGAAGGTCGGCATGGCATGGCTTAGGCGCGGCAAGTTGGATGGCGCGGCATGCCATTGGCACATGTGGCATGGTCGACATGCCTTGGCGTGGTATAGGCGCGGCCAAACTAGGGTTTTGGCGTTGGGCCAAAGGTTACCATGCGTTGGTTGGTGACCTTGGACAACTGAGATTTGCATCTAAGATGGAAGGGTGGCCGTTGATTGTTGCACGCCTTCGTTTTGGCAGCCCTGAAGGGAAGGCTGGCATGGAATGGCTTAGGCGCGACAAGGTGGATGGCGCGACATGCCATTGGCACATGTGGCATGGTCGGCCTGCCTTGGCGTAGTTTAGGCGCTTCCAAACTAGGGTTTTGGCGTTGGGCCAAAGGTTACCATGCGTTGTTTGGCGACCTTGGACGGCTAAGATTTGCATCTAAGATGGGAGGGTGGCCGTTGATCATGGCACGCCTTCGTTTTGGTAGCCGCATAAGGAAGGCCGACATGGTATGGCGCGACAAGGTGGTTGGAATGCCATTGGCACATGTGGCATGGCATGCCTTGGCGCGGTTTGGCGTGGCCAAAACTAGGTTTTGGGACAAAGGTTACCATGCGTTGCTTGGAGACCTTGGACGTCTAAGATTTGCATCTAAGATGGAAGGGTGGCCGTCGATCATCGCACGCCTTCGTTTTGGTAGCCGCATAGGGAAGGCCGGCATGGTATGGCGCAACAAGGTGGTTGGCATGCCATTGGCACATGTGGTGCAGCTGGCATGGTTGGCATGCCTTGGTGCGGAGGTGCGGCTGTCATGGCATGCCATTGGCGTAGTGGTGCGGCTGACATGGTTGGCATGCCTTGGCGCGGAGGTGTGGCTGGCATGGTTGGCATGGCATTGGCACATGTGGCAAGGGAAGGCCGGCATGGCATGGCTTAGGCGCGACAAGGTGGATGGCGCGACATGCCTTTGCGCGGTTTAAGCGCGGTCAAACTAGGGTTTTGGCGTTGGGTCAAAGGTTACCATGCGTTGGTTGACCTTGGACGGCTGAGATTTGTATCTAAGATTGAAGGGTGGCCGTCAATTGTCGCACGCCTTCGTTTTGGAAGCCGTGAAGGGAAGGCCGGCATGGCATGGCTTAGGCGCGACAAGGTGGATGGCGCGGCATGCCATTGACACATGTGGCATGGTCGGGATGCCTTGGCGGGATTTAGGCGAGGCCAAACTATGGTTTTGGCGTTGGGCCAAAGGTTACCATGCGTTGGTTGGTGACCTTGGACGGCTGATATTTGCATATAAGATGGAAGGGTGGCCGTTGATTGTCGCACGCCTTCCTTTCGGCAGCCGTGAATGGAAGGCCGGCATGGCATGGCTTAGGTGCGGCAAGGTGGATGGCGGCATGCCATTGGCACATGTGGCATGGGCGGCATGCCTTGACGTGGTTTAGGCACGACCACACTAGGGTTTTGGCGTTGGTCCAAAGGTTTCCATGCGTTGTTTGGCGACCTTGGACGGCTAAGATTTGCATCTAAGATGGCAGGGTGGTCATTGATCATCACACGCCTTCGTTTTGGTATCCGCATAGGGAAGGCCGGCATGGTATGGCGCGTCAAGATGGTTGGCATGCCATTAGCACATGTGGCATGGCATGCCTTGGTGCGGTTTGGCGTGGCCAACACTAGGGTTTGGGCCAAAGGTTACCATGCGTTGTTTGGCGACCTTGGACGCCTAAGATTTGCATCTAAGATAGAAGGGTGACCGTTGATCATCGCACGCCTTTGTTTTGGTAGGCGTATAGGGAAGGCCGGCATGGTATGGCGCAACAAGGTGGTTGGCATGCCATTGGCACATGTGGTGCGGCCGGCATGGTTGGCATGCCTTGGCGCGGAGGTTCGCCTGGCATGGCATGCCATTGGCGCAGTAGTGCGGCTGGCATGGCATGTCATTGGCGCAGTAGTGCGGCTGGCATGGCATGTCATTGGCGCGGAGGTGCGGCTGGCATGGTTGGCATGCCTTGGCGCGGAGATGTGGATGGCATGGTATGCTATTGGAAAAGTGGTGTGGCTGGCATGGTTGGCATGCCTTGGCGCGGTAGCATGAGAATTAGGGTTTGGCATAGATGATGTCAGTCAGTGTTAAGGGTTCTGCCGTGGAACATGACCCATGTAAAAAAAAGGGTACACCGGTAATTCTTACGTAGGCATGCTGATTGATTCAATAAATGTGCTAATGGTCATAGTGACATCATGTCAGATGTACAATTTTACGATTTTGACTCTAAGCTAAAAACCACCATCAACACTGATGTGATTGTAGATAGTGATAAAAGTGGTTCGATTCTCAGACTTGCGAAGGATAAAATATGGACTTAAATTCTAAAACAAAAATAGAAAACTCAAACAAAGATGATGTTGTTATCAATATTAAAAGAACACTGAGGCTAAGATTCCACTATTTTCCAAGTTCAAAGTGATTTAAATCCAATATTTATATTTATTCAATTTTTTCGTTTAATTTGATTCTAAGATTTTGCAACAAGTAGATTTTTAAAATAACAAGTGTAAATCAAAAGCACGGGATATCAAAAACCTAAGTCCAAGCATATACCATCAATGGAAATCACAATTGTTGAATAAAAATCATTAAAACAATTCTCAAACAAGGAAAATAATCATATAAATAATTGTAATAAATAAGATAAATAGAAAATACCACTCTTTATTGGAAAAATAGCTTCCTCTATCGCCTCAGCAATGGGGTTTAGCTCCTCATATCAAAAACAGGTTCAAAATATTTTTCCATTGCTCAAAAGGTGTTTTCAAAGGTGAAGAGATTCAAAGGGAGTAAAACAGTTCAATCGCAACGTTTATATGTGTTGCAGATCGACTGTTACAAGATAAACAGAAGGAATAAGACTGCTACAGTAACGATAGAAGCGAAGTGCTGTAGAACAACGACAGTGTTCTGCGACAGTGGGGCGTGGGTTGATGTTCTTCGTGTTCTTCAGCAGCACCAGCAGAATAGCTTTCCTGCAACTCGTGATATTTGTCTCCTCTGGTTCTCTAAACTACCCCAAACTGTTCGTAATCCTCTCTGCCTCGAAACCAACCTATTTATACCTCACAGGCTCCCCAATATCTCGAGAAAGTCTTGGGTTATCTTCATTATTCTTTCTCGATAAGTCACGAGAATATCTCTCTTTAACCTCCTATGCATGCGTCTTCTAAGTTAAATCTACGTACCAGAATCTCTTAAGGATGTTATGGAATCGAGCAGATACCAATCTTCCCTTATCTTCGACCAGTTGTTAACTTATTTTCAACCAAAATCCCGTGATACTCTCCAACCTTTGTTTCCTATTAAACGAAGATTAATCCCCGAGTTTTCGAATCTTGCCAACATACAATCCCTGTTTAACTAAAACAGGGTGTTTCCAATCCAGTTCAGGCAGAAAATCCAATCAAATATCCATCTACTACCGAATCAGAAAGTCTGTGATATTCCACACCTCTGTTTCTTGCTCCCGGATTATCTAGCCAAATTTGATCGATGAAAACAGACATATCAGGCCTGTTATGCTCCAATGGGTCCAGCCCATAATAAACATGCGGTTGAATCTCCCTAGAGTGCCGAGAAAACCAAATCCAAGCTTTGTCTCGCTGCTGCCATGTTTCCCGCCAAAATCTTCATTTGAATCATGAAGAAGAAGAGGCGCCCTCTATCCAGAGTAGGGGTGCCTTTAGCAGCTGTCCAGGGGGTGCTCTGAGGGTGCCCCTTAGGAATTCGGGTACCCCTTATCCATAGTGAGAGTCCGAATAGCTAGTGTCCTCCGGGTGCGCTTTTCGACAACTTTTCGAGCCGATTTTTCCAAAAATGTTTATTGGACAAAAATACCTACACATACATAAAACACCATAATAAGTACAAAAATGAGCACTATCAATATATAGAATCGAGACAAATTAGACACGAAAATGTGTCTATCAAATACCCCCATACCTATTATTTTCTAGTCCTCGAGCAAAGATAAAATTGAAAAATAAAATCCTAACTCACTGACGCAGGCATCGTCGATTGCATTTAGCGTATGCAATAAGCCTTTAAACCCCTAGGTGGCCCTAGTGGCCGAGTTATAGTCTCGGGAGGGCTTACCAGAGGTATACCCACAAAACCTTTATACTCCAGACCCTAGCTATCTACGCAGAACCTTGGAAAGCACTAAAGAATCTCCTTGGTTGGCATACTTATTGAATACAGGAAGAAATACCCTGATGCGAAATTCCAATTGCTGTACACGAGTTTGCACTCAAGCATACTAAAATTCATATAAAGTGACAGATCTCTACTCAGATAGTTGCACTATGGACATCAATATTCGGAGTCAAACCAATAACATGGATAGATTAAGAGATGGACATAAAAAAACGTAGATGGTTTTGATGTTTACTAAGTGAACGACGTTTCCCATATCTGTCTGAAGGCCTCCGCTAAAATGAACCCATCCTAATGGATTGAGATACTAGTCTGAATAATATCAACACAACTGGCATATACAAGGGAACCAGTGATTGATAATCCTAACTTTAGGTCAACACAGCTGGCATATACAAGGGTACCAGTGGTCGACTTTATTGAATTTATTCCTTTTGGTCAAATGGTCTGGTCTCAATATATATATATATATTTTATTTTATTTTCATGGTATCTCAATCACTCTAATTCACCCTAGCATTGGTAACAACTTGAATCGTGATCCCCACCTAATCACTTAGAGTAACATAGTTTAAAAACAAAATAAAATAAAAATAGAAGTGAAAAGGACTCAACGAGATATGGTGAAACTATCATGTTATTTCTAACACCTGAGCTCCGTGCTTTTATGAATAGACTCTTCTAGATGTTTCCATCTAATCAGATTGGTTCCTCAACTCCTACAACCAAAATGCTTCCATCCACTTAGGTTGATTAGTGCTATCCTTAATATGCATAAATTTCTAGGCTCTGGAGTTTATTTAAAACAAAAAGTTTCTACCCCACCCCCAAACTTAAATCTAACATTGTCCTCAATGTTTCGAATGAAAGAACAGTACCAAAAATATAAGTAACATGAGGAAATAGTAAAGAGAGAGTTCGGAAAGATAGTACCTGGGTGAAGTGAAACCAAAAACTGACAAAAATATTATACAACATACAAATCGCCTCGATGGTCAATCAAGGGTAAACAGGGTCCTCCAGAGGGACCTCCTCAACATCACCTGTAGGAATAGGCTCTAAAAAGGGCTTCAATCTCTGACAGTTAACCTTTGAAGAACTAGAACCATCTGATGTCTCAATCTCAATAGCGCCATGAGGAAAAACAGTACGGGCCACAAAAGGACCGGTCCACCGAGAGCGCAGTTTCCCGGGGAATAGATGCAAACGAGTGTCATACAGAAGAACTTTTTGACCTGGAGAAAATGACTTCCGTAAAATATTCTTATCATGCAAAAGTTTCATTTTGTTCTTATACTCCTTAGCACTATCGTATGCATCTCTACGAATCTCGTCCAACTCATTGAGCTGGAGCTTTCTGTGAGCTCCTGCCTTGTCAAGTGAAAAATTTAACTGCTTAATAGACCAATAGGCTCTATGCTCTAACTCAACAGGAAAGTGACATGCCTTGCCAAATACTAAATGATAGACGCATTTCTGTCTATTTTCATCTCTATTGTGTATATTGTTAGTACCCATTTTTGTACTTATTTCGGTATTTTATCTCTTTGTAGGTATTTTGGAGAAATAAGCTTTTGCGGCGAAATTGGCTCGAAAAGTTGTTAAAGGCACATGGGAGGACATTTGCTATTCGGACTCTCGCTTTGGATAAGGGGTAACCCATTTTTAGGCATGTGCTAAAGGGACACCGGAACTGGATAGGGGGACACCTTTCTTCTTCACGTTTAAAACGGTTTTTGACGGGAAAAGAGACTTCACGTCTGCAGATTTTGGACGTGAAGCTTTGGGCAGTTTTAAAGTGATTCAACGCTGGAAATCGATTGGGCTGGACTTGATAGAGCAAAACAGGTTTAATACATGCGTTTGGATCGATCGAATTGGGCTGGAATTGCCGGGAAAAGGAAACAGAGTAAAAAAGGAAACACGGTCCCTGTCGAGTTTGTTTTTGGATATTCAGAGAGATTAAAGGAAATAAATTCGTTCCAAAGATACATATTCTATCTAAGGAGGAGTTTGATATAATTTGGAGAGCTCAGAAACGCGTGAAACGAATTAGGGAAGAGATTATTGCCGTGACTGCCAAGGAAGGAAAGAAGAGATTTCGAAGCGATTTGGGAGAGATTTAATCGTCCTTTGATGTATAAATAGGTTTCTTAGGGTCCCAAGAAGGGGGACGAAGAGTTTGGAGTAGTTTAGAGCACTACAGAGCTGAGAAGATCGAGTAGCAGGAAGTTACGTGTTTTTGCTACTGCTGAAGAACAAACGTTGCAAGGAAGAACAACGTCTCAAATTCGCAACATCACTTCTCTGTAACAGCTGAACTGTCTGTCACCTTTTCTTTCACTGTAACAATTGAACAGCGCCTTTGCAACAGTTATTTCTGTTGCAATTTTTCTGTTTTATTGCTTCACCTCTTGTAAACACTTTTTGAGCTATAAACATATATTTTGAACAAGTGATTAATATGAGGAGTTAAACCCCTTAGCCGAGGCAACGAAGGAAGCCATTGTTCCATTAAAAGTGGTAAATTCTATTTAATTATTTATTGCAACTATTTTACATGATTATTTGCATAGAGTGGTTATAGAAAATTGATTTTTATTGAGTAGTTGTGAATCGTTTTGATGGAGCATGCTTGGTTCTAAAACTTTTGATGTTTCATGCTTTGTGATTACAACTATTACTTCAAAAATCTATTAGAGGAAAAATATTAGATCACTTTAAAAGAAAGGATTGCATGAATATTGATTAGAATTTATCACTTAATTGGTTAATGGTGGAATCCAGGGTCTCGGTATTTTCTTATTATCTTTGAAACAACTTTATTTAATTTTCGAAAACCCTTCACAAGTTCGAGTTGAACAAATCTTATTACCACTTTTTCTACAACAATTAAAATCTCATCAATTTTTGGCGCCGCCGACGCGGATTTGCTTTTAGGGTTTTTATACTTCGTTTTTTTTTTGTTTTTGTTTTTTTTTACGTTTTTGGGTATTTGTCTTTTGTCTACAGGTTTTGGATCATAAAGCGAATTGAGCCAAGGAGTTTGGTGATTTCGTAAAGACTGGAACTTAAAGCATAAAGACTTGGAGCAAAAGATTAAAGCGAAAAGAACGGAAAAGAAGACAATTTATTTTTAGATATTTTTTTTTTTTTTTTAGGGTTTGTTTATTTTTCTTTATTAAAAAAAAAGAGAGAGAAATGTATTAGGGTTCGCTATTTTTGTAACTTTTTCTTTTCTTTTTGGACACTTGAACATTGGACTTTGGACATTATTATTTTTAAACCCTAAGGAAGGGTTGGTTTAAATACAAACTGTGTGTAGGGAAGGACGGTGATTACGATATCACCTCGGCCCCTCGGGTTCGTACATAACATAGGAGTTGTGGCCCGAGTCGACTTCAGCGGTTCTTCGCCCGTCTGGTACGGGAGGTAAGTTTTTCGAAACACCCGCGAATCCCCTGTCAGTGGGTTTACTGTATTCCTTAAGGTGAATATATGCTGAGGACTTGAATACGGTTGCTTTTAATTCCTAGTAAAGGGCAAGGACTGGCCATACAAGATAAGGGTTCGGATTTCATCACAGTTTTCTTCTTGCCCGCCTTAGGAACACGAAACCAAACGCGAACCTAAGCCTAAAATTTTGACTAGAACGAGACCTATAGGGTAACGAGCTTAATAGGAAAGTCGTTCGAAGAATATTGGTTACTCTTTTGAGCATACTTCGAAGTTCTTGAAGGTTTCTGTGAGTTGAATGCGTGACTGCGCCGCCTTGTAACCGGTGAGGCCTTGGGTATCAAAGCTCCACTAAGCTTCCCTCGCCTCGATTCAACTTACTTTGACTCGGATTGATTCCAGAGGGGTTTGCTCAGATTGTAACGAGTTCCTTTTCGAAAGAATAGAAGCTGGTCTAGAAACAATCTAAGTGGAGCCATCATGCTTTTTGTTTGCTAGAAATTTAGGTTTGATTTGGTTGAGTCAGCCTTGTTTTTTGTTTGCATAGAATTCCCTACCTTATTCTGTTGCATGCCTGAACGTAAAAGAGACGCCCTAGGTAGATTTGTGAAAGAGAAACCTAGTAGTTCTAAGCGTCTTGATTAACTCAATTTAGAAAGTCTGATTCGTGAAGATTCCGTTTTTGAACGTCCGTTTGAGGAAAGAATCCCTGATAGTCCAATAGCGCCAGAAATGGCAACTTTGAAAGCCTTGTTGAATCCTACTAGGACTACTCGTCCCTCGTGTATCAGGTTACCTGAAACTGAAGCAAATTATGAACTTAAGCCTGGAACCTTACAGTTGCTCCCAATCTTTTTAGGAAAAGAAAATGAAAACCCCTATTTCCATGTTAGGGACTTTGAGGAAATTTGTAGTACCCTGAAAATTAGAAACCTTGATGATGATGCTTTAAAACTCAGGTTATTCCCCTTTTCCTTAAAAGATAAAGCCAAGTCGTGGCTGTATAGTTTGGCTTCCGAATCAATTGAAACCTATGAACAACTTACATCTGCCTTTTTGAACAAGTTTTTCCCTAGGCACAAAACCTCACCTATTAGGACGCAAATCTGCACGTTTACACAACAGGAGGGAGAATCTTTGTATGGGTATTTGGAAAGGTTCAATGATTTATTAGCCCAATGCCCTCATCATGGTTTAGAAAAGGTTAGGTTAGTTCAGATCCTTTATGAGGGTTTAGATTATCCCACCACAACTACAGTAGAGTCCATGTGTACAGGTGGGTTTGAAAACCAAACAGTTGATGATGCGATGACATATTTGCATGAAATCGCCGAAAAGACCCAACAGTGGGAAAGCAATAGGGTACCCCAGAAAACAATTCTTCTAGGCAGAGGAAACGTTAATAGGGTAGAAGGAAGCTTTGAATCAGATGCCAAAATTGCTGCTATAGCGAAAAGGTTAGAAGCTTTAGAAGTGGGTCACACTAGTGGTAGATTGGAGCCTTTTTGGGAAGGCCAGAATAATGAATAGCAAGCCAATGCTCTCTATAATAACACTAGGTATGATAACCGTCAGAAGTTTGACCCATATTCAGAAACCTATAATCCTGGTTGGAGAAACCATCCGAACCTTTCATGGTCTAAGGGCCAGAGTCAAGGTCAGTTTAGTAATTCTAATGCTCCCCCAGGTTTTGGTTACACTAAGAATTCATCAGGCCCAGAAAACAAAATGACTAGATTAGAGGAATCTATTAAGATGTTAGCAAAAACTCAGGATATGTTAGCATAGATCCAAATTAGTTTTCAACAGGAAACCAAGCAGAACTTTCAAACTAATGCTCAGAGCCTTGCTAAGCTAGAACTTCAAGTCGGCCAAATAGCTAAGACCTTAAGTGAGAGAGATAACGGAAGGCTCCCTAGTCAGACTACCCCCAACCTTAGAGGAGTTCATGAAGTAGGTGCAAAACCATCGAATCAATTGAATGCTATTAGAACCCTTAGGAGTGGTAGAGTAGTAGACAATCAGGTAACCATGCTCGATAGTGAACATACTATAGTTCACCCCTCAGGACCACTAACTGAGGGGACTGATAAAATTTACGATGATGCCAATTCGGTTCCTGAGAGGTCTGATTTTGTGCCTAGAGCCCCATTTCCCTAGCTATTAGCATCAACAAAGAAGGAATCGAACTTTAATGACATATTGGAGGTTTTTAAGCAAGTTACCATAAACCTTCCTTTATTAGATGCAATTAGGCAAATTCTTGCTTATGCCAAGTTCCTTAAGGATATGTGTACGCGAAAGCGAAAACTTAGCGTCCATAAGAAATCCTTTTTAGCTAGTCATGTAAGTTCAATCATTCAAAACACTACCACTCCAAAGTACAAAGACACAGGTTCCCCAATCATTGCTTGTACAATAGGTAAACTCCGGGTAGAAAAAGCTTTACTTGACTTAGGAGCCAGTGTGAACTTACTGCCGTACCATGTGTACTTACAGCTAGGACTTGGTGAAATGAAACCTACTCAGATAACACTGCAGTTAGCTGATAGGTCTGTCAAAATTCCTCGAGGTGTTATCGAGGATGTTCTTATTGAGGTCGAAAAGTTTATTTATCCAGTAGATTTCGTGGTCCTAGATACCCAACCTGTCCCTGACCCAGAGAACCAGATACCTGTGATTTTAGGTCGCCCATTCTTAGCTACATCTAATGCGATCATAAACTGTCGAAATGGTGTGATGAATTTATCCTTTGGTAATATGACTATCGAAATGAACATCTTTAATGTCAGTAAGCTACCTTATGAGCTAGATGACACATGTGTTAATGAGGTGAATATGATAGAATCCTTAGTTCAGGAGTCATTACCAAACATCTTGTCTGAAGACCCATTAGAGAGTTATCTATCCCATTTTGGTTTAGATTTTGACGATGATAGTACCATTGAACAAGTGAATGCTCTATTATATTCTACCCCTGTGTTAGACACTGATAGATGGAAAGCTAGGTTCGAACCATTACCAGCTTCTGAGACTACCTAAGTTCCTTCCTTAGAAGAGCCCCCTAAGTTGGACCTCAAACCACTACCAGATAACCTGAAGTATGTGTTCTTAGGCCCATCTGAGACTTTACCTGTGATTATTGCTGCCGACTTGGATAGTGATCAGGAAAGTAGGTTAGTAAAAGTACTTCAAGATAATAAGGAAGCTTTAGGGTGGTCTATAAAAGACATTAAGGGTATTAGTCCTACCGTTTGTATGCATCAGATTCATTTAGAGGAAGACTCCAAACCTTATAGGGAGATGCAACGTCGACTGAACCCTAACATGAAAGAAGTAGTTCGAAAAGAGGTGCTTAAGTTGTTAGATGCGGGTATTATCTACCCAATTTCAGACAGTAAGTGGGTCAGCCCCGTTCAGGTTGTTCCCAAGAAATCAGGTATCACTGTAGTCCAGAATGAGGATAATGAGTTAATCCCAACCCGAGTGACCACGGGATGGTGTGTCTGTATCGACTATAGGAAATTGAACAAGGTCACAAGGAAGGATCACTTTCCCCTTCCTTTTATCGACCAAATGCTAGAGAGATTAGCTGGATATAGTTTCTATTGCTTTTTAGATGGCTTTTTCGGATATAATCAGATCGTTATTGCCCCAGAAGACCAAGAGAAAACCACTTTTACCTGTCCCTTTGGTACATTCGCGTATAGACGCATGCCTTTCGGGCTGTGTAATGCCCCTGCGACTTTTCAGCATTGTATGATGAGCATATTTTCTGATATGGTAGAACGGTTTTTAGAGGACTTTATGGATGATTTTTCAGTGTTTGGTTCATCTTTTGATGAGTGCTTGCATCATTTGACATTAGTGTTGACTAGGTGTAAGGAAAAGAATTTAGTTCTTAATTGGGAAAAATGTCATTTCATGGTTAAATCAGGAATTGTTTTAGGGCACATCATTTCTTCAAAGGGTATAGAGGTAGACAAAGCCAAACTTGACCTTATTAAGACTTTACAGGTTCAAAAAACCGTAAAAGACATTAGGTCATTCCTAGGGCATGCAGGTTTTTACCGTCGATTCATTAAGGATTTTAGCTTGATTTCTAAACCTCTTTGCAGTTTCCTTGCAAAAGATGTTAAGTTTGTCTTTGATGATGCTTGTTTAGAGGCTTTTGAGAATCTTAAAAATTTACTCACTACCGCTCCCATAGTCCAGGCACCCAACTGGAACCTACCCTTTGAGATTATGTGTGATGCTTCAGATTATGCTATAGGCGTGGTGTTAGGTCAACGAGTAGACAAATTACTTCATGTGATTTACTATGCTAGCAAAACTCTGAATGATGCCAAAATGAACTACACAACTACCGAGAAGGAACTGCTAGCCATCGTGTTTGCCTTGGATAAGTTTAGATCCTACCTATTAGGTTCTAAGATCGTAATCTATACCGATCATGCTGCTTTGAAATACCTTTTGTCTAAGAAGGACACCAAACCTAGATTGATTAGGTGGATCCTATTGTTACAAGAATTTTCTCCAGACATTAGAGACAAAAAGGGTGCTGAAAATGTAGTAGCAGACCACTTATCCAGGTTAGTTGTTAGTTCCCCTAGTGATGCCCTTCCTATAAGGGATAGCTTTCCTGACGAACAATTTTTCTCTGTTTCCCAATCACCTTGGTATGCAAATATAGTGAATTATCTTGTTACTGGCCGTACCCCTCAACATTGGGGTAAACAAGATCGTTCTAGGTTTTTAGCCGAGGTTAAGCATTTCTTTTGGGACGATCCTTATTTGTTTAAGTGTTGTCTCGACCAGATTATTAGGAGATGTGTACCTGAGAGTGACCAGTCCAGTATTCTCTCCTTTTGTCAGGAACATGCTTGTGGAGGTCATTTTAGAGCTAAGAAGACAGCTGCTAAGATATTGCAGTGTGGATTTTACTGTCCTTCACTATTTAAAGACTCCCATAGTCACTGTGTTTCTTGTGATCGTTGCCAGAGGTTAGGAACCATTTCCCGTAGAAATATGATGCCTTTGAACCCTATTTTAGTGATTGAGGTCTTTGATGTGTGGGGCATTGATTTTATGGGTCCATTTCCTAATTCTTTAGGTTATCTTTACATACTTGTCGCTGTAGACTATGTGTCTAAGTGGGTTGAGGCGGTTCCATGTAAAACAAATGATCATAGGGTCGTAATTAAGTTTTTGAAAGAGAATATACTTACACGTTTTGGTACACCGCGAGCTATAATTAGTGATGGAGGTTCACACTTTTGTAATAGACCGTTTGCTCTGTTAATGAAACAATATGGTATTACCCACAAAGTAGCTACCCCGTATCACCCACAGACTAGTGGCCAGGTAGAGGTTTCCAATAGGGAAATTAAGCGTATTTTAGAGAAAACAGTTAATCCTAATAGGAAAGACTGGTCGTCGAGGCTTACTGATGCCTTATGGGCTTACCGTACCGCGTTTAAGACACCCATTGGAATGTCACCCTACCGTTTAGTGATGATATTTTAATTGTTGTAGAAAAAGTGGTAATAAGATTCGTTCAACTCGAACTTGTGAAGGGTTTTCGAAAATTAAATAAAGTTGTTTCAAAGATAATAAGAAAATACCGAGACCCTGGATTCCACCATTAACCAATTAAGTGATAAATTCTAATCAATATTCATGCAATTCTTTCTTTTAAAGTGATCTAATATTTTGCCTCTAATAAATTTTTAAAGTAATAGTTGTAATCACAAAGCATGAAACATCAAAAGTTTTAGAACCAAGCATGCTCCATCAAAACGATTCACAACTACTCAATAAAAATCAATTTTCTATAACCACTCTATGCAAATAATCATTTAAAATAGTTGCAATAAATAATTAAATAGAATTTACCACTTTTAATGGAACAATGGCTTCCTCCGTTGCCTCGGCTAAGGGGTTTAACTCCTCATATTAATCACTTGCTCAAAATATATGTTTATAGCTCAAAAAGTGTTTACAAGAGGTGAAGCAATAAAACAGAAAAATTGCAACAGAAATAACTGTTGCAAAGGCGCTGTTCAATTGTTACAGTGAAAGAAAAGGTGACAGACAGTTCAGCTGTTACAGAGAAGTGATGTTGCGAATTTGAGACGATGTTCTTCCTTGCAACGTTTGTTCTTCAGCAGCAGCAGAAACACGTAACTTCCTGCAACTCGATCTTCTCAGCTCTGTAGTGCTCTAAACTACTCCAAACTCTTCGTCCCCCTTCTTGGGACCCTAAGAGCAACTGCAATGGACGAGTAAACCCAAATTTTTACTCGAGTGGGCTGGCATAGTGGGACGGACCATCGATCAAAATTTGATCAAAGAGTAAAATCCAGACCAAATTTGGTCGGCGATCAAGACCAAATCCAAATATAGTCGGGCGTTAATATAATCTCCGCTACACATCAGGCGTTGATATAATCTCCGCCATTCATCGCGCGTTGGTATGGTTAACGTCCAACGAACAGGCGTGCATATAAACTTCGCCTGAATGGGGCGTTGGTAAAGATAACGCCCGATGGGGCGTTCATATACTTAACGCCCCACTCCATTTTCAAACTTTAAAACTTTTGAAACTAGCATGGGGCGGGCTTTATACCTCCGCCCCATTATTATTATTATTATTATTTTGTTTTGTTTTTTGAAGCGTATACTATACCAACGCCCCACGTCGGGCGTTATCTTTACCAACGCCTGATCCCAGGCGTAATCTTTATCAACGCGCGACCAAATTTATTCTACAACCGCTACGCCACACGACGGACTAAACCCAAATTTGATCTTTTTTTTTAGTCTTTGGGTCTTTGGTTATACTCGCACCACTGTGGACGCTCTAATAAACCTATTTATACATCAAAGGACGATTAAATCTCTCCTAAATCGCTTCGAAATCTCTTCCTTCCTTCCTTGGCAGTCACGGCAATAATCTCTTCCCTAATTCGTTTCACGCGTTTCTGAGCTCTCCCAATTATATCAAACTCCTCCTTAGATAGAATATGTATCTTTGGAACGAATTTCTTGCCTTTAATCTCTCTGAATGTCCAAAAACAAACTCGACAGGGACCGTGTTTCCTTTTTTACTCTGTTTCCTTTTTCCGGCAATTCCAGCCCAATTCGATCGATCCAAACGCATGTATTAAACCTGTTTTGCTCTATCAAGTCCAGTCCAATCGATTTCCAGCGTTGAATCACTTTAAAACTGCCCAAAGCTTCACGTACAAAATCTGCAGACGTGAAGTCTCTTTTCCCGTCAAAAACCGTTTTAAACGTGAAGAAGAAAGGTGTCCCCCTATCCAGTTCCGGTGTCCCTTTAGCACATGCCTAAAAATGGGTTACCCATTATCCAAAGCGAGAGTCCGAATAGAAAATGTCCTCACATGTGCCTTTAACAACTTTTCGAGCCAATTTCGCCGCAAAAGCTTATTTCTCCAAAAACACCTACAAAGAGATAAAATACCGAAATAAGTACAAAAATGGGTACTAACAATATACACAATAGATCAAGAAGATGGATATAGAAAAACATAGATGGTTTTGATGTTTACTAAGTGAACGGCGTTTCCCATATCTGTCTGAAGGCCTCCGCCAAAATGAATCTATCCTAATGGATTGAGATATTAGTCTGACTAATATCAACACACTGGCATATACAAGGGAACCAGTGGTCGATAACCTAACTCTAGGTCAACATAACTGGCATATACAAGGGTACCAGTGGTCGACTTTATTGAATTTATTCCTTTTGGTCAAATGGTCTGGTCTCAATTTTTTATTTATTTATTTTTTCTTTTTTTTCATGGTATCTCAATCACTCTAATTCACCCTAGCATTGGTATCAACTTGAATCGTGATCCCCACCTAATCACTTAGAGTAACATAGTTTAAAAACAAAATAAAATAAAAATAGAAGTGAAAAGGACTCAACGAGATATGGTGAAACTATCATGTTATTTCTAACACCTGAGCTCCGTGCTTTTATGAATAGACTCTTCTAGATGTTTCCATCTAATCAGATTGGTTCCTCAACTCCTACAACCAAAATGCTTCCATCCACTTAGGTTGATTAGTGCTATCCTTAATATGCATAAATTTCTAGGCTCTGGAGTTTATTTAAAACAAAAAGTTTCTACCCCACCCCCAAACTTAAATCTAACATTGTCCTCAATGTTTCGAATGAAAGAACAGTACCAAAAATATAAGTAACATGAGGAAATAGTAAAGAGAGAGTTCGGAAAGATAGTACCTGGGTGAAGTGAAACCAAAAACTGACAAAAATATTATACAACATACAAATCGCCTCGATGGTCAATCAAGGGTAAACAGGGTCCTCCAGAGGGACCTCCTCAACATCACCTGTAGGAATAGGCTCTAAAAAGGGATTCAATCTCTGACCGTTAACCTTTGAAGAACTAGTACCATCTGATGTCTCAATCTCAATAGCGCCATGAGGAAAAACAGTAGGGGCCACAAAAGGACCGGTCCACCGAGAGCGCAGTTTCCCGGGGAATAGATGCAAACGAGTGTCATACAGAAGAACTTTTTGACCTGGAGAAAATGACTTTCGTAAAATATTCTTATCATGCACAAGTTTCATTTTGTTCTTATACTCCTTAGCACTATCGTATGCATCTCTACGAATCTCATCCAACTCATTGAGCTGGAGCTTTCTATGAACTCCTGCCTTGTAAAGTGAAAAGTTTAAGCTCTTAACAGCCCAATAGGCTCTATGCTCTAACTCGACAGGTAGGTGACATGCCTTGCCAAATACTAGACGATAAGGGGACATTCCAATGGGTGTCTTAAACGCAGTACGGTAATCCCATAAGGCATTAGTAAGCCTCGACGACCAGTCTTTCCTATTGGGATTAACTGTTTTTTCTAATATACGCTTAATTTCCCTATTGGATACCTCTACCTGACCACTAGTTTGAGGGTGATATGGGGTAGCTACTTTATGGGTAATACCATATTGTTTCATTAAAAGAGCAAACAGTCTATTACAAAAGTGTGAACCTCCATCACTAATAATGGCTCGCGGTGTACCAAAACGTGTAAGTATATTCTCTTTCAAAAACTTAATTACGACCCTATGGTCATTTGTTTTACACGGAACCGCCTCAACCCACTTAGACACATAGTCTACAGCGACAAGTATGTCAAGATAACCTAAAGAATTAGGAAATGGACCCATAAAATCAATTCCCCACACATCAAAGACCTCAATCACTAAGATTGGGTTCAAAGGCATCATATTTCTACGGGAAATGGTTCCTAACCTCTGGCAACGATCACAAGAAACACAATGACTATGGGAGTCTTTAAACAGTGAAGGCCAGTAAAATCCACACTGCAATATCTTAGCAGCAGTCTTCTTAGCACTAAAATGACCCCCACAAGCATGTTCATGACAAAAGGAGAGAATACTGGATTTTTCACTCTCAGGTACACATCTCCTAATAATCTGGTCGGGACAATACTTAAACAAATAAGGATCGTCCCAAAAGAAATGCTTAACCTCGGCTAAAAACCTAGAACGATCTTGTTTACCCCAATGTTGAGGGGTACGGCCAGTAACAAGATAATTCACTATATTTGCATACCAAGGTGATTGGGAAATAGAGAACAATTGTTCATCAGGAAAGCTATCCCTTATATGAAGGGCATCACTAGGGGAACTAACAACTAACCTGGATAAGTGGTCTGCTACTACATTTTCAGCACCCTTTTTGTCTCTAATGTCTGGAGAAAATTATTATAACAATAGGATCCACCTAATCAGTCTAGGTTTGGTGTCCTTCTGAGACAAAAGGTATTTCAAAGCAGCATGATCAGTATATATTACGATCTTAGAACCTAAAAGGTAGGATATAAACTTATCCAAGGAAAACATGATGGCTAACAGTTCCTTCTTGGTAGTTGTATAGTTCAATTGGGCATCATTCAGAGTTTTGCTAGCATAGTAAATCACATGAAGTAATTTGTCTACTCGTTGACCTAACACAACGCCTATAGCATAATCTGAAGCATCACACATAATCTCAAAGGGTAGGTTCCAGTTGGGTGTCTGGACTATGGGAGCGGTAGTGAGTAAATTTTTAAGATTCTCAAAAGCCTCTAAACAAGCATCATCAAAGACAAACTTAACATCTTTTGCAAGGAAACTGCAAAGAGGTTTAGAAATCAAGCTAAAATCCTTAATGAATCGACGGTAAAAACCTGCATGCCCTAGGAATGACCTAATGTCTTTTACGGTTTTTGGGACCTGTAAAGTCTTAATAAGGTCAACTTTGGCTTTGTCTACCTCTATACCCTTTGAAGAAATGATGTGCCCTAAAACAATTCCTGATTTAACCATGAAATGGCATTTTTCCCAATTAAGCACTAAATTCTTTTCCTTACACCTAGTCAACACTAATGTCAAATGATGCAAGCACTCATCAAAAGATGAACCAAACACTGAAAAATCATCCATAAAGACCTCTAAAAACCGTTCTACCATATCAGAAAATATGTTCATCATACAAAGCTGAAAAGTCGCAGGGGCATTACACAGCCCGAAAGGCATGCGTCTATACGCGAAAGTACCAAAGGGACAGGTAAAAGTGGTTTTCTCTTGGTCTTTTAGGGAAACAACGATCTGATTATATCCAGAAAAGCCATCTAAAAAGCAATATAAACTATATCCAGCTAATCTCTCTAGCATTTGGTCGATAAAAGGAAGGGGAAAGTGATCCTTCCTTGTGACCTTGTTCAATTTCCTATAGTCGATACAGACACGCCATCCCGTGGTCACTCGGGTTGGGATTAACTCATTATCCTCATTCTGGACTACAGTGATACCTGATTTCTTGGGAACAACCTGAACGGGGCTGACCCACTTACTGTCTGAAATTGGGTAGATAATACCCGCATCTAACAACTTAAGCACCTCTTTTCGAACTACTTCTTTCATGTTAGGGTTCAGTCGACGTTGCATCTCCCTGGACGGTTTGGAGTCTTCCTATAAATGAATCTGATGCATACAAACGGTAGGACTAATACCCTTAATGTCTTTTATAGACCACCCTAAAGCTTCTTTATTCTCTTGAAGTACTTTTACTAGCCTACTTTCCTGATCACTATCCAAGTCGGCACCAATAAGCACAGGTAAAGTCTCAGATGGGCCTAAGAACACATACTTCAGGTTATCTGGTAGTGGTTTGAGGTCCAACTTAGGGGGCTCCTCTAAGGAAGGAACTAAGGTAGTCTCAGAAGCTGGTAATGGTTCGAACCTAGCTTTCCATCTATCAATGTCTAACACATGGGTAGAATCTAATAGAGCATTCACTTGTTCAATGGCACTATCATCGTCGAAATATAAACCAAAATGAGATAGACAACTCTCTAGTGGGTCTTCGGACAAGATGTTTGGTAATGACTCCTGAACTAAGGATTCTATCATATTCACTTCTTCAACACATGTGTCATCTAGCTCATAAGGTAGCTTACTGACATTAAAAATGTTCATTTCGATAGTCATATTACCAAAAGATAAATTCATCACACAATTTCGACAGTTTATGATCGCATTAGACGTAGCTAAGAATGGGCGACCTAAAATCACAGGTATCTGGTTCTCTGGGTCAGGGACAAGTTGGGTATCTAGGACCACGAAATCCACTGGATAAATAAACTTGTCGACCTCAATAAGAACATCCTCGATAACTCCTCGAGGAATTTTGACAGACCTATCAGCTAACTGCATTGTTATCTGAGTAGGTTTCATTTCACCAAGTCCTAGCTGTAAGTACACATGGTACGACAGTAAGTTCACACTGGATCCTAAGTCAAGTAAAGCTTTTTCTACCCGGTGTTTACCTATTGTACAAGCAATGGTTGGGGAACCTGGGTCTTTATACTTTGGAGTGGTAGTGTTCTGAATGATTGAACTTACATGACTAGCTAAAAAGGCTTTCTTTTGGACGCTAAGTTTTCGCTTTCGCGTACACATATCCTTAAGGAACTTGGCATAAGCAGGAATTTGCCTAATTGCATCTAATAAAGGAAGGTTTATGGTAACTTTCTTAAAAACCTCCAATATGTCATTAAAGTTTGATTTCTTCTTTGTTGATGCTAATAGCTGGGGAAATGGGGCTCTAGGCACAGAATCAGACCTCTCAGGAACCGAGTCAACATCATTGGAAATTTTATCAGTCCCCTCAGTTAGCGGTCCTGAGGGATGAGATCCTGAGGGGTGAACTATAGTATGTTCACTATCTGGCATGTTTACCTGATTGTCTACTACTCTACCACTCCTGAGGGTTCTAATAGCATTCAACTGATTCGATGGTTGTGCACCTACTTCATGAGATCCTCTAGGGTTGGGTTGAGTTTGACTAGGAAACTTACCTCTTTCTCTTAAAGACTCATTTATATGACTAACCTGGGTTTTCAACTCGGAAATATCCTGAGAGTTAGCCTGACATATTCTCTTATTTTCTTCTATACCTTGAGCAACAGATTGCTGAAACTGCATAGTGTTACGAGTTAACAAAGAAAGAGACTCTTCTAAACTCATAATCTTCTTATCCGGAGGGTTCTGAAACTGTGTCGGGGCTGAAGGATTCTTAGTATATCCAAAAACTGGGGGAGATTGAGAGTTACTAGACTGACCTTGATTCTGGCCCTTAGACCATGAAAGGTTGGGATGGTTTCTCCATCCAGGATTATAGGTTTCTGAATATGGGTCAAACTTCTGACGGATATCAAACCTAGTGTTATTATAGAGAGCATTGGCTTGCTCTTCAACAGTATTGCCTTCCCAAAAAGGCTCTATTCTACCACTAGTATGACCCACTTCTAAAGCTTCTAACCTTTTTGCTATAGCAGCAATTTTGGCATCTGATTCGTAGCTTTCTTCTACCCTATTAACGTTTCCTCTGCCTAGAAGAGTTGTTTTCTGGGGTACCCTATTACTTTCCCATTGTTGGGTCTTTTCGGCGATTTCATGCAATTATGTCATCGCATTATCAACTGTTTGGTTTTCAAACCCACCTGTACACATGGACTCTACTGTAGTTGTGGTGGGATAATCTAAACCCTCATAAAGGATCTGAACTAACCTAACCTTTTCTAAACTATGATGAGGACATTGGGATAATAAATCATTGAACCTTTCCAAATACCCATACAAAGATTCTCCCTCCTGTTGTGTAAACGTGCAGATTTGCGTCCTAATAGACGAGGTTTTGTGCCTAGGGAAAAACTTGTTCAAAAAGGCAGATGTAAGTTGTTCATAGGTTTCAATTGATTCGGAAGCCAAACTATACAGCCACAACTTGGCTTTATCTTTTAAGGAAAAGGGGAATAACCTGAGTTTTAAAGCATCATCATCAAGGTTTCTAATTTTCAGGGTACTACAAATTTCCTCAAAGTCCCTAACATGGAAATAGGGGTTTTCATTTTCTTTTCCTAAAAATATTGGGAGCAACTGTAAGGTTCCAGGCTTAAGTTCATAATTTGCTTCAGTTTCAGGTAACCTGATACACGAGGGACGAGTAGTCCTAGTAGGATTCAACAAGGCTTTCAAAGTTGCCATTTCTGGCGCTATTGGACTATCAGGGATTCTTTCCTCAAACGGACGTTCAAAAACGGAATCTTCACGAATCAGACTTTCTAAATTGAGGTAATCAAGACGCTTAGAACTACTAGGTTTCTCTTTCACAAATCTACCTAGGGCGTCTCTTTTACGTTCAGGCATGCAACATAATAAGGTAGGTAATTCTATGCAAACAAAAAACAAGGATGACTCAACCAAATCAAACCTAAATTTCTAGCAAACAAAAAGCATGATGGCTCCACTTAGATTATTTCTAGACCAGCTTCTATTCTTTCGAAAAGGAACTCGTTACAATCTGAGCAAACCCCTCTGGAATCAATCCGAGTCAAAGTAAGTTGAATCGAGGCGAGGGAAGCTTAGTGGAGCTTTGATACCCAAGGCCTCACCGGTTACAAGGCGGCGCAGTCATGCATTCAACTCACAGAAACCTTCAAGAACTTCGAAGTATGCTCAAAAGAGTAACCAATATTCTTCGAACGACTTTCCTATTAAGAACGTTACTCTATAGGTCTCGTTCTAGTCAAAATTTTAGGCTTAGGTTCGCATTTGGTTTCGTGTTCCTAAGGCGAGCAAGAAGAGAACGATGATGAAATCCGAACCCTTATCTTGTATGGCCAGTCCTTGCCCTTTACTAGGAAATTAAAATAAACCGTATTCAAGTCCTCAGCATATATGCAAACGAAGGAATACAGTAAAGCCGCTGACAGGGGATTCGCAGGTGTTTCAAAAAACTTACCTCCCGTACCAGTCGGGCGAAGAACCGATGAAGTCGACTCGGGCCACGACTCCTATGTCATGTACGAACCCGAGGGGCCGAGGCGATATCGTAATAACTGTCCTTCTCTTCACACAGTTTATATTTAAACCAACCCTTCCTTAGGGTTTTAAAAAAAAAAATAATGTCCAAAGTCTAATGTCCAAGTGTCCAAAAAAGAAAAGAAAAATTACAAAAATAACAAACCCTAATACAGTTCTCTCTCTTTTTTTATAAAGAAAAATAAACA